>NC_136410.1:72058233-73258233 GCF_051521515.1 Lactuca serriola
TAAATTGTTAATTTAAATATAACATTACAATGTCAACTTAAATATAAATTTCACTTCTATATAAAAAACCCAATGAATATTTTGTGAATAGTTAAAAGTGATAAATTGTAGTGCTAAATGCAAAAACTAAATTATAATCTCAATTTAACTAAAATATTTCCTAAATATATTTTTATAATCGTTAAAAGTTTTCAAATAAGTAGCTTAAAACAACTTACAAAAACAATGTTTGAATGTTTAAATGATTATATTGTTACCTTTAAAATCAAAAACAATGTTTGAATGTTTAAATAATTATAATGATAGAAATTAAAACATTAAACAAATAAATTTTAAAAAAATAATTAAAATTAAAAACAAATATAAATAATATTAAACCATATATAATATTTAATTTTATTAATGTGTAACTCGCAGGTAGAAGTCATTAAAACGATTGAGATTATGCAGTTATAATAGATGTATATATTATCATATAATTCAAAATAATCAATATATTATATCAATTTATTATACAAATTATTGTATCAAATTTAACAACAACCTTATTATTACATTTAAAAAAAAACATATATTTGTAAAGACTTCAACTATATAGGTGTTTCTGCGCAACGCGTGGGCATTCACCTAGTTTTATATATAAGGTGTGGTCCGGTGAGGACTCAAAAATGGGGAGGAATGCGAGGATAATTCTTCACCACCCATTTCATCAAGGGCATTAATGTCAAACTCAAAACTTGGTATACGGACTCGAGAATTTAATCGCGTGCGACGAATGTCCATACAACTTCATTTAAGTGAGTTTTATTATTTATTTTCGTTTTTTATATTTTTTATATTTTATATAAAAAAAAAAAGAAATTAAAAAAAATTACATAGTTATACACTCGGTTTGTATGTTTTCTAATTTTTATGATTTTTTTATTTTTTTGTTTTTTTGTTTTTTTAAATATCGTTTTCCTTTTTTTCGTTTTTTTTTCATTTTTGTATGTTTTTAATATCTTTAATACAAACTTGAAGATAATAGTGTTTTTGTTTTTTTTTTCTTGATTTTTTTTGTTTTTTTATTTATTTTTTTATTTTTTAAATTAAAGATCGGTTCGAGTTTTTGGTGTTTAAATATTACAATTTTTAAAATAAGAAAATATTAAAGATCATAATATTTTTTGTTCATATTTTTTTAAATCATATTTTTTATTATAAAATTTTGAATCAAATTCTTTTGAATTGTAGTATTTTGAATTAAATTATTTTTGAATGATATGATTTTGCATCAATAATATATTCAATTAAATAAATTTTTTGTTCAACAAAAATTATGGATCATTAAATATTTTGAATCATAAAATTTATAATTAAGGATTATAAAATATTGGAGTTTAAATAATTTTAGATCGTAACAAATTAAAGATCATAAACAAATTGAACCAAAAGTTTTTTGAATCATAAATATTTTAATCATCACATTTTGGATCATATTATGTTCAACATTTAAAAAAAAATTAATATTTCTTAAAATTAAAAATAAATACTTCAAAAACTTATTTTTGATAAATTCTTTTAACAAAGTCACTAATCTAATGAGTAGAAATATCTCTTAAATTTTCAATATTTTTGAAGAATTTTTTTTTCTGGGTTTGTTTTATAAAAAATAAAAGATAAAGAAATATATTTTTTTTCAAATTTCATGAGTATGCTCATTTTATTATATACTTTTATTTAAAAATAACAACTTATAATAACGACAATGGCCTTTTTTTTTTGTTCGTACTGGGCCTTTGAGGAAATTTAATTCCTCATGACCGGCCCTATATATATATATATATATATATATATATATATATATATATATATATATATTCAACGGACAATAATTATTAATCAGAACCAATGAACTAATCCAAAGCGTCAATGAACCAATCCAAAGCGTCTGAATTTAAAGCAATCGATGGTCAACAGAAGGGTTGTAGATTAGTACATTTAAAGTGCAGGTACCGGATTATACCAAAAATTTACTTCCTATTTTTAGTTTTATTTTTTTGGCCGGGCCGCACTTTTGTTGAAAAAAACATCGAATTACGATTGTTTATGATTTTGCATCATCTTTAAATAGATCCATATTGATATAACAAAGTGGGAAAAAAAGATACTTCATTTTCTTTGTTTTTTGAAAAGTTAAGGTTTATTTTTGTTATCCAAAAAAATAATAAATATTTCAAAATTCATATTTTTGGTACTTTTAAAATATAGACTCATATTGATGTAAAAATTCAAAGTTTTAACTTAGATTCACATTGTGAATGCTCAAAATTTTAGCTTAGATTCACATTGTGAATCAAATGTGAATATGCAATGTGAATCTATTGAAAAATGATTATATTCAACTCATATTCACGATATGAATCAATAAGTTAGATTCACATTGGGAGTTGTAAACACTAAATATTCATATTGTGAATAAATTCACTTGTTGGTTTTACAAAACTATACGAAATGTCTTTTCAATTAAACACTAGAAGCTAATATGTGTTAAAGAGTACAACACATTGCATGTGATAGAGAGGTATATATCTATAGTAACACTCTTTTTTGGTATACTGTTATAAAATGCGTGAAAGAGTATAGCGCATTGCATGTGTTTGTGTATCTGCATATGTATTTTCTTTTCTATTAAACACTAGAAGCTAAAAAGTATATTAGTTTTTGACTTATTCTAATAGATATATGATTAGTAGTTTGGTATATAATTAATTAATTATATATATTTGCTATTAATTTTTTCCAGGAATATAATATATTGAGTTTTTATTAACTAATGTATAAACCATTTGTCATGTTCGTTTTTATTTTTGCATCTATATTTTGTTTTACCATTTAAATATATAAGTTAGATTTCATGAGATATAAGGAAACCTTTCATTAGGAAACCGTTTTAAGAAAAATATATACTATAAAGGTCTTTTTTTCAAAATGAAAATGCTAAAAGGTTATTAAAGATTCATAAACGTAGTTGTCAATTGTCAATTGTTAGATAATTTAGATTCTAAAATCTTGTTGGTAATTCTTAGAAAAACAAAGATTCATCAACGTAGTTGTCAATTGTTAATTGGTAGATAATTTAGATTTAAAAATCCAGTTGGTAATTCTTAGAAAAACAAACTAATAAAAAAAAGTATAAGAGTTTTTTTGTTAAACGGTGATAACGTGCCCTTTAGCGTGGGCAAAGAGTAGAGATCCCTCGGGTTGGAGGACCCCTCAACTTGCTTGGTTGGGCCCAGCATAGCCGCCCCAGCATAGCCGCCCCAGCAGGCCTCCAGCCCCCCGGGCATTCCTTCAGGGCAGGACATCCGCACGGAAGGTCCGGTCCCGCCAAGGACACATTCCGCTACACGACAAACGTAACGGCTCCTGGCGACAAGGAGTATGCTCATAGTATTACCGCCTAAACCAATTATTGACCCAGACACAACGAGGAACATGATTAACCAATCAGGACGACAAATCCTGTCGGAGCTGCAGTCCATGTACCTAGTATGGACCACCAAGGGTCCTCAGTATAAAAGGACCTATCCCTTGCTTTGAGAGGTAAGATAGCTCTCCCGAATCTCACTACTCTCTCTCTCTCTCTCTCACAGATATCTCCTACTAATTTGACCGTAGGAGCGTTTTCCTGGGACGTCCTCCCGGAAAATGGCTAACGGCCTTGTCTATCGTGACCTCGTAGAATCCTTCCAGCGTAAGAGCACATCCTTAGAGCAAGTGATCGGAGCCAAGGTTGCATCATTTGGATATGTACGTTTGTGTGACAAGTGATACACAAAAACACATTCCAACTCACCTTTTAAAATGACGAATGAAACCGTTGGTGAACCCTCATAACCACCTAGAAGCCTGGTACGACCGATGATATTACTGGAGCCGGTTGTCACTCCGTGATGCCATCAGAGCAAGTGGATACAACCATCAGTGACACACCGTCATCAGACGATCCAACACCCTCATTCATGGTAGTACCTGTTGGATTAGGTGTCTAAGCTCATAACTATTTTGGTATGTACTTGACGTGATTATGAGCATGGTCCTTTTGGGTTGCCTTCACTCATGTAACTTGATAGAATGACAAGAGGAGAGAGAGTATAATTTATTATATGAATAATAAATTAGTACTCGAAAATGGTTTTATTAATATATTACAAGTTTAATATATTATTTGGAAATCATATTATTTAATTAGTATTGATCAGAAATTAATTTGGTATTAATTTGGTGATCAAAAGAGACTGATTAAATAAAGGGGACTGATATTGCAATTAATTGTTAGTTGCTAGTTGGGTTGATGGACTCCATAGACTGGAGTGGACGAAATTTATGGGGAAGCCCATAAGATTTCGTCCAAGGGCTCTAAGGAAGGAATCCATGGGTTGCTTAGGCCTTCAGCAGGTATTAGGGTTTCCTTCAGAAACCCTAGCAGCCCACACAGCTATATAAGGAACCCTTTACATAGTATTTTTGTCCCCATTAGTTTTATGAGAACCCCTAGCCGAAATTCCCTCTCCAGATCATCTTGTTGCATTGAGTGTTTGAGATTACATTAGAGGTGCAACATTTGAGGCACTGGGCTTTTAGAAGTCAAGATCAAGAAGGATTGTTATTGTTATTGCTACATAACAAACAAGGTAAACTTTCTAACCCTAATCATATGTGATTTTTAGATTTGTATGCTAGTCAATTAGGGTTTATTGCTTTGGTATTCAATGTTGTATGTTTAATTAGAAAAAGCTAGATCAAAGCAATTAGGGTTGCATGAACACCATAGGAATGATGTTATGCTCATCACCCATCAGTCGTATCAGATCCTAGGTCGTTTTTCTAGTAAATAGATGCAAAAGTGAACCACCAAAGATTTTAAAAATCAAATTTTTTGGTTTCTGACTCCAGACTTGCCGATTCCATGTATGGACCTGACGAGTTCCATAGTGGACTCGACGAGTCCAAGGGTCTGGTGTCGGGAATTTCGATTTTCTAGCCAGATTTTGTTGAGGATAATTGCCAAAACTCGTTTTTCTTGCCAAAATCCGATATTTTAAGTTTGGAATGGTTATCCTCATCAAAATTGATGGATTTAGTTAAATATGGATAATATAGGATTATTATTAGTCAAATATTTGACCTAGTAAGATTGAAAAAGTTTTAATTTACACCATTAAGTTTTATAGTTTAAATTTAAACATAAAAATTTTAGATTTTGAAATTTAAATAGTTAAACCCTAATGTTTTGAAAGGTTTCAAAACTTGTCCTCAAGTTTTGGAATTTAAAATTTAATTAAAAGGTATTAATTTAAAATATTAAATTCTAAGACCTTAGTATTTTGAAAAGTTCAAATTACACCCTTAGGGCTTTATTAAATTAATTCAATGTGTAATTAAAAGAAAGTTAATAAATCCATAATGATAAGGTTTAATATTAATTAAATTAAAAGTATAATTTATTAAATTAGACTACCTAGTATTTTAAAAGTGTAAAATACACCCTTATACTATATAGAATTAAAAATTTAATATTATATATGTATAAGTAAATGACAATTTTACCGTTACTAGGCCTCATTCATGAAGCTAGTCTATAAGGAGTGTTTAAGGAAATTGCCTATAAAATGGCGATTGAATGGGTATCCACTCTTACCCACCAGACTCTTGACTAGTGGAGGGTCGTTAGCCGAACGGGTAGGATAGGACACAACCTTCCATTATAAATATAATGAAATACGAAGTAACTAAACACTTTTACAAATTCCCAAATCTTAGTTACTTTAGAAAAAATGTGGAGTTGGTGCTAATCCATGAAATTGCACATTGCACCTTTGTTGGTCGTTAGTGGAGCGTGTGTGGTTAACTGCCACACTAATATGGGACCAATGAAGGATGGCAAAAGGTAGCTCGTAGATTATCATAGATTAATGGAGCGTGTTTTGTTAACCGGCACATTGATTAGGTGATATACATCTTCGAGAGTACCAAGCTAATTTGCATGGTTATCCACACCTTGTTTGTGATCCTCGACATCCCAATCACAAACTTGAAGGGCACAATCGAGATTTAAACATTTCATTGAAAAGTTAAATGAATCTCAAAGGATCTAGGAGTTTCAATTCATTTAAAACCAATTTTTTAATTTTCATTTTTCATGGTGGAAATTAGTAAATTGTCATTTACCTACCTTCAAATGTTCTACAATTTGGATTATGGCATCCCTCTTCCAAATTGTGAAATCTTTTGTTGGATCCTGGCCTCAATATTTCATTTGGGTACTGTGTTGAGGATTTTATCAACTAACTTGAATTTCTCCCGTTTTGTAGATGTCAAAGTCTATCAACTATGATCTTCCTGAATCCGTTGGAAAAAGTTTTCCGCTTGAAGATGATGTTCCACGATTGGATTGTGGAAATGGAAATCATTCTTCACTTCCTCCACCTCCTCCAATAATTATCCCTGACCCACGTGTTCGAAGACTTGAAAAGTTCAAGGTCACTCAAGCCTTGTTGGCAAACAAACACGAAGATGGAAAGTCTGTATGTGCTCATGTCTTGGATATGAAGTAGCATATTGATAGATTGGGAATGTTTGGTTTCGATGTCTCAAGGAAGTTGGCTGTTGACTTGGTTCTTCAGTCACTTCCCGAATCATATAGTAAGTTCATTAGAGAGGACTATGTGATGGACCACGACGTGACCCTCATTGATTTGACTTATTTGCTTATTGTTGCTGAATCAGCAATGATTTGGCGCACTGGTCGAGCAAATTTTTCTAATAAATCAATATCTCAACCTTTTATGGGCAATGGAAACATTGGAAGTCTAGAAAAGTTTTCTCTACGCAAGAGAAAGCCTGAGTCTGATATAGTCCCGTGTACCATTCCAGAAGAATCCATATGTTTCTACTACCAAAAGAGGGGGCATTGGTTACGAAGGTGCCCTGGCTACCTGAGAGATCTAAGAGATGGAAGAGTCAAGATGTATGACTCTGCTTCAGGTAAAATCCACTATCTAACTCTATTAAGTTTTCTATTTTAGATTCTAAATATATGATGTGATAAGCTTACATTTTGATGTTTTGTGGGATTGAAGAAAAGAAACAAAGCTTAAAATAAAGAAGTGAGTTGAGTCTGATCGCGAAGAAATGGATTTCGATCTCATGATTCGATGATCGGATTTTTGAGCTAATGCTTAGAGTTATGATAGGTTGCTTAGGAATATGTAATAACATAGTTTTCATTCGAATTTGCGTTGTAAGGACAAGTTTTCCACGCCTTTTATAAATAAAATAAATTTTGTTTTTTGTCTTATTAATATCTCCTTCCAATGTCATTTGTGAATTTATATATATATATATATATATATATGTATATATATATGTATATAAATTCAATGTAGACAGATGATTTAAGTAACTAATACTTTATTAACACAACATAAACATAGTACATAAACGATAACAAAATTCAAAGAAAAGAAAACTTACAATTTGGATCCATATGTATGAGATCCTTACACTCTTCTACGATATTGAAAACTTCTACAACTTCAAACACACAGACACTTCAAACACACAGACAATACTAAAGGAATTTAAAGAGAGATACGAGAATTTTCGGATGCCTTCTTCAAATGAGCAAGGCTCTATTTATAGGCAGTCTTCGCACTTGAAACCCGGACATCAGCATCAATTATGTCTTGGAAAATGGTTTTGTTTTATTCTAATAGAAAAACCATTTGGTTTTATTATCTCAGTCAGATTCCCTGAAAAATGACTGCAGAGATTCCACTTAATTTGCAGAGATTCCATCTTCTTTGGCTGGGTCCGATTTTTTATTGGTTTTGTCTTTTTTCGTTCTTCTTGCTCGATGCACCTTCTTTGGAGTGAATACTTGCAGCTTCATTCATTATTTGATCATCTTGCTCTTCTAACTAATACCATCCATATCTTCATTATCGAAATATCCTTGTGAGGACATGTTGTCATCATCTTCCAACGAGAAATCTGTTAACATTTTTTCTCATTTTTGGATTAGTTTATTTAGTTCATCATGGGAAATAATTGCCTTTTCTCTTAATATTTTTTCCTTATAATGGACCGTAGCAACTCATCTTCATTATTAGCATGGGTATCCACCTCAGGAGACTTTAATTTTTTATTATTATCATGCTCTGCTAGAGCATCCATAACTTCACCAATGATATCTTTAGGGTCGAGTTTTTGCCACCATTTAACCCAATAAGTTCTTTTCAAGGAGGGTATATTAGCATAGTTTTATCCAACATGTAATCTCCAGGCCCATATCCATGCCACCTTATATTTTGATACAAATAAGAGCAAGGCTTTGTTTAACAATAAGGACATATCTTTTTCCTTTATTTGGGGATGAATATTATAAAATATTTCAAATGCCCTTTTTAGTTCTTTTGGGAAAATTTCTTGTAGAGGACACAGTCTCTCCCATGTTGATAAGAACCAATTTGGAAAATCTGTATTAAGATCAAAGTCTTTAACAAACGTAAAGAACCAACTATGGCTTCGAGTTAAATTTTGATGATAAAAAGCATATTTCCATGCTTTAATATAATCCCAATATGTAATACTACATTGATTTTGGCTATTTTTGCTTGTTACAATCCTTAATTAATTTGGACTTGTACCCCATTCATTTATGGGCATGATTTTTACTATTTTTGCCTTGTTGAAGGCAATTGTTTCCTGGCCCTGTCGACAATTTTTATTTTTTGATCAAAGATCACGGATCCTGTCATTTTCAAAATTTGTTCATAACAATCTCTAGTTTTTCTTCCTTCCAAAGGGAAGTAACAATAGGGCTCAAAATATTTGTGACATAATTTGTAAGCTTCATCGCGACACCTTAAGTCAGTTTCTTCTAATTCAATGATATCGTCCACTATGTTAAATTTTTTATTCATAAATTCATTTTGTTCTTCGGATAAGAGAACGTCCCTTATAGTTTTTGAAGAACCCTCTGAGTTCTCTTGAATTCTTGGAAAATTTGTATTATTGAAGGTTGGAATCATTCTTCCCCTTCCCATACCTCTGTATGAGGCCCTTCCGCGAGTGCTTCTTGCTCCTTGCATGACTGGTATCCCTGTAAAAATTCACGGGTTAAATAATCGGGTAGAGAATTTGATTCTCCTTTTATATATTCAATCTTAAAATCAAATACTGATAAAATTGCTTGCCAACGAGCAAAGACTTGTTTGGAGACAAGGTTTTTAACATCTTTATCTATAACTTCTTTTGCCGATTTGCAATCAATTCTTAATAGGAATTCTTGATTTAGTAAATCCTCTTGAAATTTAGAAATACCTTTGATAATAGAGAGAATTTCTTTTTTAATAGTTGAATAATTTTTTTGCGTATCATTCCACTTCCCAGAGGTAAATCTGACTAATTCTTCTTTATTTTTGTGAGGATTTATTTGTTTTAGAATGCCTCCATATCCGATATTAGAAGCATCTGTTTCTACTATCTTTTTCCAATTTTCATTTGCTAAAGAAAGGCATGGGATCTTTTTTACTTTAAGCTTAATTAGTTTTACTGCTTTAGTATGATTTTGTCCCCAAGGAGGAGGGTTTTTCTTTAAACGATCATAAAGGGGAGCGCTATCTATCGCAAGATCTTTATAAAAGTCAGAAATATAATTTAGACTTCCTAGAAATCTTTGTAATTGAGTTTTATCTTTAATTTCGTCAGGAAAATTATCTGCAAAGTTTATAGACCTATCAATTGGAAGATATTTTCCTTTTTCAATCTCATGACCAAGGAAACGAACTTTTGTCTGGAAAATTTTCATTTTCTTCTCTGAAATAACTAACCCATTATGTTTGGCAGTTTGGAAAAAAATATTCAAATGCTTAAAATGTTGATCAATATTTTTAGAAAAAATTAAAATATCATCAATATAAACAATCATGAAATCAGAGTAAACATAGAATATATCATTCATAATATTTTGAAATTCTGAAGGGGCATTTTGTAGTCCAGATGACATAACATTCCATTAATATTGACCAAACGGTACAACAAAAGCGGTCTCGTATCTATCTTCTTCATGAATTTGGATTTGCCAATATCCTGATTTAAGGTCGAACTTTGACAAAATAAAAGCCTCATCTAGATGACTTAGAAGGTCCTTTTTATTAGGAATTGGATAACGAATCTATTTTAGAACTTTATTGAGAGGTTTATAGTTTATTACTAGTCTCGGGACCCCTCTCTCTTTTTCGGAATTTTTATTCACATAAAATGTTGAACAACTCCATGGAGATTTACTTTTTCTTATTAAATTTTTTTCTAATAATCCTTGAATTTCTCTTTTACAGAAATCAACCATCTCTTTGTTCATTTGTATAGGGCGAGCCTTTGTGGGAATATCTTTTTCATTAAAATAATTTTCATAAGGTAGATGAACTACATGTTTTTTCCTTTCACAAAAAGCTGAAGGAATTTCACTACAAATTTCTTCTCTCATTCGGTTTTCTAAAGCTTTTATTTTTCCTTTTATTAAAGGATTTTCTAAACTTGTTTGTAAGTTGCAAACCTTTATTTCTTCCTTAATGAAATTTATTTGATTTTCTTTGAAAACGAGTTCCCTTTTTAATTCATTTATTTTGCTACTTCTAGGTTTTGTAATAAATTTAAATAAAATTTTATTTCCTTGTAAAGTTGTAAGTATTCCATTGGAATCTATTCTTTCCATAGTTTTAATTTGGTGTAAAAATGGATTTCCTAGGATTAAGTCTTGTGATAGTCCTTTCATCACAATAAAATCATTTTTTAGACATATCCCATTATTACAAACAAAAGCATTTTTTTAATTTATAGGATAATATCATCTTTGTTCCATAAGCTGCGGTGATATTGTTTTTATACCTAAGTTTATCAAAATATTTAGTTGGAACTAATCTTTCTTTTATACAATTCATATCAGCGCCACTATCTACTAATGCAATTACTTCTAAACTATATTCCTCATTTATAACTAAATTAATCTTAATATACCATTTTTGATAGTTTATTTCTTGAAGAAGGAAGTTATCGAGTTCGGTTTCATTTTCTATTTATTTTTCTAAAATTCTATCTTTAGAAGTTCCTATGCTAATGATTTCTTTTCCCTTTTCCATCTTACTAAGTCTGGTTTTGATTCCTGCCATTTCTTCTTTTAATATATTTATTTCGTATTTTAAATCATTAGTAGTTGGCTCCTTGGTAGGTTGAGTATGAAATTTGTTTAACACTTCATCTAAGGAGTATGAAAATCGTTCTATTTTTTCATTTTCTTCTATTTTTTCATTTTTATTTTCTTCTGATTTTTCATATTCAATAAGTCTTTTTAGAGCATTTCGTTTTTCTGAGGTTCTTCTATTTGCTCAATTAGATCTAGAATGAATTTTTGTTCATTAGTTATTACATTTATGCTCAAACCATTCACATCTAGAATGGATTTGTAATAATCAATCTTATTACTACATTCTACACACTCAGAACTATTATCAGTGTTACTATCTGAACTTTCTGAGATGATATCAAGACTCTCACTATCTGGGTATTCTGTCGAGGATTCATCGTCACTGTTCTCTATTAACTCACATACTTTTCTTTTGATTACTTCATCAATTTGGAGTTCTTGAATCTTTTTCTTATAATCATTCTTTCTTTTAGACCAACAGTTATTTGCGTAGTGGCCTTTTTTACCACAATTGTTACAAACTATATCCTAAAATACTTTTTTAGATTTTCTTCTTTCAAATTTATTAGGTTCTCCTTTAAACCTTTTCCTCTTTTTCCTTTTGTATGTTCTAGTGTTTTTTGTGTATATCTTTTTATTTTTTGTGGGGGCTGGTCTTTTCGGTATATCGAAAGCAAATTGATCACAAAATTGACCCAATTCTTTTCTACTTCTAAGTCCATGTTTCTTAAGTTGGGCTTTAAGATTTAGATCATTACATAATGACAAGCCTTCACTTGTGCATTCTGATATGATATCACCATATGTATATTGATCATAAGGAATTGTTCCTTCATGACGTGATGCAATTCTATTTCTAATTCTTTCGGCGAAAACAGGGGCAAACCGCTGATAAATTTTTCTTTCCATAATGAATTATTAGCATCATTCCGAAGCATGATTTTTTCTAAGAAAACATCTTTATACCATCTAAAATGGGTTAGTGTGGGGCATTTTAAGTTCATTATTAATCCTTTATCTCTTTCTTGATGATTTTGTGGTGTTCCTATAAAATGTTTTACTATTGCATTTATCAGACAATAAACATCATCATCTTCTTGTACCTGGATTGAATGCGTGCCTTCTTGTTTTATAACTATTTTTTAGCATACAATATTTCATTCTGTTGAGAGGTAGTAAGGATATTATCCCACCATCCTTTTAGACTTCCTATAAAACCTGATGCTATCATCTTTGCACAAGTTTCATCTTTATTACCTATTATTCGTATAATTTAAGACTTGGTATTCTGTCATTCCGTCTATATTCCATTCATATATTTCTTTGGGATTATAGCTTACTTGAGCTGCCAAAGCTTCTTCTTCATAAGTTAAATCTAATGGGCTAGGCCTTGGATAATAGTATCTTCCTCCAGTTAACTATATTTGAGGTCTTGTGTTTTGTATTTTGTTAATTTGTGTATTAGACATAAATTGTTCTTCTAATTTTTCTATATCTGATTCATCACAATCACTATAGTTTTCATTTACTACTTCTAATTTTCCTATTTCCATATTTTTAAACTTTTCAGTAAGTATATCTAAAAAGTCTTCACTATTCTTTTTCCCTAGACTATATTCTCCAGGTTTAAATTGAATTGTTGGTTTAATTATTGGTACAGAAGTGGTAGGATTTTTGTATTCTACATTTTCTAGAGTAGTTTGATCATCTAGTTTTTGTTCTATTCTTTCTAGGTGCTTCCCTAGAGTTTGAATACTTAGATTAGTATGATTATTTTGCTTAAAGATTTTATTTATATCATTAGAACAAATTTCTCTTTTTTCATCTAAGGTTTTAGCAAAGGGGGATGCCTCAAAACCTTCTAATTTGATTGGTTGTGGGGGTGGATGTACATATCTTATTTTTTTACCTTCTATGGTTTCCCAAGTTTCTATATAATCTATTATTGGATTTATACTGTGTTTTGTTTTGTGTTTTATATACCATATAGCAAATGGTATGATATGTTTTTCTTCTTCAATATATTGATAAAACTCATCTTTTATTTTTAGTATTTCTTCTTTATTAAACTTGTTAAAAAACCAAGTTCTAAAGTTAATATATTTTTCTTGCATGAATTCTTTATATATCTCTATTTTATTGTATGACATAATTCATATTTGTGGTTGTCGGGGATCCTCCCTCCGATTTTTCTTCATATATACTATGTGGAATACTTTGATTAGATTCTTTTAGGCCTCTAAAATGTATATTATCATCTATAATGTTTTCTTCATTATTTCTTTTGTAAGGTATATTATTACATGATGAAGACCTTTGTAAAAATGAAACCGATTTTTTGTCATATTCAGTGACTTTAAACTGAGTTTTTCTACCACTATTTGCAAAAACAATTTCTACATCTCCTTCCGGAGTTTGCAATATTTGATCTAGTTGTCTATTTTCTACAGGTTGTGGTGGAGTTGCTTCTGCTAAAATCCAGTTTTCTGGCAACTGGATATTTTCCCAAGAGATTGCCATTGGTGTCATCATATTAGATTTATTTGAATCCATCTCTATTAATGTTGTTCTACCTTTTATACTTTGATACCTATTTTTTGGGTTTAATGTATTCATAACTTTGTAATAAACTCTATAACTAATGGCAACGTGCTCACTATTTTGTATCATATTATAGCCTTTAGTTTGTATATTTAAGGTTAAAGTTTTTAATATATGAGGATCTGTTAACGAAACAGGGAAATTTGGGAAGCAATTAAAATAAACTGGACCATTGCAAAGACTCGTTTCTACAAGTCCTAGTAGTGAGTCTCCAAAGTCTAAATGCCTACAATCTCTTAAGGCTACCATCAAACAAGCATTTAAACCTTCTCTAGTCAAAGGCTTTAAACTAACTTGAACTAATCCTATATGTAAAAATTGATACATATCTTTAAATCTATAGACAGAAGGATTAAATAATTCAATTTGTTCGTATCCCTCACAAATAGGTATTGTTCTTTCTACCAAATTAATTATCTTTTTTGATCTGAAATCCATTATTGGTATTTTATATACTTTTTCTATTGGCATGGGTGGCATACTCCATGCACGTATTCTTTTCATTTTCTCATCATTTTCTAATTCTACATTCATTTTTATTAGCCTATTATTATTATTATTGTTATTATTGAATATTTTAAACATTTAACTAGTAAAGTAAAGGAACTACAAGAAACAAACAAAAGGGAAATAAGAGAAATACGTGTTAAGATAAACCTTATGGGATGAACTCCAAGTGTATCTTACTCATGAATGGTATGGTATTCTAGGTAGGTTTACTAATGCTCAATGTCTTATTCTCGAGTAGATGATTATCATTGTTTGGTATAACAAACATGCTCGGTCAATGGGAATTTTCGGGCAACAAACGGCATTTTCGCCTTATATTATAAGAATAATATATTAAAGGAGAAATCATATTGTTTAATTAATATTAGTCAAGAATTAATAAGAATTAAGTTTGTGACTAAAAGAGATTAATTAAACTTAAGGGACTAGAATTGTAATTATAAGATAATTGCAATTGGGCCATGGATTGCCTTATATTATAAGGTTGGACGATTTCTATGGGGAAACCCATTGGAAATCGTCCAAGGCCTTTAAGGAAAGGAGTCCATGGGTTGCTTAGGGCTTAAGCATCCAAATTAGGGTTTCCTAGTTAGATAACCCTAATAGCCTCACTATATATATAGCCCTTATGCCCCAAAAACGTGGACAAGCTTCCTTCTAGGGTTTCCACACGTTTTGGGTAGCCTCCTTCTCTTCTCCTCGTCATCCTCTTGCTCTTGGTGTTTGTGAACCATTAGAGGTGTGACATTTGTGACTCTAAGCTTTCTAAAGTCATTACAAGGAGGAATTGTGATTGTTATTGCTACATAACAATCAAGGTAATATCTTAAACCCATTCTTATGTTAATATGATTACTTGTATGCTAGAATTAGGGTTTATAGTCTTGGATAACTTGCATGTACAATAGAGAAACCTAGATCCAAGCATTAGGGTTTGTATGAGCACATAGGATGTTCTTATGACCAAAACCCATCAGTGGTATCAGAGCCTTGATTAGTTTCTATTGTATTGATGACTTGTTGATATGTTCATGCTTGAAAAATTCGTTTTTGTGAGCCTGCCTGATGGACTCGGCAAGTCCCATTGTGGACTCGGCGAGTAGGCCCCTACTCGGCGAGTCCAAGCGTCAGAAAGAGCAAATATCAGGATTTCTTGCTGTTTATCTTTGAGATACTTGCCTTTATCATATTAGATCAATATAAATCCGATTTTATGATATATATATATATATATATATATATATATATATATATATATATATATATATATATATATGAGTATATTCTTGATCTAATTGAAGATATTTATCAATTAATAAAATATTTACTTCCTTATATGATTAAAGTTAATTATTTGTATTAATTGGGTAACTTATTTTGCAAGAAATTGAAACTAGGTCAAATATAGATAATGACAAAATTAATTGTTTAATTTATATTATTTGTTATTTGATCCTTGTGTTATGAAAAGTTTCAATTTTTCCCCTTTAGGTTTTATAGTTTAAATTTAAACTCACAAATTTAGTTTTTGAAATTTAAATAGTTGAAACCCTAATGTTTTGAAATGTTTCAAAACTTGCCCTCAAGTTTTGGAATTTAAATTTTGATTAAAAGGTTAATTTTGATGTGTATTTAAATTCTAAACCTTAATGTTTTGAAATGTTTCAAAACTTGCCCTCAAGTTTTGGAATTTAAAAGTTGATTAAAAGTTTAATCTAGGAATGTTAAATTCTAAAACCCTAGTATTGTTTTGAAAAGTTCAAATCACACCCTTATGGTTTTATTAATTAATTAAGGTGTATAATTAAAAGAGATTTAATAAATCCATAGAAGTTTAGGTTTACAATTTAATTGAATTAAAAGTATAATTGTTAAATTTGACCTCCTAGTATTTTAAAAGTGTAAAATACACCCTATACTATATATAACATTAAAAGTCTAACATTATATATATATATATATATATATATATATATATATATATATATATATATGTATGAGTAAAGTCAGTCTTACTGTTAGTAGGCCTCATTCACGAAGCTGGTCTATAAGGGGTGTTTAAGGAAATTGCCTATAAAATGGCGATTGAATGGGTATCCACTCTTACCCACCGCACTCTTGACTAGTGGAGGGTCGTTAGCCGAACGGGTATGATAGGACAAAACCTTCCATTATAAGTATAATGAAATACAAAAGTAACTAAATGTTTTACAAATTCCCAATCTTAGGTACTTAGGCAAAAGTGAATTGATGCAATTCCATGAAATTACACTTTGTGCCCTTGCGAAGATGTTAGTGGAGCGTGTGTGGTTTACCGGCACACTAAATGGTTCTAAGCAAAGGTAGAAAAAGGTGACCCAGTGTTTGTAATAGTTCGGTGGAGCGTGTGTGGTTTACCGACACATCGAATAGGTGACTGTAGCATGTGAGGGCACCATGTAAGTTTGCATGGTTATTCACACCCGCTTTGTGATCCTCGGCATCCCAGTCACAAACTAGAGGGGCATATCGAGATTTAAACATGCCATTGAAATTTTCAATGAATCTCAAAGGATCTAGGAGTTTTCATAGATTTAAAACTTAAATTTCTTTTTCGTTTTTCATGGTGGAAATTAGTGAATCATCATTCACTTACCTTCAAATATTCTGCAACTAGATTACGGCATCCCTTTTCTAGGTTGTAGCGTATTGTGTTGGGTCCTAGACTTAGTATCCCATTTGGGTGAATTACTAAGGACTCAATCAATCAACTAACTTGAATTCGTTTTTCTCCCGTTTTGTAGATGTCAAAGTACGACAACTATGGACTTCCCAAATCCCGTGGAACAAGCATTCCGCATGAAGATGATGTTCCACGATTCGATCGAGGAACAAGAGATAATGCTTCACTTCATCCACCTCCTCCAATTATTCTCCCTAACCCACAAGTTCGAAGACTTGAAAAGTTCAAGCTCACTCAAGCCCTTTTGGCAAGTAAACATAAAGAAGGAAAGTCGATGTGTGCACACGTCCTAGGGATGAAGTCACACATTGATAGGTTAAGAATGTTGGGATCCGTTGTCTGTGAGGAGATGGTTGTTGAGTGGGTTCTTCAGTCACTTCCTAACTCATATAGTGAGTTCATACGAGAGTACTATATGATGAATTGCGACTTGACCCTTATAGATCTCACCTATATGCTTATTGCTGCTGAATCAGCAATGGTTTGGTGCAATAGAAAAGCAAAGTTGATTGGTGAATTTGTCTTCAAGACCTCTATGGATATAGACAATGGCAACAAAAGACATTCCATGATCGAAGAGTTTGATCATAAGAGACAGGCAAAGTCTGAAGTAGTTCCATGTGCTGTTCCAAAAGAGCCAATTTGCTTTCATTGCCAAGAGAAGAGGCATTGGAGACGAAGCTGCCCTATTTACCTAAGAGATCTAAGAGATGGGAGAGTCAAAACGTATGGCTCTGCTTTAGGTAAAATCCATTGACTAAATCTTTTAAGCTTCTATTCTAGATTCTTAATACATAATGTGATAAGATTACAATTGATGTTTTGTAGGATCGAAGAAAAGAAAGGAAGCTTAAGGGAAGAAGTGAGCAGAATCTAACCGTGAAGAAATGGATTTCGATCGCATTACTTGAAGATTAGATTCTTGAGCTACTACTTAGAATTAAAATTAGAAATAAGTATTAGCATAGTTTTTCAATGAATTGCATTGTAAGGACAAATTTTTTCCGCAATAAGATAAAATTTGATTTTATATCCTTGCAATGACATGCATGAAAATTGATGTTTGAAGGTTTCTAATATTAGAAATAATGGATTTGATTCTTAGTTATGTTATTTGTGGAAATGTCGAAAATTTACTGAATAGGGAAAGTTTCTCATCGCCCAAGTTTCAATTGGACAGAAACTTGGAATCATGCAACTTGGTTGCACAATGAATGAGAAATTTCATATTTGGAAATTAGACTAATTCATTGACAAAGTGTCAAGTGAAGGACTAGGAGATCGAGCACACAAAGTTGCGTGTTGATCAAGTCCATCATAAGAGTAACAAAGATATTCATCATGATTTACTAAAGGTTTAGTAAATATGATTATACTTATAAGATTAAGTGTAATTCTAAATTGATTGAAAAAGTTCAAATCAATAGCAGAACGAATAAGAAGAATCAAGTAGGCAGAAAGATAAAAGTTTCTCCATTCTAAGAAGAAGGGAGAGTACCTTTTATGCTTTATGATAGGTCTTAATGATTAAGAACCATATCTCAATTGATCCTCTAAGTGAGTCTTAGTACAATTGTATGTCTAAGAAGAGGATTCAAGAATTGAAGAAATGGTTAAATCAAGAAGTCAATCATACTTCGTTCCAAAACAAGTCTTACAGTTAAGATTGTGATATTGAGTGGAAAGTATTAGGAAGGTTTATAAAATTCATCAAATGTGGAAAGTTGTGATGTCTTGGATAAGACAAAGGCCAACTAGGACCAATTTATGAAGTGTTTTTGATAAAAACTACACTAACTCTTGAATATTTGTTTGTCAAGAAATGTTTATTGACAAGAGAATCTTATATGTCAAGGAGTCAGTGGGAGTCTTAATGGTCTTGAAAGGTTTCAAGAACAAATCAAAACAGACCTTATCGATCATCACTAGCACACGAGTTGAGGTTTACAACCTATCGTGTTGACATTATTTTGTTTCTGTGCCATTCCAATTGAGTTAATTATGCATGTGAGTTCTATGAGTTCTCATTTGAATGCATAAAAGGCAAGGACCTTGATCAATGAAAAGTACATTGATAGGAAAAGGTGAGTTGTTTAACTACTTGGAAGACATGGTGGGCAGCTGTGTTACCATAAGGCAAAGAAATCAAGATTAAGAAAGTTCGGTCCATATGAGTTTGAATTTGTCGTAAACTTTGGTTTTGACAAATTCACATGGATAGGAACACATACACCATTAAAATCTAAGTGTCATAAGATTCCCTCCTTCATGAAAATGACTATGAGGAAATGCTTTCACTAATAGAGATTTTAAGAAGATAGTGATTGTGAAATTGTATTCTCGAATTCGATTATGGTTACGGTATCCCTTTCCATGATTCGAATTGTGAGATTTGGAAATAGTCTGAATTGTTTAGACACACATATGAGCTATCTATGGCAAAGGTGTATAAGCTTAGATAAAGGATTATCAAAGCATTAAGTATTAGAAATATGAACTTAAGAAATTCAATAAGTATTGTTTTTCTGGAAGTTAAGTTGGTTTCTGAATACATGTCAAACCTAGTGGGAGCATAAGTGTTATGTTTATAGTAATCATCATGATAATGGGAGCATAAATGTTATGATTATATGATTATTAAGGCAAGTATTGCAAGTCAGCAATATTAATTATAGAAAAACAAGAGTTACACCTTGCAAAATCGTAAGGGTTGTAAAGTTGTTTTGCTATAATTAAGGGAGAGAATATTATGCTTCATTTCAAATCTAAAGGCTTAGGTTGGGAATGTTAATAATTTAGTCAAGGAAACATAGTGCGTTCTTAAAAATCCGATTATGATTATGGCATTCCTCTTCATAGTTCGAATTTTGAGAGCGTAGCACATAAAACATTATGGCGGAAGATTGATAAAGTATCGAATCTTCGTGTAAGACATTATGCATCGTGTCCCATACGCTTCGGGTATAGGATTGATTGCAAATGCTATAATATTTGACCATTCTAAAATTTTCCAAATGTCTAGCGCATTTAGAGGGAAAAAGGACAAGAATCGGTTTTGACTAAGATAATTAAACAACTATCAAAGGACAATCCAAAGTTCGCCGAGGATTGGTCGCTTGTGAGTAGTTGGAAGTATAGTATTGGATGGACCATATCGACATTATTATGAATAAAAAAGATTCTATTGAGAATGAGTTGTCATATGGTAAGTATGGAAAGTTTTACATATTGGGAATTGAATATTGAAAATCTATGTCTAGATTAGAAACTTTTATGCAAAAGGATGTTCAAAGGAATGTACTTTGATTGAGAGACATCATATCTAAGGAATTGTCTTGTAACAATCTCCGATAGAGGACTTTGTAATTTCATTGGCAATAGTCAGTGTGACTTTAAGTGCAGTGACATTACAAAAGGATCGTTGTAAAAAATGTTAGAATCTAACATATTCCATAAGTGGCAAGAATTTGATATTCTTTCACTTGTGAAAAGGATTCGGAGTTGGGAAATGAGTGTGATTGGAAATGTGTTCAATTTGATCTATTTAACAAAGAAAGAACCATAGGTAAACATTGTGTGCATGCTAGGAGCATGGGACAAGTGTAGTAATAATTCGAGTAAGAAGTTGATTACCCGAAACAACAAATAATGAGTAATCGATATGGTGATAAATAAAAGGTATTTTATTTATGCTCAAAGTTTGAGGTCATGTGGGATTAGTATTATCCTTGTGTTTCACTTTGCATGTTTTGACTTCCTGAATAATTTAATTGGTTAAGAACAGTCAAATTATTAGAACGGGCCACAGTCGTTCATATGTTGGAAGTAGATATGAATGAAGACTGTCGTGAATTGGTGTGTGGATTGTCTAAAAGGTATTAGACATAAGCAAATGTTTGCTGCAACGTTCATGAGTGCTTATGAATATGATTTGAGCATTGGATTAAACCCACGCTCACTTGGATCACTCCATGAATTGTATCACGAGTGATTGGTGAGACGATAACATCTTATATTCTTGAAACCGAGATGTGTGAGTTGTATCTTGCAAATCGGTTGCACATTGATAATATGTAAACGCACCAGTAACTTGGCGTCATAAAACATATTGTTGTGTATGATTCGGTGAGTGAGTGCAAGCGAGCATTGAATCAAAGTTTATCCGTTCCTTTTATCCAAAGTAGGATAAAAGCGATATCTTTGGGCCCCTCGATGATTTAGTGATGACAAACGTAAATGCTCGGCCGGGCTAGGGCTAATTTGATTTGTTCAATTAGTCAGTCGTCATAAATCGGAAGTCGAGAAATAGTACATAGATAATGATTAGAAATCATGTCTCATACGATATCTAGAATGGAGGAATATATGATCCCTTATCTAAAGGACACGTGTATCTGATAGGATCAGAGTTGACAGCGGCTTTGGAAAGCTACGACTGCAGATCAGGATCTGAAGTCATACGCATAATAGTTATTAGACTTATCCAAGTGGGAGACTGTTGGATTAGTGTCTAAGTCCATAACTATTTTGGTATGTACTTGACCCGATGGTGCATGGTCCTTTTGAGTTGCCTTCACTAAAGCAACTTGATAGGATGAATTATGGAGAGAAAGGATTAAATATGATTTATTAATATATTATGAGAATAATATATTAAATGAAAAATCATATTGTTTAATTAATATTAGTCAAGAATTAATAAGAATTAAGTTTGTGACTAAAAGAGATTAATTAAACTTAAGGGACTAGAATTGTAATTATAAGATAATTGCAATTGGGCCATAGATTGCCTTATATTATAAGGTTGGAAGATTTCTATGGGGAAACCCATTGGAAATCGTCCAAGGCCTTTAAGGAAAGGAGTCCATGGGCTGCTTAGGGCTTAAGCATCCAAATTAGGGTTTCCTTGTTAGATAACCCTAATAGCCTCACTATATATATATATATAGCCCTTATGCCCCAAAAACGTGGACAAGCTTCCTTCTAGGGTTTCCACACGTTTTGGGCAGCCTCCTTCTCTTCTCCTCATCATCCTCTTGCTCTTGGTGTTTGTGAACCATTAGAGGAGTGACATTTGTGACTCTAAGCTTTCTAAAGTCATTACAAGGAGGAATTATGATTGTTATTGCTACATAACAATCAAGGTAATATCTTAAACCCATTCTTATGTTAATATGATTACTTGTATGCTAGAATTAGGGTTTAGAGTCTTGGATAACTTGCATGTACAATAGAGAAACCTAGATCCAAGCATTAGGGTTTGTATGAGCACATAGGATGTTCTTATGACCAAAACCCATCAAAGCTTACATTTTGATGTTTTGTAGGATTGAAGAAAAGAAACGAAGATTAAAGAAAGAAGTGAGTTGAGTCTGATCGCGAAGAAATGGATTTCGATCTCATGATTCGATGATCGGATTTTTGAGCTGCTGCTTAGAGTTATGATAAGTTGCTTAGGAATATGTAATAACATAGTTTTCATTCGAATTTGCGTTGTAAGGACAAGTTTTCCACGCCTTTTATAAATAAAATAAATTTTGATTTTTGTCTTATTTAAATCTCCTTCCAATGTCATTTGTGAAAATTGATGCTTGTGTGTTTCTATTATAAGCAATATTAAGTGGATGTGATTCTTAGTTATGTTATTTACAGTAGTTTCGAAATTTTATAAAAGTATATAAATAATGAAACGGGTCATATTTGATTCATCTTCGAGTAGAAAGTCTTAACCCTAGTCTTACTCCTTTAATTATTATGTTGTGTTGTGTCAACCCTTTACATAAAAGTGTTATAAACTCTTACCCAAACCCGCTAATTTCGTGTCGGGTTCGTTTCGGGTTGTCGTGTCGTGTCATGTTTTGCCCAATCTACTAGTATGTGACTTCGCGAAGATTGATGCATAAATTTACCCTATCTTGCAGAAAAGATGATTTTTTTCTCCATTTAAACACGTTCCATTCATTACTAATGGAATTCAGAATCTGAGCATCGGTGTCACAAGCTTTCCTAACCTTGGCATCGTCTTCAAGCTCCCCAAAAACAGCAAAAAAAAACACTTCCTTCCAGCCACTGCGTTTCACAGATGCTCAAAGAATCAATTGGAAGACACCATGACGTATATTGAAAAATCCAATTTCACCACTAACGAAGTAAAATTTGAAATAATCAGAAGAATCAAATGGATTTTTGAAGTCAGAAGGTTTTGGTGGCTCCTAATTAAGTTTCTCAAACTTAAACAATGAAGAGGATAATTGTGAGGTCAAAACAAATTAAGTTTTTTTTCTCAAATTTATTTTATAAACTAACGTGCGATTCTTTACCCAATTTATTTCTGATAGTGGTAGGATGGATGAAATTTTATAAAATAAATTAGGATGATGGTGATGTTGTAAAAAAAAAAAAGAGGATAATTGTGAAGCGGATAATTATGAGGTCACTTAAAGAGAAATTGTTGTTGCATTAAAGTGACCCTCAGCAGATATGAAGATTATTGGAAGTGAAGACCTAATGGTGGAGTTGCGAAGAGTTCAAAGAGAGAAATGGTATCGAAGAGGTGCTTATCTAAAGACTTTATTGTAGACCTAGATACCGGAAATAAGGAGATGCGATGATTTTAAGCCTTTTGTCTTTTATGGATACCGCAGTGTTAGTAAAGTAATGATCACCTTACTGATGCTTGTGCGCTGAGTTGGTATTGCCAGTCCAAGCGTGGGAGCATGGACGTCTTAATCAAGATTACTTTAAATTATCTTATTTAGGGACTTGTACTATTACTTCATGTAAATAGACAGTCTTGTAAAACTTAGAAAGTATGTATGATCTTCATCTTCCTTGTAACCTGTTCAAGTGAAATATAAATCTCCTTATCTTTTATATCTTTATGTTCTTCATTTTTCATGCTTTGTTGTTCGCCATATGAAAAACAAGTTATGATTCACCAAGTATCGTTCTTACTTGCTTATATTTAGTGAAGTATATTGTGACTATATTTCCTTCTTAATTTCCGCTACTTATTATTGTTGAGTTTAACAAGATCCTCGAGATTAACTTACATTCCGCACCATAATCTCATTTTCAATTTAAGTTCTTCTCTCAACAAACATGCTACTAATAAGAAAACAAAATGTACAATGCTATAATTGGAAGATTTTCAAAGAAAAATGTTTGTTCAGAATATAAATTTGGATGTTTCAATGATGTGACAAAAAAATGAAAGTGAAATGCTAAAAATGGGTTGATTTAAAAATGAAATATGCTAATAATAAATATATTTAAGAAACAACGCTATAACTTGTAGATTTTCAAAGAAAATTGATTTGATATGGAAATTTTTTTTGGACATTTCAAAGATAAAGATGTGACAGAAAGAAAACTAAAAGTATAAGGCTAAAAATGGGTTGGTTTTTGAAAATTCAAAGTGCTAATAATAAGAAATTTTGAAAGTGGAAAACTAAAAATGTGTTGATTTTTTGAAATATAGTGTGCAAATAATAAGGTAACTCAAAGTAGAAAGCTAAAAATGGGTTGATAGTTTAAAATTCAATATACTAGTATTAAGAAAACAGTAAGTACAATGCTATATTTGGTATATTTTCAAATAAAAAAATTTGGTCAGGAAAAAAGAAGTTAGATGTTTCAATGATGTGATGGAAAAAAAACTTAAAGTAGAACACTAAAAATGAGTTAATTTTTGAAAATTCAAAGTGCTAATAATAAGAAAACGGAAGATAATATGTTAAAAATGGGCTGATTTTTGAAAATGCAATGTGCTAGTAATAAGGAAATTGTAAAAAGACAATGCTATAATTTGTATATTTTCAAAACACAATGCTTTGATATGAAAAAAAAAAGTTAGATGTTTCAACGATGTGACATATAAACTAAAAGTAGAATGGTAAAAATGGGTTGGACTTTTGAAATGCGGTGTGCAAATAATAGGAAGACTTGTAGAAGAATGATAAAAATGGGTTGATTTATGAAAATGCAATATACTAATATTAAGAAAACAGAAAGTACAAGGCTATAATTGGTAGATTTTCAAAGAAAATTGTTTTTAAGAAAAAAAGTTAGATGTTTCAATTATGTAACAGAAAGAAAATTAAAAGTAGCATGCTAAAAAAAGGTTGATATTTTAAAATACATGCAATGTGCTAATTATAAGAGAACTCAAAGTAGAATGCTAAAATTTTGTTGATTTTTAAAAAGGAAATATGCTAGTAATAAGAAAACTTTATGTACAATTCTTAATTCATAGATTTTCTTAGAAAAAAGTTTTTTAAGAGAAAAAAACATGTTTCAGTGATGAGAGAGAAAGAAAATTGAATGCATGCAATGTGTTAACTATGAGAAAGGGAAAATGACACATACGCCCTATGAAGTTTTTAGGATTTACTCTTTTAGTCACTTAACTTTTTAAATGACTTTTTAAGGGAACAAATTTGATTTTGTCGGGTCCAATATGTCCATTTTGAGAAAACAAAGAGGTAACTCGGTTACCCCTTTTGCCAGCTCACTTATTCTTATATTTTAATAAATTAAAAAAAATTAAAAGGTCCCACAACATTGAATCTCTCTTTCTCTCTCTCTCTCTATATATATATATATATATATATATATATATATATATATATATATATATATATATATATATATATATCCTCAATCCTCCATCCTCGATGACTAAAAGACCCCTTGCATCCCTCTCATTTTCACTATCTTTTGCAGACTCCACAACAACCACAACCAAAAACCCACCTATGTTGTTACTTTTGCTTGCCTTGTTCCGTCAGGCAAACCATCCTCCTCCCTTTGTACATAAAGCCAGAACCAAAAGAGAAGAAGTCAAGAGTTGTCGAGGCAGCCCCCATCTGCTCACTCACTACTGCTGATTGCGTCGGACCATGTTCTCTTTCCCTTTGAATCTCTCTTACTCCTATTGATCAATCACTCAATCACTACCGAGAAACTCGACATGGCTGCCATCGCAGCTTGTTTGCTCCCTTGGATCGGCAGTCACTTTTCTTTCCTTCGCAAATTATGTCTTGAGCAAGGTTGTACCTTCCGATTCCCTCCATCTTCAACTCAGTTTCGCACCAAAGGAGTTTTTTGTTGTCAATTCGTGTTTCTTTTCCTGCTCGCATCTTCTTTCCTTGACAGCCAAAGAACGATGGTGCTTTCTTTTCACCGATTGATCAACCAAGGGACGAACCCCTTTATCTTTGTAATCAATCAGCAATCACCATACCATTTATTGCTTAATGTTACCTTCTTGACTATAGTCGTTCGTTCGTGTTTCATTTTTTTCCTTTAATCGATCAGACAAGTGACGATGAGGGGCATAAAAGCCCTAATTTATTTTGTTTTCTGGATAACAAATATTCAATTAAGAGAGAGAGAGAGAGAGAGAGAGAGAGAGAGAGAGAGAGAGAGAGAGAGAGAGAGAGAGAGAGAGAGAGAGAGAGAGAGAGAGAGAGAGAGATGGATGGATGGGTGGGTCCTTTAAACCGGCTAAAACAAGTAAAGTGGATTAAAGGATAGGTTGCCTACAACTTGGTTCCCTCGTAAAGCCAAGAAAAAACTTAAGTGACTAAAAAGGTAAACCCTAAAAAAAATTATAGGCTATATGTGTCATTTTCCCTTATGAGAAAACTCAAAGTGGAATGCTAAAATTTGGTTGACTTTTGAAAAGGCAATATGCTAGTAATAAGAAAACTTTATGTATAATTCTTAATTCATAGATTTTCATAGAAAAATGCATTTTAAAAGACAAAAAACGATGTTTCAATGATGAGATAGAAAGAAAATTGAATGTAGAATGCTAATAGTGGATCGATTTTTTAGAATACAATATGCTAGTAATATGAAAACTCAAAGTAAAATCCGTAAAATGGGTTGAGTTTTGAAAATGAAATGTGCAAACTCAACGTAGAATGCTAAAAGTTGGTTATTTTTTTTAAATGCAATGAGATAATAATACAAAAACACAAACAAGAATGCTAAAAATGGTTTTATTTGAAAATGCAATGTGGTAATAATAAGAAAATTAAATTAGAATGCTAAAAATTGGTTGATTTTTTAAAATTCAAAGTGCTAAAAGTAAGAAAAGTGAAAATATAATTCTAAATATGCATTGATTTTTGAAAATGCAATGTGCTAATTAATAATAAGAAACTCAAATTAAAATGCTAAAAACAGGTTTAATATACAGTTGGCTAGTAATAAGAAAACTATAAGTACAATGCTATAAATTATAGACTTTCAAAGAAAATGGAATTGTTAAAAAAAAAGGTTACATGTTTCAATGTTTTCATTTTGGTCAAAAATTAATTAAATAACTTTGCAATGAGATTAGTAAGTCAGATGTCATGTATAATTTGAAAGCTTTAAGGAAGAAAATTGTAAAGTATTGAAAGATCTTAAAATATGTTGAAGATCTTGAATATTGGTCCAGATTTTAAGAATAAACAGTAATTTTGATATTTGTTGTATAGAATACGAATAAAATAGTGTTTGAAATATTAATTTAATCGACGATATAATTATGTATACGTCCAAAAATTGGGACAAAAATAGTTTTAAAATTGTCGAACAATAAAGAATGTTCAAAAAGGTTTTAAGATGCTCAAAAATGTCAAGATATTGAAGAGTATTATATGGTTGTTAATAAGGAATCAAGATATATGCAAATAAGTAAATGTTCCGGAAAACATATATATGAATTAAAATAAATCGTAGAAATAAAAATAAGTGCAAGGATAGGAAGATATACGAGGAAAGCCCTTAATCCATTAGGATCTTCGGAATAAAACCTCGGGAGGTGACAATATCACACTGCCTTAGAATTTTTATTACTGAAAAATAAAATTACAAGTAGAAGCTGATCGTGAATAAGGTTGTAACATCCCCCTCTGGCACGTATCACAATATTGTCCGCTTTGGGCCACTCGGCACGAGGACTTCCCAGGGGGTCACCCATCCTGGTACTACTCCCACCCGAGCACGCTTAACTGCAGAGTTCTTATGGGATCTGCTGCCCTCACGGCTTTAAAACGCGTTGTTATAGGGAAGGTATCCACACCCCTTTATAAGGTATCCACACCCCTTTATAAGAACTCTGCAGTTAAGCGTGCTCGGGCGGGAGTAGTACCAGGATGGGTGACCCCCTGGGAAGTCCTCGTGCCGAGTGGCCCAAAGCGGACAATATTGTGATACGTGCCAGAGGGGGATGTTACAAATGATATCAGAGCCAGGGCACGGGTCGATGTGTTTGACGAGGACGTCGAACCCTATAATGGGGGGTGAAAGTGGGTTAGATCTGATCCCACATCGGCTGGGAAGGAGAACTAAGCATTCCTTATAAGGGGTGTGGATACCTTCCCTATCACAACGTGTTTTAAAGTCGTGAGGGCAGCAGATCCCATAAGAACTCTGCAGTTAAGCGTGCTCGGGCGGGAGTAGTACCAGGATGGGTGACCCCTTGGGAAGTCCTCGTGCCGAGTGGCCGAAAGCGGACAATATTGTGATACGTGTCAGAGGGGGATGTTACAAAGGTGATTCATTTTTTCCAGCTTGTCTTTATATACAAAGATAAGATAACATACTATGTTAAAATATGGGATCTTCCCCTAATTTTACTTAATCGGGTTTTTCGGGAAGACTCAACATCTTTTCTTATATACCTCGTGCTTTGTGAGATAAGCCTTTAGTCTTGTATTAGATAATACAGGAAATACAATGGCGATCCCAAGATGTTTGCTTGTTCAAGATCTTGGTTCATTCAAGATATTAATGTAAGATCAAGATGTTAGGCATAATAAAAGAAAGTTATAAATATCACACATATCAATTATAGCATTGTACTTAAAATTTTAATATTAACAGCATTTTTTATTTTCAAAAATCGACTACTTTTAAGCATTCTACTTTGAGTATTTTTATTTCTAGCATATTGCATTTTCAAAAATTAACCAATTATTAGCATTCTTTCATTTTTTTCTGTCACATCATCGACACATCCAACTTTTTTTTCTTAACAAAACATTTTACTTTGATAGTCTACCAATTATAACTATCATGACAACTGATGACAAAACGACAAAAAAAACACGACATGAAATCCGAATTTGTGTTCATGTTCAAACTTCAACACAAAATTGACACGATTTCACATTAATCCGTCGTGTTTGTCGTGTTATGTATGATTAAGTATTAATTAAATAAGCAAATATCTATTTTATGTTATCTTTGTCATTTTGTTTTGTGTTTGTCGTTTTTTAATTAGTTCGTTTTCGTGGTAGTAAAAAAACACAATGTGTCGTGTCGTGTTCGTGTTACATAAAACTTTTCCTTTTCAGACAAAAACATGAAACAATTGTCTGATTTGCCACCCCTAATTATAATTATAACAGAGTTTTCTTATTTCTTAGCATTTGATACGAAATTGACACAATTTCACATTTGTATGTCATGTTTTTCGTGTGTGTCGTGTTATTTATAATTAAGTATTAATTAAATAAACTATTTGTTATTTTATGTTATCTTGGTCGTGTCGTGATTGTCATTTTTTTATTGATTCGTTTTCGTGTTATGTCAAAACACGACATCATGTTGTGTTCGTGTTACATAAAACTTTAACATGTCGTGTCAAACAAAAAACGACACGATTGGCCGACTTGCCACCCATAATTATAACAAAGTTTTCTTATTTATTAGCATTTGACACAAAATTAACATGATTTCACATTTGTTTGTCGTGTTTTCCCTATTTTCATGTTTGTCGTTTTATGTATGACTAAATATTAATTAAATAAACTAATTATTATTTTTATGTTATCTTTGTCGTGTCGTGTCGTGTTTGTGTTTTTTAATTGGTTCGTTTTCAAGTTAGTTAAAAAAACACGACATCGTGTCATGTCATGTTCGAGTTACATAAAACTTTGTCATGTCGTGTCATGTCAAACAAAAACACGACACGATTGTTCGATTTGCCACTCGTAATTATAACAAAGTTTTTTTATTACTATATTGCATTTTAAAAAATCAACCCATTTTTAGCATGAATTTTCATAATATTAACATATTTTATTTTCATAAATCAACATATTTTAAGCATTCTACTTATAGTTTTCTTATTAATAACATACTGTATTTTCAAAGTTCAATCTGCTTTTAGCATTCTAATTTTAGTTTTCTTTTTGTAACATCATTTAAACATCAACTTTTTTCTTAATAAAACATTTTTCATTGAAAATCTATGGATTTCATTTTCAAAAATCAATTTTTTTTATTACTAGTAGATACCATTTTCAAAAATCAACCCATTTTTAGCATTTTACTTAAAGTTTTCTTATTATTGCATTTTCAAAAATCAACCCAATTTTAACATTTCACTTTCAGATTTTATTTTTTTTGACAAATCATTGAAATTTGAAACATTCAACTTTTTTCATATCAAATCATTTTTCTTAAAAAATCTACCAACTATAGGTAGAGCTGTAAAAACTCCGACAACTCAGCAGCGGGTAACTCATACTAGACCCTATATCGAGTCAAGTTCAGTCCTACTCAGCCAAAAACATCAGAAAATTCTTAAACTCATTAAAACTCAGTCCAAGTAGGTCAAAATCAGACTAACTCGAAACAGGTTAAGCACAAAAACCGAGCAACTCAATGAAACCAGACGGTTTAAAGAATCCATATGGTTCAATGTAACTTGTCAACTCAATGGAAAACCGTGCATGTATTGCCTTTCCAACCAATTAACCACCACCTCGAGCCTTGTTTGGACAAGACTTCTCTGATCAACGCCATAGGCCGGGAATCTCATTCACTTTTCTACTTTGTTGCCTACAAACCACTAATGATTCAGTAGTATTACTAAACCGGAGCTTCCATGAACTCATTAGAAGTGGAGAAATTTATAAACTAATACACGATTACAAAGTAACCGAGTATTGGGTTTACTTTTATTGATGTTTCACGAAATGGTAAGTTTTTTATCCAACTAACGAAAAATGGATGAAACTCCTAATGATCGGCGCCAACTATCGCTTCCGGTTTTACGATAAGGAATCCATAGATGTCGGCACCCAACTACTACTTCTTGGCAGAGATGTAACGGGCCATGCGACTTATATATACATTAACAAATTCATGGCCGTTAGGTCAGAAAATGAACAAAACCAGATGTTTATTCGGGTCTACAAGTCTCGGCCAGACAACAATCTTTGAAGGCATTAATCAAACAGGAGAGATCGTGAATACGATGGAGCTTTACGATAGTAGTTTGGGGAATTAGGAGATGCTTTGGAACATGATTAGACCAAGAAAAACGCATTATGAGGTTTATATGGATGAAAAGTTTTATTTAAATGGAAGAGCAGGGAATGGAAGGAAGTCGTTGACATGTGGTGAAAGAGTATGATTTGGATGCGAAAAAGTGGACGGAAATACCCAACATGTCTCCGGTGGACGCTAATGTTGGTTGTAGTGCACCACCGTTGGTGGCGATGGTAGGTAATGAGTTATATGTTTCTCATTGGGATGAAATGGAATTAAAAAGGATATGATAAAAAGAGGAAGAAATGAGAGGTTATAGGGCGGTTGTCGGAAAGGGCATTGTCATTAATGAGCGGGGGTGGCATTTATAGGATGTAGGAATCATTGGATTTTTAGTGCAAAATGATAATAATGTTTGTGGAAATATATTCTAAGACTCTTAGTAAAGGGATTCCGTTTACTCGAAATCTAATAATATTACACTATTATCATTTCTTCAAGTCCAATAAAAATAATACGATTCCTACATCCTATAAATACCACCCCCGCCCATTAACGACTATGCCCTTTATGACAAGCACCCTGTAACCTCTCATTTCTTCCTCTTTTTATCATATCTTTTCAATCCCATTTTATCCCAATGAGAAACATATAACTCATTACCTACCATCGCCACCAACGGTGGTGCACTACAACCAACATTAGCATCCACCGGAGACATGTTGGGTATTTCCGTCCACTTTTTCGCATCCAAATCATACTCTTTCACCACATGTCAACGACTTCCTTCCATTCCCTGCTCTTCCATTTAAATAAAACTTTTCATCCATATAAACCTCATAATGCGTTTTTCTTGGTCTAATCATGTTCCGAAGCATCTCCTAATTCCCCAAACTACTATCGTAAAGCTCCATCGTATTCACGATCTCTCCTGTTTGATTAACGCCTTCAAAGATTGTTGTCTGGCCGAGACTTGTAGATCAGAATAAACATCTGGTTTTGTTCATTTTCTGACCTAACGGCCATGAATTTGTTAATGTATATATAAGTCGCATGGTCCGTTACATCTCCGCCAAGAAGTAGTAGTTGGGTGCCGACATCTATGGATTCCTTATCGTAAAACTAGAAGCGATAGTTGGCACCGATCATTAGGAGTTTCATCCATTTTTTGTAAGTTGGCTCAAAAGCTTCCCATATTCGCGAAATGCCAATAAAAGTAAACCTAATACTCGATTACTTTATAATCGTGTATTAGTTTATAGATTTCTCCACTTCTTATGAGTTCATGGAAGCTCCAGTTTGGTGATACTATGTCACCATATGCGGTTTGTAGGCAATGGAGTAGACAGATGATTGAGATTCCCCGCTTATGGCGGTGATCAGAGAAGTTGTGTCTAGGGCTCAAGGTGGTGGTTCACCGATTGGAAAGGCAAAAGATGTGCGGTTTTGTACAGAGCTGACAAGTTCCATTAAGCCGATTAGTTTCATTAAACCGCCTGGTTTTATTGAGTCACTCGGTTTTTGTGGTTAACCCACTCTGAGTTGGTCCAATTTTGACCCATTTGGACTGAGTTTGACTAATTTTTAATGATTTTAAACATTTTCTGACTTTTTTTTTACCAATTAGCTGAACTGGTAGAGGGTCGAGTCTAAGTAACCCGTCGTCAAGTTCTCAGCCGACTTTTCCATATAGCTGGTAGATTTTGAAATAAAAATGCTTTTAAACGAAAAAAAAGTTGGATGTTCAATAATTTGATAAAAAGAAAAAGCCTGAAAGTATAATGTTAAAATTGGGTTTACTTTTAAATGTAATTCGTTAATAATAAGAAATTTCTAAGTAAAATGCTAAAAAAAATTGTTAATTTTTGAAAATTCAATATAATAGTAATAAAAAATTGTAACTACAATGTTATAATCCATAGATTTTCAATGAAAATTGTTTTATTAAGAAAAGAAGTTGATGTTTCATGACGTGACAGAAAGAAAATTGAAAGTAGAATAAATTTGAATTTTGAAAATGAAATATGTTATTAATAAGAAAACTCAAAGTAGAATGCTTAAAATGAGTTGATTTTTAAAATGAAATAAGCTAATATGAAGAAAACTTATGCTAAAAATGAGTTGATTTTTTAAAATGCAATACGCTTGTATTAAGAAAACTACAAATACAATCTTATAATTGGTAGACTTTCAAGTAAATTGTTTTGTTAAGAAAAAAAAGTTGGATGTTTCAATGATGTGACAAAAAAATGAAAGAACGCTGAAAATTGGTTGGTTCTTGAAAGTGCAATATTCTAGTAATAAAAATACTCGAAGTTTAATGCTTAAAAAGTAGTGGATTTTTTAAAATAAAATGTGTTGTTAATAAGAAAACTATAAGTACAATGCTATAATTGGTAGTTTTAAAAAAAATGCTTTGTTAAGAAAAAAGAAGTTTATGAATAACCAGAAAATCATAGTAGAATGCTAAAAATTGGTTAATATTTTAAAACTCATTGTGTTAATAATAACAAAACTAAAGTAGAATGTTAAAGATGGTTGATTTCTGAATTTTAAATTGCTAAAAATAAGAAAATTGAAAGTAAAAAGCTAAAATGGGTTAATTTTTTAAAATACAATTTGCTAGTAATAAAAAACTATAATTAAAATGCTATCATTCGTAATTTTTCAAAGAAAAATGCTTCGTTAAGAAAAAAAAAAGTTGGATGTTTCAATGACGTGAAAGAAAGAAAGTGAAAGTGGAACACTAAAAGTAGGTTGAATTTTGAAAATGCAATAACCTATTAATAATAAAATGCAATAACCTATGAATGTGGAATGCTAAAAACGTGTTGTTTTTTAAAATGCAACGTGCTCATAATAAGAAAACTCAAAGTAAAATGATTTTGAAAATAAAATGTGCTAATAATAATTAAACTCAACGTAGATTGTTTTTTTTTAAAATGCAATATGCTAGTGTTGATATTAAGAAAACTAGGATGAGTTTTTAAAAATGCAATGTGTTGATATTAAGAGGACACAAAGTAGAATGCTAAAAATGGGTTAATTTTTTAAAACGAAATGTGCTAATTTTAAGAAAACTCAAAGTAGCTTGCTAAATAAGTTGATTTTTGAAATAGCAATATATGCTACTAATAAAAAAAATTGTAAGTATAATGCAATAAATGGTAGATTTTCAAAGGAAAATGCATTGTTAAGGAAAAAAATTGGATGGTTCGATAATGTAACAGAAAGAAAACTCAAAGTAGAATGCTAAAAATGGGTTGATTTTTTAAAATGCAATGTGATAATATGAAAATTGCAAGTATAATGCTATAATTGGTAGATTTTCAAAGAAAAATGGGTTGTTACAATAAGATAAATGAAACTAACAATTTATAAAGTTCTTCGGTACATGGGATGTTCACGATCCATGGGAACACCATTGATTTTAAGGCATATGTACCCAAAGTTGATTCTATTACCATTGACAATCTCCTTTACATAGAGGTTTGTAAAATTTGACCAAGCGCGAAACTAAAACAAAAAATAGGGACTTCCCGAGTTAAAAAAAAGAAGTTAGGGACCAAACGCGTAAATTACCCCAATCCATAGGGACCATTCATGTAATTAACTCTATAAGGATATATGCGGTCTCAAGCATTCCTCTTAAAGAATAGGTAAAAACAAAACTAAGGAGGTGTTTGAGATTGCTTTTTAAACTAAAAGTCCTTTTTAGAAAATTAAGGACTTTTTGATTTATGTCTTTTTCCAAAAGAAACTTTTAAAATGTGTTTGTATGAATTTTTGAGGATGCAAAGAGAAAAAAATCCAAAAGTTACAAAAAATCACAAATTTGTGACCTCTTAAACACCTTCTTTTTCTTCTTTTCATAAAGTTAATATAAAAGAACTTTTGAAGTTACCAAACAACTTCTTAAACTTTTGGCTTTTTGAAAAAGTCAAAAGCCCAAAAAAATCATTTGAAAAGGAATGTCAAACACCCTCTAAACAATGATTAAAAATAAATAAACAAATAAATAAACATTAAAGTTTAGACATTTAGGCTTGATGAAGGTGGAGACCATTCATTAATCCAAAGAAAATAAGAAAAACTTACAAAGCACTCATCTAAATGAATCAGTTTGAGCCCTAGCTCACTTGATCCACAGCTTTTCAATATGATAGGTTCTAATCATTAATGACTTCCTTAAGAACAAACCTGTAAATCAAGCAACAAATCCATTATTTCCTTGTTCCTAGATTGTCGAGAGAGAGAGAGAGAGAGAGAGAGAGAGAGAGATGAAATCAAACTCCATGAATAAGCTTAATATTTTTATCAAGATCATTTACATTAGCAAAATCATGAAACCGTTTTAAGAGACGTGTAAGGGAGTGATGCGTGTATGTATGTATGTATGTATGTATATATATATATATATATAGAGAGAGAGAGAGAGAGAGAGAGATGTGTGATTTGGGGTTTCCGACCGTTGATGGTGTCGACGGTGGATGGTGCTTACAACATAACGGTGGCCCCGTTTTCTTCCCTTTAACGCCTCAGCCCTCAACCTTGTGTTGTCAAAGTAAGGAAGGATAAGATGTTGGTGCAAGATTGATGTGGTGACTGTAGTTAAGTTATAGAGAAAGAGAGACGGAATGTAGGTGGAAATGGTGGATGCCTTTTTCAACCATACCGGTCAAAACTCTTTTCAAATCTTACAAGCAACACTATTTTTGAAGTGACCCGAATAGTAATACAATATTTGGTATAATAATAAATGTTATTTTAATAATTATAACAAAAAAAAAATCTTCGATAAAATCTTGTCATTTCAAGATAATTTACGATTTAATTTAAAATTTTATTTTTTAAACAAAAAAAATCTAGATTATCTAATTTTATACGATAATCTTTCATTTTATGTTGAAAAACAATAAGGGTTAATTTGGCAAAAAAAAAATAAGAATAAAACCGTAAACTTGACCGAAAATATTTGGATTCTAACGGAAAATTTATCATTATACTAATACAAAAGGATCTGGTAGGCTAAATAAAAACTGGAAATGATACATAATTTTTAATCTTTCAAAACTTATAAAATAAAAAAAATAAAAAAAATAAAAAAGTCATTAAATGTTTCTAGTCTTTGAAAAAGATCACTGATGTATTAGGAGATAGGAGATTGTTAGCAAAAAATCTTTTCTATAAATATGAGAAGATATATTTAAGTTTTCAATTAATAAAAAATCAACTACCACGAAAGGAAACAAAACTGAAAAGGAAAAAACTCAGAAAAAAAAAATCAAAATTTACATTTTTTGGATCATCGGACTCCCTTGTCACCTTCAACCTTTCTATGCCCTTGCCAATCGTCAGTCCCCTACTTTGACATCTGTTTCTTGCTTTGTTCGGGTGTCGGTCCTCTCCATCAATAAAGCATGACGATTGATTCACAATTGTACGCATCTTCGTCGTTTACACTGTCTTTATCCAACGACTAGAAAGGGATAGAGGGGCCATGGCCTCCCCTCTTTTTCAGCCTATTTATATAGTGATACCCTTTTTTTGGTATAGTGTTATAAAATGCGTGAAAGAGTACAGCACATTGCATATTGCATGTGTTTGTGTATCTGCGTATCTATTGTCTTTTCTATTAAACACTAGAAGCTAAAAAGTATATTAGCTTTTGACTTTTCCTAATGGGATAATGACTTTAAAGGGTAATATATTTTTCGATTTGTACATATTTGGTCACTGAGTTTTTTTTTTGTCCACATTTACCCTGGCCTTCAACTTGTTAAACTGTACATTCAGTCATTATGATCGATTACTCCAGGTTAGCCAAGAAAAATGACTTAATAGGGTAATATATTTCTCATTTTGTACACATTTAGTCCTTAATATTTTTATACACATTTAGTCCCTAATATTTTTTGTTTCAAAATAAGTCATTTTTGTTTTTGTACTCACTAACTACTTATGAATGGTTTCTTTAGGTTTTTTCTCACGACATCTTACATGGGACAATCATTGATGAAGTGTGTGCGGGTGTTGATGTTTATGTGTAACGTCTCATTTTCACTACAAAAAATTTTCATTTTTAAATAAGGCAAAAGTCCTTAATTATAAATTCATTATTAAGAAAAAAAACATTTATTCCAAAATATATTTATCGAAAATCAGAGTAATATAAAACACGTGGAATCCTCACTATTGTTAATGAGTGTGTACAGTCATGCCTTGGTCTTCCCACGATCAACGATAGAACCTGAAAACATAAACAAATGGGTAAGCACAAACTTTAGTGAGTTTACCCCAAAATACTCGATACAACAAACGTATTATCATGCATAACGAGGCCACACTCGTCAGATTGGAATACCTTTGCCCAATCAGTCATCAGACTGGAATGTTAAGATGCAACAGGTCCAATCAGTCATCAGACTAGAATACCTAGGGTTTTTCGGCATGCCGTCTTAAACCAACAACTCTTCTCGAGCCTCCGTGCCTACGGCTTACAGCCGGCCCACACCAGGTATCTTGGCCTACAGCATATAGTAAGACCACCTCATCCTATCCCACCACCATATGGCTATCCCACGTAAGATGTCGTAAGAAAAAACTAAAGAAATCATTCATAAGTACTGAATGAGTACAAAAACAAAAATGACTTATTTTGCAACAAAAAAAAAATTAAGGACTAAATGTGTACAAAAATAGTTAGGACTAAATGTGTACAGAGTGAGAAATATATTACCCTATTAAGTCACTTTTACCTGCTAACCTAGAGTAGCCGGTCATAAGGACTAAATGTGTACAATTTAATAAGTTGAAGGGGTAAATGTGGACGAAAAAAATTAGTGACTAAATGTATATAAATCAAAAAATACATTACCCTTTTAAATCATTATCCCTTTCCCAACAGATGTACGATTAGTAATTTGGTATATAATTAATTAATTATATATATTTGCTATTAATTTCTTTTAGGAATATAATATAGTGAGTTATTACTGACCTGTGACTTTGTAAAAAGAATTTTATATATAAGGTGTGGTCTGGTGAGGACTCAAAAATGGAGAGGAATGCGAGGATAATTCTCCACCACCCATTTCATCAAGGGCATTAATGTCAAACTCAAAACTTGGTCGTGGTGCGTTCGCATGCGACCCATGTCTGTGGTAATTATACGGAGTCGAGAATTTAATCGCGTGCGACGAATATCCATAGAACTTCATTTAAGCGAGTTTTATTATTTATTTTCGTTTTTTATATTTTTTAGAAAAAAAGAAATTAAAAAAAAAAATTACACAGCTATACACTCGGTTTTCATGTTATCTATTTTTTATGATTTTTTTTTATTTTTTCGTTTTTTTGTTTTTTTTTAAATATCGTTTTCCTTTTTTTCGTTTCTTTTCATTTTTTATGTTTTTAATATCTTTAATACAAACTAGAAGATAATAGTGTTTTTGTTTATTTTTGTTTTTATTTTTTGATTTTTTTGTTTTTTTTATTTATTTTTTTATTTTTTAAATTAAATATCGGTTTGAGTTTTTGGTGTTTAAATATTACAAAATTTTAAATAAGAAAAATATTAAAGATCATAATATTTTTCGTTCATATTTTTTTAAATCATATTTTTTTATTATAAAATTTTGAATCAAATTCTTTTGAATTGTAGTATTTTGAATTAAATTATTTTTGAATCATATGATTTTGCATCAATAATATATTCAATTAAATAAATTTTTTGTTCGACAAAAATTATGGATCATTATATATTTTGAATCATAAAATTTATAATTAAGGATTATAAAATATTTGAGTTTAAATAATGTTAGATCGTAACAAATTAAAGATCATAAACAAATTGAACTAAAAGTTTTTTGAATCATAAATATTTTTAATCATCACATTTTGGATCATATTATGTTCAACATTTTTAATTTAAAAAAAAAAAAAAAAAAAAAAAAAAAAAAAAAAAAAAAACTAATATTTCTTAAAATTAAAAATAAACACTTCAAAAAGTTGTTTTTGATAAATTCTTTTTACAAAGTCACTAATATAATTAGTAGAAATATTCCTTAAATTTTCAATATTTTTGAAGAATTTTTTTTTCTGGGTTTGTTTTATAAAAATTAAAAAATAAAAGAAATATATTTTTTTCAAATTTCATGAGTATGCTCATTTTATTATAAACTTTTATTTAAAAATAACAAATTATAATAACGACAAGGGCATTTTTTCCTTGTTCGTACTGGGCCTTTGAGGAAATTTAATTCCTCATGACCGGCCCTATATATATATATATATATATATATATATATATATATATATATATATATATATATATATATATATATATTCAATGGACAATCATTATTAATCAGGAACTAATGAACTAATCCAAAGCGTCAATGAACCAATCCACAGCGTCTGAATTTAAAGCAATCGATGGTCAACAAAAGGGTTGTAGATTTGTACATTTGAAGTGTAGTTACCGGATTATACCAAAAATTCACTTCCTATTTTTAGTTTTATTTTTTTGGCCAGGCCGCACTTTTGTTGAAAAAAAACATCGAATATACGATTGTTTACGATTTTGCATCATCTTTAAATAGATCCATATTGATATAACAAAGTGGGAAAAAAATTATACTTCATTTTCTTTGTTTTTTGAAAAGTTAAGGTTTATTTTTGTTATCCAAAAAAATAATAAATATATCAAAATTCATATTTTTTGGTACTTTTAAAATATATATTCATATTGATGTAAAAACAATTCAAAGTTTTAACTTAGATTCACATTGTGAATGCTCAAAATTTTAGCTTAGATCCACATTGTGAATCGAATGTGAATATGCAATGTGAATCTATTGAAAAATGATTATATTCAACTCATATTCACAATATGAATCAATAAGTTAGATTCACATTGGGAGTTGTAAACACTAAATATTTATATTGTGAATAAATTCACTTGTTGGTTTTACAAAACTAATTTACGAAATGTCTTGTCAATTAAACACTAGAAGCTAATATGTGTTAAAGAGTACAACACATTGCATGTGATAGAGAGGTATGTATCTATAGTAACACTCTTTTTTGGTATACTGTTATAAAATGCATGAAAGAGTATAGCGCATTGCATGTGTTTGTGTATCTGCATATATATGTATTGTCTTTTCTATTAAACACTAGAAGCTAAAAAGTATATTAGCTTTTGACTTATTCTAATAGATGTATGATTAGTAGTTTGGTATATAATTAATTAATTATATATATTTGCTATTAATTTTTTCCAGGAATATAATATATTGAGTTTTTATTAACTAATGTATAAACCATATGTCATGTTCGTTTTTATTTTTGCATCTATATTTTGTTTTACCATTTAAATATATAAGTTAAGTTTCATGAGATATAAGGAAACCTTTCATTAGGAACCCGTTTTAAGAAAAATATATACTATAAAGGTCTTTTTTGCAAAATGAAAACGCTAAAAGGTTATTAAAGATTCTTAAACGTAGTTGTCAATTGTTAGATAATTTAGATTCAAAAATCTTGTTGGTAATTCTTAGAAAAACAAAGATTCATCAATATAGTTGTCAATTGCTAATTGGTAGATAATTTAGATTTAAAAATCCAGTTGGTAATTCTTAGAAAAACAAACTAATAAAAAAAAGTACCCTTTAGCGTGGGCCAAGAGTAGAGATCCCTCGGGTTGGAGGACCCCTCAACTTGCTTGGTCGGGCCCAGCATAGCCGCCCCAACAGGCCTCCAGCCCCCCGGGCATTCCTTCTGGGCGGGACGTCCGCACGGAAGGTCCGACCCTGCCAAGGAGACATTCCGCTAGTATGCTCATAGTATTATCGCCTAAACCAATTATTGGCCCAGACACAACGAGGAACATGATTAACCAATCAGGACGGCAAATCCTATTGGAGCTACAGTCCATGTACCTAGTATAGACCACCAAGGGTCCTCAGTATAAAAGGACTTGTCCCTTGCTTTGAGAGGTAAGCTAGCTCTCCTGACTCTCACTACTCTCTCTCTCTCTCTCTAATATCTCCCACTAGTTTGACCGTAGGAGTGTTTTCCTGGGACGTCCTCCTGGAAAATGTCTAACGGCCTTGTCTACCGTGACCTTGTAGAATCATTCCTGCGTAAGAGCACATCCTTAGAGCAAGTGGTCGGAGCCAAGGTTGCATCATTTGGATATGTCCGTTTGTGTGACAAACGATACACAAAAACACATTCTAACTCACCTTTTAAAATGACGAACGAAACCGTTGGTGAACCCTCAAAACCATCAGTGACACACCGTCATCAGACGATCCAACACCCTCGTTCATGGTAGTACTTGTTGGATTAGGTGTCTAAGCCCATAACTATTTTGGTATGTACTTGACCCGATTATAAGCATGGTCCTTTTGGGTTGCCTTCACTCATGTAACTTGATAGGATGACAAGAGGAGAGAGGGTATAATTTATTATATTAATAATAAATTAGTACTCGAAAATGGTTTTATTAATATATTACAAGTTTAATATATTATTTGGAAATCATATTATTTAATTAGTATTAATCATAAATTAATTTGGTGATTAAAAGAGATTGATTAAATAAAGAGGACTGATATTGCAATTAATTGTTAGTTGCTAGTTGGGTTGATGGACTCCATAGAGTGGAGTGGATGAAATTTATGGGGAAGCCCATAAGATTTCGTCCAAGGGCTCTAAGGAAGGAATCCATGGGTTGCTTAGGCCTTAAGCAGGTACTAGGGTTTCCTTCAGAAACCCTAGCAGCCCACACAGCTATATAAGGAACCCTTTACATAGTATTTTCGTCCCCATTAGTTTTATGAGAAACCCTAGCCGAAATCCTTCACTCACCAGGTCATCTTGTTGCATTGAGTGTTTGTGATTCCATTAGAGGTGCAACATTTGAGGCATTAGGCTTTCAGAATTCAAGATCAAGAAGGATTGTTATTGTTATTGCTACATAACAAACAAGGTAAACTTTCTAACCCTAATCAAATGTGATTTTCAGATTTGTATGCTACTCAATTAGGGTTTATTGCTTTGGTATTCAATGTTTTATGTTTAATTAGAAAAAGCTAGATCAAAGCATTTAGGGTTGCATGAACACCATAGGAATGATGTTATACTCATAACCCATCAGTCGTATCAGATCCTAGGTCGTTTTTCTAGTAAATAGATGCAAAAGTGAACCACCAAAGATTTTGAAAATCGAATTTTTTGGTTTCTGACTCCAGACTCGCCGAGTCCATGTATGGACCCGACGAGTTCCATAGTGGACTCGACGATTCCAAGGGTCTGGTGTCGGGAATTTCGATTTTCTAGCCAGATTTTGTTGAGGATAATTGCTAAAACTCGTTTTTCTTGCCAAAATCCGATATTTTAAGTTTGGAATGGTTATCCTCATCAAAATTGATGGATTTGGTTAAATATGGATAATATAGGATTATTATTAGTCAAATATTTGACCTAGTAAGATTGAAAAAGTTTAAATTTACACCATTATGTTTTATAGATTAAATTTGAACTTAAAAATTTTAGTTTGTGAAATTTAAATAGTTAAACCCTAATGTTTTGAAAGGTTTCAAAGCTTGTCCTTAAGTTTTGGAATTTAAAATTTAATTAAAAGGTATTAATTTAAAATATTAAATTCTAAGACCTTAGTATTTTGAAAAGTTCAAATTACACCCTTAGGGCTTTATTAAATTAATTCAATGTGTAATTAAAAGAAAGTTAATAAATCCATAATGATAAGGTTTAATTTTAATTAAATTAAAAGTATAATTTATTAAATTAGACCACCTAGTATTTTAAAAGTGTAAAATACACCCTTATACTATATAGAATTAAAAGTTTAATATTATATATGTATAAGTAAATGTCAATCTTACTGTTAGTAGGCCTCATTCACGAAGCTGGTCTATAAGGAGTGTTTAAGGAAATTGCCTATAAAATAGCGATTGAATGGGTATCCACTCTTACCCACCGCACTCTTGACTAGTGGAGGGTCGTTAGCCAAACGAGTAGGATAGAACACAATCTTCCATTATAAATATAATGAAATATGAAGTAACTAAACACTTTTACAAATTCCCAAATCTTAGTTACTTTAGAAAAAATGTGGAGTTGGTGCTAATCCATGAAATTGCACATTGCACCTTGTTGGTCGTTAGTGGAGCGTGTGTGGTTAACCGTCACACTAATATGGGACCAATGAAGGATGGCAAAGGGTATCTCGTAGATTATCATAGATCAATGGAGCGTGTGTGGTTAACCGGCACATTGATTAGGTGATATGCATCTTCGAGAGTACCAAGCTAATTTGCATGGTTATCCACACCTTGTTTGTGATCCTCGGCATCCCAATCACAAACTTGAAGGGCACAATCGAGATTTAAACATGTCATTGAAAAGTTCAATGAATCTCAAAGGATCTAGGAGTTTCAATTCATTTAAAACCAAATTTTTAATTTTCATTTTTCATGGTGGAAATTGGTAAATCGTCATTTACCTACCTTCAAATGTTCTACAATTTGGATTACGGCATCCCTCTTCCAAATTGTAGAATCTTTTGTTGGATCCTAGCCTCAATATTTCATTTGGGTGTTGTGTTGAGGATTTTATCAACTAACTTGAATTTCTCCCATTTTGTAGATGTCAAAGTCTATCAACTATGATCTTCCTGAATCCGTTGGAAAAAGTTTTCCGCTTGAAGATGATGTTCCACGATTGGATTGTGGAAATGGAAATCATTCTTCACTTCCTCCACCTCCTCCAATAATTATCCCTGGCCCACGTGTTCGAAGACTTGAAAAGTTCAAGGTCACTCAAGCCCTGTTGGCAAACAAACACGAAGATGGAAAGTCTGTATGTGCTCATGTCTTGGATATGAAGTAGCATATTGATAGATTGGGAATGTTTGGTTTCGATGTCTCAAGGAAGTTGGCTGTTGACTTGGTTCTTCAGTCACTTCCCGAATCATATAGTAAGTTCATTAAAGAGTACTATGTGATGGACCACGATGTGACCCTCATTGATTTGACTTATTTGCTTATTGTTGCTGAATCAGCAATGATTTGGCGCACTGGTCGAGCAACTTTGTCTAATAAATCAATATCCCAACCTTCTATGGGAAATGGAAACATTGGAAGTCTAGAAAAGTTTTCTCTACGCAAGAGAAAGCCTGAGTCTGAGATAGTCCTGTGTACCATTCCAGAAGAATCAATATGTTTCTACTGCCAAAAGAGGGGGCATTGGTTATGAAGCTGCCCTGACTACCTGAGAGATCTAAGAGATAGGAGAGTCAACATGTATGACTCTGCTTCAGGTAAAATCCACTATCTAATTCTATTAAGTTTTCTATTTTAGATTCTAAATACATGATGTGATAAGCTTACATTTTGATGTTTTGTAGGATCGAAGAAAAGAAACGAAGCTTAAAAAAAGAAGTGAGTTGAGTCTGATCGCGAAGAAATGGATTTTGATCCCATGATTTGATGATCGGATTTTTGAGTTGCTGCTTAGAGTTATAATAGATTGCTTAGGAATATGTAATAACATAGTTTTCATTCGAATTTGCATTGTAAGGACAAGTTTTCCACACCTTTTATAAATAAAATAAATTTTGATTTTTGTTTTATTTATATCTCCTTACAATGTCATTTGTGAAAATTGATGCTTGTGTGTTTCTATTATAAGCAATATTAAGTGGATGTGATTCTTAGTTCTGTTATTTACGGTAGTGTCGAAATTTTCTAAGTAAGGAAAGATTCCCATCACCCAAGTTTCAATTGGTCAGAAGCTTGGAATCATATGATTTGAGTCATGTATGGAAATCTTGGTACTTAGAAAATTAAGATTAATTCCTTGTTCACATAAGTATGTGAGTCAAGTGAAAGACTAAGGAGATCTGGTACGCAATGTTGTGCACCGGTCAAGTCCACCACAAATAACAATAAGATTATCCGTCATGATTTACTAAAAGTCTAGTAAATGTGGTTATGCTTACAAGATTAAGTATAATTCTGAATCATTGAAAAGTTTCAATAAGTGCCAGAACAAATAAGAAGAATCAATTAGGCAGAAAGATAAAAGTTTCTCCAATCTGAAAACATAGGAGAGTACTTTATGAAGGGTTTTTGAGCATTCTAACACTCCTAAGGTGTACATGCAACCCTAGAAACCTTGGATCTATGTTTGACTAAGATGATGGGTTTTAGCCATAAGAACTTTCCTATGTGCGCATGCAAAACCCTAATGCTTGGATCTAGGCTTTCTAATTAAACATGCTTTGAATCCAAGACTTCTAATGACTAATTAGGAATAAGAACAATGTTAAATCAAATCTAGAATCATACCTTTGAATCTCTTGTTTGATCTTGTTGTCTTGGAGCTCTAGAGTCACAATTGTAACTCCTCTAATGGCTTACAAACACCAAAAGCAAGGAGGATGATTTAAGAGAGAGGAAAGGGGAGGAATTTGGCCAGGGGTTCTCTACTTTAGATCAAGTGTCGATTTCCTTTTGCCATAGGGTCTATTTATACTTGTAGACTCCTTAAGGGTTACAGCTTAAACCCTAATTGGATAATCTTCTCTTAAAGCAATCCAAATCCATTCCTTAGATAGACTTGGACGATTTGAAGCTATCCATAGCTTCTAGAATCCGTCCACCATCTATCCAATATTGATTTACAGTCCAAAGTTTAACTATCAAACAATTGACAGTTTATACCCTCTTATTTAATTAATCTCTTTAAGTCATCAAATTAATTCTAATTAATTAATGACTTATATTAATCAAATAACCATATTATTATTCTTTATATTATTCTCATAATATATTAATAATATTTATTCTCTCTTAATAAATCATCCTATCAAGTTGCTATGGTGAAGGCAACCCAAAAGGACCATGCACAACCGGGTCAAATACTTACCTAATATAGTTGCAGCCTTAGACACTACTCCAACATAAGATACATGCAAATTTCATTTTCCTAGGTTCTTCAACTATCTAGCATAGCATTGGAACTTGAATCATAAAGCTAGTAAGAAAAACATACCTTTCTTGTTGCTTGGATTCTTTGAGAACCTTGTGAGCCTAGCACCTCAAGTGTGATGCCTCAAATGTCTCACACAACACCAAAACACTTGGAATAACCTTGAGAGAAGTTCACTAACACTCAAAAATTGGCTAGCCCTCTATTACTTTCTTGTAGTGCCCATTTTTTCTAGACTATGGGTCTTTATATAGTTGTGGCACAAGTAGGGTTACACCATGTAAACCCTAATTGCCATGGATTTCCATATTCCATGATCCATGGGTTTGTAACCTCCATGGGCTATCATCGATGGACCACCTTATAGGTTTTTATAACCCAATCCATACAAACCATGGATCATTAGCCCACTATACAAGAATAGATGATTTACAAAATCAACCCCATATATTTAATTAGTCTCTTTTTGATCACTTAATTAATTCCCAATTAATTCTTTGATCAATACTAATTAAATAATATTATTAATATATTAGAACTTATAATACATTAATAATCCTTAAGTGTCCTTTCTCTCATTTAGTCTATCCAAATGTTGCAATGCCATGCAACCCAAATGGACCATGCTAATCAGGTCAAGTGCATTCCAGAAATAGTTATGAACTTAGACACCTAATCCAACAGTCTCCCACTTGGATATGTCTAATAACTATAACTGCAAGAATGACTTCAGGAACCGATCAGCAATCGTAGCTATTTCAAGGTCTTGCGGAACTGAGATGATGATGATACGCCATTTGAAGATAAGTGATCATATAATCCTCTGTTCTAGATATCAGCCGGACAAATACATGGAATAATGTCTTACTTATTGTCCAGCAGTTTATTTCCCGATTTCCGATTCGGTTGACATAGAACTTAATTGAACACATCAACTTAGTTCTGACCGGGCCCGGAACATGGGTCAACACAAAATCATCGATGGGCACAAATATCGCTTCTAATCCAAGAAGGAACAGATAAACTTCAACTTATATGCTTGTTCTACTACTTTTTGAATTATACACAAAGGCACGTTTTATAACATCGAGTTACCAATGTGTTTTGGTACAATCAATGCATAACCAACTCATAGGCAACAACTCATATCTCTAGGTTTGAAGACTTATATGATATTACCGTCTCACGATCACTCGAGATAAATTCCATGAAGTGATACAAGTGAGCGTGGGTTGAATCCAATACTCAGAAATTATGAGCACTCATGAGTGTTGTAGCTACACTTTACTATGTCCAACATCTTAGACATCTACAAGCCAACTCATGACATTCTTGATTCATATCTACTTCCAACATATGACCGACTGTAGAGAGTTTTAATAATATGAAATACCATAACATAATTATTCTGGAAGTCAAAACATGCAAAATGAAACGATAGTAAACGATTGACAAAAGATAGCAACACTTTACTCATAAATAAACAGCAGCTTGTATTCATCATCAAATGTCAATTACACTTTACACATTTCAAAGCTATCTAACTACTAAAACTAATATCATCCTTTAGCCCTATGTGCCTCGCATGCTGGAGATGCTTAACCCTACCCAGTCCCTTCGTGGGGGGATCTGCTGGGTTCTCATCTGATGATACCCTCTTTGCCACGAGGAGCCCTTCTTCTATTCGATATCTGATGAAATGGTATTTTCTGTCGATGTGTCTGGATCTCCCGTGATCCCTTGGTTCCTTGGCTAAGGCAACTACACTTTCATTATCACAGAAAATCTCTATAGGCTCCTTTATACCTGGTACAACTCCAAGGTCTCCAATGAACTTCTTCAGCCATATAGCCTCCTTTGCTGCCTCGCTTGCCGCTATATACTCTGATTCGCAAGTTGAATCAGCCACTGTCTCGTGCTTGGAACTTTTCCAAGAAATTGCTCCTCCGTTTAAGGTAAATACCCAGCCTGACTAAGAGTGGAAATTATCCCTATCAGTCGGAAAGCTAGCATCACTATACCCTAATACTCTCAAGTCATCACTCCCACCGAGGGTAAGGACCCAGTCCTTAGTCCTCCGCAGGTACTTAAGAATGTTCTTTACTGCAGTTCAGTGAGCCTTGCCAGGGTTCCCCTGATATCTGCTGACCATGCTTAATGTAAAGGCCACATCACAACGAGTACAAGTCATAGCATACATGATCGAGCCTACAACGGAAGCATACGGTACTCGAATCGTCTCTGCTATCTCATCCTCTGTACTCGGGCTCTGAGTCTTACTCGGTCTGGCGTTACTCTGGATCAGTAACTCTCCTTTCTTGGAATTCTGCATGCCGAACCTATTCAACACCTTCTCCAAGTAGGAACTCTGACTAAGTCCAATTAGTCTTTCACTCCTGTCTCTCAAAATCCTTATCCCTAGGATATAGGCAGCTTTTCCAAGGTCCTTCATAGCGAAACACTTCCTAAGCCAGGACTTCACTTCCTTCAGAGTTGGGATGTCATTTCCTATGAGTAGTATGCCATCCACATACAGTACCAAAAAGATAATTATACTCCTACTAGCCTTGACATATACACAAGATTCATCTTCACTTCTCGAAAAGCCAAACTCTTTGACTTTCTCATCGAAATAAAGATTCCATCTGCGAGGTGCTTGCTTCAATCCATAGATGGATTTCTCAAGCTTACACACTCTATTAGGGTACTCTGTACTGAAAAAACCCTTTGGCTGACTCATGTAAACATCCTCAGCCAACTTTCCATTTAGAAAAGCGGTTTTGACATCCATTTGCCATATTTTCATAATCATGAAATGCAGCAATGGCTAACATAACCCTAATAGACTTAATCTTCACTACTGGTGAAAAGGTCTCATCATAATCAACTCCCGGAGTTTGAGAAAATCCCTTTGCAACCAGTCACGCCTTATAACTATGTACATTATCATCCATGTCGGTCTTCTTCTTGAAGATCCATTTGCACCCGACTGTCTTACGACCTGGTACATTGTCAACCAAGTTCCAAACTTGATTGTCATACATGGACGGTATCTCGTTGTCCGTAGCCTCTTTCCATTTAGCAGCCTCAGGGCCTGCCATGGCTTCCGTGTAGTTGTTAGGTTCAACCAGACTTACCAGTGTGTTATCACTAACAAGTGTATCATCTTCCGCAGTAATATGGAAACCATAGTAATGCTCAGGTGCATTCCAAACTCTTGTGGAACACCTCAGAGGTACAGACTATTATGTCGGATCAACAGGAGTTTCCTCCTCAGATTGATTGCTAGGGTTTGAGGTTCCTTCACCACTTGACTCTTGAATTTCTTCAAAGTCGATTTGCCTCCCACTGTTTCCTTGGCTTATGAACTCTCTCTCTCTCTCTCTCTCTCTCTCTCTCTCTCTAAAGACACCCCTCCTTGCTACAAAGACCACATTCTCACTGGGTCTGTAGAAAAGATAACCAAAGGATTTATGTGGGTAGCCGATGAAAATACACCTCTCACTTCAAGGTTCGAGCTTATCATGAGTCTCGCGCCTCACGAAAGCCTCGCAGCCCCAAATCTTGATGTGGTCCAGATTGGGAACTTTTCTGGTCCACATCTCATGAGGTGTTTTGGCAACCTTCTTTGTAGGGACTAGATTAAGGATATGGGCGGCAATCTCTAAGGCGTATCCCCAAAATGAGATTGGTAGCGAAGCTCAACTCATCATGGAACGAACCATATCTAACAAGGTTCGATTGCGCTTCTCAGCCACACCATTAAGTCGTGGTGTCCTGGGAGGTGTCAATTGTGAGATAATCCCACATTCCTTAAGATAGTCAAGGAACTCTGTACTAAGATACTCACCACCTCGATTTGATCGAAGCATCTTAATGTTCCTGCCCAACTGATTCTCCACTTCCTGTTTAAACTCTTTGAATCTTTCAAAGGTCTCTGACTTATGCTTGATTAAGTAGACATATCTATATCTACTAAAATCATCAGTAAAAGTCACATAGAAGCAGTTAGCATCCCTTGTGGCGGTTCTGAAGGGTCCACACACATCAGTATGTATGAGATCCAACAAACCCTCACCCCTAGTACAAGAACCAATGAAGGGTGACTTTGTTATTTTCCCAAGCAAAAAAGATTCACAACTATCATCTGACTTTAGGTCAAATGACTCCAAGACTCCATCCTTTTGGAGTTGGCCTATGCGTTTCTTGCTTACATGTTCAAGACGACAATGCCATAATAATGCTTTATCCAATCTAGTGGAAGAATCGATACACAATACATTATTTCCTAGGTTAACAACAACCGACACAGTTTCATATACACAATCACAAGGTAATGCTTTAAAATAAAGAGCATTATTAAAGAAAGTATTAATACCACCACATTCATTATCAAATGAAAAGGTAAAACCTTGTTTGTACAAACCATGAAAGGAAATAATATTTCTCTCCATTTCAGATGAGTAACAACATTTATTCAATTCTAACACTAACCTAATACTTAGCAACAAAGTATAAACTCCAATCTTGGTGATAGGTGAAGCTTTCCTATTCCCCATGATCAAGTTTATCTTCCCATGCTCCACATTCTCACTTCTTCTTAGTCCCTGCAAATCAGTACATATGTGAATACCACAACCTGTATCAAGGAATCAAGAATTAGAATGGGTGAGTTATTAGACAGTATAGTGTATATACCTTCATGGTTGGGTTTTACTTTCCCATCCCTTACATCTTGCAGGTACTTTGGGCAGTTTCGCTTCCAGGGCGACTTTCATGGTAATAGAAGCATTCAGCCTCTTTAGGGTTGGCAGAAGGAACGATGAAACCTTTCTTGGTTCCACTTGAAGAGGATCCATCAAGGGACTTTCCCCTGGTACCCTTCGAAGGGCTCTTCCTCTTCCTTCCTTTGCCTTGCCTGATTGCCAAGACAGGGGCCGCGGTAGGAGTAGGAGTAGTAACAGCCAACTTACCTTTAAGACCACTTTCCGCGGTCTTCAAAAGTCCTTGAAGTTTGATGAGTGTAACTTCCTCCTTGTTCATGTGGTATATCATACGGAATTGATCATAACACGAAGGTAACGAGTGAAAAATGATGTCAATTGCCAACTCCTCAGGCAAGTTCACATTTAGCTTCAGCAATCGGTCCACATACCTTTATATTTTCTGCATGTGGCCCGTGATGGGTTCACCATCCTTCATCCGGGTTGTTATCATGGAGGAGATGATTTCATACCGCTCTTAATGAGTACTCTGATGGTAGTGGTCCATCAAGTCATGGTGCATCTCAAAAGGGTAGTAGTCCTCATAGGACTTTTGGAGCTCTGTTGTCATTGTGGCCAACATGATACATGCCACTTTGGTAGCATCTCTTTCATGTGCCTGGTATTCAGCGATCTCCTCAGGAATAGCAGACAACTCAAGCTCCTTAAGCTCCTTGTCGAGGACATATTCCTTGTCCTCATACGAGTGACCATCCTGATGTTCCTGATCCAATCCATAAAGTTGGATCCATCAAAGATGACTACTCTCTCACAAAGATTCTTGAGAGAGAAGGAGCCATTAGGGTTTAAGCCAGAAGCAACATTATTGGAAGACATCTGAAAAAGGAAGAAAGACAAGTTTAGATTAGATATAAAGATAGTCCTTAATAAAACACCCAAATGTAATATTAAGGATAGGACCCAACACAATATTTTATAACTTAGAAGAGGGATGTCGTAATCTAAGCTATAAAATATTTGAAGGTAGGTGAATGACGATTCACCAATTTACACCATAAAAACAAAATAAATTATTAGGTTTTAATTGGTTTTGAAACTCTTAGATTCTTTGAGATTCTTGAACTTTTCAATGGCATGTTTCAATCTCGAGTGTGCCCTTCATGTTTTGTGACTAGGAAGCCGAGGATCACAAAACAAGGTGTGAAGTAACCGTAAAAATTACTTGGTACCCTTAATGTTTACCACTCAATCGATGTGCTGGTTAACCACATGCGCTCCACCGACCTATGATAAACCTTAAGCCACCCTTTGCCTACCTTGTTAAGTCCAGGTTAGTGTGTCGGTTAACCACTCCACTAACGACTTAATCAAAGTGCAAAGTGTAATTTCATGGGTTAGCACCTTATTCACATTTTCCTAAAGTAACTAAGATTGGGAATTTATAAAAACATTTAGTTACTTTACATTCATCATACTTTTAATGAAGATTTAAAGTCCTTGTCCTACCCGTTCGGCTAACAACCCTCCACCGGTCAAGGAAGCGGTGGGTGAGAGTGGACACCCATTAAGTTGTCATTTTATAGGCAGCAACCTTATACCCCCCCCCCCCCTCCTTATAGACCAGCTTCGCGAATGAGGCCTACTAACGGTAAAATAACTTGTTCTTATACATACATACATATATATATATATATATATATATATATATATATATATATACTAACTTATAATATTATAATGTATAAGGGTTGAATTTTAACTTTTAAAATTCTAAGGGTTGGAACTAAGGTTTTTAAAGTGACTTTACATGTTCCAAAACACGAGGGCAAGTTTTGTAACTTTCAAAACTTTTCATCTTTCATAACTTATGAGTTAAATGGTTTATTAAAATGAGAGACTTTTCATTTTATATAACCTATGTGTTTCTTTAATGGACTTTAAAAGAGTGACTTTTGGTAATCCATAACTTGAGGACAAATTATGGATTCCATTAAAACACATAATGATCAAGAATTAAACTAACAAGCAGGTTACAAATAATCCATATGATCTTCTAAACTCATAAGTTCATGAACATGCATATCAACAATTTCAAGAATCATAAATAAACCACATAAGACTTGAAATTTTGATAATGGCTATTGAAAATGGATTAGCATAACCATTACACCAACTAAAACAAGTTTTATAACACCAAAACAATTTAGGGTAATGTTTCTAGTCCATTTCCAATAGCAAAGCTCAAAAAACTGCTCAATGAATGACAAACTCGTCGAGTTCGTGCAATAACACATGAACTCTGCGAGTTTTTGGCCATAACTTGTCGAGTTTTCTTGTCTGGGCAGTTTTTGGCTTCTAAAAAACAAGTTTTCATCAAGTATCAAGTAAACAAGCCTAGGCTCTGATACCATTGAAGGGTTTTTGAGCATTCTAACAATCCTAAGGTGTACATGCAACCCTAGGAACCTTGGATCTATGTTTGACAAAGATACATACAAATTTGATTTTCCAAGGTTCTTCAACTATCTAGCATGGCATTGGAACTTCAATCATAAAGCTAGTAAGAAAAACATACATTTCTTGTTGCTTGGATTCCTTGAGAACCTTGTGAGCCTAGCACCTCAAGTGTGATGCCTCAAATGTATCACACAACACCACAACACTTGGAATAACCTTGAGAGAAGTTCACTAACACTCAAAAATTGGCTAGCCCTCTATTACTTGCTTGTAGTGCCCGTTTTGCTAGACTAGGGGTCTTTATATAGTTGTGGCACAAGTAGGGTTACACCATGTAAACCCTAATTGCCATGGCTTTCCATATTCCATGATCCATGGGTTTGTAAACTCCATGTACTATCCATGGAGCACCTTATGGGTTTTAACCCAATCCATACAAACCATGGATCATTAGCCCACTATACAAGAATAGATGATTTACACAATCAACCCCATAAATTTAATTAGTCTCTTTTTGATCACTTAATTAATTCCAAATTAATTCTTTGATCAATACTAATTAAATAATATTATTAATATATTAGAACTTATAATACATTAATAATCCTTAAGTGTCCTTTCTATCATTTAGTCTATCCAAATATTGCAATGCCATGCAACCCAAATGGACCATGCTAATCGGGTCAAGTATATTCCAGAAATAGTTATGAACTGAGAAACATAATCCAACACTTTAGTATCATGTTTTAGGATCATCTTATTGATTATGAAACCATATCACAATTGATCCTCTAAGGACACCTTAGTGCACTAGTGTGGCTAAGAAATGGAATAGGAAATTGTTGAAATGGTGAAATCAAAAGGTGAATCATACTTCGTTCAAAAATCAAGTCTTAGAGTCATACTCCAAGATTGTGACTTGAGTGACACATCTTAAGAATTTTTTACACACTCATCAAATTTGGAGTAGAAAAATGTTTTTTCTTACTCTTGCATGTTTGAAATTGGTAAGTTGTGATGTCTTGGATAACACAAAGACCAGCTAAGACCAATTGTGTGTAGTGTTTGTCTTGATAAGAATCTTCACTATTTGTTTGTCAAGAAATGTTTCTTGACAAGAGAATCGTATATGTCAAGGGGTCAGTGGGAGTCTAAATGATCTTGAAAAGGTTCAAGAACTAATCAAGAGTAGACCTATTTGACACTAGCACACGAATTGAGGTTTGTAACCCATCATGTTGACATATTCTTGTTTTTGTGCCATTCCAGTAAAGTTACTTATGCATATGAGTTCTACGGGTTCTCAATAGACTGCATAAAGGCAAGCACCTTGTTCAATGAAAGTACATTGACTAAGTATAGGTGAGGTGCTAAATAACTTGGAGGCAATGGTGGGACCCTTGATGGCAAGAAATTAAGAATGAACAAGTTCAGTCCATATGAGTTTGGATTGGTCTTAAACCTTGTCTTACGATTATGGTTATTACAAATCACATGTATAGGAACACATACACCATAAAATCTAAGTGATAAGGTTTCTCTCCGCTTCATGAAAATGATTGTGAGGAAACGTTTTCACTAAGAGAGATTTTAAGGAGATAGAAATTGTGATATTTGCATTTTCAAATTCGATTATGATTACGGCATCCCTCTTCATAGTTCAAATTGTGAGAAATGGAAATAAGTCTGAATATTCGGGACTTACTATTGTAGGTTCTGAAATAATTTAGACACACATGTGAGCTATCTAAGGAAAGGTGTATGAGTTTGAAAAGCTTAGATAAAGGCTTATCGAAGCATATCGTATTAGAAATATGAACTTTGGAAGTCAATAAGTATTGATTTCTAGAAGTCCAACTGTTTTTTGAATACGTGTCAAACCTAGTGGGAGCATAAATCTTATGCTGGTATGGATATAATTATCATGTTAGTGGGAGCATTATTATTATTTTAAGTGATGCAAGTTAGCAATATTAATTATAGAAAAAAAAACTTTCGCTTTGCAAAGTTGCAGGGGTTAAAAAGTTGTTTTGTTATAATTAAGGGAGAGAATATTATATTTCATTTCAAATCTAAAATCTTAGATCGAGAAATTTTAATTGAATTTAGTCAAAAGACATATATGAATGTTATGTTGAAAAGGTTTAACATAGGGGCATTCTATATATGGCAGTATTATATCAAGAAACTGGTAAAGTATCACGTTTTTCATTATGAATCGTGTCCCATACGCTTCAGGTATAGGATCGATTGCATATGCTGTAATATTCGAACGTTCTAAATTTTCCAAATGCCTAGGGCATTAAGAGGGAAAAAGGACTAGAACTGGATTTGACTAAATTAATTAAACAATTGTCAAGGACAATCTAAGGTTCGCCAAGGATTGGTCACTTGTGGGTAGTTGGAAGTATAGTAACGAATGGACCATAATGACATTATTATGATTAGATATGATTCTATTAATAACGAGTTGTCATATGGAAAATATGGAAATGTTTCCATATTGCGAGTTGGATATCAAGAATCTATGTCTAGTTTAGAAACTTTTATGCAAGAAGGATGTTCAAAGTAATGTACTTTGAATATGAGACTTCATATCTATGGAATTGCCTTGTAGCAATCTCCAATAGAGCATTTTGTAATATCATTGGCAAAGTCTTGATGGCTTTGATGCTGTGACATTACGAAAGGATCGTTGCATAAAATGTTATAATCTAACATATTCTAGTAGTGGCGAGAATCTTCTATTCTTACACTAACGATAAGAATTAGAAGTTGTGAAATGAGCATCATTGGAAATGTTTTCAATTGATCTATTTTACAAAGTATGGACCATAGGAAAACAGAGTGTGCATGCTTGGACCATGGGACAACTGTTGTTATAATTCAAGTAAAAAGTTGATTATCCGAAACATTATACAATGAATAATGAGTAATCAATATGATGATTAAATAAAGGTGTTTTATTTATACTCAAAAGTTTGGGGCCATATTGGATTCGATTATTCTTGTGTTTCACTTTGCATGTTTTGACTTCCCGAATAATAAGATTATTCAAACCATCCACAGTCGATAAATACTTTAGAAGTAGGTATTGAAGCTAGACTGTAATGAATCCGACTGTAGATTGTCTGAAGCGTTTTAGACAGAGCAGAAGTCTGTTGCAGTGTTCATGATTACTCCTGAAATAAGATTTGAGTATTCGATTAAACCCACGTTCACTTGAATCACTTCATAGATTTTATCACGGGTGATTAGTGAGATGATAATATCTTATATTCTTGAAACGGAGACGTGTGAGTTGTAATTTAAAAGTCGGTTGCATATTGATAATATGTAAATGCACCAGTAACTTGGTGTTATAAAACATATTGTTGTGTGTGATTTGATGAGTAGGTACAAGCGAGCATTTGAGTCGAAGTTTATCCGTTCCTTTTGCCCAAGTAGGATAAAAGCGATATTTGTGGGCCCCTCGATGATGTAGAGATGACACCCTAAGCGCTTGGCCCAGCCGAGACTAAGTTGATGTGTTCAATTGTAGTCTGTTGTCAGTCGTCATAAATCGGAAATCGGGAAACAACACATGAACAGAGAGTATGATTAAAATCCATTTCTCAGTTCATATGATATCTATAATGGAGGAATATTTGATCCCTTATCTAAAGGACGCGTTACTGATAAGATCAAAGTTGACAGCGGCTTTTGAAAGCTACGATTGCTCATCAGGTTCTTAAGTCGTACTTGCAAAATAGTTATTAGACTTATACAAGTGGGAGACTGTTGGATTAGGTGTCTAAGCCCATAATTATTTTGGTATGTACTTGACCCGATTATGAGCATGGTCCTTTTGGATTGCCTTCACTCATGCAACTTGATAGGATGACAAGAGAAGAGAGAGTAGAATTTATTATATGAATAATAAACTAGTACTCAAAAATGGTTTTATTAATATATTACAAGTTTAATATATTATTTGGAAATCATATTATTTAATTAGTACTGATCATAAATTAATTTGATATTAATTTGGTGATCAAAAGAGACTGATTAAATTGTAACATCTTGTTTCGGATCGTCGATCTGTGATCAGGGTTCATGGGCTCTAAACCAGGCATGAGGGGGTCTCGGGGTTGCGACGAGTTGTTAGGAGCTTAGGGAATCTCATCACCTATATGTGGTTTGAGGTTCGTGGGAATCAGGGTTATATCGAGGAAGCGATGCCAGTTTTATGATTTAGCAAGATAAGTCCTTTAGTTGAAAATGATGGCAGCAGAGTACGTTAGTCGTACGTGTGTGTACGCTTAGTGTACTCATGCGCGTGACTTTTAAGCAGAGCCACGTAGTACGTTGTGCGTACCAGATGGTACGCTGGACGTACTGGGCACAGAAGGAAAAAACCCTAATTCAGGAGTGTCCCTATATAAAGAATGAGATGGCCTCATTCTTGGCCTCATTCTTGGCCTCCATTCCCAGAAACCAAACCCTCCTAACCCTAAATCTTCGTTCTTAGAGCAGGAGAGTGAATTTGAGAGCTTATGAATGTAATCTTGGGTTCTTGAAGTAGAGAAGAAGCTTTGGAAGAGAAGGAGTGAGAGCCCAGAAGTTTGGATCTGAGCTTAGCTATGTAGAAAGCTTCACATAAAGGTATAAAGCTTCAAGTTTTCTCACCCTTTGATTTGTGCATTTATACGGCGTATTTTTAGGGTTTGTCCCAAAATATGGAGACTTTACAAGATAAGAAGCTCCAGAGACCTTGATCTACCCCCTTTTCAGTGTATTTTGTGGAGTAGAGTCATAAAAATCCAATCTTGGACGTTAGGAGTAGGCCATGCATGAGTTATGAGCTACATGAGGAAAGAGGGTGGGTGTTTTGAGTGTTTGTGACCTAATCAGCCATGCAAAGGCTTAAAGTCACTAACTTTATGGATTAAGAGACATTAGGGAGTCCAAATCTGAGAAATGACCTAAGGACTTAACGGGTTAAGACCAAGGGAATGGCCTAAAGCAAACTGAGCGTATGCCCGGCGTAAGATCTAGTACGCCCCGCATACTAGGTTGATGTCCCGATCAGTTTCATGCATGCTTGAGTATGCTGAGCGTACCAAGAGAGGTACGCCCCGCGTAACTCCTCTGTGGGCGTTTGGGTTAGAGCATATGTTGGGCCTTAACGGTGGGCCTGAATCTTTGGGCTTGGGTGTTGGAGACTATGAGCAGGGAAAATATTATAATTATGTATTGGGCCCTTGAGTAGGGCTGGTCACTTGGACTTGAGAGTTGGGCCTCGAGAGAGCCCATTCATTATTGGGCCTTGTTGGGCCAAATGAGTTTCAGGGTGTTAATGGGCTAGTTAGTGGATTTCCTTTTTACCTAATGAGTGAGAGTTTGGACTTAGTTCCTAATTGAGTTAATTGTGGGTTTGGCACAGAGTTAAAGGCCGGTGCGTAGCAGCATCGTTATAAGGGTTGTTCATCATCTGAGGTGAGTATTCTCACTATACTTTACCATGAGTGGTATTTATGTGACAGAGATGTATTATGTGCTTATCTGTGTATCTTGATATCCTGCATGTTGTGTATTACTTAGAGTTTACAGAGTTAGGACTGGAGGGTCTATAGAGTTAGGACCAGAGGGTCCATCATAGTTGTGGGACTGGAGGGTCCCACTAAGACACATTGACCGGAGGGTCTTACAGAGTTATAGCCTCGAGTGGCTAATGTGTTGTATGTGGTATTTTTGGGAACTCACTAAGCTTCATGTTTACCATGTTATGTGTTATGTGTTTCAGGTTTTTCTTAGAATCGCGGGAAGGCATCGGCTCGATTGTACACACCAGAGAAGGAGTTATGATTTGAGGATCCTAGATTATTATTAAATAAATATAGAGTTGTGTTTTGCAAATAAATTAAATGGGATTTTTGTGAAATGTGATACGAGAATTATGTGATTTTTAAACGAAAATTTTGTTTGAAAATTTCCGGTGTTACATAAATAAAGGAGACTGATATTACAAGTAACTGTTAGTTGCTAGTTGGGTTGATAAACTCCATATAGTGGAGTGGACGAAATTTATGGGGAAGCCCATAATATTTCGTCCAAGGGCTCTAAGGAAGGAATCCATGGGTTGCTTAGGCCTTAAGCAGGAATTAGGATTTCCTTCTGAAACCCTAGCAGCCCACACACTATATAAGGAACCCTTTACATAGGATTTTCAGCCCCATGAGTTTTATGAGAAACCCTAGTCAAAATCCTTCCCTCTCCAAGTCATCTTGTTGCATTGAGTGTTTGTGATTCCATTAGAGGTGCAACATTTGAGGCACTAGGCTTTCAGAAGTCAAGATCAAGAAGGATTGTGATTGTTATTGCTACATGACAAACAAGGTAAACTTTCTAACCCTAATCATATGTGATTTTCAGATTTGTATGCTAGTCAATTAGGGTTTATTGCTTTGGTATTCAATGTTGTATGTTTAATTAGAAAAACCTAGATCAAAGCAATTAGGGTTGCATGAACACCATAGGAATGATGTTATGCTCATAATGTTGGGTTTTGAGCAATCTAACACTTCCTAAGTGTGCATGCAACCCTAATAAACCTTGGATCTATGTTTGTCTAAATACATGCAAAATAATAATTTTCCAAGGTTCATAACCTATCTAACATGGCATGGGATACTTTTAAACATAAAAGAATTAGATGAGATTACATACCTTTTGATGATGAGTTCAATTCCTAAGGAGTTTGAGGGCCAAGCACCAATAGTGTGAATGCCTCAAATGGAATCACAAATCACCACAAACTCTTGGAAAACTTTGAGAGAGTGTTTACACACATAGAAATCGGTCACACACAAAAACACATACTCTAGTAACACTAGTCACACTAGTGGCTATTTCATGCAACATAAGCATGCTTATATAGTGTACATGATTAGGGTGAAACCCTAATAACCCATGACCTTTCCTTTTCCAAGGATCCATGGGTAAAAAGCTCCATGGATCATCCATGGACTTCCATATAAGCCTAGCCCATTAACAAATGAGTGTTAGCCCACACCATATAAAACCAATAGCCCATAATCTAATTAGTCTTCCTTTTAATCTCTAAATTAATTCATAATTAATTTAAGACTAACACTAATTAAATAACTTCATATTAATATATTATAACTTATAATATATTAATAATCATATGTGTATAACTCTCATAAAATTATCCATAAATAGTTTGGATGAAATGCAACCCAAATGGACCATGTCGGGTCGGGTCAAGTATATACCAAATAAGTTATGGACTTAAACACCTTATCCAACACATAACCCATCAGTACCACCCCAAAACACACTCCACAACCAACACTTAACACCCACCCTCAGTAGTACGACACCATCATTCCTCCACGCCGTCAGTGGACCAAATGTTTTTACCCAAACCCCATTACAACCGATTTTCCAAAAAATAAGCAGCCCATAACAGATTACACAAGCAACACCGCTACTAACACCACAAACTATTAAGGGACCACCACCTATTTTTCAAACATTGGCACCCCCGATGAACAACGCCACCAACGGCCCAAATATCGTGTCCCATACATCAACCTACCCGACATTCACATAGGGAACTATGTTGCCACCACCATTACCACAATACCAATAGCCCTCCATAACTCAGCAACTCACTGTTCCATTCCATCCATAAAGTTGCCTCACCTAATAACTTACAATGGTACCATAGACCCAGACAGCCACATCGACACCTACGAGTGGACCACAACATCCCTAAAACTCGACGAACGTTTCTGGTGCACGTATTTCCCCATAACCCTTGATGGAAACGCAGCGACATGGTTCAAGACACTCCGGACAGGGAGTATTGACAGGTTTGGCCAGCTAAAGTACCTTTTCTTGACCAACTTCATGCAATTGTTCAAATACAAAGGGGATTCCCACTCCATCATCGAGGTTAAACAAATAGAAGGAGAAACAATCAAGGACTACTTTGCTCGATTCACTAATGCAACACTAGGCATCCCGGGACATAATGAAGAACTAGTAGCAGGATCGTTCACATGGGGCCTTCTTTCTGGCCCACTTTCCTATAAACTCATGGGAAAGAAGCCTCAAATGCGAGAGAAATTGAAAGAAAAGGTGGAACGATACATACGAAAAGAAGAAGGAGAAGCCTCGAAACAAGTATACCATAACGTCATGGCGGCCCCTGCCACGAAACACCACCACCCAACTCCCCATAATGACAATCGAGGGGGAAATAGATACCACAGGCGAGACAGAGGTTTCAGACCCATTGTAAGAGATTACAGACGGGGGTGGCGGGCAGAAGTATACACTGTCACCGATAAACAAGCAGCCAAAGGAACAAAGACATGCTACTGTGAATACCAAAAAATCAGAAGGCATGACACAATCAACTGCTCAGTCCTGAAGCGAGATATGGATGAAAAACAGTTAAAGGGAGTTGTTGTGTCTTAGGAGAAATTCTTGGAGATGTTCTGTTCTAGATATGTGCCGCTAGTGAAGCGTGAGATGTTGGCCCATGAGTATTTGGATCTGAGGCGGGGGACGACGGAGATTACCAAGATGTTCACGGAGAGAGACATGTTTTGTCCTAAGTTTGCTGCTTTTGAGCAGGCTCATATGACTCATTACTTGAGCATGATCAAGACGAATATTAGGTAGTTTATATCCACCCAGCGTTATGGTTTATTGTCAGAGTTGCAAGAGGCCGCCAGGCAGCATGAGATTGAGATAAAGCTCCAGACGAGAGAGTAGAGACCGGCCCCGGTGCAGTCGCAGCCTGTGCCAAAGTGGTTTAGGGCCACTGATTCGAGGTCAGGGAGTCAGAGGGGTTGTACTTGTGGGAAGTGCGGCAAGGTTCATGATAGAGCTTGTCGATCTGCTTCGAGATGCCTTAAATATGGCAAGCAGGGTCACATCGCGAGGGACTACTGGCAGCAAGCTCCAGCTTCCGGCATTAGACTTTATCATCATTGCGATCAAGTGGGCCATATGAAGGCTCAGTGTCCCTTGCTTGCTGCTAGGCCGGTGCAGGCTCCAACGCCGGCTACTATGAGGATCACAAATGGTATTCAGGGTAGGGTGGAGCCCCCGAGGGCTCGAGGTCGCACTTTTCAGCTCACTGTCGAGGAGGCCAGAGCAGCTCCAGATGTTGTGACTGGTATGTATATTTTCATTATTCTATGGATTATGCTTTATGTTATGCTTATATTTATATGCATTTAATAGGTACGTTCCTAGTGAAATCTTTGTCTGCTCGTGTGTTGTTTGACTCGGGTGCGAGTCATTCTTTTGTATCTCGATCTTTCAGTATGGAGTTTGATATGCCTATTGGGGAGTTAGAGTGTCTGTTGCGGGTTTCTATCGCCAACGAACACGGGGTTTCTGCATCTTTGATATATAAGGGTTATGTGCTAGAGATCTTCAGGGTGCCTTATCTAATTAATCTGATCCTTATTCCCATGGGGGATGTATGCGTGATAGTAGGTATGGACTGGCTGAGCAGATTTGGTGTCATGATTGATTGTGAGGGCCAGCGAGTAGTAGTTCGAACCCAAGCGGGGGAGAATTGGCTATTTATGGAGAGGGCACCAGGATCGGTTCAAGGTTTTGTTCGGCAGCCAGGGCTCGTCAGCATATTCAACACGGGTGTGCATGTTATTTGGCTTATGTGGTTGACACTCAAGTTGGGGATCAGATTTCAGTTTTTGAGGTTCCAGTAGTTAGGGAGTTTGCTGATGTATTTCCAGAGGAGTTACCCGGTGTGCCTCCCGAGAGGCAGGTCGAGGTCAGGATTGACCTTGTGCCAGGTGCGGCCCCGATCGTCAAGGCACTGTACCGCTTGGCACCGTCTGAGATGCGGGATTTGTCATCTCAGTTGTAGGAGCTGCTAGGCAAGCAGTTCATCAGACCGAGTAGTTCTCTGTGGGGAGTGCTGATACTGTTTGTCAAGAATAAGGATGGTTCGCACCAGATGTGCATTGATTACCGGGAGTTGAACAAGTTAACAGTGAAGAAATGTTATCCCCTTCCGTAGATTGATGACCTATTTGATCAGTTGCAGGTTGCATCGTGGTTCTCCAAGATAGATTTGAGGTCTGAGTATCATCAGGTAAGAGTGAGAGAGAAGGATGTGGAGAAGACCGCGTTCCGGACTCGTTATGGGCATTACAAGTTCGTGGCGATGCCATTTTGGCTCACCAATGCGCCTACTGTGTTTATGGATTTGATGAATCGGTTCTGCAGGCCAAAATGCATCTTCTCATGCATTTCTTCTCTGGAGCTCACTTATCTAATCTCATCTAAGTGACTTAAACTTATCTTGATCATTTTAATAAAATTAGGGTCGGTCCAGACGGTGGGCAACCCGGGTGACTGCCCAGGGCCCAAGTCTCTAGGGGCCCAAAATTTCTTGGCTATGTAATGTGTGTGTGTGTGTGTGTGTGTGTGTATATATATATATATATATAAACTTATTACCTAAATGATTTTTAGGACATAAAGTTGGTTCAAACTCTAACTAGCTCAAAACATAAACAATTTTGCTTGCCTGTTATTGCGAATTGAACACATCTATAGTGAAGAATAAATGATATTTTTGTGAATTTTTATTATATTTGTCTTTGAGGACCCTTTTTATTCTTTTCGCCATGGGCACCATATACGTTTGGACCGGCCCTGAATGAAATAACAACTTCATAAACTTTCTAAATGACCATTTTGCTTTCTAGGTCAATATTTAACTAAAAACCAAATCTCTCCAAATTTTAGGTTCTTACAAACGGTATATTAGTCTCTTCAGTTTTTCGAAGAATCAAACACGCAAAAAAAAAAAAAAAAAAAAAAAAAAAAAAAAAAAAAGACGTTCAAAAGGACCACCAATCCAATTTTTTAATGGTTTGGACATTTTTTCTGAAATAATACATATCACAATGACCATTTTTGCTCTTTTGTCATAGATTATTTATGATTAAATTATGTACTTGGTTATATATGTGATTTTATAGGTTTTATTTAGGATACATATGTAATCTGAAGTTTTACAATGATATATGCATAATTATGAAAGTTTTCAAAGATATAGATGAAATTTTCCCTTAATAGTAATTTAAATTCAAAATCAATAAATTAAGAGAATTGCGAAAATTTTAAAAATAGAATTAAAAGGGTATAATAGTCCTTTCAAACAAATTAGGGACCAAATCCAGAAAACGTATTTTAAACTAGCGATGCAAGTTGGAAACTTTTTTTAATCGTATTTACAGTTTATTGCATACCATAAGGACCAAAAATAGTAGTTTACTCAATTTATTGTATAATGGATTTTCCTTTTCAATGATTTTTTTATTTGATTTTGGAGTTTTCCACGTATACTTTGTTGTTATTATCTCTTTATTATATATCATTGGTATTTGGCACAATTTTCCAACAGTATTCACATGAAAGAAAGAAGATGGGATTATAGTTGTTTTCACAATCCATTGAACTCTATACAACATCAACCACAACTCATTAAACACATATTCAATCATAATCACAATTTTATTCCTTCTATTGAACCATTAAATGATTATTCAACTCTACGTCATGTCATAACTCACACTCTATTCAATCCTGGTGATGACCTTATTCAACTCGTCATGTCATAACTCACACTCTATTCAATCCTAGTCATGACCTTATTCAACTCTTATACTACTTGCACTGTGGATGCTCTAAGAGTCATCAACTGATGCAATAATGGAGACAAGATTACATCTTATGCTTTCTCATAACTAGACATCATAGGCACTCAGTAGACGGCGATGAGTATCTAATACATAATATTTGACATTTTCATAAAAGAATAGTCGCATGAAAGAACGATCATGTCTATGCATGAACTTAAACAAATCTATGTTTACTTTAAGACAAAATTGCAAAAATGGTTCCTGTGGTATGCATTTTTTTGGGGTTTTAGTCCAAACCTCGACTTTTTTGGATTGGTGGTCCTTTTGAGCTAGTTTACATGCAGTTTTGGTCCCTGTCCAAACTAAAAAGACTATTATACCCTTAATGAATTTAATTTTCATTTTTCTTTCACTTTTTAAAATTATTATTATTATTAAATATAAAACTAGGCCTCTCTCTCTCTCTCTCTCTCTCTCTCTCTCTCTCTCTCTCTCTCTCTCTCTCTCTCTCTCTCTCTCTCTCTGATCACCATAAAGAATCTACACACATATACATACACACACTCGACATATACAAGCAGTCGCCACTTGTTAGCCTTCAATGACTCCGCTCGATCCTCCCACCATCGATTTCATTCAACAACGCATCGAAAGGAAGCTCGAAGATTTCAGACGATGACCGTTCCTCCTCCGACTTAGTCTGCGTCAGGATGAGAAGAAAAGATCCTAACCCCATTTTCTCTTCTTCTTCTACCTGATCCGACGGTGGAAGGGCAACGACAGGTGGCTGTAGTTGGTGGATGTGGGCAGCCTTGCTGCTTAATTTCTGTTGGTGGATGCTCGACGAGGGACCAAGACGAAGCAGAAACGACGATGGCGTTTGGTGGTGCTGGGTTACGACAAGATGGAGGCGTTTGGTGGGTTTTGCCAACAGTCACAACGAGTAATTTGAAAGAACAAAAATAATCAGGTGTTTTCTTGATCCGATGTCTCCTGTCCCTGATTCAAGATTTGAAATTTAGACCACAAAATTTGAAATCGAACATCTAAATATATCTCTATTTGGGGTTCTTAAGATCAGTTCCAATAACAACGAGTAATTTGAAAGATTTGTATCAAGAAAATCGAGAAAAGCTTATTGTACCTTATGCCGATTAATGAGGTTTTTCCTTTGCATTTACACCGATATGTTACTCAAATACAAGCTTCACTACCTTTGTTTCCTTTCTTTTCAGAAGAGCTCAACGAGAGAGAGGGCTGGGAGGAGCAAGGTTATGGTCCGGAGGTATTTGGGAAGGGTGTTTGCTGGTGGTGGGTCACGACATGGGGAGGTGGAGGAGGTGTTCGAAAAATTAAGTGGGTTAACATGGTGGTGGTTGTTTCCTCCGATCAGTAGCAAGAAGGGGGAAGAACATGGTGGTGTAGGGTGGTGCCTGGCAGCTTGCTCGACAGAAACAGTAAGGAATGATGGTGGGGCTCGACCAAGACAGACGAGGATGGTTTTCGGTGGGGTTATGGTGGTCTATGGCGGCAGTCGTGGTGGTGAGCAGCCTAGACCGGTGTTACAATCACCGTGCTTTCTTTCTTCAAATGGAGAGAGAGAAGAGAGAGAGAGAGAGAGAGAGAGAGAGAGAGAGAGGTGGGTCTCACAACTTTTATTAATAAAATTTTATATTAAATAGAAAAAAACATAGAAAATGCATCAGAAGGGTATTTTTGTCTTTTTAATTTTACGAGGGACCAAAACCACAAACAAAGTAGCTCAAAAGGACTGTCAATCCAAAAAAGTCGGGGTTTGGATCAAAACCCCAAAAAAATACATACCACAGGGACCATTTTTGCAGTTTTGTCTTACTTTAAATATTGATTCTTTTCTTTATTTTGTAGCGTAACACGGATTATAAACTTTAGTCTCCAAGTTAAACCCTTTTTTCAGTTTGCAAAATTTTGGGCTTGTGTGAAAGCCGAATTAAAATTCTTGATGTCAAGAATGTGGAGGAATATTTCCCAAAAGAAGTGAGATTTTACGTTGGGGCTTGTTATATAATGTAACACCAAGAATATACAAAACACCCTAATCCTATTGTGATTCCTACCATCATTAGATTTCTTACATTCCAATTACTCATGGAAAGACATAAGTGTGTGAAGGAATGACAAATTCCTGTGGAATTCAAATTCCATCGACTTTATACTATCTTTCGTTTGTTAAATAGAAATATGATACAGAACCCAATTTACTACGTACATTAATCATCATCAAACTACACACATTTTCGATAAATCATGAAAAAACAAACAAGAAAACTAATTAAGCAGACAAACATCCAATCCCATATCGAGTGTTTGGAAACACCAAAAATAAACCACTACACACAACCCCAACCATCAACGGAAAACTCTGCATAACTTCATCCATTTCTTTAGTATGCCTTGGAAACAAACAGTTCGTAACCCTATGATCCGAGAAAGCAATCGCTACAAACACCATTGATGACATCATCGCATGAACAAAATCAGTGAAACCAAGTTTATACCTTTCGTCGTCAGGCACCTCTACACCTATGTCCGATTTAAACACTTTTAACCCCCATGGACTCACAAACCCATAGTAAATCTTCCCATCGGACCCACGAAAACTGTCTGTAAAGTGAAAGAAGAAACACGACATAGTGCAGATTCCGAGGAGGACGTTGATCATCAGGGTGGTCACGGTGGTGCATTCGCCTTTCCCGTAGACGGAGGGAAGCAGCATCTCGAATGTGAGAAGGGTTCCTGTCGGGAGGAAGTTTACGAGCATTGAAGTCTTTGAGAGTGTTTTCTGGACCCCGTTTGCCATTGCCCGCCGTCTCCGGCCACCGGTGGTTGTAGTGAAGTCTGGCGGTGGCATGGGTGGTGGTGACGGTGGTTGGTGGTCGAAGTTGGCTGACGAGGAGATGGTGTAGATTTTGATGCCATTGTCGTTGGACTGTTCCATTTTTTAAGTTTAATCGGGAGATGGTCTGAAATTTTGGATTTGGTGCATGGTTTTTATGGTGATTATTGCGGTTAATGTAAATTCAAATTTTGGAAAGGCGGTTGATGAGCGGTTTAAACCGTCGCCGCCGGCGGTGACGTTCTGTAGATTTAAAGTTCAACGACTACTGTGTCCTGATTTTATGTAATTGCAACGATTAGTCCTTTCACTTTTGGACGTTATTACTGTTTCCCCCTTTTGGAAAGTGGGAAATCTATAGAAATCTTTTGTGTCCTATCAAGAAAATATCACAACTATGTTAATATTTTAATTTGGAGATTGCAGGTTCGGAATTTGCTAATTTGAAGATCAAAGGTTCTACGTTTACTACGTCTGTTGATTTGAAAATATATAACAATACAATATTGTATAAAGAATTTGTTGAGCTTGTTATTATAGATATGGCTATTAATGGTGAAAAAATTGAATCTCAAATAGATCTATTAAGCTTATAATGGATGAAACTTGGATCTAATAAGCTTATAATGGTTGAAACTGTTTTTTCTTTTTTTCTTTTTTTGGTAATTTACTAATCAATTTTTTTGCAAATGAGTCGATTGCAATTTCGTTTTTCCTACCAAGTAACATCATGTTTGTTTTTCCAAAAACAAATCTATATATTTTTCAGATTTTAAACTTGGTATTATCATTTTGGCATTAAAAATTCAACTTGATGCAAAAATTAGTAATAATCCATGATAAATTAGAAGCAGATATTTATGTATCCCATTAGTTTACACCTCTATCGCAAACACACACACAACCTACAGAATCCCAACTTCCAAAATTACAATATTTTACATATACCTAACAATAACATTAATCAAAACAATTTTGGGGCTCTTGTTACAAGTTAATAATCAAAATCAATTTTAGTCCTTGCACTTCTTATATACACACACACACACACCCCATACCATTTTCATCACCTCTTTCTTGAATTTGATGCTGACTTTGAACACCCGACCCCATCACCACCACCACCACCATTCTTTAGTTTTCCGGCGAACTCCTTACCGGAGTTCCCCTTCAAGGAAAGACCTTTTTTGATCCGATTCCGGTTAATTACCATCATGCCATTGCGTGATGGTGCACTCAAAGCCCCTTCAACACAATTCCCCGCCTGAGCACACCGCCAGGGGCGAGATGGTCCATCCTCACGAAAGGTTTTGAGGTGTGGGACCCCCGAGTTTTTCAATTTTGACAAAACCCGTTGTTCAGGAGAATTTCTAGGTTCAGATTTAACACAAATGGGACACGGAGGATCACCTTTGTGTGTTTTTGGTGTTGTTTGATCCAAACATTCTACATGGAAGACATGGCGGCAGGAGAGAACTCCGGTCACCGGAAAATCTCCACTTCTGATGATCTGGCGGGAGCTCCATGGTGATCTCTGGGACAAAAACCGGTCACAGAGACCACATTTATCCCCACTTGATCGATTAATAACATCAGATTCAATTGGTTCGGAAACATCGGAATGCTCAAATTCACAACTAGCAGCATCGGAATCGTTGATTCCGATTCCGATTCCGGAGTTGGTTCTTTCAACTGGAATGGACAACGGGTGGACTGGCTTTGACATGAAGCAACGCCGACCATGATGGGATTGAGAGGATAGTGATTTTACAATTGTCTCAAAATCACTACTATCTGAATGAGATGAAATTGAAGCTCTTCCTTCATTAGGAGCCGAAATTCCCTATAAAAAATTCTGACATTTTTAGTTTGGGTGTAATCCGACAATGACTCGAAAGTTGAGGGCACCAAAATGTAATTATACCTCAGAATTTGGCGAAAATGACAACGGCCCCAAAACTGCAAAATGTAGTCTTTTTAGCAAATCATGTTTAATAAGTGAATAAGCATATAGTAGTATATTTAATAATTAATATTACCTCTTTTTGATGAATTGGAATATTCATCAAGGCTGATTTCTTGGATAGTAGGTGGGGTCCACTGTTGGTTTGGGGATAAGTCGGATGGGGTACTAAAAAGTGCTCCAATTCCATCAGAAACAGAATGCCGATGATTTGGTAAGTGATTTGTTCTTAACCAGTTTCGACTTTCTCTACTGTTTGAAGATGTAGAAGAACCGTTGTATAAACGGTTTCCTTCTTGGGAACCGAATGATTGAACTTCGGAATGGAATCGGAAATCCCATCTTGGTGGTGGAGGAGAGAAGCTGGTGTTGGTTCGCCAGTAGGGCTCGTGTGGGCCCATGGACCAGTCCTGGCTAACCGCATTGGACCCATCATGTGGCCTGGCAGCCACACAACAGAGAGACCCCGTTTTAGCTATCTTTTGTCACACGGGTAAATTAGTCTTTTGTATGCTTTCTTCAACAACCTCCAACAAAGAACAGTAAAAGGAAGCTGCTTTATATGTATCGATGCAATCCCACTAAATATATCATCATCAATCTTTGTTGAAATCAAATCTTTGTTTGATTTCAGAGTAGAAGCCCTGGAATTAAAGAGAGATAAGGTTATTTATGTAATTTTTGGAGTATTCAAGAAGAAGAAGAAAGTGATGTCATGATGTGAAGTCATTTAGATCAAACAAGATATGGCATCACATGAACCAGACGTACACAAGAAAAAAAAAACATATACGTGCTAAATTAACTACTTTAGAAAGGTAAATAAGCAAGAAGGACAATATCAAGATTCAAGATTCAACTACCAAAGGTCAAACAAAGAACATATGTAAAGAATATATAATGTGAATTCGTTTATCAAAAAATATCCGGATTCAATTCAACTACCAAAGAGTCAAGTTTGACTTTTGTGATTTAAGAATTTAAGAGCAACAATTCCCAAACTAGAAAATGGAAGGTGTATGAGGGGAAAAAAACCTCGCCATGACCACAGCTATTCACGTAATTGAATTCATTTCAGTCCAGAGATGATTTTTGACCATGAAGTAAATTACTATTTTGTAACTTTTTTTTCTTCTCTGTAACCAAAAGAGTAGGTCATAGTTCATCTAATAACTTCAAAGTTAGAACTTTATGATGCTTTGCGATTCAATCGAAAGTAAACGTTAACTAAAACGACCACAACAGGGTTAAAATTCAGAGAAAAAGGATGAAAAAGAATAATTATAGATACGAAAATATGATGAGCATACATTCTATTAAACCGCAAAAAGGTTCAGGATACCATATGAACAGTATAGAAACCCTAAGAAGATTTACCGGTATGCAAAAGGGGAAACAGCATAAACGCAAAGAGACGAGAGAAAGTGTGATAGCTTGTGCGTGTACTTGCTGTTATGATTATGGGGTTTCGAGCAAGGCGATGGAGATGATGATGGAACTTTGATGGCGTAGTCTGCGGAGAAAAACCCTAATAAAACGGACAGTGCGCCATTGTTTTACACTTTTACTTTACCCCCGTTTTTGCTTCATCTCCTTTCTCCTGTCTTGGACTTTCTTCTCTTTTTTTACTTACCTAATTCTAAGCTATATGTTTTATTTTAACAAAAAAAAAAAAAAAAAAAAAAAAAAAAAAAAAAAAAAAAAAAAAAAGATAAAGACTTGAAAGGGTAACAAACTTTCGACTTTGTTCACATTTGGTCACTAAATTTTTTTCCATTATCTATTTGTCACTGATCTATTGAAATTGTTCACATTTTACCCTTATGACCGGTAACAATCTATTGAAATTATTCACATTTTACCCTTATGACCGGTTGTAGGGTAAAATGTGAACAGTTTCAACAGTTCAGTGGCAAATAGATAATAAATATATATATATATATATTAACTAAATATGAACAAAATCGAAAGTTCGTTTCCCTCTATAAAAGTTCAATGACTAAATGTGAACAAACTTCCTCGTGTATTATGTTTTAGCAAATCATTTATTTTTGTTAAATTCTAGCAACATTTATCGATGAAGAAATCTATGAAATAAAAAAATAAAACCCCGAAAATATATTAGAAAAAACAAAAAACTGAAACCGAAATAAAAAACCAATGGTTTGGCATTTCCAAAAAAAAAATCAAAATTTCTGATCTAATTTTGGTTTTACAAAAAAATGAATCATTCTTACTGATGTGAATAGTTTGACATGTGGAATTAAAAACCCACAAAGAACACGGTGATTTAGGTGTTTAAGAGATGCATTCGATTATGAAAGGTATTTACAAAAAATGATCTAGATCTAAATCTACATAATTAACACACACTAACACACTCAATGTTACATCTCTCAAGCACACCTCTGCATGTGGTATGAACCCACCTTATATAGAGGTATTTACATGTCTCTCTCTCTCATGTCACAAGGGAGAGTTTTGGATAGAAAATTTCCGAATTGAGCGCTTTCTCATTCCCTTTTTGGTTTTATAATCATTTTTCGATTATAAAAAGGGGAGAGATTTAGATATGAAAATCCGAAAATTGAATTTTTGTAAAACAAAATTCAGATTGGAAAATTGTGATTTTTTATTTTGGAAAATACCAAACCATTGGTTTTTTATTTCGTTTTCGGTTTTTTGTTTTTTTAATATATTTTTCTGGGCTTATTTTTCATAGATTTCTTCATCAACAAATATTGCTACAGTTTAATAAAAATAAATAATTTGCTAAAACATAATACAAGAGGAAGTTTGTTTACATTTAGTCATTGAACTTTTTTAGAGGGAAACGAACTTTCAATTTTGTTCACATTTAGTCACTAAACTTTTTTTCGTCATCTATTGTAAGGTCGAACCTTGAAATATGATGATGTTTGAAATACATCTCAGCATCAGCGTATATCTCAGTATCAGCATCAGCGTTTGAGCAGCTCAGCGTGTTTAGTTTATTCAGTGCATTGTAACAGATTTTGTATTTATCTTGTTTCCATAGTTAGCGTAAATTAATTAGCTGGCATATCCCTGATTTGTAGGGATTGTCTAGAATAGCAGTATATAATCTCTTGTATAGGTTTGTGAATGGTCACGCCTTTCACAAACCCTAATCGCTGCTTTGTGCACACAATAATCTCTTTGTGAGATTATCTTTCTTAGTGAAAGTTTTTCTTCGTGAATTCTTCTTATTCTTATTTACTGTCATTGTTTGATAAATTGATTGATCTAAAGGCCTCTTCAATTGGTATCAGAGCAGGTTTCTCTTATCAAACAAATGGCTTCATCTTCTTCTTCGTCGAACTCATCAAATCATCCCTCCGCTAAAATTCCTCCTTTTGATGAAACAAATTTTGCCATGTGGAAAATAAAGGCTCTATATGCTTTAGAGTCAGTAGATGAAGACATGTTGGACATTGTCGAAAAGGGTCCATATGTCCCAATGTATCAGCCTCTGAAAAACAACGTTCCTGATGGTGCTATGAAGAAAACACCTAGAGAAAACTGGACGGCAGATGACAAAAGAAAAAATGGTCTAGATGTTCGTGCTCGTGCCGCAATCAGCTACGCTCTGCCATACAATATTTTTGGGCTAGTTCAAAATTGTATCTCAGCAAAAGAGATGATGGATACTCTGACTGTATCTTTTGAAGGCACTGAAGAAGTCAAAGCTACTCAAATAAATGATCTTAACCGAAGGTATGAAAATTTTTTTGCTAAGAAAGGTGAAACCTTGACTCAAACCTTTAACAGATTCGATACTCTTGTTAATGATCTACGAAGATTAGATCAGTTGAAGCATAAAATTGTTCTAGTGCAGAAGTTTTTGGATTCTCTGAGTGCAGGTTGGGAGAACCATGTTGATGTTCTAAAAAATAGTGAGAAGATCAACACTATGGACTTACAAAGTCTGTATGGAAATCTTCGATACTATGAGGAATCCAAGCTTCAAAGAAAGGAGTTGATGAAAGATTCTCAGCGTGAATCATCTGTAGCCTTGTTCTCAAACAAAAAGTTAGTGTCAGATTCAGACACTGAAAGTCATTCAGACACTGATTCCTCTAAAACTGACACTGATGATCTTGAAAAGGTTGTGGCTAGTGCAGCTTTAATTGTAAAGACCTTTGAGAAGTCAGGCCGAAACTTCTCAAGGTTTCAGAAGAAGATGGGTGGAAAGTTTTCAAAAAGATCAGAAGCTGATAAAAGGCATGGTACTGATAAGAAAGAGAAGGCTCAGTGCTTTAACTGTGGGAGCACTGATCATTTTGCAAAGGAATGTAAACAAAAAAAAAAAAAAACAAGGCTCGGATGAATACTGGAAGCAGAAGTACAACAAGCTGATTGAGAAGCTGAAAGCAGAGAACTTGGAACATAAAGTTCTTGTTGCTGAAGAAGAAAAATGGAAGACTGATGAGGAGTCATCAGATGATGAAGTCAAGTGTCTAATGGTAAAGATAGAAGACACAGATGTTCCTGAAAAAGGCACAAGTACATTTGATGCTGATATGTCTGATGCTGTTGAAAATTCCAGGAAGCACAACACTGACTTTTCTTCAATGTATCAGGTTAAAAACTTTGTTTCCTATTCAATGAATGAAAAAATCAAAATGTTTGAGTATTTGGGTGTTATTAATTCTAAGAAGAATCAAACAATAAGAAATTTGCAAAATCAAATTAATCTTCTTGAAACTGATATATCCATGAAAAATAACATTATTGAGTCCACTCAGGAAAATCTTAGAATCACTAGTTTGTCAAACTCATTTTTGTCTACTGAAATTGACAATGTTAAAGATCTTTTGATCAAAGAACAAACTGTGCTTCATACTTGGGCAAAATCTCACAAAAATGCTAATTATATTATTTCTGTTCAAATTCCACATTCATGTGAGAAAATTCTTGGGGGTAATTTTGCAAAAGCTGAAAAGGTTTTTAAATCACAACAAAAAGAATCTGAATTTTATTCCATGAATGAGATGAAAAACAATTTCAAAAATAAGTTTGTCAGTAACTCTTTTATTAATCAGAGTCTAATTGATGAATACTGTGTTACTAACTCTAATGGTGTTACTGAGTGTAATGTTGAAATTACCGGAATTGATCCAACCTCTTACCCTGCACATCTTGTAAGACCAACTCCCCTCACTGAGAATAGTATTGCCTTCCCTATCTCAAACGGAGTGTTTCATGCTGTTCATGAACAACTTAAGCATTTTCCTAATTGCAATGCATCTGTGAATAAGTCCAAATCAGACACTGATAGCTCATCATCTATCACTGATCAAATTCTTTCTGATACTGAATTCAGTTGTGACTCAATGATAAACAAAAGGATTCAAAGCTCTCTTGGTGAATCTTACATGTCAAAATGTGTCAATTCCAAAAATTTGCTCACCAAGAGGAACTTTGGTACTAGAGTTTGTTACAGATGTGGTGATACCTCTCACAAGATCAGTGAATGTTCATTTGATAAATCATCCTTAAGATCTGATAATATTAAAGTTAGAAATGAAAAATGGACTCTTAAGTCAAATTCTTTAAACTGTCTTCCTAAGGAGTGTTATAATCTATTATCAAATAAGTTTGTGAATGACCCATCCTCGAATGGGTCAGTGTGTTCTAACTAGTTTCTCAGCACTGCAGGGTCAGGAGCATCTTTGGTACTTAGATAGTGGTTGCTTAAGGCATATGACAGGATCCAAGTCTCTCCTGGAAGACTATGTCAAGAAAACTGGTCCTGCAGTAACTTATGGAGACAATGGAAAAGGGTTCACTAAAGGATATGGAAATATCAAATGCAATAATGTGGTTTTTCAAAACGTTTCATATGTAAAGGGTCTCAAACACAACCTTATCTCCATCAGCCAACTGTGTGATGCTGACTATGAAGTTCACTTTACAAAGAAAGAAGGTAGAGTTGTCAACACTGACAAGAACATCGTACTTTCAGCAAGTAGAAAGGATGATATATATGTTCTTGATATGTTCTCATGTAACAAGGCGTTGATGCAATGCTTCTTTACAAAGTCTCAGACCAATCTCAGCTGGATTTGGTACAAAAGGTTCTCTCATCTGAACTTCAAGAACCTATCCAAAATATCCAATCAAGATCTAGTTAGAGGACTCCCAAAATTCAGCGTTGTTAAAGACAAGATGTGCTCAGCTTGTGAACAAGGAAAACAAACCAAGTCATCTTTCAAACCAAAGTCATGTTCCAGTATATCTGTCCCTCTACATTTGCTCCACATGGACTTGTTTGGACCTATTCCCGTCCGCTCTCTAGGTGGAAATAAGTATACTCTAGTGATTGTGGATGAGTTCACTCGATTTACATGGGTGGTTTTCCTGAAGAAGAAAAGTCATGCTGCACAGGAAATTATCTCACTGATTCGTAAGAATGAGACACTGACAGGTCTCAAGGTTAAACAACTAAGAAGTGATCATGGTACTGAGTTCCGGAATTCAACTCTTGAAGAATTTTGTGATCATAAAGGCATTGGGCAAAACTTCTCAACTCCTCGTACTCCTCAACAAAATGGAGTTGCTGAACGAAGAAATAGAACACTGATTGAGGCAGGAAGGACCCTGATGATTCATGCTGGTCTTCCCATGTCGTTTTGGGCTGAAGCTGTCAATACAGCGTGCTTTACTCAGAATCGATCTCTAATTCACAGGATTCACAAGAAGACACCATATGAATTGCTGAAAAATCGAAAGCCAGACGTATCCTTCTTTCACGTGTTCGGATGTATTTGTTATATTCTAAATCAGCGTGACCCAAGATCTAAATTTGAACCTAAGGCTGACAAAGGTATTTTTGTTGGGTACTCATCTATTTCAAAGGCTTTTCGTGTTTTTCATGTGAACAGGCAATGCATTGAAGAATCTATTCATGTGAAGTTTGATGAGGAATCATACACTGATGAAAAAGTCACTCATTCCTCTTCTATTTTTCAAGAGCTTCTCTCTTGTCCATTTGACAAAGTTTCTCCTGCTGGAGATGAAGTTGATACTTCTGATTCTATCGTTCCAGTTCCATGTTCCTTGAATCAAGATACTGCAGCCAGATCATCAAATAATTCATCAGGTGCTGATGAAATCCTTGAAGCTGAAGACTCTCCTGCAACTTATAACCTGTCAGTGTCAAACTCTCAGGAATCAGCATCAGTTTCTGAACATCGATATCATCCTGTTGATCAAATTATTGGGAATATTCATGATGGTGTCCGAACCAGATCTCGTGTATCTAATAACTTTTGAATGTATGTTAATTTCGTTTCAATGATCTTACCTGACAAGATACACACAGCTCTTCAAGATGCTGACTGGATTAAAGCCATGCAAGAAGAACTGAATGAGTTTGAAAGGCACAAAGTTTGGACTCTTGTCCCAAGACCATCAGGAAAGACTATCACCGAAACTCGCTAGGTCTATCGTAACAAGGTTGATAAAGATGGAATCATTACTCGCAACAAGGCAAGGCTTGTCGCTCAAGGGTTTACTCAAATTGAATCCATCGACTACGGGGAAACCTTTGCTCCAGTTGCTCGCATTGAAGCAATCAGACTATTTCTCGCATACGCATCCTACATGAATTTCATTGTCTATCAGATGGATGTGAAAACAGCATTTCTTCATGGTGTGTTAGAAGAAGAAGTATTCCTCAATCAGCCCCCAGGCTTTGTTGACAAAGATCACCCTGATTATGTGTACCGATTAGACAAAGTTGTTTATGGACTGAAGCAAGCACCCAGGGCTTGGTATGAAACGCTGACATCGTATCTTCTTGAAAATGGATACAGACGAGGAGCAATCGACAATACTCTCTTCATCAAAAACAAAGGCTCAGACATGGTTCTTGTTCAAATCTATGTCGATGACATCATTTTTGGCTCTCCAAACGAGAAACTGAACAAGGAATTTGCAGAGATCATGTCTCAAAGGTTCGAAATGAGCATGATGGGGAAGATGACCTTTTTCTTAGGTCTTGAAGTTCAACAACAAAAATCAGGTATTTCTATTTGCCAAAGTAAATATATTTCTGACTTGCTTGTTAAGTATTCTCTCAGTGACTGCAAACCAGCCTCTACTCCAGTGTCCAAGACTGATAAGATGCATGCTGATCCAACTGGAACTGATGTCAATCACTCTTTGTATCGAGGATTGATTGGATCTCTTTTATATCTCACGGCAAGTCGTCCTGATATCATGTTTGGAACCATTCTTTGTGCTCGATTCCAAGCTAATCCCAAGGAATCCCATCTCATGGCCATCAAACGTATCTTTCGATACTTGAAAGGGACTCAAAACTTAGCACTGTGGTATCCTTGCGACTCAGCATTTGAACTTTTTGGATACACTGATTTAGACTATGCAGGATGCAACTTAGACAAAAAGAGTACGTCTGGTGGATGTCATTTCCTTGGAAATCGTCTCATCAGCTGGTCTAGCAAGAAGCAAACATCAGTAGCCATCTCGACTGATGAAGTTGAGTATGTTGCAGCTGGAAGATGTTGTGCTCAACTCTTATGGATTCAAAATCAGCTTCTAGATTATGGGATTAAGTTCTCAAAGACTCCCATATATTGTGATAACACCAGTGCCATTCAAATCACACAAAACCCTGTTCAGCACTCAAAGACGAAGCATATCGAAATCAGACATCATTTCATCAGAGATAATGTTGAGAAGGGAAAAGTCGTTCTCGAACATGTCAAGACTTCAGAGCAACTTGCTGACATCTTCACCAAGGCACTGGATTCTCAAACAACTGCTTACATTATTGGAGAGCTTGGAATGATTACTTTGTAATTAATTTTGCTGATTCATTTTGCTAATGTTTGGTATTGTCTTATAAGTTGATGTACATTGTGCTGATGATGACATGCTGGTGATATTTGCATACTGAGTAATTGGTTTGATCTTCTATCTTTCTCTCTTCTTCAAGTCTTCTAAACTAAAGTTGAATGATTCACTGTACTAAAAACCATACACTGATAACAACTTGAAACTCTTTGCCGATGGTTAGATCAAAACACCAAGATCTATCACACGCAACTATCTCTTCTTACCAATCCTACACTGATTCCGTGATTCAGTGTGACAAAACACACGCTGATAAGAATCTAAAATCTTTGCCGATGGTTAGACCAAAACACCAAGGTTTATCACACGCAACAATCCTTTCTTTACCTTCTTCTCATTCAGTGTCTAATGATTCAGTAAGATAAACCACTCACTGATAAAGTCACAACACTCTGTGTCGATGGTTAGATAATGCAACTAGTATCTATCACACGCACCAATCTCCTTGCTAGCCCCTATTGAGCAAGTTGTACCTTGAATTGACGGAGAAATATTTTCAGCATGTAACTTCTGTGACACTGATCTCAGCGCTTTGGCAAACACTGATTGACGCTTCATCTTCAGTCAACGGATCTTTTACCCAACGGCTATTTTTTATCTGACAGGTTGTTACGATACGCCGTTATTTTTGAAGAAGATAATCATTAACTTTTTAAAGGCCCGTTTAATTCCATATTTAAACCTCTTCTTACCCTTAATTCAAATTTTCCTTCCACAATCCAAACTTCTTTCACTTACACTCAAAACCCTAGAACCCAAAAACTCTCTAATGGCTGCTTCTTTGTTCACCTTCTCCTCTACTTCACGAAGGGTAATCCCTGCCCCAAACTCTCCTCCTCTCCCAATATACATCAAAGCCACAAACGTTGTATTTAACCCTGATATTCCAGATGTTCATAGAGGTCTTGGACTCGATGATTTTGTTAACTTCTTAGCCTCCTGCCGTCTTCGTTACGCCATCAGTGACATTCCATCAGAGTTCTTCCCTGAACAAGTCTGTGAGTTCTACTACACAACAACAGTCAATGATGAAAACAATGTCATCACCGGGACCATTGGTCGTGGAAGACATTCTGTCTTTATCACCGCAGAACTCCTCAGTGTTGCACTCAGGTTACCTATCTTTGAACCTTTCTCTGAACTTCCTTCTATTGAACGGTGTAGACATCTATTCGATCAACTAGGATATGATCACTCAAAGGCTGGTGCTCGATCGACTCTTATTCTGCGTCAATGTATGACCCTAGGATGGAAATTTTTCACCGGTGCTTTGTGCAAGTGTGTGGGTCACAAGTCTCGAAGTGGTGATCAACTGAGTAATTATGAGCAACAAGTCGTCTGCTCACTTCTTCTCAACAAAAGACTTGATTATGGGGCCCTATTCTTTGATCAACTTGTTCAGCTTCTTCATGCAAATGTACGTGCTGATCACGTTCCCTTTCCACGCTGGATTGCTCTTGTGCTCGATAAATTTTTCGCTGCAGACTACTTCTCACACCCTGGAAATCCCATCCAATGCCCTCGCATGTCTATTCGAATGTATCAAGATGATCCCCTAGATACTGACATCGGAATCTCTGATAGGATGAGAGAATGGATTGCAAATCCATACACTGTTCCTTCTCTCACCACTGATACTGATGAAGGAGGCGCTGATGGTATCCATGAAGATCATGACGGTCAAGAGGATGAACCACATGATGGTGGTCATTTCTCTCCTCAAATTTCTCATCATATCGTCTCTGTTGCTGAGAAAGTTCCCTCAGCTCAAAAGGATTCACTGAGTCAGGGGGAGCAACAATTTCAGGGGGAGCACCAATCTCAGGGGGAGCATCCCTCACAGGGGGAGAATCCACCCCAGGGGGACCAATATTCTTCGGGGATGCCACCTAGCTCACCAGCAGCTCCAGCCACTTCATTTATTCAAATTCCGACCTCAGCATTTACTGAACTTCTGACACTGACTCGGGACATGAATCAGCGTCTTCTACGCATTGAGGCTGATGTTAATCAGCTAAAGGAAGTTCTTCTGCATACTTCTCCCTCTAGTCCCCAATTTGATGATGCTCAAAAAGGGGGAGATACTGATGATGATGCTGATGTTGATGATAATGCTGATGATGAACCAAATGAGAGAGACACCGAACATGTTGACAACACCATTGTTCAGCCTAAATCACCAAAGCCGATGCATGAGTCTGACTCTGCGGGGCCTAATAGTCCAACAGCCACTGAAAAGCTGGTTGAAGATAGTGAGCATGATGATGAACCAGATGATGAATGTCAAATACTGGATATGAACTTCATTAATCCCCTTATTCCAGTTCAAGAAGAAAATTCAAATGATCTTGATAATGAATTTCAAAGGCCAGACATGAAATTAGTCGATCCTGTTGCTGATCCCATTATTCCGGTCCAAGGAGAAGATTCAGACGTTGCCAGTGAAGATTCTCATCCGCTATCTCGAAAGCGTAAGGTAGCAGATACTGACTTGGCTCATTCTCAAACTGATACTTCTCTGCCTGGCAAGAAGCCCAAGTCCATAGTCAGTATATCAAATTTGGCGGCTGAATGGAATATGTCTCCTGATCAAGTTAAACAAATTCTTGATGAAGCTAATCAAGCTCAGCTTCTAAAGAATATTGCTCAAGCTGATGAATCTCTGATTCAGCATAAACTTCAGGCCAAAGGATCTTTTGAAGCTCAGATGCAGAAATTCTTGGAATTTCAGTCCAAATCTCAATCTTCTCAGCCTCCTTCTAGCAGCAGTAAGCCTAAGACTGACAGTGTTCTTGACAGGATTGATCGAAAGAGGTTTGAAGATGTTCTTAATCGACGAGTGTGTGGTGATAAGATCATCAAAGTTAAAGCTTCCAAACCACGCAATGAGAAAATTCTTACGTTGCTGATCACTCGTCAAGGTCCTCAACATACATACACTAAAGTTGTCAAGAGGGATGAGCTGATCAAATATGGATATTCTGAATGGATGGAATTACTCGAATTAGCATCCAAGCAAACCTCAGCTCACTCCTCTGAACTGATGTGTGCTCTTCATCTGCTGATCAAGAAAGTTCAGCGTTTGGATCTTGTTCCTAAAGAACGACCTCAGTATCAAGGCCAAAGGTCATCTGTTCCGAGAACTCGAAGAACCAAATTTCAAGTTGATAGTGAGGAAGTGTTGGTTCTGGACTTTGGTGCTGGTGGAATAAACAATTCTCTTCCTATCAGTGTTGACCCGGTTCAGCATAAATTTATCTCAGTTCCTGAACACGGGATGTTCTATCTTGATAAAAACAGAAAAATGTGTTTTCAGCGAACTGCTGAGATCTCAAAGGCTCCAACCACTCATCTCGTTGGCTTAAGGCAAATGTGCATGAGTCATCAAGATCTCTCAGGAGAGTTTTGTTGGGTTTTGAGCAATCTAACACTTCCTAAGTGTGCATGCAACCCTAATAAACCTTGGATCTATGTTTGTCTAAATACATGCAAAATAATAATTTTCCAAGGTTTATAACCTATCTAACATGGCATGGGGAACATTTCAATATAAAATAGTTAGAAGAGATTACATACCTTTTTGATGAGTTTGGTTCTTAGGAGTTTGAGGGCCAAGCACCAATAGTGTGAATGCCTCAAATGGAATCACAAAACACCACAAACTCTTGGAAAACTTTGAGAGAGTATACACACTTGTATATTTCGGCCACACACAAGCTCACACACACCAGTTCACTAGTTTCCCTTAGGTGCCATTTCATGCAACATAAGCATGCTTATATAGTGTACATGATTAGGGTGAAACCCTAATAACCCATGACTTTTCCTTTCCAAGGATCCATGGGTTAAAAGCTCCATGGATCATCCATGGACTTCCATATAAGCTTAACCCATTAACAAATGAGTGTTAGCCCACACCATATAAAACCAATAGCCCATAATCTAATTAGTCTCTTCCTTTTAATCTCTAAATTAATTCATAATTAACTTAAGACTAATACTAATTAAATAACATAACTTCATATTAATATATTATAACTTATAATATATTAATAAACATATGTGTATAACTCTCAGAAAATTATCCATAAATAGTTTGGATGAGATGCAACCCAAATGGACCATGCCGGTCGGGTCAAGTATATACCAAATAAGTTATGGACTTAGACACCTTATCCAAAAAGTTTCACATTCTTATTGCTATGGAGCTGCTGAATAGAAGACAGGAGTTGCTGGATAGTCCTTACTGGCCAGTAAAAATAGAGGCTGAAGCTGAGTATGAAGAGTTCTTGTCCAGAGGTGTTTTAACTTAGTTAGTTTTGAACATCATCATATTGGGGGAGATTGTAAGGTCAAACCTTGAAATATGATGATGTTTGAAATACATCTCAGCATCAGCGTATATCTCAGTATCAGCATCAGCATTTGAGCAGCTCAACGTGTTTAGTTTATTCAGTGCATTGTAACAGATTTTGTATTTATCTTGTTTCCATAGTTAGCGTAAATTAGTTAGCTGGCATATCCCTGATTTGTAGGGATTGTCTAGAATAGCAGTATATAATCTCTTGTATAGGTTTGTGAATGGTCACGCCTTTCACAAACCCTAATCGATGCTTTGTGCACACAATAATCTCTTTGTGAGATTATATTTCTTAGTGAAAGTTTTTCTTCGTGAATTCTTCTTATTCTTATTTACTGTCATTGTTTGATAAATTGATTGATCTAAAGGCCTCTTCATCTATTTGTCACTGAACTATTGAAACTGTTCACATTTTACCCTTATGACCAGTAACAACCGGTCATAAGGGTAAAATGTGAACAGTTTCAATAGTTCAATGACAAATAGATAACGAAAAAAAGTTTAGTGACTAAATATGAACAAAGTCGAAAGTTCGTTACCCTTTCAAGTCATTATCCCAAAAAAAAATGTAACCAACATATATTTCTTAGTCCCATGTAAACATAGCAAATTTTGCTTAGTGTATATTTATATTATTTTTTATATTGAAAATTTATTTGTAATTATCTTTTTGTTTTGTTTACGTCTAGATAATTTTTTATTTTTAGTATACTAGGTAACGGATTTTTTGAAAGTGTTCACATAGGACTATTATGATTGGTTGTTACGGTCAGTAATAATGGTCATATGTTAACACTTACAATAAGTTTGTTACTTAAATGTCTAAAAAACACTACATAGATGTAAACAAAACAAAAAAATAATTATTCTGATAAGTCCATTTCCTATTTGAATAAAGGTGTTGATCATAATGTTTACAATATTAATCGATTTAGTTAAATTTTCTTTAAACAATATTTATGATGATATATGAACATTTATATTGATCACGACATGTTGGGAGCCACTTTTGGTAGCGTAATTATCAAATAGCTCTATATATACATACGATACAAGAGCAATGTTATCGATTTAGATTTTTAATACATAGAGCAAACTTCATTGAAAATGATGTTCTTCCTTATGTCATTAGTTTTCATCTCCGGTACTTTTAGTCTCTAGTAAATTTTAATTTTTATATATATTATCTTAAACAATAAAATTTTATATAATGATGATATGTTTTTTCCCGGTCATATATAGGTTTTTTTTTACTGAAGTAGTGGAATTTAAAAAGATATTTACCAAAATGGTGTAGGTTTAAAAATATTTACCATTTGGGTTAAAGTTTATACCTAATCAAAATTAGAAGGTAAAAAAAAGGAGGGAAATTGAATTATCAGGGTAATTATCTTTTCATTTTGTTTACATTTAGGTAACTTTTTTGTACACATTTAGGTAACGAACTTGTTGGAAGTATTCACATATGACTAATATAATCGGCTCTAACTTGCTACAACCGGTTATAATGGTCATATTTGAATACTTCCAAAAAATTCGTTTAATCTCCCAAAAATTAAAACTAAAATTTCAATTTTTAACTTAATAAAACCATTATCTAAAACACCGTCATAGAAACCATGGTAAATCAAAGTGTACCAATAAACATCCAAGTACATCAGAGTAATATAAAATGCGAAATGATATGGTGTGTGCACTACAATCATCTCGGGCTCTTCCCCTTCAAACCAGAATTACCTGAAACATAAACTGAAAACCGTAAGCACAAAGCTTAGTGAGTTTCCCAAAATACCACATACCATACATATCAAACATATAATGGGCCCCGCTTGACATCGAGCCCCGCTCGAAACAGATATGTCATTCATCAGGCCCCGCCCGGTATACATACAACATATAAACGCATGCATAAAAATCACAAAGATAAATAACATACAATATAATCATTCGGCCCCGCCCGGTATATATATAAACACATGAAACATGCAAGAGTCATGCAGATAACTAGCATCCTAAACATAATAAACCATGTATCGGCATTGGTGCCTTGGACCCGCTAAGCACAGTGAGGAAACTCACCTCAAGCCGCAGAATCTCTCAGATAAAATCTCAGTCTACTGGTCCGGAAAATCTCCACGCTAACATCATCAGATAATATACAATTAATAATTGGATCTCGACCCATAATCAAGAATCGAAGTTACTTGTCCAATATCCTGGGTAAAAGACCATTTTACCATTTTTCTTACTTGGCCTATAACCAAGGCTCAACCCATTTGCTCAAAAAGCCCAATTTCCTAAATGGCATTCCAAGGCCCGATATGGCCCAAATTCCTAATTTGGCCCAAAAACTATCATGGACCTAAATTTAGAAGTCCAATGACCTAAAAAGACCCAAACCCGAGGAATTCAACCCAAAAGTCAAACAACTGAGTATGTTGGGCATACTCAGACTTACATTTGGCATACTCCTTCCAGGACCAGTACGCTCATCGTACGAGATGAGTACACCCAACATACTCAGCAAACTGCCAAGCCAACTCATTGAGCACTTATTTGGTTAAGAAAACATGCCAAACTCTCATATCTGATTCTAGAAGGTGACTTAACACGTAAAGTTGGCAACTTTACACCCATGCATGACTTAACGGGACCCAACACTCAAAAAGAAGCTTAATAAGAATCTTAACACTTGCATGGACCAATATCTCTCATAAAGACCACATTTTTATGGACAAAGGACCTCAATGGAGCTAAGATTAACATCCATGGCTTGTGGAGTAGATCAAAATCTCAACTTTGTCTCAAAAGACCCAAAAATGCATAAATAACACCCTAAGTTGGATCTAGCATAAAGAATCATCAAGATGGGAGATTTTTTTACCTCAAATGACTTATTAAGATGAAGATAACTCTGGATCAACAAAGTCAAGCTACTCCCAAGCAACCTCCAAGTATTCTTCTTCTTCTTTACCAAAAGCACCACCAAAACTCACTTTCAAGCTCAAAACTCACAAAAGATACTTAGGGTTTCGATATTAGGGCATGGATGGATGGAGGCTGATCAATAAAATATCCAAAGGTGTTATAAGTTGTTTAAATAGGGTACAAACCTTAAAATTTAGGGTTTTTCCTTGCATTGCATACGTCGTGCGTACTCCCACATACGCCCAACGTACGTAGGTGCCTGCGCGATCTAGAAGCGGGCTAGTATGCTAAGCGTACTCATAAAGTATGTCCCGCGTACTAGTGTGGGACTATAATGTGATGAATTTTGCATTATGGGGGTTAAAGGAAACATACCAAATTATTGAATTTTATATTCTTTACCTAGATGTGTACAAAAAAATAAGAAGTTACCTATATGTGAACAAAACGAAAAGGTAATTACCCTAATAAATGTGGACAAAAACCTTTTAATTTAAAAAAAATGTTTGTTTTTTGATATCAAAACATATTGACCATATATTATACGAAACAAACAACCTATATTTACATACACATGTTAATCATATTGATTTTTAGATGATAGTGAAGACGATGATGGTTATGGTGGCGGTGGTGTTTGTAGCGGTGTCGTAGGTGGTGGTGGCGGCGACGGTGATGGCAAAGGTGGTGGTAGCAATGTTGGCAAAAGAAGTAGTAGTAGAGTGACGATGTTGTCGATGATGGAAGATGTGATGGTTGTGGTGGTCGAACTAATGGCATAGTGGTGGTGGCAATGTTGGAGGTGGTAGGGGTGGTGGTGGTAGTAATAGGGGCGGTCTTCGTTGTGGCGGAGGTGGCAGAAGTAGTGGTGGTGGATGGCGGTGATGGAAAAAGAAACATTATATTAAGGTTAGAACTTAGAAGACGTTTTAAAAAATCAAAAGTTATTTTTTGTCTTCTGAAAAAATAAAGTTCACGCAAACCTTTTTTTATACTTGTGGTAATAAAAAAGCAAACAACCATTTTCTTTAATATATGTTTGGCCTCAGACGTAATAGGTCATCCAAACCTTTTTTCTATAAAAACAGAAAGAACATTTTTCATTTAATTTTTTATACATATTTTACCATTAACCTTGTTTATGACGTTCAAAATATATCATTATGATCATGTATTGCAGATAAAACATATTTTTTTCACCTCCGTCGAGCCTTTGAGATAACATGACTTTTCTGACTATTTTTACATGGACACAAACATTTCAGGTTCTTGAACACATACACTCATATTTTTGTTTTATTTTTTTGTTTGAGATCCTTATTAGGCTTTAAAGGATTTTGTTGAGTTTTTAAAATATCTATTTTTGGGTTTTCTGATTTTATGAACACTTGTTTTTTAGTTTATCATTTCATGTGTAAACACCAAAAACTCAATGGCTAACCCCATATTTCTTGTGTTCTTGACTTCAAAAACTAAAATCAACACCATGGATACACACATGAAATCAAGAACATGATTTCACATTCATGTGTGTGTGTGCGCGCACGTGCTCATGAGTGTGTGTTCTTGAGTTCAGAAACCAAAAACTCAAGGATTAAGCCTAGATTTCTTATGTTATTGAGTTCAAACACCAAAAATTAAGACTAAAAATTTTTGTTTTTAAATTAATAAAACTATTATCCAAAACATCATCATAGAAATCATGGTGAATCAAAGTGTATCAATAACATCCCAATACATCAGAGTGATATAAAATGCGGAACGAGGTGGTGTGTGCACTGCAATCATCTCGAGCTCTTCCCCTTCAAACTAGAAGTACCTGAAAACATAAACTGAAAACCATAACCACAAAGCTTAGTGAGTTCCCACAAAATATCAGATACCATATATATATATATATATATATATATATATATATATATATATATAAAATAGGCCCCGCAATTCATCCCCCCCCCCCCCCGGTAAACAGATTTGTCAGTCATCAGGCCCGCCTGGCATTGGGCCCCGCCCGATATACATATAAACATATAAACATATAAAAACATGTAATAATCACAAAGATAAATAGCATACATGATAGTCATCGGGCTCCACCCGGTAAACATATAAACACATAACAAATGCAAGACCCGCTAAACACAATGAGGAAACTCACCTCTAGCTGTTGAATCTCTCAAATAAATCTCGGTCTGCTCGTCCGGAAAACCCTCGTGCTATCATCATCAATAATATCCAATTAATAATTGGATCTCGACCCATATTCAAGAATCTAAGCTACTTGACCAATTTCCAGGGTAAAAGACCATTTTACCCTTTTCCTTACTTAGCCCAAAACCAATGTCCAACCCAACTACTCAAAAGGCTCAAATTCCTTAAATGGCATCACAAGTACCAACTTCCAAATTAGGCCCAAAAATCATCATGGACCTACTCCCAATGAAGGCCCAATATCCATTTATGGCCCAAATTAAGAAGTCTTATGGCCCAAAAAGGCCCACGCCCTAAAAGTCCAAAATAGTCCCGAGTCTAAAGGTCCAAACGGAGAAGTCCACTGCACTGAGTACGCTCGGCGTACGAGTATTGACTCGGAATCGGGTAGCTACCCAATACGCGCAGTGTACTAGGGGTTACATCTCGCGTACTGTCTAGAGTCCTATTTGGCCAACTTTGTCTTAACCACTTAAGCTCTTAACGTCAAAACCTCAGATCTACTTCATTTCAAGGCATCAATGCATAAAGTTTGCAACTTTATCATCTTGCATGACTTAATGGGGCCCTACAACCTGATTTTGTCCGTTAAGACCCATAATAAGGGCTCAAACTCATGCATGGACCAAATATGCTTCATCAAGATGGGACATTTTTACACAAGGAACGTCATAGGGGCTAAGATCTAGCGTCCTAGCCCATGGAGGGACTCCAACCCCCAAAGAGAACCAAAATACCATACTAAACTCAAAAACAATCCCTAATCTCATACTAACACAAAGAGGTTCCAAGATAAGAACTTTATGCCTCTTGAGCTAGCAAACTTGATGAAGATTCTGGATCTACAACTTCAAGTCCAACCAAAGCTTGGTCACCAAGCACCACCTTCTTCAATGCACACCAGAACAACACAAAATCACTTCCAAAGCTAAAAACACACTAAGGGAGGCTAAGGTTTTGATCTTAGGGTATTAAGGAGTGGAGGCTGACCAAAGGATACAACCAAGGCAACATAAGTTGCTTAAACAGGGCACAAACCCTAAAAATTTGGGCTTGCCCCTACTTAGTGTACGCCTAACGTGTGACATCCCCAATTTCACGTCCAGAAAAGACCGATTTGTTTATGCTTTATTTGAAAATCAGAGTATACTTTTGAAGAAATATTTGCGGAATTTGTTCCCAAAAATATGATAAAGAATTTATCAAAGCATTTCCGAAGAAATGTATTTTCATTATATTAAAACATCGGGAGGTCATTGTCAATACATATCAAAAGCATAAACATAAACAATACATGCCCTACAACATCTATTATTCTAATGACCTATAATCCATTGATCTCTCATCAAATCATCATTATTGTGCCCTCTTACCAATACCTGTATACAAGAAACTGAGTGGATCAGGCTTGGGAGCCTGGTGAGCACATAGGGTTTTCAACCCATAAAATTATGTTTATTAATTTCATCAATCAATCAACTCGGTTACTCGTTCTTATTATCCTCACCTTTTGTCCCTAAAGCATCTAAATTAAGGGACCTAACCTAAGGATTTTTCATTTGGGTGACAACACTGCTTAAGGGATTCCTCAGCAATATATGTCAAAAAGGCAACCATAAGTGGGATGGAGTACACCTGTTGAACACTTAGTTCAAAAACACCTACAGGTTGTGATCCTGTTAGCGTTCCACTAGACTGTCTAAAATAGTTTGTGGTCGTCATCTATACTTTGCTAGATGACTGGATCATCTTAAACATCGAGCCCTTTCATCAATTTTATTTCCTCTTTCATCATCTATTTCATCTACCCATCTTTACCCATCATATTCATAGGTATAAAATACATATACAGTTTAAATCAAGTTAAACATGTCTATTTTGTTCATCTAGCATAAATATCAAGTACACAAATAATATGCACACATAGCACATAGTTTATATTAAATAATTCATATCTATGTGTAAGATGAAAGAAACTATGCACTCACTTGTTAAAGTGATGATTCCCAACTCGGGCAGTGCTTCGCTTCTAACAATTCTATTTTTTTCGACGAAACCTAGTATCATTATCACCAGATTTTAGTCTAATATTTATTGCAACTAATTATTAGTCTAGATTTATCATTAACTCAAGGTCTATGAGCAATATTGTTTTTCTTGTATTATATAAGTGCTAAACAATACTTTTTAATTACTATATACAGATAGGGGCCAGACATGAAACATCGGAGGGCAGGACCATTTTGGCATTTAAGCTGTCTGAAATCCAACAACCCTATGTGGCCCTTCAAACCATATTCTCCGTACCGCGAGCAGTTAAAAGGTATTATAATAACGTTTCATATAATTTATAATACTTAGCACATGTATTCTTTATAGTTTCATAGTAACGACTTATGACTATAAATATAAGTTACTGAAAACAGAATAGTGTGGATTAACTTATCGAGCTATTAACGAAAACCGAGAAATTACACTGACAGTACTTGGACCCTAAAAACTTCTTTTATCGGCTTTTTGACGACTAAGAGGTTCTCTATCGCACCCCAAAACTAGGAGAAATCGAACAAGAAAGAAAAAAGGATTCTTAGAGAGAGTTTAGAGGAATGGAGTAAGGAAATATGAAGAATTTGATGGGTTTTGAGCATTACAACATTCATATGGTGCACATGCAACCCTAATTGTTTTGGATCTAAGTTTTTCTCTATTAAACATGCAAATACAAACTCCAAAGCAATAACCCTAGATCTAGCATATACAACTCGAAATTCACACACACACACACACACACACATATATATATATATATATATATATATATATATATTAGGGTTAGAAGATTACCTCACTTGTTATATTGTAATAACAACAACAATCCTTGTTTGATCTTGACTTCTGAAAGCCTAGTGCTCCAAGTGTTGCACCTCTAATGGAGTCACAAACAGTCAATGCAAAGAATAACTTAGAAGAGAGGTGAAAACCGGCTACTCTAGGGTTTCATAAAGCTTAGGGGCAAAAATTCCATATGGAGGGGTTCTGTATATAGCTGTGGTTGCTAAGGTTTTTAGGTGGAAACCCTAATTCCTTGCTTAAGGCTTAAGCAGCCCATTGACCCCCTCTTTAGAGCCCTTGCATGAAATCTATAGGGATTCCCTATATGATTTCATCCACTCCACTCTATGGAGTCCATCGGCCCAGTTTTGCAACTATCAATGATTTGCAAAACCAGTACCGCCATTATTAATCAGTTTCTTTAATCCCAAAATTAATATTAAATTAATTTATGATTAATCACTAATTAATAATATGATTTCCAAATAATATATTAATATTATAATATATTAATAAATATTACTCTCTCTCTCTCCAAGCTCATATTTATATAGGACATTCTTGTATACGTGACATGTCTTCTTGACACTTCTACTTTGATCATCCCATTAATTATCTCTTCTTATCCATATTGTGGCAAATAAATGTCCATTGTTTGGCTTCTTACTCAATCTTATCTCTATCACAACAATTCTTGAATGTCTAGGGTCACATCTGGACTTTCCATTAATCTTCTGGAGTCTTGAACCCCTATTGGAACTAAGGTTCCATAATTGATCGTTTAAAGCAAACACAAAACCGATAACCACTAAGGCCAATTGAATCAACCAAACACAACAAACAAAACGTTATTTAATGTGAACGTTAGCCGTCGGTTGCCTAACATGTCCAATAACATCACATCTCCATGACTTATTTATATTTTCTACATTTTGTATCATATCTAACATCTCTCTGTCACATGTCTAACGTAACATTATTATTTTCGCAACTTCCATCTTCCTCTCATATGCCTTTTTATCAGCCAACAATCCATACAACATAACTACTAACATGTAGTATATTCCCTCCCATTCATCATAACCCAATAGTCGAGACAAATAAACAATGTGTGTTCTTTTTCTTTCTTTTCTTAGTAACCCTTATAGTTTGGGGTTGTTCGACTGGTTTGTAAAAGTAAAGTCACAATTTAAAACATATATTTGCGTATCCACATTAAGCACAAGCAAATGTAGATACAAGTATGATCAATATCAAATCAATTTTACTCCTATCACATACAACACAACCTATGTGATCTTGACTACCAAAAATCAGCAAATTAGATATCATATTTTACATACCATTACAAAAGAAGGAAAATTTTAACCCAAGATGAACAATTTGGGTCTCTTGCTACAAGTTAAAAATCAAAACCACCAACCTTTGTGCTTGTAGTTATATACACACAAAATACCATTACCACGTCATAACTTCTTTCTTGAACTTGATGCTGACTTTGATGATCCAACCCCATCACCACCACCACCACCACCCCATTGTGAAAAACCCTTGAATTTTCCGGCGAACTCCTTGCTGGAGCTGCCCTTCATCAACACCCCCTTTTTTATCCGATTTTGGTTAATCAACAACATAGCATTACATGGGACCCCGTTTTTCAATTTTGACAAAACCCGTTGTTCAGGAGAATCTTTTTTAGATTCAGATTTAGAACAAATGGGACAAGGAGGATCACCTTTGTGTGTTTTTGGTGTTGTTTGGTCCAAACATTCTACATGGTAGACATGGCGGCAGGAGAGAACTCCGGTCACCGGAAAATCTCCGCTTCTGATAATCTGGCGGGAACTCCATGGTGATCTCTGTGAAAGAAGCCTCTCACAGAAGCCACATTTGTCAAGAGAATCAGATTCAATTGGTTCTGAAACATCTGAAAACTCAAACTCACAACTGGAACGGTGTCTGTCATCGGAATCATGAATTCCGGAGTTGACTGGATGGACCGGTTTGGACATGAAACATCCCCGACCAGCGAAATCACTACTGTCTGAATCGGAAGAAATAGAAGCTCTGTTTTCATGGGGAACAGATAGTCCCTAAAAAAAGTTTAATTGTTTTTAGTTGGGTGTAAAAACTGACAACAAGTCGTAAGTTGAGGGTACCAGAATGTAAATATAATAATACCTCAGAAGTTGGAGAAAATGATAATGGCACCAAAACTCTTTCATGGAGGTTGATTTCTTGTATAGCTGGAGGAGTCCATTGCTGAGCTGGAGATAAGTCAGATGGGGTACTAAAAAAAGCCCCAATTCCATCGGAATTAGAATGCCGATGATTTGGTAAGTAATTTGTTCTCAACCAGTTTCGACTTTCTCTACTGTTTGAAGAGGTAGAAGATCCGTATAAACCGTTTCCTTCTTGGGAATCGAATGATTCAACTTCGGAATGGAATCGGAAATCCCATCTTGGTGGTGGAGGAGAGAAGCTGGTGTTGGTTCGCCAGTAGGGTTCGTGTGGGCCCATGGACCAGTCCTGGCTAACCGCATTCGACCCATGTGGCCTAGCAGCCACACAACAAAGAGACCCCGTTTTAGCTATCTTTTGTCACACGCCTAAATTATTCTTTTTTATGCTTTCTTCAATCTTTAATAATGTCAACCCATATATCAAACATCAACCATCTGTACAAATGAAAAAGAATATATAATAATTCAAGTCAAAACAAACAAAGAACTTAAGGATTAAGGAATAAGGAACGTCTTTCATTATTTGATTATCTGAAAGTCAAACCAAAGAATCATATTTGACTTTTGTGATTAAGAACTGAAGAGCACTAATTCACAAATTAGTATATGGATTATGGCGTCTATATGAGAAAAATAAATCTCGCAATGATTACAGATATCACATTACTTAGAACAAATCGGATTCATTTCAATTGACACTTTGACCATGAAATTTAGCAAAATGAGTATCGCAGGGTTGTTTCCCTTTTAATAACTTCAATTTAGTGACTTTATGATGCTTTGCTACTCAATCGAAAGTAAACATTCGTTAGAAGGGACATACTAGGGTCAAAATTCATAGAAAAGGGTCAGGGAAGTTATGAAAACGGATGATACTGTGTGTGTACATCTATTAACAATGAAAATGATTCAGGATGCCAAATAAACAGTGTAGAAAACCCTAAGAAGCTTTATCGATAAGCAAAAAGGGGAAACAGCATAAACACAAAGAGACAAGAAAAAGTGTGAGAGAGAGCTCGTGGGTGTACTTACTGCTATGATTACAGGGTTTCGAGCGAAGCGATGGGGATTATGAATTTTGGTGGCGCTGTCGACGGAGAAAAACCCTAATAAAACGGAGAGTGCGCCATTGTTTTACTTGCCCCCCATTTTTGCTTCATGCGCTCCTGCTTTCTTCAACTTTCAAATTACCTTTTGGATCGTCTGCTGGTAATTTCACTACAGTTACATATATAATTGTTTAAATTTCCATTTTTTTTATATTAGAAAATATACATAAAATAAAAGTCATATAATTTTCTTTTTTTAATCGATATATTTTATTTTGGTCAATAAAAATTATTATTTATTAAACTCCAATAGAACATATATCATTTCTTATATACCTACATAACATTATATATACTTTATAAAATAGCATATATATAACTTTTTTAAATTTATTTATATAGTATGTACATAAAAAAAATATAAGCTAAAGCAAAAATATAGGCCACAATGAATTTTCTTTAAAAATAGATGTTTTTTTTACCAAAATAAAATATATTGATTAAACCATAAAAATAGTCATAATATAATAACTTTTATATATATGAAAAATAACATTAAAATCCTTAAGTTTTTCAAAATAAAGACGATTCTATTATAACGTCACTTTGCTGCGTCTACTTTTACCATGTTATCGGTTTTACATGTTATCTTGAAAAAAAAACCTTAAGTTTGTAATTCGTTTACATGTTTATCCTTACTTTGACAAGCTAACGAGTCTTATTGGCTGACGTGGTTTGTCATGTCAGCGTAGTTCAAAATCCCACAAAATTCTCGTCACTCAAAAACAATTGGACATCCTAGTTCTTTTTCCAGTTGTCATCATTATCTTGTAATTGGTCACAACTATCATGTTGGAATAGTGTCTAAGGCTGCAACTATATTAGGCAAGTATTTGACCCGGTTGTGCATGGTCCTTTTGGGTTGCCTTCACCATAGCAACTTGACAGGATGATTTATTATTAATATATTATAAGAATAATATAAGGAATAATAATATTATTATTTGATTAATATAAGTCATAAATTAATTAGGAATTAATTTGGTGACTTAAAGAGATTAATTGAATAAAGGGGCATAAACTGTCAATTGATTGATAGTTATACTTTGGGCTATAAATCCCTTATGGATAATGGTGGACGATTTCTAGGGTTTTGGATAGGCTTAGATTTCGTCCAAGGCTTATCAATTAAGGTATTGGATTGCTTAGGGCCTAAGTTATCCAATTAGGGTTTAAGGGTGAAACCCTAGGAGCCTTACAGGTATAAATAGACCCCAAAGGTTAAGGAAATCGGCACTTGTGCTTTAGAAAGAACCCCTGGCCGATTTTGATGCCCTCTCCTCTCTCTCAAATCATCCTCTTGCTAGTTGGTGTTTGTAAGCCATTAGAGGAGTGACAATTGTGACTCTAAAGCTCCAAGGACAAGAAGATCAAGCAAGTGATTCAAGGTATACTTCTAATTCTGATTTCATATTGTTATTATAGTCTATTAGCCATTAGAAGTCTTGGATTGAATGAATGTTCAATTAGAGAAACCTAGATCCAAGCATTAGGGTTTGCATGTGCACATAGGAATGTTCATATGGCCAAAACCCATCAGTGGTATCAGAGCCTAGATTGGTTTCTATTGAATTGATGCATTGGTTGCTTGTTTGATGCCTTCAAAATTCAAATTTTGTGTTTCTGCCCGATGCACTCGGCGGGTCCCATAGTGGACTCGGCGAGTAGGCTAGACTCGGCGAGTCCATTGTGGTACTCGGCGAGTCCAAGCGTCAGAAAGAGCTAATTTCGGGATTTCTTGTTGTTTATCTTTGAGATACTTGCCTTAATCATATTAGATCAATATAAATCCGATTTTATGATATATATGAGTATATTCTTGATCTAATTGAAGATATTTATCAATTAATAAAATATTTATTTCCTTATGTGATAATTGATTAATTATTTTAATTAAATTGGTAAATTGTTTTGCAAGAAATTATTAAATAAATCAAATATGGATAATTATGTGATTAAATGTTAATTTAGATTATTTGTTATTTGATCCCCTATGTTTTGAAAAGTTTAAAACTTGCCCTCAAGTTTTGAAATTTATGTTTTGTGATTAAAAGTTTAATTTAGACAATTTAAATTTCAAACCCTAGAATTTTACAAGTTTAAAATTCAACCCTATACTAATATAATATTACAAGATTAATATATATATATATATATATATATATATATATATATATATATATATGTATGTATGTATAATTAAAAATGCTAGTCTTACCGTTAGTAGGTCTCATTCACGAAGTCGGTCTATAAGGTGGGTATAAGGTTGCGGCCTATAAAATGGCGCTTAATGGATGTACACTCACACCCACCGCTTGCTTGATCGGTGGAGGGTCGTTATCCGAACGGGTAGGATAGGTCAACCTCATCTCTTCATTAAAAGTATAATATGAAATACAAAGTAACTACATGTTTTTCAAAAATTCCCAATCCTAGTTACTTTAGGAAAAGTGAACTGATGCAATCCCATGAAATTGCACTTTGCACCCTTGCTAAGAAGTTAGTGGAGCGTGTGTGGTTTACCGGCACACTAATTGGTTCTAAGCAAAGGTGGCAAAGGGTGATTCATTGTTTATCATAGTTCGATGGAGCGTGTGTGGTTTACCGGCACATCAAATAGGTGATTGTTACAATGAAGGCACCATGTGAATTTGCATGGTAATTCACACCCACTTTATGATCCTCGGTATCCCAGTCACAAACGAGAGGTACATATCGAGATTTAAACATGCCATTGAAAGGTTTCAATGAATCTCATCCAAACCTAGGAATTCTCAATACATTTAGAACTTAAATTTATGTTTTCATGGTGGAGAATTAGTGAATCGTCATTCAATTACCTTCAAATTGTTTGCATGTTAGATTACGACATCCCTTTTCTAATATGTAAATATTGTTGTTGGATCCTAGCCCTAATTTTTCTTGTTGGGTGATAATTAGGGATTCAAATTCTAATCTATCTTTGTCCTTTCTATTTGTAGATGTTGAACACGAACAACGCTGCTGCTAGTTCGTTTACATTGATGAGCCTTTGTCAAAAGGTGACTTTCGATGGGACGAACTTTAGCGAATGGATAAGATACATTCGCACAATTGCTCGCTACGAGGACAAGGAGTATGTCCTCGATGAGAATCTCGAGAAGATCAACCCAGAAATCGCTACTCCGACTGAAATGACTGCTTTTGAGACTCATGAACGTGATGCAACGAAGGTTCATTGCATCATGATAGCCACAATGAACGCCGAATTCCAAAAGTCCTATGAGGACATGTATCCATACGAAATGCACCAAGACTTGTTGGAGAGATACCACCAGAACGCGAGGCAGGAGCGTTACGAGATTTTCACTAACATGATCTCCGCCAAAATGGGTCATGGAGAATCTCTTACCGTGCACCTGCAAAAGATGCAAAGGTATGTCGATCGTCTTCGCAAGTTGAATGTTGACTTTGGGGAAGACTTGGCGATCGACATGGTGCTTCACTCTTTGCCTCCGTGTTACAATCAATTTAGGGTGACCTACCACATGAACAAAGAAGAGGTCACCCTAAGCAAGCTCCAAGGTCTCCTTAGGGTTGCTGAAAGCAACCTCAAGGACAAGTCTGTTGCACCCACTCCCAATCCACCCGCTGCTCCTGTTTTGGCCATTGGGCAAAGAGGAGGCAAGAAGAGGAAGGCTCCGTCTAAGAGCCACCGCAAGGGAAAGTCCCGAGATGGTTCCTCTTCTAGTGGGACCAAAGTTGATCCTGCTAAGCCTAACCCTAACCCAAAGGAGGCCGAGTTCCATCATTGCCATAAAATAGGGCATTGGAAGAGAAGCTGCCCAGACTACCTGCAAGCCATAAGGGAAGGAAAGATCAAGCCGTCTTTCGCAGGTATATACACAATTAAATCTAACGATTCATCTCATGCTATTTCTTGGGTCCTTGATACCGGTTGTGGATACCACATTTGTTCTGAATTGCAGGGACTAAGAAGAAATAGGGATGTGGAGCATGGAAGAATAAATCTAATCATGGGGAACAGAAGATCGTCGTCTGTGACCAAGATTGGAGTGTATTCTTTAGTGCTTAGGAATGCTTTATGTTTAGATTTTAACAATTGTTTCTATTCGCCAGAAATGGCAAGAAACATCATTTCATTTCATGGTTTGTTTAGACAAGGTTTTAGATTTTCTTTTAATAATGAGAATGGTTCTATTCTTGCTTATCTAAATGGTGTCTTATATTTTGAAGCAATACCATGTAATGGAATTTATGAAACTGTTATGATTATAGATAACTTAGGAAATGATGTTTTATGCATGGATTCTTCCAGAGGTATGGATAGAGCATCCTTGTGGCATTGTCGTCTTGGACATGTCAACAAGAAGCGCATAGCCCAACTCCAAAAGGATGGAGTGTTAGAGTCATTCGACCTTAGGGAAGATGACACATGCGAGTCTTGTTTGCTTGGAAATATGACTAAGTCACCCTTCACTAGTACATGTGAGAGGGTGAGGGTCTATTGGACCTCATACATACCGATGTATGTGGACCGTTTAGATCAACCACGAAGGATGGAAACCGCTTCTATGTGACGTTTACCGATGACTACAGTAGATATGGGTACATCTACTTAATCAAGCAAAAGTCAGAAACGTTTGAAAAGTTCAAAGAGTTAAAGAATGAAGTGGAGAATCAATTGGGCAGGAAAATCAAGATGCTTCGATCCGATCGAGGAGGAGAGTACCTAAGTCTTGAATTCCACGACTATCTCAAGGAGTGTGGAATAGTTTCACAATTGACGCCACCTAGGACACCGCAGTTGAACGGTGTGGCAGAAAGGCGTAATCGAACCTTGTTAGACATGGTTCGCTCTATGATGAGTCGTGCTTCACTACCTATCTCTTTTTGGGGGTATGCCTTAGAGACTGCCGCCCATATCCTTAACTGAGTCCCTACTAAGAAGGTTGCCAAAACACTTCACGAGATGTGGACAGGGAAAGCTCCCTCGTTAGCACATATCAAGGTTTCGGGTTGCGAGGCTTTCGTAAGACGAGATACTCACGACAAGCTCGAACCTCGTAGTGAGCGATGTATTTTCATCGGCTACCCGCAGAAATCCTTTGGATATCTCTTCTATAAACCGAAGGACAATGTTGTCTTTGTTGCGAGGAGAGGAGTTTTCCGAGAGCGAGAACTCATAAGCCAAGGAGACAGTGGGAGGCAAATCGAGCTTGAAGAGATTCAAGAGTCGATAGATGAAGGAACCTCTACCGCTGGCACTCAACCCGAGGAGGAAACTCCGGTTGAACCGATTGACGAGTCATTACCTCTTAGACGTTCCGAAAGAGTTAGAGTTCAACCCCAGTTTTATGGTTTTCATATTACTACCGAAGGGGACACGTAGATTAGTGATGGTACACTAATAAATCTAGATGAACCTAATAGCTATAAGGAAGCCATGGCAGGCCCGGAGTCTGCGAAATGGAAAGAGGCAATGGATAGCGAGATCCAGTCCATGTATGACAACCAAGTTTGGAATTTGGTTGATAATGTGCCCGAACGTAAGACCGTTGGGTGCAAATGGATCTTCAAGAAGAAGACCGACGTGGATGGAAATGTACACACATATAAGGCGCGATTGGTTGCGAAATGCTTTACTCAAACTCCCGGAGTTGACTATGATGAGACCTTCTCACCAGTTGCAAAGATAAAGTCTATTAGAGTGATGCTAGCTATTGCCGCATTTCATGATTATGAGATTTGGCAAATGGATGTCAAAACCGCTTTCCTTAATGGAAAGTTGGCTGAGGATGTTTACATGGCTCAGCCAGAGGGTTTTGTCGATCCGAAGCATCCAAATAGAGTGTGTAAGCTTGAGAAGTCCATTTATGGACTTAAGCAAGCGTCTCACAGATGGAATCTTTGCTTCGATGAGAAAGTCAAAGAGTTTGGATTTGTACGAAGCGAAGATAAATCATGTGTATATGTCAAAGCCAGTGGGAGTATAGTAAGCTTCCTCGTTCTGTATGTCGATGACATACTACTCATAGGAAACGACGTCCAGACTCTGCAAGAGGTTAAGTCCTGGATCGGGAAGTGCTTTGCTATGAAGGACCTCGGAGAGGCTTCCTATATTTTGGGAATAAGGATAGTGAGAGAACGAAGTAAGAGACTAATAGGACTTAGTCAGAACACTTACTTAGATAAAGTACTGAAACGTTTTAGTATGGAAAACTCGAAGAAGGGAGAATTACCGATACAAAGTAATGCCAAGTTGAGTAAGACTCAAAGTCCGAGTACCGAAGCTGAGATAGCAGAAATGAGCCGAGTTCCATACGCTTCCGCAGTTGGCTTAATCATGTATGCTATGACTTGTACTCGCCCTGATGTAGCCTTTGCTTTGAGCATGGTTAGTAGATATCAAGGGAAACCTGGCAGAGCCCATTGGATTACGGTCAAGAATATCCTTTAGTACCTTCGGAGGACGAAGGAATGGTTCTTAGTCCTCGGAGGGAGTGATGACTTAAAGGTGCGGGGGTATAGTGACGCCAGTTTTCAGACCGACAGGGACAACTACCATTCGCAGTCGGGCTGGGTCTTTACCCTGAATGGAGGAGCAGTAACTTGGAAAAGTTCCAAGCAGGAAACCGTAGCTGATTCAACGTGTGAATCAGAGTACATTGCAGCGAGCGAAGCGTCGAAGGAGGCAATATGGTTGAAGAACTTCATCGGTGATCTTGGAGTTGTACCTGCCATAAAGGAGCCCATGGAGATTTTCTGTGATAATGAAGGAGCGGTTGCCTTGACCAAGGAACCGAGGGATCATGGTAGATCTCAACATATCGACAGAAAATATCACTTTATTAGATATCGTGTAGAAGGACAACTCGTAGTGAAGAGGATATCATCAGAAGATAACCCAACAGATCCGCTTACGAAGGGACTGAGTAGGGTTAAGCACTTGCAGCATGGTAGGAGTATTGGGCTGAAGGATGATATTAGTATAGATTAGATAGTATTAGAAACGTGTAATAGATAAATGTAATTAACATTTGATGATTAAATAAAAGAGTATTATTTATGAGTAATGTTATTGTCTTATGTTAATTGTTTAACTATTGTTTCTCTTTGCATGTTTTGACTTCCAGAATAATTGAGTTTATTAAGAATAATCGAATTATTCAAATTGTCCACAATCGTTCATACGTTGGAAGTAGATATGAATGAAGATTGTCATGAATTGGTCTGTAGATTGTCTAAATTGTATTAGACATAGCAAAAGTTTGTTGCAACGTTCATGAGTGCTTATGAACTAGTTTTGAGCATTGGAACAAACCCGCACTTGCTGGAATCACCTTATGGAATGTGATAAAAAGGGTGATCGCAAGACGATAATATCATATGGTCTTAAAACCAAGATATATGGTTTGTTATTTGTTAATTGGTTGTACATTGATAATGCGAAACCGCATCAGTAACTTGATTTTATAAAACGCATTGTTGTGTATAGTTGATTAATGGATAAGTAAATGCATGTAAGTCGAAGTTTATCTGTTACTTTATCCTAAGAGGGTAAAAGCGATATCTCGGCCGCTCGATGATTTGATTTGACTTATGTGTCGGGCCCGGTCAGAACTGAATCGATGTGTTCGATTAAGTTCTATGTCAAATAAATCGGAGATCGAGAAACCAAATGCTAGACAAATTAGTTCCATAGAATTGTCAGCATGATATCTAAACAGAGGACTGTACGATCCCTTATCTAAAGGACAAGATTGATTAGATCAGAGTTTGACAGCGTCTTTGAGAGCTACGATTGCTAATCGGATTGTACTTGTACATATAGTTACTAGACTTGTCCAAGTGGGAGACTGTTGGAATAGTGTCTAAGGCTGCAACTATATTAGGCAAGTATTTGACCCGGTTGTGCATGGTCCTTTTGGGTTGCCTTCACCATAGCAACTTGACAGGATGATTTATTATTAATATATTATAAGAATAATATAAGGAATAATAATATTATTATTTGATTAATATAAGTCATAAATTAATTAGGAATTAATTTGGTGACTTAAAGAGATTAATTGAATAAAGGGGCATAAACTGTCAATTGATTGATAGTTATACTTTGGGCTATAAATCCCTTATGGATAATGGTGGACGATTTCTAGGGTTTTGGATAGGCTTAGATTTCGTCCAAGGCTTATCAATTAGGGTATTGGATTGCTTAGGGCCTAAGTTATCCAATTAGGGTTTAAGGGTGAAACCCTAGGAGCCTTACAGGTATAAATAGACCCCAAGGGTTAAGGAAATCGACACTTGTGCTTTAGAAAGAAACCCTGGCCGATTTTGATGCCCTCTCCTCTCTCTCAAATCATCCTCTTGCTAGTTGGTGTTTGTAAGCCATTAGAGGAGTGACAATTGTGACTCTAAAGCTCCAAGGACAAGAAGATCAAGCAAGTGATTCAAGGTATACTTCTAATTCTGATTTCATATTGTTATTATAGTCTATTAGCCATTAGAAGTCTTGGATTGAATGCATGTTCAATTAGAGAAACCTAGATCCAAGCATTAGGGTTTGCATGTGCACATAGGAATGTTCATATGGCCAAAACCTATCATATCATTCTCCGACATCATCCTCCGTCACTATCTTTCTCCAACCACTACCTTCTTCGGTGAAAATCTCTAGCCACCCCACAATCACCCCCGACCATTGTTTCATTCTCCGACGAAAATTAGAACTATTTGTGGTTCCTGATCACCTACAACATGAATTATAACCATTTGCGGTTCCTACTCTCATTTTTTGGCAAAAAGTTCTAACACCACCACCACTATCAAGCCATATGTGGATCTCAAACCCACATTCTTCCTTCTTTCATTCTCAAACCAATAATTTATGTTTGGTGAAAGAGAATGAAAGCAAATGGCTCCATCAAGTTTGATAAGTTTTTTATTTTATTTATTTATTTATTTATTTTGTAGACGGAAGTGATGTTGGTGGTTGTCAGTGATAGTGATAGTGATGGTTTAAGGTTTTGATGTCCGATGAAAGATGATGAAACCAGACGAACTCACCTTCCCCCTTATTCCATTATGTGTTAAGGTTTTGATATCACATTAATGAGTTTTTTTTGTATAGTATTGGTTTTAAGGTTAGAATTTAATTTTAGTTTCAATGTTTTTTGTAGGATTTGGTTTTGATTTGAGGTTATGATGGTGGTAATGGTTGTCAATGACATTTTGGTTGTGGTCAATCGCAATGGTTGTTGATGACGGTTGTGGTGTTGATTGTCGACGGTAGTGATCACTGATGGTAGTGGTGGTGATGGAGAAGGGGTGGGACCCATTAATATTAATCTTGAGGGTGGTGGTTTAACTATAAAGAGGCAAGAAGTTGGTATGACAACCTACATCGGTCGTTAAGCTCATTCGGCTGCAAACATGACAGTCATGTGGCATGGTAACCGACTAGAGAGTATAAAACCTACTGTTTAAAATCTTGAAAACTTCATGTTACAATGCACCTACAAGCTACAAGTGATTTAGGGTAAACTCATTTTCTATTTGAAAAAACTTAAGGATATTTATGCCATGTTCCCCATATAATTAATTTTTTTAAGATTTACAAAACATGTAAAAGATGCCAATACAAAAAGTTCATGATATTATAAATAACCATATATTACCCTCTAATATAAAACTTATGATTTACCTAACATGTAAATGATATTATAAATTATACTTAATATGAGAATTTGATCGGTTATAAAAAAATGTATTTAAATATCTATTTTTATCGTTACATTAAAAAAATTATCGATCAATAAAAATATGTTATTTTCACGCCAATTGTCATATTATAAAATATATAAAATATGGATAATGATTTAAAATAGTAACCAATTTTTTTATTTGTACATATTTAGTCACCTAGTTTTTTTCCCCATAATTTTCCATTAAACTTGTTTGAATTGTTCAAAAACCATGCTTATGACCTACTATAGTAGGTTTCCAACATATTTGATAGCTCTGACGATGTTTGCAGCTTTGACGAGATTTCAGTCATCTTCTCCGACGGGTCTCCGGCCAACAATGTTTTCTTCCAGTGAGCTTTCAATCATCTTCTCCGGCCAACATGTTTTTTCGACGACATTGTCAAATTTTTAGAACTTTGCCAGACCTCATCACCTTCCCTTATTGCACCACTCGACCCCCTAAAGCACCCGCCCATCTCGTACCCTAACTCCGATCTACAAGCACTAACACCTCTGGTTCAAATCTTGGTTGAGAGAGAAAGAGATAATGGATGCGGATTATGATGGTGGTGGTGGCTGTTGTAAACGAGGTGAAGGCGGCGGTGGTTGTTGTTGTGAATGGGCTTGGTGGCGGTGACAGAAAACGTCAAAAGTTACCTGGTAGCGGAGAAGTCATCAGATTTAATGTTAATGATAGTGGCTAGTGTGATGATAGATGAAAAGGGAGCGGTGGAGGTGAAGAACCTGAAGGAGGTGGATGTACAATGAAATGGTGCACTGGTGGTGGCATGGGTGGTGTTGACCACCAGTGAGAGGTGTTATGTTTTAGGGAGACTCGTCGGAATAATCATTTTGACCGAAGACTCGCTGGAGAAGATGCCCAGAGTCTCGCCGGAGTTGCAACGAACACCGAAAACCAACAAGTCATAAGGGTAAGATATGGACAAAAAACACGTTTAATGGGTAAACATGAACAATAAAAAAAATCTCATCATGACTAAAATAGTACAAAACGAAAAATATGTTACCTTTTTATTTCATTATCCCTATAAAATATCTTATTTATATACAATCAAATCAGTAAGAAAAATCACTTATATATTTGATATAATAGTTGAGAATTTATCATCCACTTGCTTGTTTCATTCATCATGACCACACTCTGATCAATTATTATAACATTTTTCACCTTTTTTTTCTAGAAAAATAACTATTTATTTGAAACTAAACCATTAATATACCTCTACATATTCATTGGTTACTTCCACTAATTCATTCGAATTTTGTCCAAGAACACTCCAACCATAAAAAATATAAATAAACCAATAACTACCTATTTGAGTAATAATTAGAATCAACTATTATACTTTGAGCAATAATTACAGTCAATTATTATACTTGTTCTTATTCATGGTCTTTCTTTGCAAAAATCTTATCTTCATTTCTTCTTATATCAATTATCAAACTCACCATCACATAAACACGATGAATTTAACCAATAGAACATAGATAAATGGTACATATGTGCATACATATTACTTAATTACTTGCAAGCAATTCCATATGCATGAGGGTTTATTAATGATGCAGAAGAAAGAAAAGCTGTTTTCATGTCAACATTTGAGAAGCCAGCTTTAGAAATAGTCTCTCCTGTTTCTCTAGTAAGATGACATCCATCTGCAACCACCTGCTGCAATGGATCTAAAAAACTCTGCATAACTTTCAGAAGCGAACCATCTGCTCAAAAAAAATGAAACCAAAAATATAGCATCTGAATAGACCATCTGAATGAAGCCAAATGACCATTTTACCCTTACATTTCAACAATATGTTGGTGTCTAACTACATTAAGTCCTAACATTTTATTCAGTGGAGTACCTTTGGCAGCTACATGCTCCACAAATATGTAAAGCCCACCTGGTTTAAGAACCCTTTTGATCTCTGCACAAAATAAAAAAAATATGACCCTTTACTTTTCTTTAAAATCAGATTTTGATTAAAGAAAAACAACTCATAATCAATGGATCAAATACCCTGAAGGGTCTTGTTAACATCTTTAACAGAGCATAGCACCAAAGTGCCCACCACTGCATCCATGGAAGCATCACTTACAGGTAATGCTTCTGCAACCTGCATAAACTTGTGGGTGTTATATAACAAGTTTTTATAAATGTTAAATCGATCTAGTTAAACTTGGTGTATCATTAAGAAAGTGAAGATCATACGGCATGAATAAACTTGAAATTCTTTTGAGGTAAACCAGAAGCTTCTGCTGCAGCTTGAGCGTACTTTTCCATCTTTTTATTCGGATCTACACCGATTACATTTGCATCAGAAGTCGCACTAGCATAGTATTTGAGATTAGGACCCGTTCCTATGCCTATTTCCAGTATATTTGCAGGCTTCCCTGTTAGATTTGCAAAAAGTTGCGACTTATAACCTGCAATCTTGTCAAATAATATGTCGTTTACACAAAAGGAGTAAAAGGGAAGGGGGTTTTCTATAAGATTTTTGGTTTACGATACAAAATTTAGTTGAATACGAACCTCAGTCTCGTAAGATTTCATTGTTGTATCCATGGCTGTAGCGTAAAATTCCTCGTACCAATCTGGTCTTGGAGGGTGAACCCTGTTCAGCACAGCCTTCATAGAACATTGAATCCCTTTAAATTGATGTTTTTTAAGTGAAAATTGAACCAGTAATTAGTATATCTTCGATGTTGGTTATAATTGCAAAACAATCAACAAAAACCCTCAAATTCCCAAACAATTGACAGTATATTAGTAGCAAAATCAACTTCAAAAATTAATATGAACATTCTGAATTTTTGCAAACATGTTCGATGACCCACTTGAAACTCGTTAAATAAAACAATTGCTTGGTCGACGTTTCGGGCGAACATTAAAATCAAAGTTAGGTACCATGGGATCATCAGAAAGCGAATCGAAGCCATTGGAATAGCGAATTGGGATGAGAGCTGTGGAGATTGTTGCTAAAAATGCCCTTCTCCCACATAAGCAAATCTTGTTCCTGCTGCTGCTGCTACTGCTACATGATGATGTCGATGGCGAATTCGTAATGTTTTGGATCGATTTGGGGGTAGAATTACGGCGCGAAAGATTCAAATTCAATTTGATGTTGAGATGATGGAAGGGCGTGGACGTGTGTGAAGTTTGGATGAGAGGAGAAGAAAGGAACGAAGAAGAGATTCCAAGAAACATGGCTCAACCTTATTCTTGAATCTTGCTACTACTGGATTTAAATAACATAATGTAAATTTGATAAATAACAAAATAATTTTTTCGACTTTAAAACATTATATTATTTTATGTTTAAAGTTTTTTTTTTTGAATCTTAAATTGTATTAAAATGAAACAAAAAGTGACATTTGATAGCTTGAAGTTTAGAAAACATATATTTTGAAAACCTAAAAAAAATGTACCGAATTTTATTGGTGCAACTAGAATTGTAGATTAGAGATGAAATAGTATCTACATTTCGAATGTTAGATGTAATATTTTTCAATTGAATTTCATTATTTTTTTAAGTTGATATGTAAAACAAATCACTTTCTTATTTTTTATATACTATAATCAATAAGAAATTAAATATCCTTCTACGTTTCTTTATATTTATCCATTTATCCGTATAAAATAATGACGATTATTTTAAAATATTATTATTTTTACCAAAATGTTACACTTGTCACCTTTTGATATGAGTAGGATGAAAAAGTAGAAAAATATTTAATTTCTCATAATTTATCATTAAACTGACGTTTGTTGCCCAGTAATATCATTTTGATCAATTATTGCATGTCGGTCTAAATGGTTTACCCGTTCAAAAAACATCATTAAACTCATATTGATTGTTTAAGAAATATTATTAAACCAACCAATATATATCTACACAATTTACTATTAAAGTAACTTTTGTATATATTTAATCATTTTCACACATCATTAATTTTTTGGCCATCTTTTCCGACCAACACAACTCAAAAAAAATAAATAAATAAATAAATAACACTAGTTTTACATACCTTACTTCTATTGTCACTCAATCATTTCACTACTCTTATCTCTCTCCTGCTAACTTTTGTTAAAACCACGAATACCCACCTTCGATCAAGGATTTTATATTAGTTTCTTGGCAGAGGTGGTGGTAAATGGTGGAAATGGGTGATTGTGGTGGCAAATGGTGGATAGAAGGTGGTGTTTGTTGGTGGAGATGGATGGTGTGGATGGTGTTGCCATTTTGCAACATCTCCCAAACACATTTCTTTTACTTTCATACCATCCTTAACAATCCTATCCTTATCTTAATTTTTTGACACAACAAACATTTAATAAGCTGCTCCTTCTAGATTGTACAAAACAAGCTCATCATACTTTATTTTCCTCCATAACGTTTTTGTACATGGCTATATATAATTATCTAAGTATCAGTTTACCATCTAAAATCTTTTTCAATTGTACAAAATAGGTGAATTCTTTATGAACCAAAATCAAATCTTCTAAACAATTTATTAAGATGATAAACTTATAGCACCTAAAAGGGTGAAAACCCTGTGACAAACAACAATCAAATGATCCCAAGGATATGACCACATGATCATTAGATGATGAACAAGTATCGTGTGTAAATGAGTGAGAATCAATCCAAGGACCCACTTGAACCAAAAATTGATCCATTTTGTTGCACAACATCAAAAAGATAACACTGATACAACATCAATAGAGGAAATAATACAAGTAAACATAAGTTTATTTTTCCCATCACACAACAGAGGATATAATATCACGAGACATGTATGTGTTTCTTGGTTATGAAACAATAGCTGCAAAATTCATGCAAATGTTATTAATACCAGTGATGGTTTTTGTTCCTTCAAAACTTCAAAAAAAAAATCAGATCATATGGTTTTGATCTTCAGAATGAGATTTGTCATCCATACTTAATTCCAATTCTTGCCCTTGATCCTCTGAAGCAGTTAGATTTAAGCTACCATCATCTACTGTGACCAGAAGAGAGAGAAAGGTTTTATAGACTTTATAAAGACAAAAATGTCCCTCTCAATTAACACTCATTACAATTATCAAATATTTAATAATGACAAATTTTTTGTAAAACACACCTTCTCCTTCATCTGCAGGAGCGTAGGATGATCGTCTTGAACGAACTTGCTGATGTGGCGTAGGCTGACAGAAAACATCAAGTCAAACAGAAGTGAGTCATAACATAATGCAAAATTATATATATATATATATATATATATATATATATATATATATATATATATATATATAATACCTGCAATTTTGGGCGTAGTGCCTCTAAAGGTCCTTTGCTCTTTTGTGACCCCTGTTGTAAAAAAGACAAGAATAACATGAAGCATCAAAACTTTATTAAAATAGATCAAGAGTTTAAAAAAAAAAAAAATCATTTTAAGTACCTTTCCTAGTGCCCAATCTGCAGAATCAAAGAAAGCACGATCATGATCCTGTATGATTGGGGAACAAATTAGTTGTTAGTATTCTTCTTCCATAATTAGAGAAAAAAAAAAGAATGGAAATTGAATTACCTTTGAGATTAAAGGGGTTTTTCTTGGTAGTAATCCACCATATTTTTTCTTGATTACAGCTTCCTGCAAACAATGAGCTTTGTGAAATTTCAATTTTAAAGATTATATAAAGATAAGAGTAAAGAGTATTCAACCACAATTTTAAAGATCAAATAAGCACATGATTTAAGACTTTTAACTAAATCCCTTGTAATAGTGATAAAGGGCAAATAAGTAAATTAGGATAATATCTACAAAAGAAAGGAAGTACCTCTTGGGCTGGTGTGGGCATGGGATTGTCCTCTGCTTTTTCTAAATCCTTTGGGATTTCTTGTGAAGATGAGTCATTGTTTACTTCAACTTTTTGATCATTATCCACAAGATTAAGGTCTTTGGAACCCACATTTGTCTCGGACATTTTGCACGTATTTACAGAAAAACCTGCTAATAACACAAGAGTGGGATAATTTTCATAATGATACAGTTTTTCAAACTTTTCATGGAAAAACATTTAGTCTCATATATCGATAATAGGCTTAATTGTCATCTTATAAAACTAAGTTTACTGTTTTCTATCTCACTCAATAACCTTCTTTATTTTATCATACTCTAAAATGAACGAAAGCATTCATGTTATCTTTTCTCAAAAAAAAAAAAAAGCAATAAACAACATCTTGGGTCCAAAATTGTGGTTTTTGTAACAAAAATCACATAATTTAACGCATAGGAATTGGGATGCATTTCATGAACATCAAGAAAAATGGAGAACCCAAACTGAATTTGCATACCCTATTGATCATATCAATCTATGAGCCTTAGGTTTTAGTTATAGAACAGCAAAATTGAATGCTTAATCAATTACTTTAAGTTAAAACTTCAGTCATATCCCATAAATGGCAAGATTTACGCAAATTTTGAGTAGCGTATGTTCATATAATCAAATTCCCACACAGTAAAAGCGTATAAAAATCCCAAATCTTAAACATTTTTAGTGAAATTCAACTGGTCTAAATTCAATAGGTGATCTTCTCACCTCAAGTTTGTAATATGTAAGGAAGAACACACGCGCAAAATGGAACCAACGTGTATCATTAGCAAAGTTTTACAGAACATAAATCCATCGATTCTATAAGAAACATGCATTACAGAATCGCAAGTAATACAACTCAAGAGCTAATATTAATCAAACATGAAAAGGTATTTTAATTAATAACTAATACTGAGTTCAGAAATCTTAAAAAGTATGGTAGATTTGAAGATGAAGAAGAAGAGTAGAAATTGTACCTGATGCGATAATCAGCAAGGAAGTTGCGAAGGGAAATCAAGATTTGTGTTGGGAAGAAAAGGGAGAGAATCCGGCAGAGTGTTCTGCGTAATTCAGAGGCTGTTGCGTTCCATTTACAAGGACCAGAATTTTTTTTATAATTTTTAATTTTTAATTAACATTAATTACTTAAAAAATATAGAAGTTTAGTTAATTATTAATTATAAAAAATGCATTTAATTAGTTATCTTATTTTGATTTAAATATAAGACTTACTAGTTTATAACCTGTGGAGACCACGGGTATAAAATTAATTAATTTTTTATAATAAAATTTTAAAATTATTAATTAATTATTTTAAATAAATTATTAATTACGAGATATTTTTATTAGTTATGTAAAATTATAATCGTTGATTTAAATAAATATATAAAAATAATTTTTAATATATATTAGACATTTTTTATTTGTGAATTAATGAAAACAATAATATAAAATTTAAAATTGAAAATGAAGAATACTTACATTGACAAATAACATCACATTAATTAGGAGGTCTAATAAATTTAAAAGGGAGAACTAATAGATTGACAAGTAACATCATATTAATTAAGATGTCTAATATAGTAACACATGACAAAATGACTACTCTTTTATTAATATAAGGATGTTTCAAAACCATCATTACGTTCATCTCCTAAATTTTTTAAAACATCTTGTGTTTGTATAATTTTCTATATTTACTGATAGCACACATACTAATTTAGAAATTGCAAGCATTTTATTCGCATAATTTATAAATGTTTTTTGAGCATATATATTAATATATATTATATAGTTACAATTTGACTACTTGCCAACAAAAGTTAGAATCAAAGAATCATCATTCTGCTCCAATAGGAGGATTTTGTGGGACACACCTAATTCCTAAAGTCTTAAAGCAATGTCATCTAAATTTAACAGCGTTCTAAAAAAAATCTTAATATAACAAATTTCAACGGGACAAAACATCAATTATATTTCATCTTTAAATAAGGCACTTTCTTTAAAATGAATTAAATATTATATTTCATTCAATCTAAGATTAAAGTTAATTTATCAAACTAGGCAGAAATTATTTTCTTTTTTAGTATAATATGCGGTAGAAAGATTTTGATTAGGGTTCTTGGGAGGGGTTGGGAGGGGTTATAGACCCATTGCGTATCTACGTATAAATAAACATAAATGTGTGTATATGTATTTACGTATAAATAAACATAAAATCATTAAAGAAGCATATCCTTGTTTTAAATCTATATAAGCATTTCTTTAATCAACACCTGAAAACAGAAAAAGCATAATGTTATTTATGGATCCCAAACAACAACTACCAAAAATAGACCATATAATGGAGTTGGATGTTGACAAATGACAATTTCTTTAATATTTGAGTGGGTAAGAGTCCAAGACCTTTTTTAAAGTTCTTAAGAAATAAAAATATACAACCAAAACCTTACATACAATACTAACTCAACTATCTTGATTTGTATAAATCCCCTAATTTCTTGAACAATTTCAAATACAAACTCTTAGAGTCATCTTATCTTCTAATTGAAAATTCATAATACAAGATGATGAAAGCCGAGCAACTCGAAGTAGGAGGAGCTACATCTAAGGTCTCAACCCGAGTTGGGTCAAACAAAGGGATTTCTGCAATGGACCTCGTTCTACGCATTGTTGGTGTCGTGGGTACGTTAGCTAGTTCCATTGCCATGGGAACCACAGAACAAACTTTACCTTTTTTCACACGTTTTGTTCGTTTCAATGCTCAATATGATGATTTTCCGTCTTTCAGGTAAGTTTGTCTCCATCCAACACAAATATCAAATACACTTTGCATTTTGCATGAACAAATTTTGAGACACGACAAATGTCTTGCAAACCCATACATAATTCTCAATATAATCGAATTTTAAGACCCCCACGAACATTTGTATGTCACATGGGTGATTTTTTTATAACAAAAAATAACGAGTTTAAGTATCTTTAGTGACATATATCGGATAAATGATAAAGTTGGTTACCATTCATATCATTAGGGTTTCTAAAACCGTTATTGATTTGGTATTTTACAAAATAGGTTGTTTGTGATTGTGAATGCAATAGTATGTGCCTATTTTGTCCTCACAATTCCGTTGTCCATCGTTCACGTCATGAGGAGTGCGGCTAGAGGCAGTAGAATTCTTTTGGTAATTCTTGACACGGTAAGAAATTCTATAAATAACCCGGGTTTTGAAGGTCATAAATGTAGATGTATTTTTTTTCTTGATATTAAAGTTGCAAAATAACATGGTTTTGAAGGTGATGTTGGCTCTTTTAACGGCCGGAGCATCTACGGCAACATCAATTGTGTATTTGGCTCATAATGGTAACAGCTCTGCAAACTGGCTGCCAGTCTGCCAACAGTTTAACAACTTCTGTCAACGGGCATCAGGATCACTAATTGGATCGTTTGGCGGGATAGTTGTGTTTATACTATTAATCTTGCTTGCCGCCATAGCATTATCGCGACAAAGGAAGCACTCGCTTTGATTTGAGTTTAAAAACGATTGTGATTTTTTATATGTTTTTCCTTGATTAATTTGTGTATGAAATATTAAGAATCCAGATTTTTATGTTCGATTATGATACATTGAAACACGATTGATACAAATGTTTTTTAAATGATTTGAGAAGAATACGAATTCCTTGAACTTTGCATTCGGTTTTCTTTGTTATCACTTGAAGTTGCGTTAGTGATTGCATTATCTACCAATAATTTCTTTAAAACGCATCCACATTCATTACACATAACATGACAAAAGATCTTGTATTGTGTTTGGCATGAACAGGACTTAAAAAAATTGAAACACGATGAGACACATAATCAATCTTGATCTCTCATCTAAGACAAAAGACATGAATGTCCTTGTCTAGTCCATGTAACAAACACAACATAAAGAGCACGTATGGAAGTATATAACCATTAACCATATAATTACAAATAAATAATTATGTATCGTGGATTTACATACCAAAGCTAATAGAACCGAATAAGGGTAAATTCTATAGATGAAAACCAGTCCATCTTCGAAAATTCTTGACATCTTTGCCATCGGAAACCGCCATTCCGATTCCGGTGTGCCCGATTCTCCCTATTCCTTTATAGTACAATCTCCATTCATCTTCTTCGCCTTCCATATGAACAAGATAAGGCGACCCAACACCTCCATCATCCCAACACCCTTCGGCATGCTCCAAAATGGGCTCACCACCAACTCTCCTCCAATCTTTTAGCCCATCAGAAGACCTAGCCAACCCAATCGACCTCTTCCCATCAACACCCACCCCTTCATACACCATCAAATAACCCCCATCTTTCTTGTTCTTCACAACACAAGGATTCATGACCCCACACTCGTCAAAATTACCAACTTGCCCTCCCCCCATGATCTTCCCGAGCTTCACCCACCTCATCCCATCGCGTGATCTTGCCATTCCGATTCCAAAATGGCCCTTTTCGGAATCGAACGAGTGGTAATACATCCTAAGATCACCACTGGAATGGAAAACAACTCGTGGGGATGCGATAAACATGGAATCCCATTCCCCTTCGGATCCTAAATCGAATAAAGCTCCACTATGGTGTTCCCCTTCAATCCTTGCCCAATGTCTACCATCTTGACTCATTGCTAAACCAGGTAATGACCTGCAAATCTTCCCAAATGTTTTGCCACCATTTTCAGGGTTTTCTAAGCTGAAGTCGAGAGGATTGTCTAGGAATTCAATCTTTTCGTTACTAAAACCAGTATAATAGAGCCAATAGACAGCATTGCTTGCTCGAATCTTGGAGCTAGACATGACCATGGATTCACCTGGCATAACACCGTTTGTATCAAAAGCCCACCAATCAGTACTCGATTTCAAGACTAAACCCACATCGCTACCAGATTGAACAGCTCCTTTGCCTCTTTCCCAGTGGATCCCATTACTTGAAACCGCTAACCCGATTGAAGGCGTATCCAAATTCCCTCCGGATCTTCCATGATACCACATGTACCACCTCTCTTCCTCATCGCTCAGGAACCGCTTTACTACAGGAGAACCAATTTGAAAGCTATCCCAAGAACTCTCTAAACCCAAATCGAGAACCAAGCCTCTGGAAACCAAAGTGTTTGAAGGGGATTTTTCTTGATTTGAGTTGGGTTTTTGTGAGTTTTGGATATTGAGATTTGAATCGGATGAAATAATTGAATCTTGATCCTCTATTATGTTGTCTTTGTCATCTGAAATTGTTGGTTTTGTGGAACAGTGGGTTAGAAATACTGGATTTTGATGGGGATTTCTAGGGTTTGATGAGAGAATGATTTGGGGACTGAGGAAAGATGAACAAGCAGGGTAAAGATCGGATAGATTTGATCTTTTGAAAGATGTGTTGATTTGGTTTCTTGATCTTGGAGTGGTGGGAAATAGGAGGCTGTTAATGGTGGTGGTTGTGGCTGTGAGTTCCATGGGGAGATGAGTGTTTGTGAGAAAATATGAAAAGATCATATTGAAAGAAGAGTTGGCAGACTGTTTACCAATAAAATGATGACACGTGCATGGTTTTTGCATTCTGTTTTCTTGTCCTTCTATTTTGTTTTATCCAAGGGTTTGATATTTATAGACTGAGAACAAAAGACATGAGAATAAGAGAGCAAACAGATAAATCTTAAATGAAAATATAAAGTAAGCTAAAGCAAATCTCAGCAAGATTTTATAATTTGATAACAAGTTATTTGAAATTTTGTTACGATTTCCTTTCTTTTGACTTTTGAGTAATAGAAAGCATTGTATGTGTCTTTTGATATTTTAGTTTTACTTGTGGCTATTGTGTGTCTAATATAGCAAAAAAGAGAAGATCAAAAACACAAATAAGGAGTGAAAAGTGAAAATCATCTTAAGGTTTTGAAATATCTTTTAGTATCAAAACATCACCTAAATGCAACATGGTTGAGAGCATCAAATGAGTCACATAATGAACTTGATATCAATATGAATGATACCACATAATCAACAAGTATAGTGTAAAAGCAAAAGGAATTAGGTCATACGCATATGGATGGATACCAATGCCATAGAAGAAGCAAAGGTATCATTCACTTTCTTATTTGGTTTAGGGCACCATCACCTTAAAGAAAAAAGGAATTACAGCCCTCTAGATTTCATTACCAAAAGTATCAAACAATTTATAGCTAAGAAAAACGATTCCAGAATAAAGCATTCTACATAACATGGAAATAAGAAAGTGAATAAAGTGACTGACTGTCTATATAAAATCTTTGTATGTATTCTTTTCTAGATTTGAATAAAAACCATCGCAATGAAACTAAATGACCATTTGACTCTTACATTCCAACAAACAAATTGAGGGCATATAAGTCATTCTATCCAGATCAAGTCAAAAAGAAAGAGCTCCTAAGTCCTTTGGAACAACATGAACCAATTATAGTGTTTTATTACACCTCAATTATGCATAAAACAAGTTTATTTTTTTTTTTTAAAAGCATGGAGTAATTATTAATAGGTGCCAGCTGGCCTGCCTCTATCCAGCATGTCAGCCGCCTGCTGTTCCTTAAGCTTGTCAACAATCTCCAAGATTCTTGGATTGAAAAAACGGTCATGAACATATTTCTTTTCCTCAGCTTGTATCTCCTTCACAGCACTTGGATATGGATTCGGGGGCAATTTTGTCCCTCTAATTTTTGCAATTTCTTTCAATCGTTTATACGCCTTCTTTTTCGCCTTCTTTTGTAGCTTATACTCCGTCTATAAAAAAAATAATAAACATCTTGTACATATTAATCAGGGGTTGCTAAAGCTACTAACAGAGTTGGTTTATCTATTATTGCTATATTTGTTTGAATTGAAACAATTGAATTAAAATTTTAGATAATTACTTACATCAGCTACATCTATAGCATCCTCTTCAGTTACACCTTCCTCCTTTAACTCAAGCACCCGACAACCAAATATACGAGATGGGGTCGGGTCAAAATCACGGATCCTTTTTTCCATAACATCAAAACTTGATTAATTCTCATGAAGATAAAAAAAACGAATAAATAAATGCAAGAAATATGAAGAAATAAGTACTTGATGGGATCTTCATGCAATGATTCAGGATGCTTCTTATAGAACTTATTCACATAAACATCTTCAGGGAGGCAGATCCGTTCCACTTTCTTTTCAGCACGTGGAAACACTGCAGGGGGAGACCTACAAAATTCATTTTACAAAATCAGAAATATTTAATTCAAATAATTTAAAGATTTGAAGAATTCAATAGGATACATACTTTTCCATAGCCTTGAGCCAAACAGGCTTCACTTTGGCCAAACCATTTACTAGCTTTCTTGTTTTTGTAAGCAAGTCACCTTTTGTAAATGACATTGCTTTTTTACTTCTGCATCAACAGCTTTAAAATGTTAACTTTGGATAAATTCCCAAATTAAGTTTGATTGTTTCAGTGTTGAAAAGAATCCCAAATCAAAATGATTTCAAGCAAAAAACATGATTCACCAAAACAAGTTTAACGGAAATCTATAGTTAAACTTCATCTGAACTGTTTTTTTAACTTGTGGAAGTAATCCTTAACTTGTTCCATGAAAGGGTGTCATGGGTTATGAGAGATTGGATGGAAATATAAAGAGTTTTTGGAAGTACTTCATAAGAAAGGGGAAATGCAGCTATAAGAAAAATGCAACAGCATCTTGATTGAAAATGCAACAAAATGAACTAATTTTGACAATTCATTTAGGGGGCGTTTGGGATTTTGCTTATTTAACTCAATAAGCACTTTTATCATATATGTGAAATGACCAAAAAGGATATGCTTACATATTTAGGCCTATTTAATATTTTATTTTTAATAAATTATAATGATCTTTTTGACAAAAATTCACATAAGATAACCAATAAAAATAACATATTATGTTACCTATTTTGGTGAAAGTAGTGAAGTTCATTACAATCATATCCACAGTGGCATTGAATCAAACAAAACATAATGCAGTTTTTACTTTTAGAAACACACTTGTTTTTCTTGAATGTAGTTAATTGTTTCATTAAAACGAAAAAGTTTGAAGCATTGCATCATATCCACTGTTTTCTTGAATTTAAAGTTCATTAAAACCACATCCACAGTCGAAATGCATCAACAAATACCATAATGTAGTTTTTCTTTTAGAGCCACAGTGGTATTCCATAAGATATTTCATCCAATCATGATCTGCAGGTATTAACCTCTTATTAACCAAAAAACTAGCCAGAGTTCATGCCATTACACAGGAAAACATGATCAAATCCACAACCAAAAAGAAGAACCAAGTCACACTAAAAAATAAACCCAAATCACCCCTGAAGCAATTACCCCACAATCTTCATAAAAAAAACGTATACTTGTAACCCGTCAAATAGCAACTCGTGTGCATATTTTGAATCAGATTATACAAAATCAAACAATGAAGGTGATAAAAAGCGGTATAGAGTCATATCACAAATTCCATCAAGATGTTATCAGACAGGGACAGGGATCTCATCATTAAAAACTAAGTCACTTTAACATTTGATTAAAAATTTTGAAGAAAAAGAAGTCAAATTGAGAACAGCATTCCAGTAAACGAATTCCCCCATTTCGAACCTAATTCCGTTCAAGTTTTTCTCAAATTAAGCTATTAAATTCTTGTCGAAACAAACTAGGGCAAGGAAAAAATGAATCAAACCTTCTGTAGGTTTGAGCCAATGAGCAATCGCAAGTGATGAAGATGGTGGTGAATACCGAGGGAGAAGCAGCGGACTGGTTACGAAAAGAGGAACAGAGGAGGAGAAAGCAGCGTCGATGGTCGATGGCGAAAAAGCAATGTCGACGGAAAGAGCTGATGGTCAATGGTGGTTAAGATCAATGGAGAAGAAGAAGAAAAAGAGAATTAGAGGGAAGAATAGAGAAAATGGCGGTCGGTGAAGATGAGAACGAGAGGGTATTAGGTTATGAAAATCATTTTATCTCAAGAAGCTGTAAGTTGTTTTAAAACGCAAATCAAAACAATTATTTAAAATAGAACTTCATCACAATATCATATTACCTGCGGCGGAACTCCGGCGAGTTGATTTGGCGACGTTCCTAGACTTCTCTTCCTTCCTCTTGAGACGACTGTGAATGTTCATTGCCACAATGGGTGGTGGTTATCAGAGTGAGTTACAAGTATAGTCCCTAGACTAAATTAACCTGCATTTTTGGCCCCTTTGCTTTCAGTTTTGGGTTAATGTCATCAAACTTTAACGAGGATTTATGTTTGTTCCGTCTATTTTTCATTTTAATTACTAAACCAATAAAACTAATATTTTAAACGTTTTCTATTATATAATTTTATAAAATATATAAATTGAACCTTTTTTTATTGTTTTACCACTAAAATCAATAAAAGTAACATTTTTAAGAGTTTCTTTGAATGTATAACCTTCTTATATGGATATATAAATGAGGAGAATGAGTGTTAGTTTATTTGATATATCTCTATATATATTAAAAGATAAATCTTATTAGGTTATCTTCAACTATGAGACTCATTGATTGCATTTTATTTTTAGATTTTGCATATTTTTATCATTTTGCTGACATCATCATTTTGTTCAAACCTTTTTATTTTTTGTCCACCAATTTTATAAAACATATCTTAGGTTTAAAATTAGGAAACCTAATAAAAACAATTAAAACTCACCAAAAATAAAAGGTTTAAAATTAGGAAACCTAATAAAGATAATTAAAACTCACCAAAAATAAAATGTATAAGACGGAAGCGTCCTAATTCAGTCATGTTCTTTCTCATCAGCACTCCTCCAAACTTTTCTTCTCATCAACACACACGAAAGTATCGTAATCCTCCAACCCGAGTTGTCCGAGTTGTTGAAGCTTCTTTCCTTCCTGCCAATCTCATAATACTGTGTTTATGTTTCAAATTTGATGAACAAAATCCTAATTTTGCTCTTTCTTTCAAGATTCTTCCTTCCATGTCGGGATTTTCATATCAATAAATCATCATCATTACTAGTAAGCTTTTTGGACCATCCCATGATTGTCTTTGTGTTTCCTTCATCTGAAAATTTTGTCTTAACCAAGAGATGTGTCCTATGATCTCAGACGGAATCGGAGATTCAATTGTATGGGCGTGTATGAGGCGGTTTGATTCGATTATTGGTCAAAACCGAACCATGACCATTACAATTGGTTAATGTATTTTGATAACCATTGGGTAGCGGTTAATATTGGTTTTGGTTAATGGTTTTAGTTGGTTAATGGTTATGGTTTATGGTTTATATCGGATAACTAAAATGGTCCAAGATGATATAAAAATAAAAATATTTCTATAAAAAATTAAAAACACAGTCTATCGTTATAAAAAGTGAATAATTGTGTATATATAATTATATTGATAGAATAATACTTATTCTATCTAACTCTAAATAATTATTAGGGGTGTATGTACATAGTGCTAAGGTAGGCCCTAGGACCCACCTTATTTTGCAACTTATATTATAAATTATACCTAGAAAAAAAATTAGAAACTACCATATAAAATTTAAAGGACCTACATCCATCCCAGAACTCATAAGTTTGTGACATTTGTCTATTTCCAAGTTTATACAATTAGTTGAGATTTGAAATTTTTTGATTGATAATAAAACGTATGTTAGTTCTAAAGTTCTAAATTGATATTCTCATTATTTAGCCTTCAGAACCGATGCCTCAACTTATCCATCACAAGTGAAAGTAATTACAAAACAATATATTACTTAATTACTTATCCTATGAATTTGATTATGCATTATAAGTAATAAATATAAGTATATTAAATCATTATTGTAACATCCCGATTCCCATGTATGAGAATTTTATTTAAAAATTCATTTTTTTTCATTGGAATGTCGAGTTGATGGCCTCAACTTGACCTGTTGAAGAAGTAAAACTCGACGAGTTGGAGAAAGGAAACTCGACGAGTTGGTGGCTGAATATGAAACCCTAATTTTTAGGGTGGTGCACCCTATTTAAAGGCCTTAAGTCTCATTTTTGGCCTCCCTAATCGCCTCCTCTGTCCAGAAACCCTATCCTCGTGTTTTCTCTTCTATTTTTGAGTGTGTGTGAGCTTAAAGAGTGTTTCCTTGGTTTTCTCTTGAAGAAGCTTGGAGTTTGTGGTGCATAGTTTGAAGGTTGAAGCTTTAGATCCAGAATCTTCTTAAGTTTAGCTACTCTTTTGAGGTAAAAAGTCAAAATCTTGCTCATCTTTTGCTTAGATCTCTTCCTTGGAAGTTTATTGTCATTTTTTACTCCTTTTGGGTTTGTTCTTGGTTTGAGCATGTCATGAAGTTATAACTACAGATCTGAACATTTTTGTCAAATTAGGTGTCTAAGTCCATAACTATAATTGGTATGTACTTGAATTGATAGTAGCAATGTTCTTTTGGGTTGCCTTCAAACCTCGCAATTGAATATGATAACTGTTGGATGGAGAAGAATGATTTATTAATTTATTACCTGGTTAATAAATTAATTTGAAATAAAGATAAATGATATATTAATGTATTATGTATATAATATATTAATTAGAAATCATATTGTTTAATTAATATTTAATCATAAATTAATTTGGAATTAATTTTAGGATTAAAGGAATCAATTGAAACTGTAGGGACTAAAGGTGACAATGTTCAAAAGTTGAGCATTCTAAAACCTCCCTTAGAGGTGAGGAACGAAATCTAGAGTGTCCTATGGTTTCCTTGGGCTCTAAGGGTGCCTTGGAAGCCTTATGGAGGAAGCTAAGGGATTAGGGTTATCTAAGATACACCTGTCTTATCCTAAACCTTCCTTAACACCTATATAAACCCCTATACGGTTGAATTTCATCCCATGCACTCCAAGAAAGGTTAAGGGCCGAAATTCTACTCTACTTCTCTCTCTCTCCATAGTAATCCTTGGTTTCTAGGTTTGTTTATGGGTCATTAGAGGTGCGACGCTTGTGGCGCTTGCTACCAAATTTCAAGATCTTCAAGGATTTGATTGTTATTACAATATAACAATAAAGGTATGTATCCTAGCCCTAATTATATGTTAATTTCGAAAATTACATGTGCCTCCTAGGGTTTCTAGTTTTTGTGTTCAATGCTTGTATGTCTAATAGTGAAAACATAGATCCTCAAATTAGGGTTGCATGCACACATATGATTGTTTGCTATGTATAAAACCTATCAGTGCTATCAGAGCTTTTGGTTGTTGTTTTCAATTAGATTTGATACAAAAGTATGAATTTGACAAATTAGGGTTTATGACTAATAAACTGTAGGGCTTGAATTTTCGAAATTAGGGTTCTAAACCCTAGTTTTTGAATTTTGTTAGGGTTTCTTGAACCTTTCTCCTTTGGCCCCATATTTTCGATTTAGGGTTGGTAAACCCTAGGGTTTTTGAAAATACCTTCCTCCCTAAGATTAGATTTCAAAATTTTAGGGATTAGGATAATGTTATATTTGGTAATTATCTTATTAATTGTTAAATGGATAATTAAAGATTTTGAAATATCTCTTCCCAAATTTTCGAAATCTAGGGGATAAAGGGATTAGGTTAAAATAATTGTTTAATTTAATGGATAATCCTTCAAGATTTAATAATTTAAATTAATTGTTTAATTTTGGATAGTTACTAAATCAAAGTTTAATATTTAAGATTTTAAAATTAAAAGGTATTAATTTTCGAAAATTTTAAATTTGATTAAAACCATAGAAATTTGAAATGTTTAAAATACACTCTTATACTAATATAATATTATAAGATTAATAATTATATATATATGTATAAGATTGAGCTAGTCTTACTGTTAGTAGGCCTCATTCACAAAGTCGGTCTATAAGGGGGTATAAGGTTGTTGTCTATAAAATGACAGTTTAATGGATGTCCACTCTCACCCACGGCTTCCTTGATTGGTGGAGGGTCATGAGCCGAACAGGTATGATAGGGCAACTAATTCCTCATTAAAAGTATATTGATTAATAAAGTAACTAAATGTTTTTATAAAATTCTCAATCTTAGTTACTTTAGGAAAAATATGAAAATAATGTTATTCCATGGAATTACACTTTGCACCCTGCCAAGTCGTTAGTGGAGCGTGTGTGGTTAACCGGCACACTAATTTGGGACTAGCAAAGGTGGCAAAGGGTAGCTTGATGTTTATCATAGATCAATGGAGCGTGTGTGGCTAACCGACACGTTGATTAGGTGATTTATAACATTAAGAGTACCAATTATATTTGCATAGTTATTCACACCTTGTTTGTGATCCTCGGTATCCCAGTCACAAACTTAAAGGGCATATCGAGATTTAAACATGCTAGTGAAAAGTTCAATGAATCTCAAAAAGATCTAGGAGTTTCAATTCATTTAAAACCTAATCTTCATTTTTGTTTTTCATGGTGGAAATTGGTAAATTGTCATCTACCTACCTTCAAATATTCTGCAGCTAGATTACGGCATCCCTCTTCCGAGTTGTAGAATATTGTGTTGGGTCCCATCCTTAATATTTCATTTGGTGTTATATTAAGTATTGAATCAACTAACTTGAATTTCTCCCATTTTGTAGATGTCGAAATCTAAAAATTATGGTCTTCCTGAACCCTATGGAAAAAGATTTCCACATGAAGATGATGTTCCACGATTGGATCATGGAAATGGAAATCATGCTTCACTTCCTCCACCTCTTCCAATAATTCTTCCTGGCCCACGTGTTTATCGACTTGAAAAGTTCAAGGTCACTCAAGCCCTATTGGCAAGCAAACACGAAGATGGAAAGTCTATATGTGTTCAAGTCTTGGAGATGAAGTTACATATTGACAATTTGGGAATGTCAGGTGTTGATGTCTCAAGGTGTAACAACCCAAAAATCACGACTAAAAATTTCCTTTAAAATATTACTAAAACCATATTATAAGTCATAACATAAGTTCGGAGTATCAATTCAAAACATGTTCTTATTATCAGAGTAAAACATCCCAGATTGACTAACTATGGTGTGTGCCATGCGATCATCCCGAAATCTTCCCTCCGCTATCGGAAGTACCTGAAACCAAAACTGAAAACTGTAAGCACGAAGCTTAGTGAGTTCCCCAACCTACCACATACCCTGCATATACTGGGCCACGCCCACTACTTCGGGCCTCGCCCGCTACAACGGCCCCGCCGCTCCAGGTCCCACCTAGTTTCGAGCCCCACTCGGATACATATATGTTTCTCTTAGGCCCCGCCCCTATCCTACTACTGATGAGTCATGGAAACTCGTCCACACTCCTGCTGATAGTGAGATACGGGCCCAGCCCACACTCACTTCATTCCTAACTTTGGGCCTCGCCCCTGCTCGACTACTGATGAGATACGGAACCCCATCCACACTCTGCTAATGGTGAGATACGGGACCTCGCCCACGCTCACCTCCCTACCAGGCACATACAAGTATCACACAAACAAGTATACTCTATCATGCAAACCATTCCTTGGGCACCTGTTAGGTGCATTTCATGCATTCATTTTGTAGTTTTAGTTCATAAAAGTGCATTGCATTTAGGTTTAAACTCATGCATTTTGCATATTTTTCGGGATTTTTCATGATGTAATTCCATTCACACACTTTTATGATATTTCAGGGACTTTTTGAAGGTTGGAAATTGCTGGAGGAAGTTTAAAAGAACTGGAGACAGAGTTACAGAAGTTTTGGAGCTCAGAAGAAGGAGAATGTAGAATTTGGCTTCTCAGAAGTTTACACGGCCGTGTAAATTCTCCCCTTTAATTTACACGGGCCGTGTAAATGTACATGCAAGGGCAGTCTACTTCGATGACCTTGAAAGATTAAGCATTCTACTTCTATTGTTTACACGACCGTGTAAATGGCACCCTTTAATTTACACGGGCCGTGTAAACGTCTCGACAGTTTTAAAGTGGTTGTCTTCTTATAATTCAGACAATCGGTTTTGTGAGGAGTTAGGTCAGATTTTGGGAGAAAGGAAGGCGATTTTCAGAACTTTTGCAAGTAGATTAACACTTGGAAACACTTTAATTTCTTTTTTGTAAGTCAATTTGAAGTTTAAACTTGTTTGATTTGTAGTTCAACCTAGATATGTGTGGTTGATTTCATTATCATTTCCGAATCTGAATTCTTACGTATGTGTTGTTAGGTTGTAACTTGAATTTTACTTGTGTTTAACATCTAGTAATCTTTGATTTAATCTTAATTATATGTTTGGTTGGTTCTCTTTTTCACTTGATCAATGAATTAGGGTTCTAGTCAATCTAGTTAATCAAATTATGAAATTCGTATATGTTTTATGATTTGATGTTAGTAACACACACTTACTTGGTTGTAATTAGATCAAAATTAGTGTAATCAAAGATTAAATGTTTATATTCCCAAGCTTAAGAGGAATGTTAAACATTGTTGGTAATTAGTGCAAGAACTTAATGTCATTTAATGATTTGATGCAAGAGCTTATTTGAATTGAATCAATTAAATGAAGTTTTATTTGAAGAGCTTGTTTTGAATAAAATACTTTTGCCAATTTGGATATTAGAGTTTATTAATATCCAACTTACCAACATAGATTGAATATGAGTTATAATCATATTACATCTTTCAACATAATACATGTATAAGAGTCAGAATCGGAAATGTACTTCTTTTATTGCGTTTGTTATCAATCTTTCTTATTTATGAAGTTTAATTCAAGCTCAAACACAATCCCCCATTTTAATATTATTTGTATTATGTGTGAAAATATGGCAAGATAAGAAGTCCTGTATTCCTGTGGACCAACCCTGCTTACTCTATACTATTTTTAGTATTAGAAATAGCATTGATTTGGGTTTTATTAATATTATTTATCCCATCATTTGTTGGTTTGACCACTAAACAAATCAGCGCCGTTGCCGGGGATACGGTAGTACTAATTGTTTATGCCAAGATCTTTTCGCACAGGTACACCTTTACCAGTTGATTTGGAGATAGAAAAATCTGCTAAACAGAGAAGGAAGCAAGCCAGAATTATAAAGAAACAACAACAATCCGGAGCTTCTTCATCAAATCTATCAACTACATCCTCTCCAACATCCAAAAGTATCACCCCACCATCTTCACCTACTCCTACCATGGCAGACAACCATGGAGGAAATCAAAATCCTCCACATCCACCACTTGAACAAACCTTTAGACAATGGGCCACTCAAGATGTCACCCAACAACCTTTGTGCATAAATTACCCTGCAACAATCAACTTTGAACTCCAGTCTGGACTCATCCATTTGTTACCCTCATTCAGTGGTCTTGAGAATGAAGACCCACATAAATTCCTTAAGGAATTTCATGTTGTTTGTGTGGGTATGAAGCCACATGAAGTCACAGAAGATCAAATCAAGTTAAGGGCATTTCCCTTTGCTTTACAAGATTCAACCAAGGAGTGGTTGTATGACTTACCACCGGGGTCAGTCACAACATGGAATGAACTTGCAAGGATGTTTCTGGATAAATATTTTCCCGAAATAAGAGCTTCAGCTTTACGTAGAGAGATAATTGGCATCAAGCAACAAAAGAGAGAAGCCTTGCATACTTATTGGGAACGGTTCAAGAAATTGTGCTCAAGATGTCCACAACATGGGATTACAGAATATCAGTTGCTGCAGTATTTTTGTGAAGGAATGTCATCTTGGGATAGGAGATTACTCAATGCATCAAGTGGTGGATCTATAGCTGATAAGACTCCAACAGAAATCAGAGTTCTTATAAAAAACATGGCAGAAGAGTCCAAGCATACAGTCCAAGAAGAAGAGTGGTACAATGATGCACCAAGGGGGTGAAAGAAATTTCTACTCCAAAAATTGGAAGTCAACTTTCTGAGTTGACTAAGGTAGTAATGATGCTTGCAAAAGACAAGGGCATGCAACCACCAATAGTTAGACCTTGTGGCATTTGTACACAAGTTGGACATCCCACTGACATGTGCCCCATGTTACAAGAAGATGTAGAGCCAGTTCAAGCTATGGGATTTTCAAGTCAACAACAAGGAAACTTCCAGCCAAGAAGCAATCCAAATTGGCATCAACCTAATACCAATTTTCAGCCTAGACCACCACCTTATCAACCAAGACCCTCATTTCAAAATCAAATGCATCACCAACAAAATTATCAACCACATTTCCAGCCAACTCAACCTCCTCGTCAATCTCAATATCAACCTCAAAACATGCATCAAGGAAGTAGTTCAAGCGGATCGGGAATGTCTTTGGAAGACATTGTTAAGAGTTTAGCCACAAGTACTCAAACCTTTCAAAATGAGACCAAAGCGAGCATCAAGACTTTGGAGCAACAAATGACTCAACTCGCCACTTCTGTGAGTAAATTGGAGTCACAAGAGGGCAGACTACCCGCGCAAACCGAGAAGAATCCAAAACATAATGCATGTGTCATCACTTTGAGGAATGGCAAAGAATATGAAGGTCCAAAGATGGTTGAAGAAGAAGAAAAGATGGAGCTAGATAAAGAAGAAGAGAAGTCAAAAACACCTTCCAAGCAAGTTCCTATTGAAGCAAAAGTCACTCCTCCTCCATTTCCTTCAAGATTAAACAAGTCAAAGCGTGAAAGTGAAGACAATGAAATCATGGAGATGTTCAGGAAGGTAGAGGTAAATATTCCTCTTATTGATGCCATCAAACAAGTCCCTAGGTATGCAAAATTCCTTAAGGAATTATGTACATCTAAGAAAAAACTGAAAGGGAATGAAACTGTCAAAGTAGGAGAAAATGTGTCTGCAGTGTTACAAAAACGATTACCTCAAAAATGTAAGGATTCGGGTGTTTTCATGGTTCCTTGCAAATTAGGTAATCTTCATGTTCCACGAGCTATGCTAGACCTTGGAGCTTTTATCAATGTTTTGCCATTTTCCATCTTTAAAACTTTAAATATTGGCACATTGAAGAAGACCGGGGTAATCATTCAATTGGCTGATAGATCTTTAGTACATCCAAAAGGTGTGCTAGAAGATGTGTTAGTCCAAGTGAATGAACTAGTGTTTCCAGCAGATTTTTATGTCCTTGATATGGATGATGATGACTCACCAAATTTGAGTTCAATTCTTCTAGGAAGACCCTTTTTGAAAACAGCTAGGACGAAAATTAATGTTTATGATGGTACATTGTCCATGGAATTTGATGGGGAGGTGATAAATTTCAATATTTATGATGCTATGAGATATCCAAGTGATATTTCATCTTTGAATTTTGTGGATGTCATTGAACCATTGACAGAGGGGTGCTTTGATTTGTCTAATCTTGATGTGTTAGCTCTCATTTTAGACGAATCTTCAAAAGGAAAGAGTGGAAAAACTTGCCAATCAATTTACAATTGATAAAGAGATTATGGAGGTTGTGTCTTGCATGGATGAGAAGAAGAAAATGAGGTTTGATGTTCAAAAGCTGAAAATACCAATGTCTAATGAGAAACTTGTTCCTTCTATTGTGCAGGCACCGGAATTGGAGCTAAAAACTTTACCCGAGCATCTCAAGTATGCATATCTTGGAGACAAGGAAACTTTGCCAGTGATCATTTCCACCAAGTTGTCAACAAAAGAAGAGGAAGAACTTGTCACCACTTTGAAGGAATATAAGGAAGCAATTGGGTGGACTATAGCCGACATCAAAGGGCTAAGTCCTTCGCTTTGCATGCACAAAATCCTTATGGAAGAAGATTACAAGCCTTCCCGAGAAGCTCAAAGGCGTCTGAATCCTCCAATGATGGAGGTTGTGAAAAAGGAGATTTTGAAGTTGTTGAATGCGGGAATGATTTACCCTATATCAGATAGTAAGTGGGTAAGTCCGGTCCAAGTTGTGCCAAAGAAGACAGGTATTACCGTTACAAAGAATGACCAAGGTGAGTTAGTCCCTACCCGTGTGCAAAACGGGTGGAGAGTTTGCATTGATTATAGACAACTCAATTCCTCAACCCGGAAAGACCATTTCCCACTTCCCTTCATTGATCAAATGTTGGAAAAGTGTAACATCCCGAAATATCAAGAGTAGAGTTGAAGGGCTAAAAGAGTAAGTTGTGAAAGAGTGACTCGGCGAGTCCATGGATGGACTCGGCGAGTAGAGTCGCGACTGGGTCGCGTGCTAAGTAGCCGACTCGGCGAGTCAGTGAGGAGGACGCGGCGAGTAGGCGCTGATTGGAGAAAACCCTAATTCTCGGGGTTGATCCCTATATAAAGAACATTATGTTTTCCTCCCAGCCTCCTTATCACCCCTTGAGCCCCAGAAAACCCTAAATCGCGGAGAAGCACCATTGTTGAGTGGATTGGAGCTTGGAGAAGTAATTGTTGAAGGAATTTTGGGAGATTGAAGGCTTGGAGCAAGGGGCTTTGCTTGGATTCGAATTACATTGCAGTTGGGGCATCTCTTGGAGGTAATATCTCGTTCTTGGGCTGTTATTATGTGTTTCTTCATTTTGGGGTTTGTGGGAACTTGTCTATGGATGTAATGGGAAGTCTAGAGGTTAGATCTGAGGTTGCTACCTCAGATCTGGAAGGGAGAAGAATCAGAGAGCATGAAAGTCCCTGTGTTGGAGTGTTTAGTGAAGCTTTCATGTCCCAAACCCTAGCCCAATGTGCAAATGGCCTAGATCTCTTTGGATTCACGTAAAGTTTGCCACTTTACGTGATGGATGAGTGGTAGGAGGCTAGATCTATGTTTTGGAGCAATTGCATGGCCTGGAATGCTTCTGAATGGATTCAGACCGGTGGTACTCGGCGAGTCACATGGGTGTACTCGACGAGTTGGATGAAGATGGCCTGGAACTCGGCGAGTTGTATGAACAACTCGGCGAGTAGGTTGATGATAGTCTTGGACTCGGCGAGTCTGTTCTTGGACTCGGCGAGTCTTGTCGAAGAGTCCCGATATTCCCTGGTTGAGTCGAGAATCGGTGAGTCAAGGGATGACTCGGTGAGTTGTGTGCGAGTGGACTCAGAGTTGTTGGACTCGGCGAGTCTCGGAGTGACTCGGCGAGTTAGGTCGCGGATTGAGTGAAGTTCTGATTATAGAAACTCGGCGAGTCATAGAGTTGACTCGGCGAGTAGGGTCAGTCAGGGGTTGACTTTGACTGAGGACTTTGATTTTGACCAAGGGTTGACCGTTGACTTTTAGGGTTTGGTCAGCGATGTGGCCTTTGGGCCAAGAGAGGGGTAAAATAGTCTTTTACCCTTAAGAGGGTGCATTGAGAGGATTGATTCTAGTCTCGAGAGTTATAGTCATGAGAGTTTTGCCTTACGTGTTAGGCGGTGGCGAGTTCGAGATCCGAGTATGGAGATATCTGCTTTCTGCTTGCCAGGTGAGTCTTCTCACTATACTTTACCTTGAGTAGGTAACCAGAGTTATGTGACAGAGTATTTGTATGCTATGTATGTTATGTGTTGTACTGCATTATTTCTATGTGATTTATCCTGTGCATGTTTGCAGAGTTGGAACCGAAGGGTTCCTAGAGTTAGAACCGGAAGGTTCACAGAGTTAGAACCTGAGGGTTCACAGAGTTTGGGTGCACGGACCCATAGAGTTATAGCCTCGAGTGGCTTATATGTGTTATGTGTGTGGTATTTTGGGGAACTCACTAAGCTTCGTGCTTACAGTGTTTTGTGTTATGTTGTTTTCAGGTTTCTTTCAGTATCACGGTACAGGCTTGATTGTACACACCAGAGCAAGAGTCATATTTTGGAGGATCCTGGTTTTCTATGCAAGTAAAAATGGAGCTATGTTTTGTAATTCGATTATGAATGAGATTTTAAACAAGTGTTCTAAGAATAAAATGATTATTTAAAATGAAAATTTTGTCTTGAAATTTACGGTGTTACAAGTTGGTATCAGAGCCTTGGTTTGAGGGATTCGGATGCGCCTTCGGGTAATTCTGGACTCAAACTGAGGAAGTAAGAAAAGTTTTCAAAGAAATAATTTTCTAAAGCGAATAAGAGTTCAAAGAGAAAACGAGAAAGAGCAGTGTGTACAATCAGCCAGAGCCCGAACGGTGATTTCCCAAAATAGCCTTACTTTTGTGTTATGAGATATTTATGATGCACTTTATTAGATATTATTGCATGCTAGAGACAGGCTAGGTATTCCATATATTAGGACTAGAGTGGCCTGATTTGTGATGCCTTAGCCTAAGAATTGCTGTGATATGCGTCGTGCTTTTGAGTATGTGATGAGTGAGAATATTTGATTGGAATCCTTTAGGGGATTTGAGTAGAGGAGTAATCTAGGGAAGATACCTAGATGAGTACTGTGGTTCTTGGAGAAAAAATAGTTAGAGCCCGCGAGGGGAAGAGTTGCAGAGTTCGGTGGTACTTCCGAGGATGAGCAGAGCAAGCGGAGTTATCACCCAGAGTGAGTCATATATATTCTTCGATGCTCGAATGCTGCTTGCTTCGTGCTTTGTGGAACTCTCGATGATGGGTGTCAGCTACCAAGCGAATATGACGATATTCAGGAGGTAGATGGCTGGCATCATTAGGAGCTCTTCAGCAGCTGATGGCAGAGAAGTGTGGGAATCTGAGAAGAGCCTAGGGAGTAACCTTAGCCAGATGAGTGCACTGGCAGGGTAGAGAATTTCGCTGGGGAGCGAGCGCGTGATGGAATTGCTGAACGAGAAGGTCGAGCAGCTACTTAGGAGCTCCGGGATAGTCCGTGTGGAAAGTATGGGTAGATGTGGCAGGTAGTATGGGCCCGTACTACTGAAAGCAGAGGACCCATACTTGATACAGGGAGTATTCTGAAGATTCTAAGGAGCGTATTAAGGAGTAATGTATGGTTCGAGTACCATACATCAGAGCAGATTGAGGAGTGATGTTATGGTTGAGTATCATACATCGAAGCAGATTGAGGAGTGATGATATGGTTGAGTACCATACATCGGAGCAGATTGAGGAGTGATGTTATGGTTCGAGTACCATACATCAGAGCAGATTGAGGAGTGATGTTATGGTTGAGTACCATACATCGAAGCAGATTGAGGAGTGATGATATGGTTGAGTACCATACATCGGAGCAGATTGAGGAGTGATGTTATGGTTCGAGTATCATACATCGGAGCAGATGGAGGAGTGATGCTATGGTTCGGGTACCATACACCGGAGCATATTGAGAAGAGATGTCATGGGATGAGTACCATGGTTCGTAGTGAATGATGCTTGTGATTCTCTGGTTATCCGGTCACGATTGATGAGGTAGAGATTGGACGCTATGGGTTTTAGGCCTGTAGGCCATGATTGAGTTTGGAGAGGCGTCCCTCGAGAGGGAAGTCGAGAGCCTATCAGAGTATTTTGGTAAGGAGTTAGAGGGAGAGGAGAATTTCGGTCTGAGTTGAGCAATCAGTCGATAGAGGAGAGGTCACCTTCTATGTGAGTGGTGTTATTTATGTTCGTGTGCGGAACATGAAAGGCCTGATGTTTTAGTTTTGGGTTTGGGGGTAAACCCTGCAGGTCGTTATTGATGATGATTTCTTCCAGAGTATCAGGTAGCATGTGTGCCATGAGGCAGTGATTTGTCATGAGCAGATAGTCAGTTGGGACTGAGATAGTCGAGGACCACACTACACCTATTTGAGTATAGTAGGATGTATTATAGTGGTATCAGTGGGGAGTTCAGTCGATTTTAGCAGTGCAGAGAGTTTTCTATCTATGTTGGGTGTTGAATATGGGAGTGGGTCCCTGTTCTTGGGATGATCCCGGTGTTGGAGCGATGTTTGATGAGTTGAGGTGAGGGGTACGATGATTTTGTGGTTCGGTCTATGAGCCAGGGATGTCATTGAGCAGTTGAGTTGTTTGGTACTTGATTGGTACGAGATTTGGAACGACTAGAGGCAGTCGTGGCGAGAAGTTCTTGAGGAGTTCATCTGAGGATCAGAGTTATGAGATCGATTAATTTCCTTAAAGGGGATTATCGGGTGTTGCGTAGCACTTTCCAGCGGCAGGTGCGTTATTGCTGGTGGAAATAGTTCGTGAGGTTGTTGATGTGTAAGATAGTGATGGTTTGAACCCTAAGTGGGGGAGAACTGGGTGGTTTATTGAGAGAACCAGAGATTGGTGCAAGAGAGGTTAGGGGTTGGATGCAGAACCTGCGGCTTGAATTCATGAGATCAGGGTCATGGGTGATTAAGGAAGGTGCAGGGCGAGATAATGCATGTGATATATGTCTAAGAGAAGGATGGGTGTCTCCACGGCGGGTGGTCAATGATCAGGAATCTGATGGTGGTCAGAGTCGTCTCGAGTGGAAGGCTCGTAATGATGGTATGGGCAATTGAGAACTTCTGGGTTGAGATATGGGTAGCCGATTATCGAGTAGCCAATTCCTGGGCTAGGATGTGTATTCTTTCTTGAATTTCGATCGGTAGTGGAAAGGGTTTCGGAGGATCATCGGTGTGTTCTGAAGGGTTAGCGTCTTCCTTGTATTCCAATTGAGTGTTTGGATGCACTGAAGTTGCGCATCGTGTGATATCAGAAATTATTATGGGATTCAGAGGAAATGTATTGTCGTGAGTGTATGGTATTGGGAGTAAGGGAATCAGTGGTTGTGGCAGGATCTTGTGATGTTCTGTTGGGATATTCCGAGGTATCCGGGTATGATACCTTTATTTCAGAGTTACTCGTAAATCTTGAGTTGAAACGATTTGTGGTGTATCAGGTATCTACGGATCTAGTGGGAGCCCTTCGAGTATGGGCATCCAGGGAGATTATTAAGAGAATGGAACTTCGCAAGGGTGGGCATTTTGATATGTCGATTGCTTCCAGAGTCTGGAATGTGTATTCGAGTCGAGTATGGGTAGCTGCCTGTGATAGTCTGCGGAGCATGAGCTAGTGGAGTCAGAGGGTGTTGTGATACTGCGGGGAGCCGTAGTACTCACTAGTCAGAGGGTGTTGTGATACTGCGGGGAGCCGTAGTACTCACTAGTCAGAGGGTGTTGTGATACCGCGGGGAGCCGTAGTACTCACTAGTCAGAGAGTGCTGTGATACTGTGGGGAGCCGTAGTACTCACTAGTCAGAGGGTGTTGTGATACTGCGGGGAGCCGTAGTACTCACTAGATGGCAAGAGAATGTGATGATGGAATGATCTTCGATCAGTGTATGATGTGGAAAAGTTTTGGGCTTGAGTATCCCTAGTATTGAGTTCTGGAGCCTGGGTGTTGAACTGGGGGCGAGACTGGGGTCACCGTCGTTGTCGGTAGATGCGGTGAGATGCGCAAGGGATATGCGTAGCAGAAACTAGAGATCAGAGTTGAGGCGATCCTCGGTTGGATTGTATTTTCTCGCATGAGGAAAAGAGAATTTTGTGACTTGCGCGTCCCTGGGCCGGGATAGTGGTCACGGGGAGGAAGTTAGTGGGTTATTTGGATCATGATGATGTCTGAGGACACTTCTGAGCGAACGAGCGATTCAGACGCTCGAAGACATGCTTCGGGCATGTGTATTAGATCTCAGAGGGAGTTGCGGCACGTATTTATCTTTGGTTGAGTTATCCTATATCAACAACCATCATTAGTGCATTTGTATGCCACCCTTTGAGCTGTTGTATGGGAGGAGGTGTCGAACCCTCATTTGTTGGGGAGAGGTAGCGCATGGACCCGAGGGCCCTTGCAAGCAGATCCAGAGCATGTGTGATACATGGAGTAGTGGCAAGGTTGGCTAGTGGTTTCCCTGGGTAAGGGAAGAGAAAGGTATGTAACCCCCCCAGGGGGGGGGAGTGTTGGTTCACGGAAGTGAAAGTAGTAGTGAGAGTGGATGATTTGGAGTATGGTGGTTGAACATTGTGTCTGTGACAGTGGTATGGAATGACATCATGTTGGGATGTCTGCTGAGGACGCGGAAGGGGTTCCGCGGGAGTAGGGCCAAGAGTCTCAGGATGAATGCAGGGAGGGAGTCGGGGACTCCCAGCTTGATTCTGATCAGGGTATTGGATATGTACTAGTGGTTCATCCTGGGGAGATGTTGGAGGATATCATCAGTGCATCGGGGTTTTCCCAACCCGAGGGTACTGGGCAAGTTCAACATGCGTATATGATTGCAAGAGGAGAACTCGTGGGAGTTGCTCTGAGATTGAAGAGTGGGTCTTTCTGTCAGCACGGAATGGATAAAGTGGGATTCGGATCGGGGATCCGATGGTTCATGGCTTTCTAGCCCTTATGGGTCAAGCGATTGTTGAGATTTGGAGCAGTGATGCATCTCGGGTAATTCTCGATTGTTGAGTGTGATTATCAGAGGGTACAGCCGGTGCCCGGTTTGAGACGGTGGTCAGGACACCGCAAGGAAAGAGGAAGTGAGTTCGAGTTCGATGGTTATGCTTTGAGGAACCTGGTCCAGTTAGGGCCAGGTGGCGCGTCGTGGGAGTATTTTGGAATTGAGTTGCCATAGGCTTCGAGGACGAAGCCTAATTTAAGTGGGGGAGAATTGTAACATCCCGAAATATCAAGAGTAGAGTTGAAGGGCTAAAAGAGTAAGTTGTGAAAGAGTGACTCGGCGAGTCCATGGATGGACTCGGCGAGTAGAGTCGCGACTGGGTCGCGTGCTAAGTAGCCGACTCGGCGAGTCAGTGAGGAGGACTCGACGAGTAGGCGTTGATTGGAGAAAACCCTAATTCTCGGGGTTGAGCCCTATATAAAGAACATTATGTTTTCCTCCCAGCCTCCTTATCACCCCTTGAGCCCCAGAAAACCCTAAATCGCGGAGAAGCACCATTGTTGAGTGGATTGGAGCTTGGAGAAGTAATTGTTGAAGGAATTTTGGGAGATTGAAGGCTTGGAGCAAGGGGCTTTGCTTGGATTCGAATTACATTGCAGTTGGGGCATCTCTTGGAGGTAATATCTCGTTCTTGGGCTGTTATTATGTGTTTCTTCATTTTGGGGTTTGTGGGAACTTGTCTATGGATGTAATGGGAAGTCTAGAGGTTAGATCTGAGGTTGCTACCTCAGATCTGGAAGGGAGAAGAATCAGAGAGCATGAAAGTCCCTGTGTTGGAGTGTTTAGTGAAGCTTTCATGTCCCAAACCCTAGCCCAATGTGCAAATGGCCTAGATCTCTTTGGATTCACGTAAAGTTTGCCACTTTACGTGATGGATGAGTGGTAGGAGGCTAGATCTATGTTTTGGAGCAATTGCATGGCCTGGAATGCTTCTGAATGGATTCAGACCGGTGGTACTCGGCGAGTCACATGGGTGTACTCGACGAGTTGGATGAAGATGGCCTGGAACTCGGCGAGTTGTATGAACAACTCGGCGAGTAGGTTGATGATAGTCTTGGACTCGGCGAGTCTGTTCTTGGACTCGGCGAGTCTTGTCGAAGAGTCCCGATATTCCCTGGTTGAGTCGAGAATCGGTGAGTCAAGGGATGACTCGGTGAGTTGTGTGCGAGTGGACTCAGAGTTGTTGGACTCGGCGAGTCTCGGAGTGACTCGGCGAGTTAGGTCGCGGATTGAGTGAAGTTCTGATTATAGAAACTCGGCGAGTCATAGAGTTGACTCGGCGAGTAGGGTCAGTCAGGGGTTGACTTTGACTGAGGACTTTGATTTTGACCAAGGGTTGACCGTTGACTTTTAGGGTTTGGTCAGCGATGTGGCCTTTGGGCCAAGAGAGGGGTAAAATAGTCTTTTACCCTTAAGAGGGTGCATTGAGAGGATTGATTCTAGTCTCGAGAGTTATAGTCATGAGATTTTTGCCTTACGTGTTAGGCGGTGGCGAGTTCGAGATCCGAGTATGGAGATATCTGCTTTCTGCTTGCCAGGTGAGTCTTCTCACTATACTTTACCTTGAGTAGGTAACCAGAGTTATGTGACAGAGTATTTGTATGCTATGTATGTTATGTGTTGTACTGCATTATTTCTATGTGATTTATGTTGTGCATGTTTGTAGAGTTGGAACCGAAGGGTTCCTAGAGTTAGAACCGGAAGGTTCACAGAGTTAGAACCTGAGGGTTCACAGAGTTTGGGTGCACGGACCCATAGAGTTATAGCCTCGAGTGGCTTATATGTGTTATGTGTGTGGTATTTTGGGGAACTCACTAAGCTTCGTGCTTACAGTGTTTTGTGTTATGTTGTTTTCAGGTTTCTTTCAGTATCACGGTACAGCACCGGCTTGATTGTACACACCAGAGCAAGAGTCATATTTTGGAGGATCCTGGTTTTCTATGCAAGTAAAAATGGAGCTATGTTTTGTAATTCGATTATGAATGAGATTTTAAACAAGTGTTCTAAGAATAAAATGATTATTTAAAATGAAAATTTTGTCTTGAAATTTACGGTGTTACAAAAAGGTTAGCGGGAAAAACACATTATTGTTGCTTGGATGGATATTCCGATTTCCATCAAATACCCGTTGCACCTGAGGACCAAGAAAAAACTACTTTCACATGTCCCTTCGGAACATTTGCATATAGGCGAATGCCTTTTGGGCTTTTCAATGCTCCAGCCACTTTTCAAAGGTGCATGGTAAGTATTTTTTCGGAATTTGTTGAGGAAATCATTGAAGTTTTTATGGACGACTTCACAGTTTATGGTAATTCTTTTCATGAGTGTTTGGGTAATTTGAAAAAGATTTTGCAAAGATGTATTGAGACCAATCTTGTTTTGAATTATGAAAAGAGTCACTTTATGGTTGACAAAGGTCTCATACTAGGTCATATTGTGTCTTCTAAGGGTCTAGAAGTGGACAAAGCAAAAATAGATGTCATAAAATCTTTACCTTATCCCACTTGTGTTCGTGAGGTGCGCTCATTTCTTGGTCATGCAGGATTTTATAGAAGGTTTATCAAAGATTTTTCCAAGATATCTCGTCCCATGTGTGAGCTCCTACAAAAAGATGCAGAATTCGAGTTTTCCAAACAGTGTAAGCAAGCTTTTGATCAGTTGAAAGAGTTGTTGATAACAGCACCAATACTTCAATCACCGGATTGGAGTTTGCCTTTTGAAATCATGTGTGATGCTAGTAATCATGCAGTTGGTGCAATGTTAGGGCAAAGAAAAGACCGTGTTCCTAATGTCATTTACTATGCCTCAAAAACACTTGATAGTGCACAAGCCAACTATTCAACAACTGAAAAAGAATTGCTATCTATTGTCTTTGCTTTAGACAAATTTCGTCAATATCTGCTAGGTTCTAAAGTCATTGTTTATTCTGATCATGCAACTATTAGGTATTTACTTGCAAAGAAGGATTCGAAGCCTAGACTCATTCGATGGGTATTACTCTTGCAAGAGTTTGACATTGAAATCAAAGACAAGAGCAGAAAGTCAAATCTTGTAGCTGATCATCTTAGCAGGATTGTTTCTCCCGATGACTCAACTCCCATTCATGATGTATTTCCCGATGAAAACCTGTTTTCAGCAAAAGTTGCCCCGTGGTATGCCGATATTGTGAACTACATTGTCACAAATCAATTTCCACCAGATTTGACTCGATGGCAAAAAGACAAGATCAAGAAAGAAGCCAAGAGGTATGTTTGGGATGAGCCATATTTGTGGAAATATTGTGCTGACCAAATGATTAGACGATGTGTGGATCAATATGAGGTATCTTCTATCTTAACATTTTGTCACTCTTATGCTTGTGGAGGACATTTTGGTACTCAAAGGACTGCAAGAAAAGTTTTAGAGAGTGGATTTTACTAGCCAAGTATTTTCCATGACTCTTATGTTTTTTGTTCAAGCTGTGATAAATGTCAACGAATGGGCTCTTTAAGCTCAAAGAATCAAATGCCCCTAAACCTCATATTAGTTTGTGAAATTTTTGCTGTTTGGGGCATTGATTTTATGGGACCTTTTCCATCATCTTCGGGTTTTATTTATATATTCTTTTGGCTGTGGACTATGTTTCCAAGTGGGTGGAAGCAAAGGCTACCCGTACTAACGATTCAAAAGTTGTGATAGATTTCTTGAAGGCTAACATTTTTTCCAGATTTGGTGTTCCAAAGGCCTTGATCAGTGATCGTGGTACACATTTTTGTAATCGTATACTCGGGAGTGTTTTGAAGAAATATGGTGTCACTCATAAAGTTTCCACATCATACCACCCACAAACAAATGGACAAGCTGAGGTGAGCAATCGACAAATCAAGGGCATTTTGGAGAAAACCGTGAATACAACAAGGAAAGATTGGAGTACACGCCTTGATGATGTTTTGTGGGCGTACCGCACTGCATACAAAACTCCAATTGGAATGTCTCCATACCGTATTGTTTTTGGAAAGCCGTGTCGATTACCCGTTGAGTTGGAACATAGGGCCTATTGGGCGATCAAACAGTTCAACATGGATTTAAGTGAATCGGGAAAGAAGAGGAAGTTGGACATACAAGAACTTGAGGAAATCTGCAATGAAGCGTATGAGAATGAGGTTCTTTATAAGGAAAAGACCAGAGCATTCCATGACAAGATGATTACACGCAAGGTATTTCACAAAGGTCAAAAGGTACTACTTTACCATTCGCATTTTAAATTGATTCCTGGTAAATTAAGGTCCCGTTGGGTGGGACCATTTGTTGTCACTAATGTTTTTGAGCATGGTGCAATAGAAATCACAAGTGAGAAAACCGGGAAGATTTTTAAGGTAAATGGTCACCGTTTGAAGCCTTATTATGAAGGATTTCAAGTCAAGAATGAAGAGGTGGAGGAAGTAATGGATCCAAAGTATGAAAATTGACAAATAGTTGGGGTCCAAGTTGAGCCAACGACATTAAAAAGGGGCGGCTAACCGGGAGGCAACCCGGGGGTATTTTTGTCATTTCGTATATTTTCATTGTATTTTCTTTGTTTTCAATCTTCCAAGTTGTTTTTCATGCTAAAAGAGGGTTAAAAATCATTTTTCGAGCAGTAGAGGTTTAGCGGGTTGAAATTTCAAAAAGTGAAAAAAAAAAATCAAATTTTTTGGCCTTCTCAGAGGTTTACACGGTCGTGTAAACTTATGCCTTTCATTTACACGGGCCGTGTAAACGATTAAACACGGTTTGTATGATTCAGGGATTTACACGGCCGTGTAAATTATCCCCTTTGATTAACACGGGCCGTGTAAACGCAAAAACAGGGCTGAACGATTTTAAGGTCAAATCTCGATTTTTCTAACTCATTCTTCACTCAATACCTGCGATTCCCTCTCTCCTTACTGCCCCCTTCGAAAAAACCCTTCCAAATACTCAATCTTCCTCAATTTTGCATCAAAAATCAAGCTCCAAGGTATGAAATTCTTCTCTTTTCTTCATCTTCTTTATCTTTCACATCTATTTCAACCTCTCATGCAAAACCCTAGAATTTTTGAACTTCAAAATTTCGACCTAATGCTTGAAATTTGTTGTAGGATAAGCTTGGGGATAGCTTGGGGAAGCATTGGATATCATCTTACCACCATTATCAAGCACAAATTGGTATAATTGTTCCAAACTCTTACTTTGTGCATTTAGATAGAACCACATTTCTTTTTTGGGTGATTTTTTTGGTGAGACTTGCTAGTTCTTGTGCTTCAATTGCCTTAATTGTGTGCAATTCTTTGTTGATTCATTTGGGTAATGGCTTCCCGGGGTAAAAGACCTAGAATTGGAACTTCACAAGATGAACAAGACCCACACCCCATGGACAACCCTTATGAACTTGGTCTAATTTTTTAGACCAATAGACAGGAGATATTGTATGCAAATCTTGTTACAAGAACAATGGGTGCTCAAAAATTTATGGACATCCAAGCCCTCAAAGATTTACATATCTATAAGGGTGTCCACAAACTCTTTAAAAACATAGGATGGGAGGGTCTTTTGAATCTTCATGCAGTTAGTTACCAAACACCGATGTTGGAACTTTTGTCTTCCATTACCTTTGACTATCAAACTCATCTCCTGAATTTCTGTTTGCTCAATCAAACCCATCAGTTTCATGCTGACATTCTTTGTGATATGATTAGTGCTCTCAAAGAAAAAAGGGATGTATACACCGCAAAGGGAAGAAAAAATATCATTTTTGAGCAAAACTGTACAAATTTTTGGAGAAGCATTTCTTGTGAGTATGATTATTAGTTAGGCACATCCAAAGCTTCTAGCATTATCCATCCGGTCTTGAAAGTCGCCCACCGGATCATTGCTTCTCTGTTATTCCCTCAAGAAGAGATTAGCAAGGCTAATAACTGAAGGAAAAGATGGTATGACACTCAAAAAGTGAAAGATGCTTCCTATACAAACATTCGGGTCTTACCAGCGGTCCATTCCATAACAATTTGGAATTTCTTTTGGGCTAAGATTTCGTTCGAAGTATTCTAGGAAATAGGTACGGCACACAAAAGACAAGGACTTTCAGTCGGGGGTACGTACTAGATTTAGTCATGACAAAAAAATCTTATTAGTTATTATGATGCTTGATTATATTTAATCATAATACAAACGACATAAAACAAAAAAGTAGAATAAGAACAAGAAAAGAAAATCACAAATTTAGGAACAAAAGTTATAGTTGTATAATAGCATGTATTACACACAGATCGAGTTATTTATGTATACATATATATCACATAATATTTAAATACCGTCTTCCTAATAGTCGTAGTTTTTTTTTTCTATGATTTAAGATGTATTTAAAACTAAATAAGCTAAACTTTAAAAAAGAAAAATAGAAAAGTGAATGTTGGTCTTCCTTAAAATGTGGCATTTGGCCGAGATAAATTCGAAAATGTACGTGATAAGGTTTGACTAAGAACTAAGATGCAAGTCTCAAAGAGTCAAAGTCATAACTTATAATTCCCCCTTATATGGCCTTGAAAATGTACGTGAGAAGCTTTGACTAAGAACTAAGAAGCAAGTCTCGAAGTCATAACTCATAACTCCCCACTATAAGGGCATGGCGTGTCACTTCACCATCTCAAAAGTTTTCGCCATTTCAATGTTACGTCGTCACAATTTTTTCATCACTTATCTTAGTCATCCAATATGGGTATTACGGGACACCCATACAGGTGTGATGTGACACCAAACTTTACGTATGAACATTGTCCCTGTGTCTTGTGAGTTGTGAAGGTGACGTAGCGTAGCCGCTGCTACAAGGCTTCATGGTTACAAATGTTAAAAATAGCTTATGTTTGAAATCCTTGATACATACAGTGTCGAATATATTAGTGCTCATTGTAAAACATTGATAAATACTTGAGACAAAATGAGTTTAAAGATAAAAAATAACAACTTACTTGCAAAATGTCCTAATACATTGTTAAAATAAACATATCATTAGACCTTGTGAAATAACTTTAAGACAACATTTGAAAACATACTTAGTTGTTGTGAAAATAACCTTGAGACATAAGGTAAATAGAGAGGTTTCATCCTCATAATAATTTAATTTCATTTCATTGTTTTTTATTAAGTTTATGTTTCTAACTTGAGGAAGAAGTCATTCCATGGGTCGCAATATTGTATACAAGAACAAGAAGAAGAATAAATATAACATATGGTTTTATAATCGATGGGTTAGGTTATTTTGTTTTTACTAAGTATTGTGTGCCAGAATGCACAGATCTGGACCAACGGATGAAATTAATCAATGAACATGACTTGAGAGTGTATGATATTACAATGGGGTAACATGTACCATATAATAACACAATTTTTAGCAAAAAGGTATTTTGGACAATTAACTACATTTATAAAAGGAAATTTTCGGATTTTTAGGGATGATTAATTCTCCTAATTTAAAAAAATTTGAATTTTTTAATTAATTCAATTTCAATTTTTACCGATTATATTCTGTCAGAATATTTTTTTTGTTAGAATGATGCTTTTTCAGAATTTTATTATAATAAAATATTATTTTGTTAGAATGATGCTCTTTCAGAAGTTTACTCTAATAGAATATCATTGAAGAAAAATAAAATTCTTGAATTAGATGTTGGAAAATAACAAACATTCTAATATATTCTTATACATCCGAACCTAAATACAAATTCATACATAATCTAGAATAAGTAATTAAATTCATTCTTAACGAATTCAACTATGAACATAAACTACATTCATTCTTGAAATATTTTGCCAAAAAAAATCAGCATTCTTGAAAGAATCCTCATTCACTTTCTTGTTTCGTTTCTATATGTCTTGTATATGTTTGACCTCTAAGCCACTTCAAAATATGCTAGCATTGTATGAGATTGACATTTTGTGAGATTGACATTCTGTCAGAATTGTATTGCATGAGAATGATTTTATACAAGGAGCCTTTCCCATCAGGTGTTCAAGTCATTCTATCACAAATTCATTGCTGAATATTTTGTAGTGATACACTTGTAACAACTGCACATTAAACATATAACTAATTAACTACAATTTTATCAGAATACAACAATAATATTCTTACAGAATAAATTATTCTTGCAGAATGGTTTTGAATATTATTAAAGAATTTGTATTATCAAGAATATACCCAACGAACAAAACATTTGAAATATAAATGCAGGAAAAGATCATGTTAACACAAATATGTGTCTTGAATTAATAACTACAAAGATGTAGTTTATATCAGATGTACCTTCACGCTCATCTAGTCTCATTTTGGGCATTTACAAAAGCATACACAGATAGAGACACAAAAAAAAAAAAATACATGTAAGATGCATTTGTATTTGTAAAATCTATTTTCAAAATCAAAAAACAATTGGATGTAAAATCTATTTTCAGGATTGAGGTAAATAATCTTTTGTTTTCCTGTTACAAATACCTAGATTTCAACTATGCATTTTATCAAACACGTGGTGTGCTTCTTCAGTTTCTTCAAAAAAATTATGATAGTCTTATCAATTCAGTTTCTTGAATTCAAGAAACAAATCCAAACAACCATGAGTTATATCCCATCCATTATCATAAATTTTTTCAGGAAAACCCAAACATCCAAATTTATATGGATTCAAATCAAAATAAGATGAAGAAGAAGATCACCTGTTGGCCATGGATGCAACACCACCACCTCTTTTCCGACCGCCACCACCCTTATGCTCAACTGCTTCCTCATCAGAGTACAAATACACAACCAATGTGTAACAAAAACAGAAACAAAAACAAAATTGTTTATGCAACTTGATTAGATTGTGATTTGAAGAATAAAGAACAATTGAAATCAAAGACTGATTCAATTAATCGGACCTTTCGACCAGCACGACCGCTTCTCCACAACAGTGTTTTGGAGGTTTTGTAATCAATGCAGAATTTCTCTTCACAACTTACCAATTCCTGAGAAATCAAACCAGAAAGAGAAATAAAACGATCAAGAACTTATCTTCGAGCTTTGAAAATATCAATTAACGATTGACGATCGAGTGTGTGTATATACCATTTCTGTTGTGTTGATTGTTGTTTGGTTTTTGGAAATCAGAATCCAATATCAGATACCTGAACTTGAAATTAGAATCAGAGAGTTTGAAGGACGACTGAGAATTGAAGATGGAAGGGGAAAGAACCCTAACCGAGGGCAAGGGTATCTGGATTACCGGACCAGAGAAATATTGATTCCTTGAATATAATACACGATGCAAGAGAGACTAGGTAAAAAAAATATTGATTTTATTTCCTTAATTGCAGGATTTTAATTGAATGATTCCTTAATTAAAAAGTACAAAATGTCCAGAATACTCTTAAATGATTTATTTAATTGTTTATTATTTCTTGAATTCTCATTGATACATTTAGGCACACAATACTTGCTAAAAACGTTTGAACCTGGCTCTATAATCGATTATTCTTTTAGGTTATCGAAGCCCTATTAGTGAAATAACGATGAATATGTTAAAGTTTTGTTTATTTTGAAAAAAAGGTGTAAAACGAAAAAAAATACTATATGTAATGTCTTTTATGGAAAAAAACTCAATTTACTTCAAATGGTAAACAACTAACACGAACAATTAAACGGACAAAATTTTATGTTCGTGTTCGTTCGTTAAAAAAATTTGTGTGTTCATGTTCGTTTATGTTCATTCGTTTAACTGATAAACGAACATAAATTAATATAAATGAATATAAACAACTAGTTTATAACCCGTGATAACCACGGTTATAAAATTAATTAAGTTTTCGTATTAAAAAGCAAAATTATTAATTAGTTATTTTAAATAAATTATTATTTAAGAGATATTTTTTTAGTTATATAAAATTATAATCGTTGATTTAAATAAATACGTGGAGTTATACCATTTTATAATTTATATTAATTTTATTTAATTTTTTAATCTAATGTTATTAATTTAATATAATTAAAGAAAGAAATTTTAAAATTTGAAATTTAAAATGAATCAGTTATTAATTTAATAAAGTTAAAGTGGGAAATTTAAAATTTGAAATTTGAAATGAATAATTAATAGGTTGACAAGTGACATGATAAATGATATATAACATTAATGAGGATTCTAATTGCATGACACTTGTCAATATGAGATTAAACCTATTCTTTTATTAAAATAGGGAGAAGGGAGATAATAAACTTAAATAGACATAAATGAACATTAAAAAACATAAACAAGCCAATGAAAACAAACTTAAATGAACAAAAAATAATAAATAGATGTGAACTTAAATAAACGCAAATAAACTTAAATGAACAAAGATATACAAACATTTGTATATATATAAAATTTATTTTTTATAAAGTAAATGAATGAACTTAATCGAATGAACGTAAATGAACATAAACGAGTGTTCACGAATTTAAATAAACGAATACGAGATATTTTGTTTATGTTCGTTTGTTTATTAAATAAATTAGATAAACAAATTTCTCACCGAATAATTCATGAACAAATTGTTGAATGTTTAGTTCGTTTATAGCCCTACCTGCTAGGGATTGAAATAACAAAGTTATAGGTAAAATTTGGATTCTTTTGAAAAAAAATCTAAGTTTTTTTTTTTAATGGAAAAAACCCGTTAACTTAGACATACCATTTTTTTATTAGAAAATATCATTTCTCAATGAGAAGATGCTTACATCATTAATAACAAAGTATATATACATGGACTTTGATCGAATAATTCACGATCAAATTGTTGCATGATTCGTTTTTATGGTTCTATCTGTTAGAAACTGAAATAATAAGTTATTCGTAAAATTTGGATTCTTTTGAAAAAAAGGGTTTTGGAACAAAGTAAAAAAACTCAGGTTTTTTATGAAAAAAAACCAATTAACTTGGAAAAAAAAACTTTATTAGTAAAGAGTTCACATAAATGAACATAAACGATTTTCTTGCCGAATAATTCACGAACAAAATTTTGAACTAAAATAACAAGTTATTGGTAAAAATTTGGATTCTCTTTGAAAGAAAAAAAAAAGTTTTTGGTCTGGACAGAAAGTAAATAAGGTTTTTTTATGGAAAAAAACCCGGGCAACTTAAAGATAAATAAATAAATAAATCACTTTTCTCATAGGTGAATGAGAAAATGCTCACGTCATTAGTAACAGAGTATATATATTTATTTCCTTTGTTTCTCTTCAATATACGTGTCAACACCATTTCAGCATGCACACCTGATTTTCAGAGGCCAGTCAATAGTCATGGCGTGGGGTAAAATTGAAGAAATCAAGTAAACCGCCATCGCCATTCAACTCTATAACGACACCTCTCTCACATTCAGCTCACACCACAGAGACGCCTCCTTTCACTCTCTGATAAGGTTTTCTCCCCTTCTCAGTTCTCGCTGCAAATTCTCTATATGTGTTTATGATTTTGGTGAGTTCATCATGTATCTATATCCCTTTCTAGCAATCTACGCACACTTTTGTTTAACTTGCCTTTATTTTGTGTTCATACAGCTGAAATTTGTTTTAATGTGTGTTTTCACTACATAATTTGGTTGTGTAATGATTATACGAGAAAATTTTATTTTGGAGTTGATAGGGTTTATGTAGAACTTGAATGATGCTCCCTCCCTCCAGAAACTCATGTATTCGTGTACTTTGGCGTAAAAAATTTGTACAGATGAGTTTTTTCATCCATTGAGCACTTGTGTATTTGAATTTCGTTTTGGTCCTATTTTGGAATCAAAACACAAAATAGAACTGTTTTAATGTTTTGGAAATCGAGGGGCTACTATCTATACTTTAATCAGTATTTAATAGTGATTAAGGTTTATCTTATTTAAGATAGAATATCCCCTGAATTTTGATGCATCACATGGTATATCAATTGTTACTGTATAGGTAGAATTAGGATTATACTTTCCTAGATTTCTGTTACATAGTAACCTAAATCAATCAGTTCAAGAGAACACACATTTTCTCTGTAAGTTCTAGATCAATGCTTTGTTATTTAAGACTGTTCAGTGTGTAAATTGTAATAAGCACCCTTTACCTGTTTGATTGTTTGATGGAATTCCATAAATTTGATGCTTTCAAGTTTTGACTTGTTGACTAACTTGAAGGTTTTCTTTTTTCTAAGAAGGAAAGTGATACTCAAAAATGAAGTTTGGAAAGGAGTTCAAGCAACAAAAGGTGCCAGAATGGATTGAAGCCTACATGGACTATAATGGACTCAAAAGAATATTACATGAAATCAAACAAAGTAAACTACAAGAAGAACCTCAAACACCTTCTAGAATTTCACAGCAGAGGTTATCACTATACAGACCTTTTAGTGGTCTAAATGTAAGATCAAGCTCTGATGATGAAAGCACAGATGATGTTGAAGACCAAGTTATAGCTGTTGAAACTGTGAGGCAAGATGATACTAGAGAAGTATACAACACCAATTTTCTCATGTCACCAAGACAAAGTGAGGTTACATTCTTTGAGAAGCTTGATGAAGAGCTTAACAAGGTTAATACCTTTTATAGGGATAAAGTGGAGGAAGTGATTGAAGAAGCAACTTCAATAAACAAGCAAATGAATGCTTTGATTGCATTAAGGATCAAAGTGGAACAACCAGATATAAATAAATGTCATATACAGAGAATCATTTCTACAGATAGTGGTTCCATAGAATCCTCAAATATAAATTCTCCAAGCAGAGTTTCACTAGGTATATCCCATATCCCATATCCCATATCCTAAATCTTTAAAAAAGTAAGATGTATAAATGTCCACAAAAGGTTAATTATTGTGTTCTAACTTTTGTTATGTATGATGAGTCCATAATGGGTAGATGAGGAACAACAGAGTGAGATGAATGATTGGAATCAAATGAGAAGTTCTTGTGTCACTAATCCTAGTGGTGAGAAAGTTCACTTTGAATCATATAATAATTATTATAAATTTATAATTGCATGTTATTCAGTATGATCTTTCCATGAAGTTGAAGATGGGATTCTATTTTGCAGAAAACAGACATATTGATTCCAAATCTGATAAACATAAATCAGATCTTTTGGATGTTCTTGATCGTGTAAAGATCAACAATACCCTTGAAAGCCCAATGTCAACCATCAGAAGTGTTCTTAATGACTCAAAAGACAAAGAATTAAGGTTTAAGAAAGAGGAGCTCAAAGAAGCAGAAGGCAGAATGAAAGTTGTGTTTATTGAATTCTATCGCAAGCTTCATCTTCTCAAGCATTACAGGTCGTGAATATAAATTATAAAATAATCATGAACTTTAAAACCATATATTGAAAATTGAGCCATGACTTTTCTCTCTTTGTTCATGAATGAAAAACAGCTATGTAAATATCCTAGCATTCTCAAAGATCATGAAGAAATATGAAAAGGTCAGGAAACTATGGTCTTTTCTTTTTGACTTTTTTCTATTTTCTAATCATCTTATTGTGTATATATGCAGATTGCAATAAGAAGGGCAGCAAGGTCATACATGAAAATTGTGGATGACTCTTACATCGGGAGCTGTGATGAGGTTAGTGTTGACAAAATCTTTGACTTTTTGGAATCTAAAATGTAATTTTTTTAAAAAAAATGTTTTAGGTTACTCTTCTTCTGGATCGTGTAGAGGGCACCTTCATAAAGTACTTTGCAAACTCCAATCGTAGAGAAGGTATGAAACTATTAAGACCAAAAAGAAAGAAAGAAAAGCACAGGGTAACATTTTTTTCAGGTACATAAATATAATAACCAATAATTAAAATTCTAAAAAATATATCATCATGCTTACGTTTTTATTTAATTTTTAGGATTCTTTTCTGGTTGCTCGATTGCACTTCTGATTGCTGCCATATTACTTATACAAGCAAGGAAAGTAATGTCTAAACAGGAGCACACCATGTACATGGAAAATGTTTTCCCTCTTTACAGGTGATTTAAATTTAATCATGAAAATTGTAATCAACTAATTCTTATTATTATTATCTACAAAGAATTAACGAATTGTTGATTTTGGTTGCAGTTTATATGCGTATATAATCCTACACATGCTTTTATACGCTGCAAATATATATTTCTGGAAGCGTTGCAGAATCAACTACCCGTTTATATTCGGATTCAAGCAAGGAACCGAATTAAGCTACCAAGATGTGTTTCTAGTCAGCACTGGTGTTACAGTTGTCACACTCTCCACCTTTCTTCTTCACGTTCACATGAAACTCGATTCTGTTCACTCCATATATGAAAAATACATAGAATTAATTCCATTAATCTTACTCATTCTACTTCTTCTCATATTCTTTTGCCCTTTCAATATCTTGTACAAATCCAGTCGTTTCTTTCTTATCAAATCTCTTTTCCATTGCATTTGCGCTCCTCTCTACAAGGTATATATTAAAAGTAAACAATCTTCCAACTTACATACAGATTAATTTTATTTATTTTTTTGTATGATTTCAGGTTTCACTTGCAGACTTTTTTTTAGCAGATCAGTTGACTAGTCAGATTCAAGTGATGAGGTGCTTAGAATTTTACATATGCTACTATGGTATGAGATGGTATCAAAAGGAGCAAAAATGTCATACGATGGATCTCTACAATGTGTTCTACATTATTGCAGCGATTATACCATATTGGATTCGATTCCTCCAGGTGATTAATAATAAAATGATATATATAAACGATTTTAGGATATTAATTTTTGTGTGTCGTGATTGTAGTGTGTTCGGAGATTGGTTGAAGAAAAAGATTGGGTGCATTTGATAAATGGTTCGAGATATTTGTTGACGATTATTGCAGTGGTATTTAGAACTGTGTTTGAATTGAAGATGAAGAAGACATGGAAGGTTTTGGCTCTTATGACTTCAATCGCTTCAATTATGTTCAACACGTATTGGGATATAGTTGTGGATTGGGGACTTTTACAAAGGAAGTCAAACAACTTGTTCCTTAGAGATAAGCTTTCAGTAAGGCATACAAGTGTCTACTTTGTAGTAATGGTATAAAAACAAAAGTCCTAATTTTTCCTTAATCCTTATCATTAGTTGTTGTTTGTCTCCGTTTTTCTTATAATTATTGTGTTACAGGTGTTGGATGTTATGTTGAGGCTTACGTGGCTTCAATTGATATTGAAATTTAACCTACATTACCTCAAAGGAACTGCTATATCAAGTCTTTTTTCCTGTTTAGAAATATTCAGGCGAGGGGTGTGGATGTTTTTCAGGTATGTACAAAATATTATTCCATTCGCTAAGTTTGTATGTATAGATATAGATATATAGATTTATAGATATGATGAGTGATGATGTGATTTATGTGTGGGCAGATTGGAGAATGAGCATTTGAACAATGTGGGAAAGTATAGAGCGTTTAAATCTGTCCCACTTCCTTTTAGTTACTATGAAGAAGAAGATGAGGAAGATGACAAGGATGACTGAAATTTCGTCTTTCAACAAAATTAATAAACTTTTTTACCTGTGAAATTTTGTAGAGGTTTATGAATATGAATGATATCATATTGGATTTAAACGTGTGGTCGAAATTCAAAACTAACAATATATACTAATAGTAGCTCAAGAAAAGTACCATTTGAAAAAAGTAAATTGGATATTCCACACAAATATAATTTTATAGTGGTAACAAAATTATATTTTTTCTATCATATGATCTATATTGGCATCATTAGTCTAAAGTTTGAAAAATAGTATTATGTACTGGGCCTAGATGATTATTAGAGATAAGATCAGTTAATTTACAAAACATGAAATAAAAACGGTGATCTGTGAACTTTCTCATCATTTTTTTTCCTCGCATCACCACGGCAAAATAAATAAATAAATAAATAAACCTATAAGGATAACTAATAAAGAGAAAAGAAAAGATAAAATGAACTATTTTTCAAGAAATTCAAAAAATAGCTCAATCACCAAAATAACATCAATTTTATAGACCATATCTATGAAATTGCAAATCGTCTCTCTAAAATGATGATGTCATGTGATAAATGATGATTTGACAATTAAAATAACATTGCTTTAAAAGAAAATAACAAAATTTTTTGGCATATGACATCTATGATATTGTAAAATTGAAGGCTATATATATATATATATATATATATATATATATATATATATATATATATATATGTATATGTATATATATATATATACACAGACATATGACATCTATGATATTGTAAAATTGTGGGTGGTTGAGGCTTTATTGCTATGTACGTAAGCCAACATACCAGGGGCATTCTAACCCGATGGTTGATTGGGCCGAGGGTATTCCATCCCGATGATGGCTGGACCCGTTATATATATTGGCATTCCAACATGGGGTATTCCATCTCGATGGATGACTGGACCTGGAGGTTGATTGGGCCTGAGGGTATTCCAAACCGATAGTTAATTGAACCTAACATGCTTGTTATGCTATATGGTGAGACTGGATTGCTTTGTACATCAGTCAACAGGTCAAGGGTATTCCAACCCGATGGTTGACTAAACCCGACATGTTTTGGTATTTTAACCCGATGGTTGATTGGATCAAACATGCTTATGATACGAGGGTATTCCATCCCGAGGATGACTGTGCCCATCGTAGACATGCCTGATATTCCAGCCTGAGGCTGATTGGGCCAGGTATGAGTGTTTGTGCATATGATTTGTTTGTGTGGTGGTATTTTGGAGGAACTCACTAAGTTTCGTGCTTACAGTTTTGGTTTATGGTTTCAGGTACTTTGGAGGACTGTGACAAGGCGAATGTGTGACCATACACATTCTTGGTTTACAATTGATTGGATCTTGGGAGACTCTAATTTTAAATAATGTTTTAAAAACAATGATTTTGTAAACACTTTTATTAGTAAATATGTAGTTTTGAAAGGTTTAAGTTTGTTGAAAATTTTGGGATGTTAGGTAAATCTAATTAGATTTGTTATTTAAGATTAAAAATCTTTAAAATATATTTTTCCTTATTTTTGAAAATAAAAACGATATAATTATAAAAAATAAAACAATAATAATTATTACAAATTTAATATTTAAAAATTGAAAATTAAAATAAAATACATTAATTTGTCAATAAATAATTAAAATTTAACAATAATTTGTATCTAAAATGTAAAATAAAATATTATTGAATAAATAGAAATATAATATCCATTATAACAAATACAAAATTCTTAAAATAAACCACTCATAAAAATCAAAAACAGTTAAGATAATATTGACCTAAAAATCTATCTCTAATAATAGAAAATATTCTATACACTATATTATTGATTTGCAAAAACTTCCGATTGATAAATTGATAAACAATATTTTATTAACGATGATCTTAAAGACTTAAACCAACATAAACTGATAAACATAAACATAAACAAGTTCTTGGGAAGGATAAGTGCATCACTTTTTAACCACCAATAACGAGAACAGGAGAGCCAGCCATGGCTACTTTCCTCCCTACCTTCTCTACTCCAAACCCTCTCAGTTTCAGATCCAAATCACTACTTCCCCATTACAACAAACGGTTCACCGTCAAATGCAACGCAGCACCGCCTCCACCACTTCCTCCGGCGGTCCAGACATTTTGGAAATGGCTAAGTGACGAAAAGGTAGTATCCTCCAACTCTCCAGCGAAGCCCGGAATCGTCGCGGAAGGTCTAGGATTGGTTGCTCAGAGAGACATAGGTCGAAATGAAGTCGTTCTGGAGGTCCCGAAGAAGTTTTGGATTAATCCAGATACAGTTTCAGCTTCTGAAATCGGAAGGGTGTGTGATGGATTAAAGCCATGGATTTCGGTCGCTCTGTTTCTGATTAAGGAGAAGCTGAGAGAAGATGATGACTATTCTCCTTGGAGAAATTACATTAATATTCTTCCTGAGTCTACTGATTCCACAATCTTCTGGTGAGTCTACCTTTTTCTTTCTCTAGTTGTTTTCTGAATTTTGGGGATTTTCTTCCACTTTGCATTCGGAAGTACTTTGTTGATGATAACTGATAAGTTGGCTGATTTTCTGATGCTTTTCCAGAACAGGTCAGAAGAGGAGCTCAGTGAGATTGAAGGTTTGTTAAATTATGTTATAGCTTTATTCAGCTCTCCATATACTTTATAATCACTTCTTACTACTTAACCAAAGATAGATCTTGATTAGAATGAGTTTTCTCAGGAACCCAACTATTGAGCACAACATTGAGTGTCAAAGAGTATGTGAAGAATGAGTTTCTTCAAGTCCAAGAGCAAGTGATTCTTCCAAACACAAAACTTTTCCCTTCTCCAATTACACTAGATGATTTCATCTGGGCTTTTGGGATACTCAGATCAAGAGCATTCTCACGACTTCGTGGTCAAAATCTTGTCTTGATTCCAATAGCAGACTTGGTAAGCTCTAAAACTGTTCTTTTTCACAATATGGTTAATTTCCGAAAATGCCCTTCAACGCTTTCTTTCCTGACATATATATACATGAATGTCAGATCAATCATAGCCCTAGTATAGCCAAAGAAGATTATGCATATGAAATCAAAGGGGCTGGCCTATTCTCCAGGGATCAAATATTCTCTTTGAGAAGTCCTATACCAGTCAAAGCTGGTCAACAGGTGAGTCAAACCTATTACATTCAAAATTCAAGTTTATATCAAGTTCTCCCATATTTTTTTTTAACAAAATGTATCCTTTTTGTTGCATTTATGCAGGTGTTGATCCAATATGATTTGAACAAAAGCAATGCGGAATTGGCACTAGACTATGGATTTATAGAATCGACAGTAGACAGAAATACATACACTTTAACACTACAGATCTCGGATTCAGACCCTTATTTTGATGATAAGTTAGATATAGCTGAAACTAATGGCACAAAAGCAGTTCAATATTTTGACATCACTTTAGGAAGACCACTTCCACCAAAAATGCTACCTTATTTAAGGCTTGTAGCACTTGGTGGCACCGATTCCTTCCTACTTGAATCTATTTTTAGAAACTCTGTGTGGGACCACCTTGAATTACCCGTTAGCCGTGACAACGAGGAGGTCATATGCCAAGTTGTACGCACTGCTTGCCGCTCTGCTCTTTCTAGCTATCGAACCACCATTGAAGAGGTACATTGTCACTGTCATTGTCACTATCAATGAAACTGTCTGTCATGTCATACTGTCTATGTCATTGTCGGTAACACTTTCTATCATGTCAGACTGTCACTGTTACTGTCACGGTCACTTATTGGAATTTTGGTTTGCAGGATGAAAAGTTGAAGGGAGGGGATATTAATCGGAGGGTTGAGATTGCGATCGCGATACGAGAGGGAGAGAAGAAGGTGTTGGGACATATAGATGGGATTTTCGAAGAGAGGGAAAAAGAGTTGGATGAATATGAATATTATCAAGAAAGGAGGCTTAGAGATCTTGGTTTAGTTGGAGAACAAGGAGACATAATTTTTTGGGAGCCAAAATGAGTTGTTTAGATTGGAATATTATTTATAAATTCGGAGGAATGTATAACTTTTATTTCATCGATTTTGAGAAATTTCTGTTAGTTATACGGGTTTATAATAATCGCATTTGTATAAAAAAAAGAGTTAAACTCGATCAAAGTTTCAATTTATCAGTTAGAGCTTATATATTTAAGTTGAAGGTTCTAACTTCTAATCATCTAATCATATACTCCGTATTTATGTAAAAGATATTCATTATATACCTATTATAAATATTATATTGATTTTACTCTTAGTAATTGATACAATATATTCATTTAATTGTTCTTTATAATAGCAATTTCATAATAATTCTTTCAATAACAAACTGCCTCTGCATACATGCATACAATAACAATGACTTGCTATTTTATATCTTGAATTCCGAAAAAACATGGACACACAATAACAATGACATGCCATATTATTAACCTTAGGTATATATTTTATATAGTCTTTTTAATTTAAAAATATATATATCTTCACAGACATTCTCAAATAAAAATTTATTTAACAATTTACAAAAAAAAAAAAAAAAAAAAAAAATACATTTGAGACAAAAACTTGTTTAATTGGTTTGTCTTTAATCGTTTTTTTAATCGTTTTCAATTCATTTCTGTCAAGTTTCAAGTTTATTTCTATAAATGTGCTGTTTTAACAAACATAAATGAAAAGGAAATGCCATTGGCGCCTGTTTATATTTTCCAAAACTTCTTTCTTCTCCAATTTCTCCATCGATAATCCATGTATGAGACCCTAAAACCCAACTTCTGAGTTGTGATTCATCTCTCCCAAATCCAAAGTCCAAACAGCTTGCTTAATTAACCATGGAGCTTAGACTCGCTGTCTTCATCCTAACCCTACCACTTCTATCCACCATCGTTCAATCAGTCCGTTTCCAGATCGAATCAGGTGTGGCAAAATGCATACACGATGAACTCAAAATCAATTCTATGACAGTCGCTGAGTACTCCGTTGTTAATCCAAACGAAGGACATCCCTTGCCTGAACATCACAAGATCAGTGTCGCGGTAAATTTCAAACAACCTCCGAGTTTCAATTTCGTCCTTCTGCAACCTCGTTTGATGTTTTGATCTTTCTGATCCATGATTCAACTTCTCCTATCACGATTCTGTAGCTTTGATTTGATTATTTATTCCTATTGCATCGGATTCGCTTCCTGTTGAACTCTGATTTCAATTCGGGTTCAAAAATCAAAACCCGTGTCGTATCCTAATCCCTAACCATTCGTTTGAAAGCTTGGTGAATTAGGTTTTGCTTTTTCTCATGATTGATTTAAAGATGTGTTGACGATTCACAATTACAAGTGCTGTTTGCAAATGCAGCTGTTTACACCAAAGGAAAAGCGACTTCATCATGGGGAATTAATAGAATCAGGACAATTCACGTATCAGGTTGAAGAAAATGGGAAGCATCTGCTTTGCTTTTTGACCGACGCTCACGAGCCAATTCTAAACACGACTGTGGAGTTAAATTGGAGGTCTGGGATTGCTGCTAAAGGTTGGTCTAATGTCGCCAAGAAAGAGACTGTAGATGTAAGTATCTTTTTCTTTATAAAAATACATTTTTATTCTATGAGATTGACTCATTCATACAGAATTTGCAACATGTATTCTTATATAGATTGATTGGATATAATGATCGGTTTTGTTTAATGAACAGACGATGGAATTAGAGCTGAAGAAAATGGAGGACACAATTTCTGTGATTATGGAGGAGATGTTTGACTTTCGAGACAGGTTGGTTAATAAAATGTTTGGACTTTTACTCTCATATACAGGTTTTGAATGGTCTTCTGCAAAATTGTATCATTTTGAATAAGATTTATCTTCAACGTGATTGGATGCATAATTATATGCTTTAAACATCAATTTATAAAATATAATTGATAGTGTAGTGATATTTTTGTAACGAAATATTATCAAAATATGTTATTATAATATTACATTATAGAATTTGAAGTGAAACTCATGATACATACATGTGTTGTACGATTTTGACAGAGAAGAAGATATGCAAGAGTTAATGAGGCATACAAACTCGATAATGGGTTATTTGGGTTTGGTTTCGTTGTTTATTTGCTTGTCTGTGGCGGGAATACAAGTATGGCATCTTAAGTCATTTTTCGAGAAAAAGAAGATTATTTGATTATTCTACTCTTGTCATCATGTCATGTCATGGGTGTAAAGTTGAATTAAACATATATAAATTTATGAAAACCAGTCCAAATACAATGTGACTCGGTTCTATAAGCTTCATTGGCTTATATATAAACCTATTCCTTTTCAAGTTTGAAAATCTATTACATGGGTCATTACATAACTGATTATTTCAATGCAAAGTGAAGTGTCATCGTTAATAGGTCTTAGGATCTTTATCAAAAATTGTCACAAAAATATGATCTACCCTCGATACCAACATTGGAGTTTAATACAACTAAATTCATATGTTAGAGGAAGTGGTGTCATACTTGTCATACTGTTTTTATTACCATGTAGGCGCCATTTCATTTTTGTTACATAACACTAACTTCTTACCATTTAAAGAAGATAGGTCACCATGGCATTTTCAAATTCATTTTTTTAGTTATTGAAAAGAGAAAAATATGAACAAATATTGTTTTTGAACTTTTACTCTCATATGTAGGCATTGCCACGAGAGGTTGCCAAACACCCATGTTGAGGCCAAAGGGTGGTGTTTGTGCCGAACAAGGGCGGCTCAACCATTTCAGAGGCTCTAAGAAAACAAAAAAATCGGGGCCCTTTAGGAAAGCAAATAGATTCGAACCTAAGACCCTTGGTTTGCTAAACCACCACTTTTACCACTAGGCCAAGCTCCAACTTGTCTTTGCAACCCAGGAAATATGTATATATACAGATATAATTAACATAATAAGTTTTAAAATTGGAGGCCCTTTAGAATTGGGGGCCCTAAGCCCTTGCTTACTTTTGTAAAGCATAGAGCCGGCCTGGTGCCGAACACACCTCAACAATTGTGGAGGTGTTGTACCACTTTCCATAGCCTTATCTATACATTTTAGCATTAAATACATAATAAAAATTTATTGATTCCTATTTTATTATACATTATAATCTTTATATTGTCTATGAAAAATTGTTTATTCACTTGTATGGTGATATTCTAAAACCCTTACATGATATCAATTTAAACTCAATCCTCCGATAAATTACAAAATTTCACCAATAACATGAAACAAATATATCAATCTAAACTCAATCCTCCTATAAATTACACAATTTCACTAATAGCTCCTTTCTAATGGTATTCACATGGGAGCATAGTAGCAGGGGCGACTCAACCATTTTGAGGGCTCTAAGCAAACAAAAAATTTAGGGCCCTTTGGCATTTACTATACTTAATGTTATAAACTTTCATCCTTTATCCGAATTTAGAACCGGCAATAATAAACTAAAAAGTTTATAAACAGAGTTAGGGGTCGTTTGATAGTCGCTAATTGGGTTAGAGCTGACTGAGTTAGAAGCTGACTGAGTTGGAAGTTCTGACTGAGTTACCTTTGACTGAAATTTGTTGTTTGATTTTTGCATCTAACTGATTGTGCAAAATAACTATTTTACCCTTGTAGCATCTAAAACACAATACATATTGGAATTAACATCAAACTCCATAACCAGTATTAATAGCGATATAGTTTCATTTATTTGAGAGTTGTAACCATAAATACAAAATTAAAAATAAAAGTGGAATGTAATGATAAAAACATCAAAATACACCTTATCATTTATCTGAGAAATAAAGCTATGCATTGACTCGCCAACACTTGTATTAACTTTTCTTAGTTAAAATTTTACTATCAAATTTCAATACTTCAAAATACTCATGTAATCATACAATTGAAACAAAACTGTAGATAATGAACAATAGTATGTTGCAAGTTAAAACCTCTGAAAATGAAAACCATAATCATTTAAAAGCAATCAAAATTTTATATTTATAAGCAATACACAATAATCAATCACATAAGACAGACTAATAAAACATTATTAAGATCTACTAAATCATCAGTGTAGTCAATTGTTCTTATCTGTGGAGAGCATGCCAACAATTTGTCTTCGTTATTATAGATCATCAAAATTGTTCCATCCTTTAAACCCCAAGTAGATAAATCAGCAGCTAAACAGGTTCCTTAATCAACCAATCTAGATCAGCTTTAATGTTTTGCTTGATAATGATCTCTTAATGCTAGGATTTCTTGATCCCATATTCCTTTACTCACGTATATGAAACATAATCAGACAATCAAAATATCGAATAATAGGGCAGATAAAATGCTACCTTGAACGAAAAAGAGACGCCTGTAAGTTGAAATTGATGAGGGGAACCGATTTGGGAGAGAGTTGAAACCACGTGAGAGAAGGGTTCTTGAGCGATATGTAAGGGAAGAACGATATGTCAAGGGAAACGGCAAAGAGCATAAAGGAGATAGACCTAGTCATGAGAGTTTCAATGAAGGACCGAATCATCACAAAATTAGGGACCGAGTCCTTCATTTGGACCGAGTCCAAGGATGGAGAAGGGAAAAACAAACAAGCTATTTTGGACTGAGGACCGGGTCCTTACTTTGGATCCAGTTAGAAAGGAAATCAAACGAGCCCTTATTTTTTTAACCGACAGTTGCTTGACATTCTATTATAATGGTCAAGATGATGTGTCCTTGCCCCTATTGATTGTATAAGTAGTAAAGCTCATATATAACTCCACTTACTAACTATTATCTATCTTCTATTTGGTACACGAGTTCAAAAGGCATCCAGTTAAATTTGGATGTGATTGAGTTATGATTCTAGCTTATAATCAATATGACTTATAGACTTTTAGAAGCTTTTGATTACCTCGTTAAATAGTATACCATAAAAGCATATAGATAGACTAATTCTATAATCCAAACTCATAAAAATCATTATAATTGTAGGTTAAAAAGACATGAACTGTTAATTATACAGCACGTTAGAATAGATAATGGAAATTGGAAAATAAGAAAACTCAAAACTAGAACTAGAAGTGTAAGATAATCATTAATCAGATTATCAGATAATGGAATTGGAATACTTTTAGTAAACCATCAGTCTTGTCCTTTTGATGCCTCTGAACAGTGGAGAATCACAATCTCTGAATTAGAGAACGGAAGAAAGAATAGAGAAGGCTGTTGCGTTTCTTTGTTTCACTTTCAGACTATATTTAATATTAGAGACCGGAGGAGTAAAGGACAGGAGAAGAAGTCGCCGATCCGAGAAGGAAGAAGAACAGGACTTAGAAGAACACTTGAACCGATCAATTAACAGAAGGTTGCGTTTTTTCTACGTGTTTTTTCTACCTTTCTTTGGAAATTGAATCACCGCTTCCCTCAGACATTTGTAATAATCGAATGATCGAGTTTTTACTAGAATTAACGAATAAGATTTAAAATTTGAGGCCCTTTAGAATTTGGGGCCCTAAGTCTTTGCTTAGTTTGGTAAACACTTGAGCCGGCCCTGCATAGTAACCACTTATAATTTTGGTATTAGGGTGTAGCCATAAGCTATGTTTAAACAATAACTAAATATTGATTAAACACAATGAATCAAATAAGATATAAACATGTATATTACCCTGACATGAAATTTTAGGTTGAAGGGTGTCATGCCATGGTTCTATTGTGACAAAGACTCTTCACCTTATTTTACTATTATCTTTGCCACATAAGAGAGAGAAAGAGAGAGAGAGAGAGAGAGAGAGAGAGAGAGAGAGAGTGAGGAACCACACCCTTCGTAGTGTTTGTCACGACTGAGTTGACAAATCGTAACATTTACATACCCACACCCTTCGACCTCATATGCCAACTTTGTTAGTGATTATCACTAACAGTGCATCCAATTTATTTTGTCCAAAGCAAGTCTTTCCATTATTGGATTTGCACTAAAGTTATGAATTTTAAACAGAAATAAAAAATGCAAACCTTTTTTCTCCATTTTGGCATTTTTTATTAATATTTGATTCAATTAACCTTAAAATCAATACAATTATCGGCTTTAAGATTTCGGGTGTTTTTCTACACATCGAAAAAGTCTGTGGTATGATTAACAAAATCTGAAATCTATTGACCAAAATAAAAATTAAATGAAAATTAGGTGGACCTGTTTATTAAATATTTTTTCATATAGATACAAAATATGGTAAATAATTAAATTCAATAAACAAGAGCATTAATGAGAAGGAAATGCCATTGACGTTTTTCTCATTTCAAAATTTTCATAATCCCTACATTCTAATTCGTCTTCCCCAAAATCCAAATAGAGCTCGCTCAACAATGGAGCTTGGGCTCGCCATCTTCATCCTAGCTTTAGCATTTCTATCCATCATTGCTCATTCAATCCGTTTCGAGCTCGAATCGGGTCACACAAAATGTATAGGAGAAGACATCAAAATCAATTCCATGACAGTCGGTCATTACTCCATTGTTAATCCAAATGAAGGAATTCCATTGCCTGAACATCACAAGATCACTGTCAGGGTAAATCCGAAACAGCTTTCCATTTTTAATTCCATGAATTCGTAACTGAAATTTTGTTTAATCGTTATTATCTGCATGAGATGAATACATCTTTTGATCTCTATCATGTTATCGACTGTGGTTAACTTGATACGAAATCTTCATTTTGCAAATTGAGTTGGGGTTTATTTGAATCTTCTAAATCCAGTTGTTTTCCGAGAACGGAAACCGCCAACACTATGCGGAAGCGGTAGAATCAGGAGAATTCGCGCTTCGCGTTGTTGAAGATGGAGATCATTTAGTTTGCTTTTCCGCCATTGATCACCAACCGGCCGTTAACATCTCTGTGGAATTCAATTGGAGATCCGGTGTGGCTGCTAAAGGTTGGTCTAATGTCGCGAAGAAAGGTTCAGTAGATGTAAGTATCTAATTTTTCGTCCATACTCATAGAAACAGTTGCAATTATATACATACTTAGCTTCGATAAATGATAGATCTTTTTGTATGCGCTTCAATTTGCAGGCGATGCAATTAGAACTAAAGAAAATTGAGGACATGGTTGCTGGGATTCATGAGGAGATGTTGTATCTTCGGAAAAGGTTAATTGGTTGATGAAAATGGTTATACGAATGAATTGTGTGTTTATAAATTGTAATGTGGGTATTGTATGGTGTGATTGTTACAGAGAACGAGAAATGGAAGAGCTAAACAGGAAGACGAACACTAAGTTGGGTTCGTTCAGTTTGGTTTCGTTGTTTATGTGTTTGTCTGTTGCAGGATTGCAGCTATGGCACTTGAAGACGTTTTTTGAAAAGAGGAAGATTATTTGATTTTTTTTTTTTTAAATAAAATATTTTGAGAATGTTGGGTTCGGGTATCATGTATGGGTTTTGTTCACAACATGGATGATGAAAGTTTAAAGAAAAAATATATAAAACTTAGATGGCATTATGGCGTATTTTGTCGGGTACATACATTTAGTCATCAAAGTTTTTCATCCGAATTACCATTAAACTCTCTTAATTCTGTCAAAAATATATAATTGTGTTTGGCTATTTTTTTAGTTGTGTTCGGTTATTGAAAGTTTAGTTGGTTTTTGGTGACTCTAAGATCTCTAGTCATTTTTTTTTGGCCAAAATCAATTTTCCGGTTCGCTGACAAAGAATATCGATATTTCGATTTTTTGGTTGAACATGTTTTTATATTTCTTGAACTTGCATTGTTTCCGGACCCGAAAAACATGTTTTTCGATAGGATGGTTCCTTCCTATTTTCATCATATTTGTTCTTGATGAAACCTTCAACTAGGCCTGTCAATGGAGCGAGTTTTGACCCTGATCCGATCCAAACCCTTAACAATTATATGAGTTTGGAGTATAGTTTTTGATCTGTTTACCCGTTAACGACATATACCCGCTAACTATTTTATTAAAAGGGTCGGGTATGGATCATCACCGATCCACTCCGTTTATAACCCGTACCATATAAATTTTAGAAATATAAATTTATATTTTATATTGTCTAAAGTTTACATTAAATTCCAATCAGAAGTCCAAAGAGAAAAGGCCAAAGACTAAATTGTTTTTACATAGGACTCGAGGGCTCAGCTTCAAGACTTCCGGTCTTCTCCCAAGAGTCATCATTTCATTTCATTTATATTTCATCATGTAATTACTAATTTCATTTATAAATCAATAAGGTCATTTATCAACCGGAAGAAAGTTTGTAATTACTATTCTCTATTAATGCAATTGACGATCAAAACCAATCGGAAGTAACTAAAATAATGATTTTAATTCCAATAGAAAGTCCTCGAGTACATAATGTGTTTTCTAAATCAAAACTTAGTTTTATTTTAATAAATGTGATTTTATGATTTAAGTAAAATGTGTTTGATTATTCAAAAAACCTACGGGTTACGGGGCGGGTTTGGATATTTGTTGATTCGGTGGATAAGGGTACGAGTTTGATTATTCAAAACCCTGCGGGTTACGGAGCGGGTTTGGATCGGATTTTGAAATTTGTTAAAATAGTTTGGATCAATGTCGATTCGCTCCAAACCCGCTCCATTGTCAGGTCTACCTTCAACTTGGCATGAGAATACAATTAAAATCATCCTAAAAAGGAAATCAAAGAGGGCAACACCTTGCATTTTTTATTTTATTTTATTTATTTTATTTTTTTAAGAAGCAAATCTAATCTACTTTTAATCTAACTCATGATTTTATCTATGTACACGAAAGTGTTTGGACCTTCAACCTCAAAGAGGGAAACATCACCGAATATTGTTGGACTAGAAGTCTTCTGGTAACAACTTGCATGTACAGACAAAACCAATTTGGTTTTTATAAATCATTTCAAGTTAATTTACAAAATTGTTATTCATCTCCAAAATATGTTCCATCTAGTTTTTGAAAATTAATGTAAAAAAAAAAAAAAACTATTGAATCAATTAAAAACCTTTTCTAAATCAATTTGACGTTGAAACACAAATCTCAAGCTTCAAAAACTTGATCTTCTGATCCTGATAAACTTATCGGGAAAGTCATATTGGCTGGAGAAGATGACCAAAGATATCGTTGGAGGTGCCTTGGTTGTCGGAGACGTCACCAAAAAACAGTTTTACTTATAATGGCCAAGAGTATTAATGTATTTAAAACAAACGGGTTAAGCTTATTAGTGACTAACAAATTGTTGGCTTTGATTTTATTTGGTCATCTGTAAAACAAAATTAATGTGGGTTCCTCACATGGTGCATATGTACATATTTTATATTATGTGTTTATTATAACATCTTGTTTCGAAAAGTTTCTTATTTCGGGATTGTGGACAAGAATTGGATCGAGTAAAGGCCTTTGTAACACCCCGACTCCCAGGTACAAGTTTTAAGCATTATATGACATATTTATGGACCTACTTGACGAGTTGGTTGCCCCCAACTCGTCGTGTAGAGGCGGGTTAGCCCACGTAGATTACGGATCTACTCGACAAGTCGGAGGACCCGGACTCGACGAGTAGGAGCTGGGAGATGAAACCCTAATTTTTAGGGTTCGCACCCTATTTAAAGGACCTTAAGTCCCTTCCTCCAGTCCTTTACCACCCCTTTGACAGCTGAGAGAAACCATAATCGATATTACCTTGCTCTTGAGTGTTTGCGAGGTTTAAAGAGTGATTTTGGTGCTTTGTGTGAAGAAGGTGTAAAGTATAAGAAGCTTGGAGCAGAAAGGAGCTTGTGGATCTGACTCTACTTCATCTTAGCATCATTTTAAAGGTAACAAGTCGTTACCTTGGCTTACCTTTTGCTAAATCTCTTCATATTTGGGTTTAGGGTTATCTTTAGCACATTTGGGAGTTATTTCGAGTATTGGGGCAAGATCTGAAGTTGTAACTTCAGATCTGGACTCCTGTTGGTCCCTATAGCTATAAAGTCATGAGATTTGGCAAGCTTGGGCCTTTCCCTTTGACTTAACCTTTCCTTCAGTCTAGTTTTGGCATTTAGGACCATGCATATACGTAAAGTTTGTAACTTTACATGGAAAACATGCCCTGGGAAGTTGGATCTGCAATATGGAGCTTTGGGGTGGCTTAAAAACATTTGTATAAGTGATGGACTGCATAAACTTCACAAGTCGCTGTTAGGTGCAATTTGTGCACCTTTTTGCACGCCTTTTAGTCCCATTTCATGCATCTATTTAGCATAATTGTTCTTTCCTTTTTCTTGCATTTCATCATATTCATGTTAGTCTCTAGAACAACCTTATTTGCACACTTTCATGTCTTTTTCAGGTAAACCGGAGCTTGGAATGCGCTTTGGGAGGTGCCGGGAAGCATTGGTAAAGATTTCAGGGTGATTGGGCGAAGAACGAAAAAGTTGAAAAAAATCAAGTTGGGAGTCAGAGTCAGAAGGGTAAACGGGCCGTGTTGGATTTACACTGCAAAATCAACACGGGCCGTGTTGACCAAAAATGAAAGTTGTTGACCAAGCTGAACACGGGTCGTGCCCTTTTTGCCTTATGCTGAACACGGGCTGTGTTCGGCCCAAGAAAACTAACTTTTAGTAGTTTTTCTATTTTTCATATTACGGAAAATTGGGTCATTTTAGGAAAAACACAAGATATCAGAGCACATTTTGAGAGGGGATTTCGAAGATTTTTGCAAGGATTTGATCATTTATCATTTGGAAACATTATTTCTCTTATTTGTAAGTTGTAATTGCACATTATTTCCATCTTTTATTCTTGTGATCTTGTTCTAGCCATGTGTGGCTAGAACCCTAGTTTCTTCAATTTCATGTTTTGACTTCTTGGTAGTGACTTCAATCATATGACATGATGTTTGTTCTTAATTTCTATCTAATGAATTTGATTTTGCTTCAATCGAATGTTTGATTCTAATTGTGATTCTTATTGGCCATTTGAATTAGGGTTAGGTCATTCAAGTTATCTCTTTTACCAAATCCGTAATTGTTTTGTGAAATTGAACAAGTAACAAGCATTAAATTGATCTCTATTGAATGAATTTAGTGTAAATATTATTCATACACTTTTACACTCCCGAGCTTATGAGGAGTATTGGGTGTTGTTGGGAATATTCACATAAAGCTTCATACAATCTTATAATCTAATTCTAAGAGCTTGTTTAGATTAGGTTAATAAGATTAGGGTTAATCAAAGAGCTTGTTTTGGTGAATTAATGTGGTGAATGGGAAGTGTTAGAGCTTATTAGCACTTTCAAGTACCAACTTAGATAGAATTGAACGAATATTGTGTCATCTTTGAGTCACATTGCTAAGTTGTCATACATGAAGTTGGAGTCCTTACAAAATCTGAATTTAATTCACTCATTTCGCTGATTGCGTGTGTTTTTAATTTGTTTGTTTTGCCATTGCACTCTAACCCCCCCCCCCCTTTTTTTACTGTTAGTGACCATAGTACCTTGTGCAAAGAGGTATATACTAATTATCCCGTGTCTCTGTGGATCGACCCTGCTTGCCTTGTACTACCTTTTAGTGCAATATAGTGGGATTCTTTTGGAGTCTATCGTACCCCTTTATTTGTTGGGTTTGACACGCCTAACAAATTGCAGAGACACGAGTTAATTAGTCTATACCTCTTTGCACAAGGTACTATGGTCACCAACAGTAAAAGGGGGGGGGGGGTTTAGAGTGCAATGACTAAACAAACAAATTAAACACACACAATCAGCTAAATGAGTGAATTAAATTCAGATTTTGTAAGGACTCCAACTTCATGTATGACAACTTAGCAATGTGACTCACAGATGACATAATATTCGTTCAGTTCTATCTAAGTTGGTACTTGAAAGTGCTAATAAGCTCTAACACTTCCCATTCACCACATTAATTAACCAAAACAAGCTCTTTGATTAACCCTACTTGCCTTGTACTACCTTTTAGTGCAATATAGTGGGATTCTTTTGGAGTATATCGTACCCCTTTATTTGTTGGGTTTGACACGCCCAACAGTCGCTCAGCCGACTCGGTAAGTCGGATGATGGTTTCTCGTATTTGATTCTGCATGAACTTGGCGAGGCAGTAAGAGGACTCGACGAGTTAGATAGGGTTTTCCCGACTTCTGGACACTCTTGGACTTGACGAGTCGGTTGGAAACTCGGCGAGTCGGTTAGGGTTTTATGACTTTCTGAGTTCTCAAGGAACTCGACGAGTTGGGTCAACATTGACTGTTGACTTTGACCGTTGACTTTAACTATGACCAAGGCTTGAACAGTTTGACTTCTGGGGGTATTTTGGTAATTTGGGAATTTATGAAAGTGGATCATCGCTAGATGTAGGTGTTGGACTTGGAGTTGCATTTGGTGGAGTTTGACTTTATCACTTCGAGCTACTCATGAGGTGAGTTCTCATCACTATATCAACAGGGTCTAAGGCACTAACGCCGGCCCTTATCGGATTTGTATTCGGGTTTATTACATGATATGCTTATCGATTTACATCCTGGTAGTTAGGATGGTGATATTCTTAGTGACCTGGTAGGTCGGTATCTTGATTTATAGGATGGTTGCTATGTTAGTGATCAGTTAGATCTGTATCCTGGTTATAGGATGGTTGCCATGTTAGTGATCTGTTAGATCCTTATGATTATCTGTACATGCTAGCTAGCGTATGATATTTATGTGTACATGTTAGTTGGATTAGGGGATTGGGTTGAGGCAGGTCCTGCTTTGTGCTGTAGGCCAAGATACCCAGGGCGGACCGGATAGACTGTAGACTCGAGAGGGCATATAGTCAGGCTGAAGGCCCGACGAGCGGTACGGATAGGCTAAAGGCCCTGAGAGGCGGTCCAGACGTGCCGAAGGCTCGGAGAGCGGTCCAGATAGACTGATGTCATGTGAGGCGGTCCAGTCAGACTGATGGCTCATTATGCATGCTGTATTTGTTTATATGATATGATTATATCTGTATGGCGTTGGTATTTTGGGGGTAACTCACTAAGCCTTCGAGCTCACATTTATCGATTATTATTTCAACTACTTCTGATGATCGCAGGAAGGCGAAGGCGTGATCGTACAACTCTTCATATTTCATGATTTTATGATTTGATTCTAGGATACTCTGACATTATATTATTTTGAAAACAAGTTTTGTAATAATCATTGGTTTTGAAATGTTTTAAAAAGTTTAAATTTGGCATGATTTTTATGGATGTTACACGTTTGTATCAGAGCTTTGGTTTGAGTGAATTGGAGGAAACACTCGCGTGTCTCCAGCCTCAAAATGAGGATAAGATTTTAAAACGATTTTCTTAAAATGTTTTCAAAATAATAAAGGAGGATGCAAGTGTACGATCAGTCGGAGCTCGCGGATAGACCCCAAAATACCTTACTGATTATTTGATCTATGTTATATGTTAGAACAACATGCTATTACTAGGCTAGGGATCTTCAAGAATTTCATGATAGAATTGCATGATTATATGATGCATGATAGCCTAGGGTTTTTCCGTATATGAAATTGACGTCATTATTGTAGTTGCTTAGTGTATGCATCACGACCGTACATAATTAAGATCTTATAGCCTAAGAATGTTTTGTTTGGCCTTATTTCATGTTCTTGTTTGATGAAGGGCTTAGGGTAGGATCAGGTATTCGAAAATTTATAGGGTCCAACGTTATGTATGGTTAGCATACACGAGTGTTGCAGGGTTGGTGGAAGTTTCATGGATGGGTTGTTTGGGATGAGTCTGCCAGTTATGAGATATTTAGCCTTCCTCTAGGAGTGAGGATTGAGTGCATGCCATGCTTACATATAGTTTTAGGGCGTTGTGATGATACTTGAGACAAATATGGGTAGGTGTGGAAGGTAGTATGAGCCCGTACTACTGAAAGCACATGACCCATACACGTAGCAAGGAAGTCTTGTTATATGTAATATCTGATATCTTCCTGGTATATTTTTCGGCATGGTGGTGTGATAATAAATTCAGCATGAGTTTGTTATGGTAGGTGTGACATCTAATGAATTTATAAAAAGTTAGGTAGGTGCTGGTGTGATAATAAAGTGGTAGGTGGATGATGATATATTCATAAACTTTATAGTTAGATTGTTAGATATGTTTTCAGAAAATACAATATTAGTAGTTGATGATTGGATTTACAACATTAGATTCATGAGAGAAAAAACATGTTATTTGAGTCCAAGGTCCGAAAAGTTCAAGTTCCGAATCCAAAATGGTACTTTGAAATGTGATATTTTAAGGAGTCATTTTTACAAAAACCAAAAACCCTTGGTATTTTTGTTAACCTTGTTTTTAATGGTTATTTTTGTTGATATTACACTAATAAAAGTAATTATAAAAACTAATAGATAATCGCAACATTTCTTGCTGTTCTAAAAAAAATAGATAACATAATTAAAAAATTGTTGTTGCGCTTATACATAGTCTAAGAACATTTGCATAAGTTTTCCAAAAACTGATATTGCACTTATAGTTCAACTGTTCAAGGCCTCCTAATTTACAAAACTTTTTTGAAGACAATATCAAATGGTGGGTTTTACTAAGAATAAAAGAAAATATTTCACTCAATTAATTTATTATATTATTTTACAGTTTTATCACTGGAACAATATATCATATAAAATATCTAAATTCTGTTATATTAAATTGAATTGTTGATGTCAATATCTCAAAATATGTTTACTAGTAGAGGGAAAAAAACATATTTGATTTGAAATTTTTTCAAGAAAATATTATATTTTTATACTATTAAAAACAATAAGTAATTAAGTATTTTGTAAGGATAAAACCTGAAAATTTAAAAGTAACTTTAATATAGATCTTATCTAGATAATGTAATTCGATTGATAAAACAAGATATATTCTTCTAAATTTTAGTAATCCCAACAAAAATACATAAAAATGTATTAAAGATTAGTGAAATACTATCTTACTCTTTTCTAAACAACCGTGTTCTCTTAGTATTTAAAGGTTAGTTGCAAAAGCTTGACATGTGTCGTTGTAGTATAGTGGTAAGTATTCCCGCCTGTCACGCGGGTGACCCGGGTTCGATCCCCGGCAACGGCGCTTTTTTATTTTGTTGGTATCACGTTTTTTTGGGTCTATTGGGCTTATAAAGTGGGCTTGTATTTCATATACCGCAAAAGTCGTGGCTACGTCCACTAATTACTTGATATTTGACAATATAAAATGTTGGTGTTATATCCCAAAATCTTTATCTTTATGTATCAATAAACAAACATCTTATTACCAACCTTGGAGTTGTATCTGGTTATCCATATTTTATTCTACTTACTTCTTTTGGCCTCTCTTTTTGCGGGTTATCGGATTTAACTGCTTTTAATTTGATTTATTCAGTTTTAAGTCTTACGACTCACTCTAATGTATTTTTCTTGTTTTCTTCTTTTGCAGGATATAAGTTGTTCATGTTGAAAGTCATCTTGAGAAGTAATCGTTTTACCCCATATAGAAGCACAACTGTCAACATTTACTCCATCCTACCCCATTCCAAAAGTATTTGTAGGGTTGATGTTATTGTTGAGAGATATACAAAAAGAGAGCAACATGAAATGGAACCTCAAACATGCATTAATCTTCATAAGTTAGGGCTAAGGGCAAATGACATATTAGCCCATCAAACTTATTGTGTTTGTTTTAAAATGTCACTCAATTAATATTTTTTATACATTAAGGGAATGAAGTACAAATTTACTGTTTTAAAAGGTCCTTATTTGACATGATACCGGGTATCCAGGTAGAATGTGGTGATGTATGCTTGACACTTAAAAGGTTTGATGTAGGCCAACTTATTCTTTCAAGCATTTTGTCGAACACATTTTATGCAATTATTATATCTCTTTTTTTTTTTCTAACACCTTTGTGCATTTCTTATTTCCCCCATTGACTGTTAAACCTTTACCACAAACCCATTAACAAGAACAACTTAATTTTAACAGTAATTATGTATGAACATGAGGAGAAAAGAAGAATGATTAAAGGGAAAACTAATTATGTTCTTGACAGCCTATTCAATTGAATACATGATATCAGTTGGGCATTAAACAAAATCTTGACAAAACTGGGTTTTCATTCGATTTCAAGCCCTCGAGGATAGAAATTTGTACAGAATCTCACTAAATCGGGTTTTCATCAAATCCGTTCTCGATCTCTGTTTTCTCTTCCATCGGAACCACCTGCAACTCGACCATGTTTTAATACCGGTCTCTCTCACTGCTCTGATCTTCATTGTCATCCGACCACCATCATTAGAACCGGATCACTTGTCAGTGCCGACACCCATCATCTTCCTTCAAGCAACAACCCACCGGATCGATGCCTTCAATATTCACCTCCTGCCTCTGCTCCGATATCATGCTACAGGTGGTGAGCTCCAACAAAGAACCAAACAAAAAAAAACAAGTCTTCTCTAGGAGCGTTGACCTACAGTCGTTGATCTCTTTTTTGTGTTCGCTCTCCAATACATTCAATTCCAAACAAAAACAAAAAGAGAAACGGACCCATTTCATCAAATGGTTTGCAATATTATATTTGGGATGGACTATTTCTTTTAGGCTTCTCACAAACTAGCTCTTTTGGAGAGGGGAAACGTGTTATAGTAGGAGGAGGTTGGAGGTGATGACGTTACAATTGAAATTAAAACCTGTTATAGTGAGTCAAGTGAACAGGTCGAACGATAGTTTATGCCCTAAATGTACAAAAAAAAAAGTTTGTTGACCTTTTAAAATAAACACGAAAAGTTCAATGGGTAATATGATATTTGCCCTTAGCGCTAATGGGTTACGGATCCACCTTATACAAATGCCAAATAGAGATGGCAAAAACTTACACAACACGCTAACCCAACATGAACTCGACATAAATAAACGAGTTTAGGTAAGATATTTCAACTCGTTTAATTAAACGAGTTTGCACGACACGATAATTAAACGGGTAATATTAGAATTGAGAATTTAAACTCGAAAATAACTCGTATATTTATATGCAAGTTTTTTGAAATCTTTAGATAAACTAGAAAACCCTAAACCAAAACCAAAATCATATGTAAAAAGAAATTTTTTAGATTAAGTCATTTTATAACGTGGAAATGACTTAGCTGTCCGAATCAAGTCAAGATTTCATTTTCAGTTTTTCTGTTCTCCGATTTCTGCTCTATCATAACTACACAATGCCATTGACCACTCCCTCATCCTCATGATCCCGCCCCTTCAGCTTCCCAACTTATAATCTTTCCATTTAGCACTCCAAACTTACTAAAAATTTAGTCTTTCCGTCTCCCAACTACTACCTTTTCCAATTTTTATATTTTCTTTTTCGTCTATCCAATTCTTACTCTTTGGACATGTTTAGTGTTTTAACCTCACATGACACAGCATACATTTCAAGATCTAACACCGAAACCAGACATAAAAATAAACAGGTTGACACAATAATTATACAGATCGGGTTAATATCAAATTCTCTCAACCCCTTAACTGTCTTGAAACGGCACGTTTGTCAAATCTAAGGAAAAGCTCTCAATGGGATGATGATTGTGGCAAACGCCATTTTGGCATCAAGATTCAAATCTCTCCCAAATTACATAAATTTTCTAAATTATTCCGCTTTAATTGTAAATCGTGTGATTGATTATCTACTTCCAAACAATCATCAAGCTAATCTTTCAGAAAAAGAAATAAAAAAAAAAGTCGATAATTTAGCATTTACAACAAAAGTGTCATCAAAGTGAAGGGAAAAAAAAAAAAAGGAAAGACCTACGACGTGCTTTTGGTCACATATGCTCATTGTGTACATGTTTATCAGCTCCACAAATACAATCATTTTTCAACATGATATAATATACTCACTCACAAGTCACAACAAGAAGAGAGATTTGCAATGTTTGTTGTTCTTGATGATATATATATATATATATATATATATATATATATATATATATATATATATATATATATATATATATATATATATATATATATATATATATATCAAGATGTAAAAATGTGCCAATGGTGATCTGTCCCCATTTTTTCCTTGATTTTTTCAAGCCTTTTCAAAATCTCCAAGAACGAAGGTCTCTTGTTCATATCCGCATCCCAGCAGTTCTCTGTCAATCTATCATTTCCCAAAAAAAAAAAAAAAATTAACAAAATAAAATAAAAGACTTGTTACCTAAATAAGTAAAAAAAAAAAAAAAACATACTCTCTGAGGTCAGGACTGTAACTTTTCGCCCTAAAAACAGGCCGCAGCCCTTCTGCTGCACATTTTGCTGCTTCATAAGGTTCATAATTTGACAACGGTGGATCCCCTTCAATCATCTGTATCATAATTCATAACATTTATTTAAATATAAATATAAATTCAAAATCTATTTTTTTTTTATAAAAACAAAAAAGAATTACCTGGTAGAGAATCATTGCGAAAGAGTAGACATCAACTTTCTTATCATATCTACGGTGCTTGAAGACTTCAGGAGCCATGTAACGATCTTTTTGATTTTTTTATTTCATAAAAAGATAAAAAGAAGTATAAATATTATGTGAGTAAATTTTATTATTAACAAATTATAAAATACATAAACATACAGCTTCCTGTTTCTCCAGTCATTTTGTAGACATCATGAGAATTTTGAACTCTGATAAGTTTGCTTAGTCCAAAGTCTCCAACTTTAAGATGGTCAGCATTGGAGTTGACTAAAAGAACATTCCTTGGTTTTAAGTCTCTATGAATTATCACATTTGGCTCAGTATGCATATAAGCCATGCCTCTGTACAAAAAACAAAATTTTAATATATATGTAACAAAATATGTATTATAAAATATTTAAAAAAAAAAAAAAAGTACCTTGCAATGTCTAGAGCAAAGTTTATAGCTGTTGTTGGATTAAGAGCACCCTTTTCCTTCAGACACTGATGAAGATCACCCTGCATTTAAACATCGATGTTTATATTTTAAAAATATGATTTTCTTTTTTTTGTTTTGAGTTAAAAAAGTGAAAAAAGTTACCCCTCGTAAAAACTCGGTGACTAGCATTAAGGGTTTCTTTTCAGTAACAGCTCCAAGGAATTGTACTATGTTAGGGTGGCGAAGTTTGACCAGTAAGTTGACCTCGTGTCTAAAGTCCTGACTGTGTTAATAAATGAAAGAAAATTCATCAGATGACAATTACTTATTTTGATAGACTTATGAAGGGTATTTCAGTCAATGACAACTGAAAAATAAATGAGATGGATTTAATGTTATGACTCACATCACGAATCTGTCATCTGAGAGACTTGGAAGTATACGTTTCACAGCTACAGGTGTTCCACGCCAAGATGCTTTTATAATCTCACCAAAGGAACCCTATTATTATCAGTCAAATTTATTATTTACAGAAGAAAAACATAATTAATAATTTTTCTGGAATAAATAAATAAAAACAGACCTTGCCTACAATGTGTGAGCTTGTGAAATCAAGCTCCACAGGGTCAATTTCCCAGTCACACTTATTTGAAAGAGGGGGTAGCACAGGTTTTGGTTCAGAGTGGCTTCCATTTTGGCCCTGAAATTAAAAAAAAAAATGCTTAATTTTGAAGCCAATAAAAGTATAAGATCAAAAATAAGATTCTTGAAACATAACAAGTAAAGAATCAAGGTTGTATAATGGAGAATAGGAATTAAACTAATGTGATATATGTAACATGCTTACATTAGAAATTAGGTATTCAACTTACCAATGACTTGCCATCGTGTAACTTCAGTAACTCAATCATGTTATGTTTTTTAGCTCCTTCTGCATCTGCTAGAGGCTGTCATGAGGAGTATTAACTTGAGAGAAGAGTATTATGGTAAGTTGAAAGTTAAATGGTAGATGCAGATTCACAACAGAAGCCAAAAATAAAATAAGCATCAACTGATTAGAAACTAGAAGCAGATTGGAAAAGGGAAGCAATTTGTTGTTCCACTGCCTTTAACTGTAATATTTGATTTGAAAAGATGAAGAGCACAATCAGTGTTGATATAATAGTAAATGTGTTGATATGATCAGTGTCCTTCACATAAACTCCTATGCTTTGTGCTTATAAGAACTAAAATCCTGATCACCACCGAAGAAGCCTACTCGGCATTCTCTTCTCATTAATCATGTAAGTTTCTGCAGCTATTTATGTTAAATTTTTCATGAATTTTGTCTGCAGAACAGCAAGGGCGTGTGCTGAAGATTCTGATTACAAATAACAGTAAGAAATTACAAAGAACCAACAACAAGGGCAGCATCAGGATCATGCCAGTCCAAATCAACAAGGAACTCTCACTAAATTTAAAGCAATAATTCAATGAACTGAACCCTAACATATTGATTCCAAAGTTCACCAATTTCAACCGAACCGCAGTAATCACCAATTCGACAAAATTAAACTAGCAAAACAGTTAGCATAGAGGTAATTTTGTGTTACCGTGTTCTTCCATCGATCTTGAGCATTAACATCAGCGCCATACTCGATCAAACATTTAGCAACATCGACCCATCCATGAAGTGAAGCAACGTGAAGCGGAGTTCGATTATCGTAATCCCTAGCATTAACCAAAGAGCGATCTTCGTCCAAAAGCTTCTTCACTGCAGCGGCATCGTTCTGGTGAGCGTGCCAAAGTATAAGCGAGGTCCGGCTCACTTTAGCTTTGTCCTTCTTCTTCGCCGGAGCACCACCGGAGTGGCCTGAGCTTCCTTCACTCCCGCTCATCCAATTAGTCGATCGATATGACAATCAGATTGATTGTTGTTCGAAATCCTGTTGGTTTTGGGGAGATTGAAATCGGTCGTCGGTGGTGCTACAGTTAGAAATTGATGAAGTGGATCGAAATGTCTTCACGTTTTCAACCGTCACGTTATTAATACTCCTTCGGTCCTTGTCCTTAGCCACGTATTTATTATCAGCAAATAATAAAGCTAATTTTTTTCCCAATTTTTTTTAAATAAATTTAAGGAAATACTACCTTTCATCTTTTTTTTTTTGTACGGCAAATACCAAGCGGAAGCCTTCCGTCTTTATATTTTTTATTTTTATCGTTTAATTTTGATTTTATTATTTAGCATTCATTTTAAATATTTTATTTGTGTTATAAATTACTTGATAAAACTTATAATAACAAAAGGGACATTTAAAATCTAATTATTATATATTAAAAACAAAAATATTTTGGATAAATTACATGAATGGCCCTTGTGGTTTGGGATAATTTGTAGTTCCAAACAACTTTTTTTTTTTAATTCGGACCATCCCAAAGGTTTTTTTTGTTTCGAATTTGGTCCCTAAATGATATGAAAAGACACAATTGCCCTTACTGATTTATTTTACAATTTATTGTTTATTAATTTATTAAAAAAAGGTTAATAAAATATATCCCTTTTATTACTAAGGCGTTGTTTGATTTTCTGAAGCAAATTAATGAAGTCTGCGGACCACCTCTGCAACCCTCTGCAGTAGAAGAGGTGGACCAAACGGCTGCAGACTGTAATAAGAAACGTGTTTGTTTTTTTAACATTTGCATACTGCTGCAAATATTACAAATTAAAATAAACTAATTTTATAAACCGAAAATAGCTTTTTTATAATGTATAACATTTCGGTAGAAATTAATGATATTTCAGTAAAAAATAATGATATTTCAACAAAAAAAAAATAAAGATATTTTAGTAAAAAATAATGATAATTCATCAAGAAATTATCATTATTGAATATAAAAAAACGAAAAATAAACTCAACAAAAATAAACGAAAAAAATGAAAAAAAATGTGAAATAAAATTTTAACAACATATAATCAAAATTTCAGCAATAAAAAATGAAGAAGAAGAGGTTGGAAGAGGCCGTACAAGTGCTGCGCCAAATAGAGCACGCGCAGAGGTTTTTGACTCAGAAGACTTCTAAAAAACAAACAACTACGAGATTAAAAGTGTTGTGTGGGTGCTGCGCCGCGCAGCAATAAGAAGTTTGAAGAGGTTTTTTCCAAAAAACAAACAGCACCTAACTCCTCATTTTTGCCTAATACCAAAAGAGAAGACATTCACTTTCTTGCCTGAAAAAGCCACATGGCCTCCTCTTTGTCTCATACTCTCGCCAGAAAAATCCATACTGTCGTCGCATCTCGTCGGTCGTCACTACTCAATGTACTTAGTCAAAAGACCGCACGAGACAGAATCACAACCTCCACTTCCTTGCCTACACTGCCTACACTGTTTAGGTCCAGTAGCATACAGACTACAACTACCCGCGGAGCTAAACGGTGTACACCCCGTGTTTCATGTCTCTAATCTGAAGAAGTGCCTATCAGATGAAACCCTTGTCATTCCTCTTGACGAAATCGAAATCAATGAGAATCTCCTGTTCGTCGAAGAACCAATCGAAATCATGGACAGGGAGGTGAAGCGTACTAAGCAGAGTCGCATCCCGATCGTGAAGGTACGGTGGAACGCAAAGCGTGGGCCAGAATTCACTTGGGAACGCGAAGATCAAATGAAGCAGAAGTACCCTCACCTATTCTAGCATTCTCAAATCTAGCTTTCAAACAGAATTTCGGGACGAAATTCCCTCTAACGGGGGGATGATGTCACAACTGGAAATTTTGTGTCATGTAATCTATACATTCAAGCTAATGTGAATCAAAAACTTAAGAACATGATTGACACCTACTATTATGACATCAAAAACTTCAATCAAATACATCATACAAGTACTACAAATAGTCATCAAACGATTGGAGACCCTAGAAGTCCTTGTTTAAGTCCATTTTGGACTAGGACTCCCTTATAGGATCCAAATGGACCAATAAGCTTCCAATTAGACTACCATGGGCTTAGAACCCTTATATAGGCTCTAATTGGACCCACATCAATTTATTTCAACATTATGGGCCACATTGGGCCTAGAATGAAATAAATTAATAACTATGAACCATAATTAACCTAATTTGACCCTAACAAGTCATAAAAATCACCTTTATATTTATTTGGACCAAAAAATACTCAACTTAACCATGAAAATTGGGCTTAAGCATTTAAGGCCCAAACATTCTCTTCTCCCCCACCATTCTCGGCCCAAGCCCAAATAAAAGGGAGGAGTTGACTTCTTGCATGACACATCATCTTTGTATGGAGGATATCTAAGCATTACCCTTCAAACATCCATGCATTCTCATTCTTCCATGCAAACATCACCTCAAGGTCATTTCTTCTCTCTCTCCCTCTCCCTTCTTGTTTCGGCCGAGAGTAACCCACACACACACACCTCACAAACTCTCTCTAAATTACTCAAGAAATCATCCCCTCTCTCCATTCAAAAGTCTCGAAAATTTGGCTTGAAGCCTAAGAATCATCCTAAAGAAATTCACCATCTAAGGTAAGTTAATGTTTAACTTATGATCTAACTCCCTCTACTTCATTAAAATCTCTTCTAAATTCATTCACTCTTGTGATCTTGCATCCTAGAGGTCGAAATCTTCATCAAAGGGTGCTAAGGCCAAAAATCACTTCATTTTTCTTCCATCTTCTCTCCAAAACCGAAACCACACCCAAGGTGAGCTTCATACCCCCTATTTTCTGTTTTTATGAGTTTTTTTTTTTTTTGGGGGGGGGGGGGGGGGGAATACAAGTGAAAGTGTAGATCTATATGTGTCTTGTATGCTTTGTATGATTTCCATGCTTATATGTGTGCTTTTGTGTGTTATAATGTTGGATTTAGCCATAAAACCCCTCAAAACCGAGATATACCTTATGTTAAATGATTTTAGCATCTAATATATTTCTACATACAAAGTGTTTCTAGAAAAATAGCTAAGTGGTTTAGTAACAATTTCTTTGGGCTAGAAACACAATTTTTGGACCTCAAATGTGAAAAATACAAAATTAAGGGCCCAAATTGACATATCACGAATTCTGATGGATGAGGTGTGTCAAAACAGTTTCAACAAAACAATTTCTGGAAATATACTCATTTAGAGGATTAAAAACATAAATTTCAAGCTTAATGGGCTAAAAATGACATTTTCGGCCCAATGAGGCCCATTATGTGAAATTTTCTGTTTTGGACGGGCCAAAACTGTGTTTTTCTGTAAAACAGTGGACTATAAGTGTTCCAAGTCCTTTTCAAAGGTTTAAAATGCTTTTTTTAATTTAAAAAGGACCAAAGTTGCAAAAATTTTACAATTTGGGCCAAAATTGTCAAAATTGCGAAAAAGAAGGGTTATAACCGAGAAAACTGAAATTTCAGGGACTTAAACTGTTTTCTATGAAAAATATGCTGAAAAATATTAATTTCAATAATTTTTGGTGTTAAAATGTCAAGAAAATTGATTTAAGGACAAAACCGGAAAGTATTTAAATAAAGGGTTGAAAAAGTAAATTTTACAAACAATGAGGGGCTGAAAACAGAAAACTTTCAAGACTAATTCAATACATGCAATTTGATCAAATGATGGCACCGCGACTATCGACGAAATACAATACATTACAATACCAAAAGTCGTTGTTAAACGAATTGGTTCGGTCTCGAACCAATAAAAATCCGAAACTACTAACACGACGACACTACGACACTATGACACTACGACACTACGATTCATACTAATAACGTTTGGGAATTCAATATACATGCGAGTGTGCACAGACGTCTACGCACCATCTTTGGGCCCCAAAAGTGTAAAATCTTGTTTGTTGAGCCTAGCTAGCCCAATGACCTGATCTTAAGGCCCGAAGACCTCTATCTTACGAAGTGTTGGGTTTTACCGATCTGACACAACGTAAAAGGACTTTCAATGGCTTGTATACTATTGGTCCCCAAGGGTCCTTTGGTATTGCTAGTAGAGTCTACCTTTCATGCGAGGCGGGTCTGGGACCCCTCGTACCTTTTTTTTTATCCCCAACCGGTTAATAAAGTCATCGAGGCCTTCGTGTCCTCTTTCTCTTCGGATGTGGGACTACACGTAGTCAGGGCGGTTGGATAACGTGATTAGTACGGACGACGCCTACGGGATCGTTAGTATAGCTATAGACTAGTCGTTTGTGTAACGCGTGTTTGTAGCAATTAATCATGCTCAAAAAAATAATCCAACGTCGCCTGGTTTTGATAACTTCACGCGTTGCAATGGTTTCAATGTAAATTCATGGAATTCAAAGAATTAGGAAAACATCGGGTTTTCCTAGGGTTTTTCAATACATACAGATTCGAAATACATACAACTTTAATGAACAATTTTTACGAGTATAGAAACAAACAAGCATACCTATGGATCTCCACAAACGTTTTCAAAAACTTTTCTTTTCAGAAAATATCGGATTTTCTTGTGGTTTTCAAACGACACGAACATTGTTTTTCTTCAAATACAGCTTATGAACTCACCAACATTCCACATGTTGACGTTTTTCAAAATACTTGTATTCTCAGGGAACCAGTGAATCAAATGAATCATATTCAGTGATGGCTTGCAGTTTATTTATGTACGAATCGAACAATTTATTTTGGGAATGTAACGTGTAAACAATGTATTTCATGTAAACTTTACTGGTTGTACTATATTAATGCATGGTGACGAATGTTGTTACGTTTCATATATATACAATGTTATGGTATTCAATTGAGTCACGACAGCCCCCGAACGTTTCCGCCGCCTGGTTTGGGGGTGTGACAGTCAATATGTCTTGATCTTCCATGATCTCTTGGTTCCTTTGTCAAGCAACCGCTCCTTCATTGTCACAGAAAAGTTCCATCGACTCCTTAATGGTTGGAACAACTCCAAGATCTCCGATGAAGTTCTTCAACCAAATGGCTTCCTTTGATGTTTCACTTTCTGCTACGTACTCTGATTCACAGGTAGATTCATCTACTGTCTCTTGCTTGCAACTTTTCCAAGTAATTGCTCCTCCATTTAAAGTAAGCACCCAACCAGATTGAGAATGGAAGTTGTCTCTATCTTTCTGAAAATTGGCATCACTATACCCATTTACTTTCAATCTATCACTGCCACCAAGTACTAGGACCTAATCCTTAGTCCTTCGCAGATACTGTGACAACCCGAAACTTTTTCGGTTAACGTTAGCCCGATTCCGTCAAATAAATTTTGAATTTTATTTTGTTCCGTCAAATTCTTATATCTTGGAAAATCATTAATTTATATAATTAAATTTTATATAAGAGTCAGAACCAAAAATCACGTGAAAACCCAAGTTTTTCTTCAAAAATCAGCAAAATCCGGTCAGACTGGTGTTCACGGCCGTGAACCCGATCACGGTCGTAAACCGTTCATGGATGGTGGACCCCACCACCGACCATGAACCCAGCCTATATATATGTGTGTTCTACCCTCATTTACACTTTTCTGGCCAAAAACTCATCTATCTTCTCTCTAATCTCCCAACCGCAAACTCAAGATATCCTCATTTTCTTCTGAAAATCATCAAAAATCACCTTTGGGTGCTGTTGTGGAACCTCTAAAACGTGTTTTTCATCGAATCAGCAAACCCCTGTTGAAGGGTGTACGGCCGTGAACCCTTCAAATCTTCAAGGGCCGAAATCATGTTCACGACTGCAAACCATTCAAGGACCATGAACCCTTCAAATCCTCACCAAGAACTGTTTACGGCCGTGAACACTTTCCAGCAGTGAACACTTTGGAAATCAAAAACCCTCCATTCACTTCATCAGTCTCGGTAACATTCCTAAACCGAAAGCAAGTGTTTTCCAACACTATAATTAATGGTTTCACTAATAATACGCAAATATGTGCTTAATTATTATTAGGATTCCGTTAACTTAGCGTACAACAACTCGAGGGTCCTCATTCCAACCTCGTTGTCCGGCATTCACGCAATCAACAGTGAGTTCATACCCCTACGCTTTTATTATTTTAACGTTTTCAGGGGGGATACAAGCCAATCACAAATAGTTTTTGTGAACTTTATACACAAAATTTCAAACAAGATTAAAACTGATGCAATTGACACAACCAAAAGATCACCACATTTTATGAAATGTTTAAATATCTTATCACTTTTGTAACATGCTGAGCATAAGGGAGGTTTTCAACTCACAATTATAATTGCATAGTTTTCAGAACTATACATGAACCGAGTACTTAACATACTGCAAACTATAATAGGTATAGTTTGGGACTTCAATACACAATTTCACAATTTTAGAGTTTATACATTAACAAACATATAAACTATGGTAGAACTAGTTTATGGTATACATTACTATCTTTCGGATAACAAGGGTACATTACTAAATAATTATTTAAGTATAATTATTTCTACTCTACAAGACATACATTCAGATTCAAGTACGAGAGAACATAACACTGCACGTAAACTAGTTAATACAGTGTTGTGAGACATCACTTTAATTGTACCCTTCGGGGTGCGGGCTGAATCCTATCATAGTATAGCCAGAGTCTCCTGGAGGAAGAGCATGACATTTGTGAATAAATCTATTCGGGATTGACTATCCCACACCTGAACTGCTAGCTACAGTTAGGCAGACACGACTGGGGTGACAAATTTCATAACGCACGACGTCTGAAGAACATCATAGAGGTCACTAGGTCATATCAAACATGGTTATACGAACTCACAACAATATAAACTAACCTTTTGTTTACGGAATTTCATTCTTCATTAGTTTTATTTTCATTAATAGAACTACTACATACTACAACTGGAGGATTCCAGGGATTTCAACGCATGATTTTATTTTAATTAATGAAACTACTATACATATTGGTGCTATCCAAGGTTTTCAAACAGAATATTCTATACATACTGGTGATAGCCAGGGTCTTCATAGAAAAGGGTTTTCATTCAAAACAATATTATACAATACATATATTGGTAACCAGATATATGAACTAATACATTATGGAACACCGTAACGAACTCACATGTTAGAAATATTGGATTTTCTTGGAAACATACAAACATTTCACAGATTCATCAACAGGTTTTCACTACAAAAACATGCTTATAAACTCACCAGCTTAATGTTGATACTCTTTTCAAAACTGCTTGTATTCTCAGAAAAGCAGTAGATATACTTCCACAACTTTTGAGAAGACGGAGCGTATAGAGTCACGTCTTTTCATATTTTTCTATACTTTTGGTGTATACAAATATGTATCAAAGAGATGTAAATATTTTACTTATTCAATGTAATGGTTGTGTTTACTTTGATTACTATGATGCAATTGTTGTGATACTATACATGACGTCCTCCATCCCCGAACGTTTTCGCCGTTTCGGTTTGGGGGGTGACAGATTGGTATCAGAGCTATTTTTTATAGTGAACTAAGTATATCGAACCTTACATGGTATACAACTATAAACACTAAAGGCGCCGAAGCGCTCTGAAACGAAAAGTATACTTTAAAATATAAGTATTTTACAAGAAGTATACAAGTATACATACGTACAAGAAGCTGTAACATAGTAAGAATTACATAAAAGTATTTAGGGCGAGTTTGGAAACTACAATTAAACCTGAATAGTTATGTAGTCATATATGGGGCCAATATAACCCGATTTACTATATTTTTCCGAGATATGACCAACATGTGTTTGGGAGTGACTGTGGTATTGTGACAAGTCTAAAACTCACCAAATCCTATACTAATGAAGCACATAGTTAAAATACTATAGGAGTATTTTATGGTTCTATAACACTGCACATAATTGTTACAAGTAGTACTAATCCTCACAAATGAAAGACCTGCAATTCCTTGTTTATGTTAGTAAACCTTTATTGTAGATCTTTGTTATCGATGTGGGATTAAGATATATCTTGCTCGAAAATATCTGATTCATGATCAATATAAGGCTTATCGTCATTTTCCCCTTGTATCTTTTAGAGAAAGATGCCTCCCAAGAAGAGACCCAACAGAAAGAACGACGATCCTCCAACAGATCCACCGCCACCACCTCCTCAGTTCGATCCAGCTATGTTTCAAGCAACAGTTACAGCCGTTGTGGTTGCCGCAATGTCGCAGATCAATTCTGGCGGCTCTAGTGGATCGGGAAGTGGTTCCCATCCCCTTAATCTTGATGGTGGTCAAGGACACCAGAAGGAGTGTTCCTACAAAGACTTTATAAACTCGAAACCCAAATTCTTTGACGAAATGGAGGTGTCATTGCCCTAGCTCGTTGGTTCGAGAAGATCGAATCAATTTTTGAGATATGTGCGTGTTCCGAGGCAAACAAGGTGAAGTTTTCCGCCTGCACCTTCATCGATAGAGCACTGACTTGGTGGAATAGCCAAGTCAAATCCCTAACTCTGCCGCTAGCCAATGCCATGGGTTGGGAGAGTTTGAAAGAGTTAATGCTTGCACAGTATTACCCAAGGGGAAAGATGCAAAAGCTGGAGCACGAGCTCTGGAACCTGAAGATAAAGGGTTCCGACATTTCTGCGTACACTACTAGGTTCTGCGACCTCGCTCTTCTGTGTCCCGAGATGGTCACCACGGAAAGCAAGAAAATCGAGAGGTACATATGGGGATTGACACCCTAACTCAAGGAAACATCTTGGATGCTAAACCTATCACTTTTGATAGCGCCAAATGTCTGGCACAGACTCTGATAGATCACGGGGTTGATCATGAAACTGTAGCAGTCGTTCCCGAACCGCCAAAGGCGAGTGGTGAGAAGAAAAATTCTGGAACAAGCGTAAAGGCAAGTCTTCGCATGAGCCCTCCAAGAAACAACAAATAGTGGCAGTTCATGCTGCTACCACTCCCGATGCTGTTCCTGCAACTCAAGCACCTGCCATTACTAGATGTTAGATACGAACAGACTGATGAGAGCGAAAGGAGGTCACATTGCGATTGGATGCGACTTGATGTGATCGATCGCAATCCATCACAGTCACTCATGGTTATTCGATGCATACCTTGGAATGAGACACAATGCGAACCAAGGAGTATTACTGGATGCGAACGACTGGTAGATGCGAAATTTTTTTGGTTACAATTGCGATTCTCATTCTTGTATGCGATTCTCGCAATGGGTCCAAGTGCGATGCGAGTCTTAGAGTTCTATTAGCTGCAAACGCGGGCTACATCAGATTCTGACATTTAACTTCACAATTTTTCACCCAAAACATTGGCCCCCTCCCTTGCTTGAGAAGAAACAACGTTGTTGCCTCCCCGTTTCACGACCAGTTCTCATTCTCATTCTCATTCTCATTTTTTCTTTTTCTTTTTTGCTAACGTCACACATACTCACACAATAGGAATCAATCTTTTTTGTTCTATCTCCTATCGGCGCAACAAAGGAGAACGACTTTTTTTATGAACGATGGTAGGAATGGACGTAGGAGAAGGATCGATCATTCTCCTTGGGAGTTATACCCTATTTGTCACAACTAGAAATTTTGTGTCTTGTAATCACAATACTTAAGTAAAATGTTGAATCAAAAACTTAAGAGCATGTGTGATACCTATTATTATGACATCAAAAACTTCAATCAAATACATCATACAAATACTGCAAATAGTCAACAAGCAATTGGAAATCCTAGAAGTTCTTGTTAGGTCCATTTTGGACTAGGACTTCCTTATTGGACTCAATGGACCAATAAGCTTCCAATTTGACTATCATGGGCTTAGAACCCTTAATTGGGCTCTAATTGGACCCACATTAATTTATTTCAACATTATGGGCCATATTGGGCCTAGAATGAAATAAATTAAGAGTGTTGAACCATGAATAACCTAAACTAGTCCAACAAAGTGTAAAAAAAAATCATATTATATTTCTTTTAGGTTAAAACTCATCCAACCTAACTTCTACATGGTCTAGAGGGCATAAAAGCCCAAATTTTCCTTTTCCTTCAAAATTCTCGGCCCAAGGCCCAAATCCAAGAAGAAATGAAGAAGGTTTGACTTTCATTGCCACCTCTTTATTCTCTCATGGATCTCCATGCACAAACACATGTTTCCATGCACATATCACTTCACTCACTTCTCTTTTCTCTCTTTCCTTTCCTTTGGCCGAGAGTTTACACACACACACACACATCTCACAAAAATCTCTCTAAATCACTCAAGACTTCTCTCTTTCTCTCCATTCAAAATCTCGAAATTTTGCTTGTGTTTCAAGAGGATTTTACAAGATAATCATCATCCTTTGGTAAGTTTTTCCATGTCTAAGTTACAAAACTCCCTTTTCCTATAAGATCACTTATTCTAAACAAGTTTCTTTGGTAATCATACTCCTAGAAAACTCCATAAACTCGAGATCTTCATCAAGGGGAGCTAGGGCCAAAAATCACCAAGTTTTCTTCCATCTTTTCTTCAAAAACCGAAACCACACCCTAAGGTGAGCTTCATACTCCCTATTTTTCTGTTTTATAAGTTTTGTGGGGGGGGGGGGAATACAAGCAAATGTGTAGATCTATATGTATTTGTATGCCTTGTATGATTTCTATGCTTATATGTGTGTTTTTGTGTGATTGTGATGTTGGATCTAGTCATAAGCCCCTAAAAATCGAGATATACTTTATGTTAAATGATACTATCATCAATTATATTTCTACATACAAAGTATTTCAAGAAAAATAGCTAAATGGCTTAATAACATCTTCTTTGGGCTAAAAACTCAATTTTTGGACACAAAATGTTAAAAATATAAAGTTAAAGGGCCCAAAATGACATATTACGAATTCTGATGGGTGAGATGAGTCAAAACAGTTTCAATAAAGTGTTTTCTGGAAATACATTCTTTTGGAGGATTAAAAATATAAATTTCAAGCTTAATGGGCTAAAAATGGCATTTTTGGCCCAATAGGGCCCAATGTGCGAAATTTTCTGTTTTGAAGGGCTAAAACTGTGTTTTTCTGTAAAACAGTGGACTACTAGTGTTCCAAGTCCTTTTCTAAGGTTTAAAATGCTTTTCAAAATTAAAAAGGACCAAAGTTGCAAAAAATTTCCAATTTGGGCCAAAATTGTAAAAACTGCGAAAAAGAGGGGTTACAACCGAGAAAACTGTATTTTTAGGGAACAAAACTGTTTTCAACTAAAAATAGGCTGAAAAATATCAATTTCAGTAAGTTTTGGTGTTAAAATGTCAAGAAAAATGGTTTAAGGACTAAACCGAAAATTTATTTATTTAAAGGGTCGAAAAAGTAAATTTACAAATTAAAGAGGGGCTGTAAACAGAAAATTTTCAATGCTAATTCAATACACCCATCGTGATCAAATATTGGCACCGCGACTACCGACGAAATACAATACACAACAATACCAAAAATCGTTGTTAAACGAATTGATTCGGTCTCGAATCAATAACAACCCGAAACTACTAACACGACGATAACTCGATTCATACAAGTAACCTTTGGGAATTCAATACACACGTGAGAGTGCACAGACGTCGACGCACCATCTTTGGGCCCCAAAGTTTAAAATCTTGTTTGTTGGGCCTAGCTAGCCCAATGACCTGATCTTTAGGCCCGAAGACTTCAACCTTACGAGTTGTTGGGTCTTACATGATCCAACACAGCGTAAAAGGACTTTCAATGGCTTTTATACTATTGGTCCCCAAGGGTCCTTTGGTACTGCTAGTAAAGTCGGTTATTCTAATGCGAGTCGGGTCAAGGGCCCTTCGCACTCTTTTTATCCCTAACCGACTAACGGAGTTATCGAGGTCTTCGTGCCCTCTTTCTCTTCGGATGTGGGACTACAAGAAGTCAGGGCGGTTGGATTACGTGAATAGTACGGACGACGCCTACGGGATCGTTAGTATAGTTGTAAACTGGTCGTTTGCGTAACGCGTGTTTATAGCAATTCACCATGCGCAATAATCTGACGTCGCCTGGAATCAATGACTTCACACGCCGCGATGGTACAACAACTTCATGGAATTCAAAGTGTTAGGAAAACATCGGGTTTTCCTAGGGTTTTTCAATACATACGGTTTCGAAATGTATACAAGTTTAATGAACAATTTTTTTTACAACTATAGAAACAAACAAGCATACTTATGGATCTTCACAAACTTTTTCATAAACTCTTTTCAGAAAATATCGGATTTTCTGGTAGTTTTTCAAAGCAATACAAAACGTTGTTTTTCAAATACCGCTTATGAACTCACCAACATTTTATAAGTTGACGTTTTTCAAAATACTTGTATTCTCAGGTAACAAGTAAACCGAAGGAAAAATGTACTCAGTGATGGCTTGCAGTTTATCTATGAATCGAACAATTTAATTTTTGGGAATGTAATGCTAAGACAATGTACTCAGTGTAAACTTTATCAGTTGTACTATATTAATGCATGGTGACGAATGATGTTATGTTTCATATATATTCAATGTTATGGTATTCAATGAAGTCACGACAGCCCCCGGACGTTTCCGCCGTCTGGTTCGGGGGTGTGACAGGTTGGTATCAGAGCTTTGTTTATAGTGAACTAGCATATCTAGCCACACATTGATATGCAACTATAAACCAAAAAGAGGGACTAACATAACTCTGAACAAAACGAGTAAATAAAACACCCTTGCTTGCATTAGGAATAAGAACATAACGCCGAACCAAACAAATTAATGCTAGTATCTCGGTTAATTCAGGACTGTTCTTAGTGGTACCAAGGAGTGGATGTAGCCTGATCAACTACATTCTCTCCAAAGTACAACTAACACACGTTTTTATGAGATCGAAATAGCTAGGGAACCTAAAACTATACCCTTTATCACCAAAAAGAGAACGCTTGTTTAGTCTGTACAATAGTTGTAGCCTCCTAGGAATAATGTTAGCATATTTACATACTCGCGCAGACAGCATGGCTGGTTTTCATCACCCTGGAGACCCTTATTTCCCTAATCAGGGAAATAACGGATGGTTAGAGGAAGAGCCTGAGGAAGACCCCGAAGAGGAATCTGACGGGGAACCGGAGGCTGGAGAAGAAGACGAGCCTGCCGAACCCGAAGAGGACGAAGAGAACTTCGAAGAGGAACCCGATGACAGTGAAGGGGGTGATTCGGACGCAGAGTCCGAAGTCATCAACCCCCCTTACCCGATCAGAGTGCCTGCCTATCGTGTGGGTCCCACTGGTCCTACCCCTCCTTGGGGTATTGATCTTTGGAGATGGAGCAGACATCAAGGACAACGACCTTCGTTCGGCATGTCACGTGAGTTCTTCGACCTGAGGGACGGAGGACCGGCCGACCGAGCCCTACCGGTCATGGTGAGACGATTACGGGACACCAACGATCTTGCTCAGGGCACTGCTGATCAGGTACGTCAGCTGTGGACTAGGGTCGAGCGTGCGGAACAGGAAACACGTGACGTCCTTCGGGAGTTTCATATGAGGCAGGTAAGGTGGGAGTCTCGACTTCAGGACGCTGAACGATTGGTGGCCCGTCTTCAGGGAGCATCCACATCCTCGGCACCACCTCCGGACGCAGCTCATCGCGGTTAGAGATAGACTTATCTTAGTAGGTCATTAGGAACTATGCTATGTACCCCAACTCTATGTTTAAGTGACTACACTACTCATAGAGTCGTTATGCTGTCGAACTGGTGTCACTCATGTATGCTCTTACGAGCAAAATTTTCTTGTATCAAATGCGGATAATATTAATAAACTTTTATGTGCTTTGTTATGATATTACAAATTGCTATGTGTTGAGAAGTTATGATTGTATGTCCAATGGTAGTAGTGTCTAAGTTCGTACCATGCACCTAGTTAGTAGGATCACAACCTCACAGAAACCACATACACTCAACATCTTTCCGTTTCGTGACAGAAAGATGCCTCTCCGACCTACTCGCGGAAACCCAGGACCAACTCCACCCGAAGTTGACTCCACTGCATTCCAGGCAGCCGTGTCTGCTGCGATCACCGCAGCTATGGCACAACTCCATCAGGGGAATAATGGAGGAGGCAACGGGCAAGGGGCAGGGAGTTCGAACAACGGGATGAATCAAGGACCTACCAAAACATGTACCTACAAGGACTTTACGAACGCCAAACCACGAACTTTTAACGGCACTGGAGGAGTGATCGCCCTGAAGCGATGGATCGAGAAGGTGGAGTCGGTATTCGAGATATACGATTGCCATCAGCAAATGAAAGTGAAGTTCGCGGCCTGCACTTTTGCGGATCAAGCACTCACCTGGTGGAACGGACATGTGGAAGCCATGACGCTCCCTGTAGCCAACTCTATGCCGTGGGCAGAGATGAAAGAAATGTTAATGGCTGAGTATTGCCCACGAGGGGAGATACAGAAGATGGAGCAAGAGCTATGGAACCTCACTATGCAGAATGCGAATATCGATGCCTACATATCAAGATTTAGTGAACTATCTCTGTTGTGCCCGGGTATGATCACCTAGGAAGGAAAGAAGATTGAGCGATTCATCTAGGGACTAACATCACCAATTCAAGGGAATGTGATAGCTGCAAACCCCGAAACATTTGACAGTGTAAAAAGATTGGCAAAGAAGCTGTATGACCATAACAACAAGAAGGGCGAGAAGCCAGTCGAGGCTGAGAAAAAGAAGGAAGGTGATGGCAAGAAGGGAAAGAATAATAAGAGGAAGGGGTGCCAGGGCCTCGAGACCTCTAAAAAGCAGCAGACAGTGGCGGTTAACGCTGTCACCACACCGGTTCCAGCCGCACCACATGCTCCAGCCTCAGCTGCTTCAAATGCTTCAAGACCTTATTCCGGTAATCTTCCCAAGTGCAATAAGTGCGGTCTCCATCATAATGGAGAATGCAAGGATTTTCAGTGCACCAGTTGCAATCGAAGGGGACACACTGCAAGGTACTGCAGGACTTACCCTCCCCAGAACCAAAATCAGGGAAACAACAATAACAATCATCGCAACAACAACAACAACATCACCGGCGGCAGCAATGCAGGACCTAGCCACACCTGTTATGGGTGTGGAAGGACGGGGCATTTCCGCCGAGACTGCCCTAACAACAACAATTCAGGAAACGGAGGAACAGGAAGGATGCTGACCATGGGTCATGGTGAGGCTATTCAGGACCCCTCTGTTGCTACCGGTACGTTTCCCCTAAACCACACTTATGCATGCATCTTATTTGACACCGGAGTGGAGCGAAGTTTCGTAAGTGATAAGTTTAAGCATTTATTAAAACAACAGCCCCAAAAGCTAAATGAAACCTTTACGGTGGAAATGGCCAATGGGAAAACCGAATCCACTGGGGAAATCTACATCGGATGTACCCTAACCCTCAATCAACACGTCTTTCGAATAGACTTGATGCCTGTATCAATTAGGAGTTTCGATGTGATTATTGGCATGGAATGGTTAAGCCCCCACCATGCTGAAATTATGTGTCACGAGAAGGTCGTTCGCCTTCGCCTTCCTAATCACGAAACCCTAGTAATTTACGAAGACAAACCTAGCATGAACCTTCGTCTCGTCTCGTGGATCAAGGCACAAAAACACCTACGGAAGAAGGATTCGGCATTTCTGGCTCACATAGTGGATAAAACCAAGGAAGAAACTAACATTCAAGATATTCCGGTAGCGTGTGAATTTCCAGACGTGTTTCCTGAAGATCTTCCGGGAGTACCCCCAGAGAGACAAGTGGAGTTTCGAATCGACCTCATTCCAGGAGCAACTCCTCTCGCTAAATCACCCTATCGGCTGGCTCCTGCTGAAATGCAGGAATTGTCCAGCCAACTCAGTGAGATTCTGGACAAGGGATTTATCCGACCTAGTTACTCGCCATGGGGAGCTCCAGTACTTTTTGTCAAAAAGAAGGACGGATCTTTTAGAATGTGCATCGACTACAGAGAGTTAAATAAACTCACTATTAAAAATCGCTTCCCACTCCCACGAATCGATGATCTATTCGACTAGCTCCAAGGAGCTAGTTATTTTTCTAAAATAGATCTACGGTCTGGATACCACCAACTCAAATTTCGGGAAGAGGATATTCCAAAAACCGCTTTCCAAACCCGCTACGGACATTATGAATTTGTTGTAATGCCCTTCGGTCTGACAAATGCTCCTGCCGCATTTATGGACCTAATGAATCGAATCTGTCGACCATTCCTCGACAACTTTGTCATTGTCTTCATTGATGACATTCTCATTTATTCTCGAAGCGAAGAAGAGCATGGCCGACATCTCCGACAAATCCTAGAAACACTGCGATCGGAGAAGCTATACGCAAAACTCTCCAAGTGTGAGTTCTGGCTCCGGAATGTGAACTTCCTAGGTCACGTAGTTAGCCAAGATGGAATTCATGTGGATCCCTCTAAGGTCAAATCCGTGGAAGGATGGGCAACCCCGACAACGCCCACAGAAATTCGTCAATTCTTGGGTCTAGCAGGCTACTATAGGAGATTCATTCAGAACTTCTCTAAGATCGCCAAACCACTTACCTCGCTTACACAAAAGGGTGTACCATTCAAATGGACGGACAAACAAGAAGTCGCATTCCGAACCCTGAAACAAGCTCTCTGCAGCCCCCCGGTGCTATCTCTACCTGAAGGAACGGAAGATTTTGTAGTCTACTATGACGCGTCAAATCAGGGATTAGGTTGCGTTCTCATGCAGCGTGGAAGGGTGATAGCTTACGCATCTCGCCAACTAAAGACGCACGAAGTAAACTATACGACCCATGATTTGGAATTGGGAGCCGCGGTCTTCACTCTGAAAATTTGGAGGCACTACCTGTATGGTACGAAGTGCACCATCTTCACGGACCACAAGAGTCTCCAACACATCCTGAACCAGAAGGAGCTGAACATGAGGCAACGAAGATGGGTTGAATTGCTAAACGATTATGAGTGCGAGATCAAGTACCACCTAGGCAAGGCCAACGTGGTAGCTGACGCATTAAGTCGGAAGGAGTACTCTAATCGCCGTGCGAAAACCCTCTCGATAACCATTCAATCTCATTTGGCCACCCAAATTGTAGCAGTCCAATCAGAGGCCATGAAGACGGAAAATAGAGCAAGCGAAGCATTGCGCGGGATGGAGAAGAACGTAGAGGCAAAGGAGAATGGAGTATACTACTTCATGAACCGTATTTGGGTCCCAAAAATCGGAGGATTTAGGGAGGTTTTTATGAAGGAAGCCCACAAGACACGATACTCCATTCATCCGGGTTTAGACAAGATGTATTTGGATATTAAACAACACTATTGGTGGCCTAACATGAAGGCGAAAATTGCAACCTATGTTAGTAAGTGCCTTACGTGCGCCAAGGTAAAGGTGGAGTACCAGAAACCCTCAGGATTATTACAGCAACCGGTAATCCCTGAGTGGAAATGGGAGAGGATTTCTATGGACTTCGTGACCAAGCTACCCAAGACGTCGGACGGACTGGACACCATATGGGTAATAGTCGACCGACTGACGAAGTCTGCCCATTTCCTGCCCATAAAAGAATCCTACAAGATGGAAAGATTGACACGTTTGTACATTCAAGAGATCGTGAGGCTCCACGGAGTACCAGTGTCTATTATCTCGGATAGGGACAGTAGATTCACTTCGCGTTTTTGGCAATCTCTCCATAAGGCACTAGGAACTCATCTCGACATGAGCACCGCCTATCATCCGCAAACGGATGGTCAAAGTGAACGAACCGTTCAAACGCTTGAAGACATGCTTCGCGCATGTGTGATAGACTTTGGGAAGTCATGGGAAACCCATTTACCTTTAGTCGAATTCTCGTATAACAACAGTTATCATTCAAGCATTAAGGTCGCTCCTTTCGAAGCACTGTACGGGCATAAGTGTAGATCACCGTTATGTTGGGCTGAAGTATGTGACATCCAGCTAGCAAAAGCACTCACGTCGGATCAGACGCTAACGGGACCAGAGATCATTCGTGAAACCACGGAAAAGATCATTCAAATCAGAGCTCGATTGCAAGCATCGCGCGACCGACAAAAGAGCTATGCCGATAAACGGCGAAAGCCCTTAGAATTTCAAGTTGGAGATCAAGTACTGTTAAAAGTCTCACCCTGGAAAGGAGTTATTCGTTTTGGGAAGCGGGGAAAACTGAACCCACGATACATTGGACCTTTCGAAATCGTCGCCCGAATAGGTCCGGTAGCATACAGACTGCAACTACCCGCAGAGCTAAGCAGTGTACACCCCGTGTTCCATGTCTCTAATCTAAAGAAGTGCCTATCAGATGAAACACTCGTCATTCCCCTTGATGAGATCGAAATCAATAAGAATTTCCTGTTCGTTGAAGAACCAATTGAAATCATGGACAGGGAGGTGAAGCGTACTAAGCAAAGTCGCATCCCGATCGTGAAAGTACGGTGGAACGCAAAGTGTGGGCCAGAATTCACATGGGAACGCGAAGACCAAATGAAGCAAAAGTACCCTCACCTATTCTAGCATTCTCAAATCTAGCTTTCAAACAGAATTTCGGGACGAAATTCCCTCTAACGGGGGGATGATGTCACAACTAGAAATTTTGTGTCTTGTAATCACAATACTTAAGTAAAATGTTGAATCAAAAACTTAAGAGCATGTGTGATACCTATTATTATGACATCAAAAACTTCAATCAAATACATCATACAAATACTGCAAATAGTCAACAAGCAATTGGAAATCCTAGAAGTTCTTGTTAGGTCCATTTTGGACTAGGACTTCCTTATTGGACTCAATGGACCAATAAGCTTCCAATTTGACTATCATGGGCTTAGAACCCTTAATTGGGCTCTAATTGGACCCACATTAATTTATTTCAACATTATGGGCCATATTGGGCCTAGAATGAAATAAATTAAGAGTGTTGAACCATGAATAACCTAAACTAGTCCAACAAAGTGTAAAAAAAATCATATTATATTTCTTTTAGGTTAAAACTCATCCAACCTAACTTCTACATGGGCTAGAGGGCATAAAAGCCCAAATTTTCCTTTTCCTTCAAAATTCTCGGCCCAAGGCCCAAATCCAAGAAGAAATGAAGAAGGTTTGACTTTCATTGCCACCTTTTTATTCTCTCATGGATCTCCATGCACAAACACATGTTTCCATGCACATATCACTTCACTCACTTCTCTTTTCTCTCTTTCCTTTCCTTTGGCCGAGAGTTTACACACACACACACATCTCACAAAAATCTCTCTAAATCACTCAAGACTTCTCTCTTTCTCTCCATTCAAAATCTCGAAATTTTGCTTGTGTTTCAAGAGGATTTTACAAGATAATCATCATCCTTTGGTAAGTTTTTCCATGTCTAAGTTACAAAACTCCCTTCTCCTATAAGATCACTTATTCTAAACAAGTTTCTTTGGTAATCATACTCCTAGAAAACTCCATAAACTCGAGATCTTCATCAAGGGGAGCTAGGGCCAAAAATCACCAAGTTTTCTTCCATCTTTTCTTCAAAAACCGAAACCACACCCTAAGGTGAGCTTCATACTCCCTATTTTTCTGTTTTATAAGTTTTGTGGGGGGGGGGGGAATACAAGCAAATGTGTAGATCTATATGTATTTGTATGCCTTGTATGATTTCTATGCTTATATGTGTGTTTTTGTGTGATTGTGATGTTGGATCTAGTCATAAGCCCCTAAAAATCGAGATATACTTTATGTTAAATGATACTAGCATCAATTATATTTCTACATACAAAGTATTTCAAGAAAAATAGCTAAATGGCTTAATAACATCTTCTTTGGGCTAAAAACTCAATTTTTGGACACAAAATGTTAAAAATATAAAGTTAAAGGGCCCAAAATGACATATTACGAATTCTGATGGGTGAGATGAGTCAAAACAGTTTCAATAAAGTGTTTTCTGGAAATACATTCTTTTGGAGGATTAAAAATATAAATTTCAAGCTTAATGGGCTAAAAATGGCATTTTTGGCCCAATAGGGCCCAATATGCGAAATTTTCTGTTTTGAAGGGCTAAAACTGTGTTTTTCTGTAAAACAGTGGACTAATAGTGTTCCAAGTCCTTTTCTAAGGTTTAAAATGCTTTTCAAAATTAAAAAGGACCAAAGTTGCAAAAAATTTCCAATTTGGGCCAAAATTGTAAAAACTGCGAAAAAGAGGGGTTACAACCGAGAAAACTGTATTTTCAGGGAACAAAACTGTTTTCAACTAAAAATAGGCTGAAAAATATCAATTTCAGTAAGTTTTGGTGTTAAAATGTCAAGAAAAATGGTTTAAGGACTAAACCGGAAATTTATTTATTTAAAGGGTCGAAAAAGTAAATTTACAAACTAAAGAAGGGCTATAAACAGAAATTTTTCAATGCTAATTCAATACACCCATCGTGATCAAATATTGGCACCACGACTACCGACGAAATACAATACACAACAATACCAAAAATCGTTGTTAAACGAATTGATTCGGTCTCGAATCAATAACAACCCGAAACTACTAACACGACGATAACTCGATTCATACAAGTAACCTTTGGGAATTCAATACACACGTGAGAGTGCACAGACGTCGACGCACCATCTTTGGGCCCCAAAGTTTAAAATCTTGTTTGTTGGGCCTAGCTAGCCCAATGACCTGATCTTTAGGCCCGAAGACTTCAACCTTACGAGTTGTTGGGTCTTACATGATCCAACACAGCGTAAAAGGACTTTCAATGGCTTTTATACTATTGGTCCCCAAGGGTCCTTTGGTACTGCTAGTAAAGTCGGTTATTCTAATGCGAGTCGGGTCAAGGGCCCTTCGCACTCTTTTTATCCCTAACCGACTAACGGAGTTATCGAGGTCTTCGTGCCCTCTTTCTCTTCGGATGTGGGACTACAAGAAGTCAGGGCGGTTGGATTACGTGAATAGTACGGACGACGCCTACGGGATCGTTAGTATAGTTGTAAACTGGTCGTTTGCGTAACGCGTGTTTATAGCAATTCACCATGCGCAATAATCTGACGTCGCCTGGAATCAATGACTTCACACGCCGCGATGGTACAACAACTTCATGGAATTCAAAGTGTTAGGAAAACATCGGGTTTTCCTAGGGTTTTTCAATACATACGGTTTCGAAATGTATACAAGTTTAATGAACAATTTTTTTTACAACTATAGAAACAAACAAGCATACTTATGGATCTTCACAAACTTTTTCATAAACTCTTTTCAGAAAATATCGGATTTTCTGGTAGTTTTTCAAAGCAATACAAAACGTTGTTTTTCAAATACCGCTTATGAACTCACCAACATTTTATAAGTTGACGTTTTTCAAAATACTTGTATTCTCAGGTAACAAGTAAACCGAAGGAAAAATGTACTCAGTGATGGCTTGCAGTTTATCTATGAATCGAACAATTTAATTTTTGGGAATGTAATGCTAAGCCAATGTACTCAGTGTAAACTTTATCAGTTGTACTATATTAATGCATGGTGACGAATGATGTTATGTTTCATATATATTCAATGTTATGGTATTCAATGAAGTCACGACAGCCCCCAGACGTTTCCGCCGTCTGGTTCGGGGGTGTGACAGGTTGGTATCAGAGCTTTGTTTATAGTGAACTAGCATATCTAGCCACACATTGATATGCAACTATAAACCAAAAAGAGGGACTAACATAACTCTGAACAAAACGAGTAAATAAAACACCCTTGCTTGCATTAGGAATAAGAACATAACGCCGAACCAAACAAATTAATGCTAGTATCTCGGTTAATTCAGGACTGTTCTTAGTGGTACCAAGGAGTGGATGTAGCCTGATCAACTACATTCTCTCCAAAGTACAACTAACACACGTTTTGATGAGATCGAAATAGCTAGGGAACCTAAAACTATACCCTTTATCACCAAAAAGAGAACGCTTGTTTAGTCTGTACAATAGTTGTAGCCTCCTAGGAATAATGTTAGCATATTTACATACTCGCGCAGACAGCATGGCTGGTTTTCATCACCCTGGAGACCCTTATTTCCCTAATCAGGGAAATAACGGATGGTTAGAGGAAGAGCCTGAGGAAGACCCCGAAGAGGAATCTGACGGGGAACCGGAGGCTGGAGAAGAAGACGAGCCTGCCGAACCCGAAGAGGACGAAGAGAACTTCGAAGAGGAACCCGATGACAGTGAAGGGGGTGATTCGGACGCAGAGTCCGAAGTCATCAACCCCCTTACCCGATCAGGGTGCCTGCCTACCGTGTGGGTCCCACTGGTCCTACCCCTCCTTGGGGTATTGATCTTTGGAGACGGAGCAGACATCAAGGACAGCGACCTCCGTTCGGCATGTCACGTGAGTTCTTCGACCTGAGGGACGGAGGACCGGCCGACCGAGCCCTACCGGTCATGGTGAGACGATTACGGGACACCGACGATCTTGCTCAGGGCACTGCTGATCAGGTGCGCCAGCTGTGGACTAGGGTCGAGCGTGCGGAACAAGAGACACGTGACGTCCTTCGGGAGTTTCACATGAGGCAGGTAAGGTGGGAGTCTCGACTTCAGGACGCTGGACGATTGCCATATATGATATTATTTGTTCGGATCTATGGTCTGTTGCCGACCGGATCTAGAAACCTTATGTGTGTAGGATTCTAAGCGTACGTCTACGATATTAGAACTAGCATGTAAACGTTTCGGAGTGATAAGGATGATTTGAATATCTATCATGATTGAGGATCTAATTTCACCTTATTCTATGTGTAGATCAAAATGGTGAGAACAAGAAGTGGAGTTGGAAATGCTGACGAAAACAGGAATCAACCACCAGTGATTGAGCCAATACCTGTCGTAGTAGCAGCACCTGAGCCAATAACCATGGCTGGTGTGCAATTGATGATTCAGACGATGTTGGATCGTCAGATGGATGAAACTAGACGGTTGCTTCAACAGAATCGTGAAGAACTGTCAATTCGTGTGGAGGAGCCTGAATTAAATGAAGGGCACTCGGAAGGTGGAAACTTCAGTGGGTCTGTTGGTCCAGCCAACCCACCGATAGTTAGGCAAGATAACCGTGAAGGAAGGAATGATGGAATGGGATGCAAGTACAATGACTTTTTGACTTGCAAACCATCGACCTTCAATGGAAAGGAGGATCCGATTGGGGTTATGGATTGGATCTCCGAAATGGAGCTAGCCTTCATGACTTGTGGTTGCAGAGGTAAATTGCAGACTATCTATGCCGTGCGTCAATTCCGAGGTGGAGCCGTTCGTTGGTGGAACACTCTAGGGAAGACTTTAAGCCCTAATGAGCCACTACAATTGTCATGGGCAGAGTTCTTGGTGCAGTTCAAGCGCAAGTTCTGCTCGGCTCAAAATCTGTTGGAGTTGGAGAATAAGTTTTTGACATTGACGAAAGGCAGCATGTCAGTTGATGAATACACCAATAGCTTCACCAATAAGATGGAGTTTGCTTTACGCATCGTTCCAGATGAGCTGACAGAGGTGGACCGGTATGCGAAGGGACTCCCATGGGAGTACGAGGTGCCAATACGTCAGGCACTTACTCTAGAGGCAGCTATCTGGGCTGCCAAGTCTGTGGAGAACATGATCAAGGGGAGAACCACCGACAAGGTTGATGTTGGTGAGAAAAGGAAGTTTGAGGGAACATCTGGTTCCGGAAAGAAAGGCAAATTTTCGAAATCTGATTCGAAAAAGTTTGGAGGAAAGGGAGGCGAAGCGAAGTGGTGTGATAAGTGTAAGAAAAGGCACTTTGGGAAATGTAGCGAGGATGTAACCTGCTACAAGTGTGGAAAGGTCGGACATTTTGCCAATGAATGTCCGAACAACAAAAGGATGTGTTTTGGTTGCAATGAAGAGGGGCATATTTTGAAAGACTGTCCGAAGAAGAAGGAGGCAGCTAGGCCCAACATTCCACCAAAGCCGAAGGCGAGAGCCTTCCAGATGACACTTGAGGCTGCTAAAGATGAAGCTGATGTCGCTTCAGGTACCTTTCTCGTAAATGAATTACCTGCTCATATATTGTTTGATTCTGGAGCCAACTACTCCTTTATTTTGCATGAGTTTGGTAGAAAGCTAGCTTTGCCTCTTGATAGACTAGATGATGCTTTATTAGTCGAAGTAGCTAGTGGCAAGTTTGTACCTGTTAGCCATCGTATGAAAGACATCTTAATTGACCTCAATGGGAATAAGTTTCACGAGGAATTATTGCCCATCGATCTTAATGGTTTCGACATCGTCTTGGGAATGGATTGGCTTAGCGCCAATGATGCCGAAATTTTATGCAAGAAGAAGATAGTTAAAGTAAACCCGCCTGGGAAAGAGTCATTTATGGTGTATGGGGACAAACGTAGAGTGAATTCTGGAATCATTTCCCTAATGAAAGCCAGAAAGTGTTTGACCAAGGGATGTACATCATATTTAGCGTTTGTGATTGATGCTAAGAAAGAAAAGAAGGTGATGTAGAGCATTCCAGTGGTGTGTGATTTTCCGGAAGTATTCCCCGAGGATCTTTCTGGATTACCACCTGATAGACAAGTGGAGTTCAGAATAGACTTGTTACCAGGAACCACGCCAATAGCAAAAGCACCTTATCGATTAGCACCGACGGAGATGATGGAGCTGATGATGCAACTTCAGGAGTTATTGGACAAAGGTTTCATTAGACCTAGTTCATCGCCCTGGGGAGCTCCGGTGTTATTTGTGAAGAACAAAGATGGAAGTATGAGAATGTGCATCGATTACAGAGAGCTAAATAAGGCAACAATAAAGAATAGATATCCGTTGCCAAGGATTGATGACCTATTTGATCAATTGCAAGGTTCGAGCTATTTCTCGAAGATCGATCTAAGGTCAGGATATCATCAGCTAAAAGTAAGAGAGCAAGATATCGAGAAGACTGCATTCAGAACTAGATATGGAGACTACAAGTTCTTGGTTATGTCGTTTGGACTAACCAATGCTCAGGCAGCATTCATGGATTTAATGAATAGGGTTTGTAATCCTTTCCTTGATAAATCCGTGATAGTGTTCATAGACGACATTATGATTTACTCGAAAAGCCAGGAGGAGCATGGCAGGCACTTGCGAGAAGTGTTAGAAGCTTTGAAGAAGGAGAAGCTTTATGCAAAGTTCTCCAAATGTGATTTTTGGATTCGTGAAGTCCAATTCTTGGGTCACGTGGTCAACCAAGAAGGGATAATGGTTGATCCAGCGAAGATCGGAGCTGTGATGAAGTGGGAGCAACCGAAAAGTCCCACGGAGATTCGAAGCTTTTTAGGATTAGCCGGATATTACCGAAGGTTTATCCAAGGCTTTTCTTCGATCACTAGCCCATTAACAGCTTTGACCTACAAAGGAGCTACTTATGCTTGGAGTGATAAGCATAGAGAAGTATTCGAGAAGTTAAAGAAGAAGCTATGCGAGACACCGATACTTTCTTTACCCGATGGAGTTGAAGACTTCGCTGTTTATAGCGATGCGTCTGGTGTTGGATTGGGTTGTGTTTTGACCCAAAGAGAAAAGGTGATAGCATATGCGTCTCGACAGCTGAAAGAGCATGAAAAGAATTACCCGACTCATGATTTAGAGTTGGCAGCGGTAGTTTTCGCTCTGAAAATATGGAGGCATTACCTCTATGGCACGAAGTGCAAACTTTTCACTGATCATAAGGGTCTCCAATATCTCTTTAATCAGAAGGAATTGAATATGAGGCAACGACGCTGGCTAGAATTACTTAAAGACTACGACTGTGAGATACTTTACCACCCCGGTAAAGCTAATGTTGTTGCTGATGCTCTCAGTCGGAAAGTCAATCTTGAAAGGAAGAGGTCAAGAGCGTTGAGAATTGAAGTTGTCTCGACCATTGTGGAAAGTATAAAGAAAGCTCAAGAGGAAGCTTCTGAGAAAAATGACCGAAGGGAGGAACATTTGGGTAAAACGTTGGTGTTTGGTACTAATGGTCATGGACTGAAGGTATTCCAAGATCGTATTTGGGTACCTAAGTCAGGAAGAATTAGGGATCTTCTGATGGAAGAAGCTCACAAAACCATGTACTCAATTCATCCGGGCAGCACTAAAATGTATAGGGACCTGAAACCCTACTACTGGTGGCCGACGATGAAGCTTGATGTTGCAAAGTATGTGGCTGAGTGTGTGACTTGTGCGATAGTAAAGACACAACATCAGAAACCTTACGGGAGTTTAGAACCATTGCCTGTGCCTATGGGTAAGTGGGAAGACATTGCTATGGATTTTGTCACTAAACTGCCCAGAACAAAGAATGGTCACGACATGATTTGGGTGGTCGTTGATCGATTCACTAAGAGTGCGCATTTCATAGCGGCCAAGGAGAAATGGTCTATGGAAAAGCTTGCGAATTCTTACGTGAAGGAAATTGTGAGGCTTCACGGTGTTCTGTTAACGATTGTATCAGATCGTGATAGCCATTTCACCTCAAGGTTTTGGAAATGTCTACAAGAGGAAATGGGCACCAAGTTATGTTTAAGCACAGCTTACCATCCGCAGACTGATGGTCAGAGTGAAAGAACAATACAAACACTTGAAGATATGCTGAGAGCATGTACCTTGGAATTCCTAGGTAATTGGGATGAACATTTACCTTTGGTAGAATTTTCCTATAATAATAGTTTTCACTCGAGCATTAAGATGGCACCTTATCAAGCTTTTTATGGACAGAAGTGTCGTACGCCGTCTTGTTGGCTTGAGGCTGGGGAAAAGCAGTTTATGGGACCCGAGTTGGTTCATCAAACTGCTGAAAAGTTGAAAATAATTAGGGAAAGAATGTTAGCAACTCAAGATCGTCAAAAGAGCTATGCTGACAAGAAGCGAAGACCGATGACTTTTGAGGTTGGAGATTCGGTTTTGCTTAAAGTCTCGCCGTGGAAGGGACTTATAAGATTTGGTAAAAGGGGAAAGTTGAGTCCAAGGTTTATTGGACCGTTTAAAGTTCTTCAGAGGATAGGGAACCAAGCTTACAAGCTCGAATTACCCGAAGAACTGAATGAAATTCACAACACTTTTCATGTGTGTTATTTGAGGAAGTTCACAGGAGAAGTTCCCGATATAATTCCAATTTCTGAATTGAGAATTGATGAGAACAAAAGGTTGATTGAAGAACCAGAGGCAATTGTTGACCGAAAGACTAAGAAGTTGCGACGCAAAATGGTTGAGTTAGTGCTTGTCCGATGGAAACACACGAATGGGCCGAATCTCACCTGGGAGACGGAGAGTGACATGTTGAGTCGCTATCCACATTTGTTTGTTGATGTGTGATTCCGGGGACGGAATCATTCTAAGGTGGAGAGAATTGTAACGCCTGTGTTTCCGGGCTTGCCACTTTTAGCAATGTAATAGTCTAGGTTAACCTTTGTAACCCATTTTGAAGTAATAAGATCGTATTATTTGAGTATTTTGTGTTTTGTGCTTAATTGCTTAATTATGTGGTTTGATTAATTAAGAATAAAAATAAGCGTCAAAATTTAAGTGTAAAATAAACTTAATAACTTTGATTTATGTTGTAGTAGTTGAAACGAGGTTTCCGAATATATATAGAACGGCCAAATCTGACTTCGTATGAGGAAGTTATGATTTAGCGAAGTTTCGGCTTAGCAGTATGCAGCCTGTTTTACTCGATTTGAGATCGAGGGGTTTTTAGCCGAAGCAATCTAAATGATAATCGAAGATCTCATTGTTGGTGTCGAAGCGATAAAAAGTTAGGCGAGAACGGACGTCAAACGAAGAAGTTATGAATTTATAACGAAGTTTGTCTGTCGCGGCCTATTAAAAATAAATTCAAAATTAGCCGACGGAGTCTAAACGAAAGTCGTAGAGCGTAGTCTCACCTTTCCGTGGATATAAAGAACGTCGAAAACGGAGTTCCTATGAAGAAGTTATGAATTTCAGAAGTTTATTAATCATTTTGTATTTAAATTTAAATCAAAATTCGGAAGCCTTATCCGAAGGCGAGTCATCGATCTGATCCGAGGTACGCGCCGCATACTCGAGTACGCCCCGCGTACTCCGAAGGTGTCGACATCGCAGCAAGTGGCTTCGGATGACGCATGCGCTTACGAACTTGGAGCAGTACGCCCCGCGTAATTGAGGCTTCCAGCCTCCTATAAATAGGATGCGAGGGTTCCGGGTTCATTTGCTAATTCCCTCTCGTTTTTGTTCCGAAGCTCTGCGCGTAAACCCCCGAAGCCATCCCGAAGCCTCGGTAATATTCCCGAGCCCCGAGGCAAGTCCCGAGATCCCGAAGATCCCGAGAAGTGCGATTTCCGAGTCGAAGCTCTGCCCGCGAGAAGTTCGATTTTTGTGAAGATCTTTCAGATCTGCTGAGGATTACTACTTCTGCAAGTCGTAGTGCTGTCCGATCATCTTCTGATCAAGTGAGTGTATACTAACTTTCATAAACACGATAATAATACAAGTTTGGTTCGAGTGTACTAAGTATATTGTTGTTTATAAGTGTAAGTGTGTAGTTACCTTCTTCTAACACATAAATATTAAGTATTTTCTATAAAATACGTGCTATGTGTATAGTATATTGTTGTTTATATGTGTGAATGTGTATTCACTCTCTTCTATCTCATAGATATGATTTATTCTCTATGAGATATGTGTTATGTGTGTGTGTGCCTCATCTGTTATGTGGATTATGTGTTGGTTAAAGCATGTTATACAGGTTTTCAAAACTATGTATAAAAATGTATATTTTATCTACTAATATGTTGGGTAGAACATGGGTAGATAGTTGGTGTGTAATAAACAGATGAGAGGCCTCGTTGTTGTTTGATTGAGTCATCTAGCGGAGTTTAGATGACGACCACTGGCTATTCTAGACAGTCTTGTGGGAACATTAGCAGGTTCGCCACCTGTAGGTGTTAATGAACTCGGGTGTTCATTTGTTGTACTCCATCCCCCTCATGGTTGCCTTATTTGACTTATATTGCTGAGGTACCCCCGAAGCATGTGTTGTCGCCCCGATGAAATATTCTTAGACTAGGTCCCTTGTGTTAGTTGTTTTAGGGACATAAAGTGAGAATAACGGGAATGGGTAATTGGATTATTGTTGGTTGGTGAAAAATTAAATATGATTATTTATTGTGGGTTGAAAACCCTATATGCTCACCATGCTCCCAAGCCTGACCCACTCAGTTTTATTTGTATTACAGGAAGTGGCGCGAGGGCATGAGATGGATGAACCATCAGTTGTTTTGTTTACAAGTCTGTATATGTATATATTTGTTGAATGACTTGTAATGTTATCGTTTATGCTTATTGGTCTGTATCGGAACATGACACCCCGAGTTTTGATTATATAATGAAAAATACATTTCTTTTATGAAATGCTTTGGTAAACATTGTTTTATCATGTTTTGTTTTTGGGAACAAATTCCGCAACTCTTTCAAATCAAAAGGATTTACTCTGAAAATATTTTAAAAGCATAAATGAAAATCGGTCTTTTCTGGCCGAGATTTTGGGGATGTCACACAAGTTTAATGAACAATTTTTTTTACAACTATAGAAACAAACAAGCATACTTATGGATCTTCACAAACTTTTTCATAAACTCTTTTCAGAAAATATCGGATTTTCTGGTAGTTTTTCAAAGCAATACAAAACGTTGTTTTTCAAATACCGCTTATGAACTCACCAACATTTCATAAGTTGACGTTTTTCAAAATACTTGTATTCTCAGGTAACAAGTAAACCGAAGGAAAAATGTACTCAGTGATGGCTTGCAGTTTATCTATGAACCGAACAATTTAATTTTTGGGAATGTAATGCTAAGACAATGTACTCAGTGTAAACTTTATCAGTTGTACTATATTAATGCATGGTGACGAATGATGTTATGTTTCATATATATTCAATGTTATGGTATTCAATGAAGTCACGACAGCCCCCGGACGTTTCCGCCGTCTGGTTCGGGGGTGTGACACTATTTTACTAATCGGTCGCTCAAGAATCATGAGAAAGTTCCAAACAACTCTAACCCTAATAAAAAGACAATTAAAGTTTCCTTTTATGACACCTTGGCCCTTCAATTCATATTAAACCTTTTAATGCCTAAAAGTCATCGTAGATACCCCCCACAATAAACTCTTAGGTATAAAATAACACCCATTTTATTTTAATTTATTAAATTTATAAACTCAAACATCGAAATCACTAACGAAAATTAATATTCAAGTAACAGAAACTAACCGTGTTGACCAATACGAGTTTTTGGGTTGCTACACTATAGCCTATCCGGACCGCCTTGCGTATCTTGGCCTTCAGCATAGAGCAGAACCACCTCAACCCAATAAACCATAACATGTCGACATATACAATAACAATCAATAACCAAAAAGTATAGGTAATCATAAAGATCTACCAGTCTAACAAATACTCAGTGAACTCAGGTAATGATACAAATCTACCAGTCTAACACGTACTCAGCATAACATCAATCCAATATACCACGATACATAATTCAGTGTGTCGGCATTAGTGCCTTCGACCCACAAATATAGTGAGGAAAACTCACCTGAACAACTCAACAGAAGCCCAACAACTACCTCAGCAACAATACAGCCAACCCAAGCTTCCTAAAATCATGTCGAGACCAATCCTTAGCCAAATATTTAATTCTACCCAAGTTTGACAAAAAGTCAAACTGGTCAAAAAGTCAACGGTCATAGTCAAAGTCAAAAATAGTCAATCAGCAACCCTCCAAGTTGTGGCCTTCCTTGGCCATATCTTGGGCACTAAACGCCAAAATAGTCACTGACTCCCCAATCGCCACATTGTGGCAGCCTAAGGCCACGCTGTGGGGACTAGTCTTAACAACTCAAACGAGCTTAATCCATTTTCTCTCGATTTCAAGAGCTCCAAAGCTCAAATCTAATTCTTTCCAAGGTCTTAATGGATAAAGTTTCTAACTTTATCCATTAAGAAGGGCTAAACCACCAAGATCTAGACTTTAAGTCTCAAAGAGATCCAAAAAGGCATCTTTCTCACCTTAATCCATTAAGTCCAAGTCTCCCACTTTCATATTTGAATCAATAAGATGTCTAGAGGGATAAAGTTTCCAACTTTATCCATAGTGATGCCGCAAATATTTAAGATCTAAACTTTAATACGCCAAAATGGCCTAAAGGGCCAAGATAACTAGCATGGCTATAAGGGAAGGCAAAAGACCATAACTTTCCTAGTCCATGAGGTCCAAGAAGCATTCTAATATGCTCAAAAGATGTTGGATTCCACTCAACTCCAAGATCACTCACAAAATGGACCAAAAGTGCCAAAAACCCCAAATGACAAGATCTAAATTAAATAGATAGCTTGGAACTTTATACCTACAATAACCTAGAAATGTAATTCCTTTGATGGATCTAAACTTGAAGCATCAATCCTTACAATCAAAATAACCTTCTTGATCTTTAAGCTCCATCAAAAATAGCATAAAAAGCATCCAAAAGAGGAGGGATGAGAGGAGATAATCTCAAATCTTGAAGGTGGAGGCTAGAGTTTCTCCCAAGGGGTTTTAAAGGTGATAGAGGCTGATAAAATGCCCAAAATGTGGAACATTAAGCTTAAATACGTTGAAAACCCTAAAAATCACGGGCTTGGGTCTGACTGATCCCCACGCTGTGGCCACGACTCTTCACCCAAACCCACCTCTACTTAAAACAACCATAACTTCTTCGTTTCAACTTGTTCTCAACGATCTTTATATCCAAGAAAAGGTATTGACGAGCCCCACACTTCTATCTAGTTACTTTTGGCTTCAAACATGTCGATCCAAAAACCATAATCCATGCAAGACGCCAAACAATTAACTTTTCCCTTTTTACCCTTTTTCTTCCAAGCACAAATCGAAGACTTCAATCACTTAACCAACATTATCATCATCCATCAAGGTGTAAAGCCCATTCCATTGAAGCCCAAGGCCTTTACTCAATCCATTTATAGCCCGAAAATCCAAAATTAAAAAACTTCTTAAAACAGGATGTTACACATCAATTGTTAATTTGTTATTATTATTTTTGTTAATATTTAACTCCTTATGGCATGACAATATGGTGAAGAGATGAGCATTTTGACTGAAAAACGAATCGGAACGGGTTGGTACAAAATAGGCTTAAATGGTCCGGTTATCAATTTTAAATACCCCTCTATTTCGTTGTCGGTTTCAGTCTTACCAGGTATCATGTATACCATTTTCAAGAATCAGAACTCGAAGTTCAAAAGTTAGCAACCTTACAAAGCTCTATTACTAAAGACTTATAAAATTATTGTACAATGAACGATTTCTTATTTTTAACATAGGCATTGATAAGTTAACAAACTTACAAAACATAACTTGGCCAATAGTTTGGATTTTATTTGTGTCCTATATTTTGAGATAAATTCTCTAAGATTTTGTTGGCAATATGTATTTGTTACTTATAACCATTTCTTTTCAAGTGGTTTCTTTTTTGGGTGACATTTTAATGTTCCAAATACAAATATGCATGCATGTATTTGACTGCATTTATATTTACATTGTTGTAATCTAAAAGATTATATAATCATATAATTAGTTGGAGCATTGAGTAAATAGGTTCTTCATTTCGTAGATGTATCATTTTCTATTTATCCTAAGGATGATGATATGATCATCGATAACCAATAATACAGTACAATTTACTTCCTCTGCATTTGAAGTCATTTGTTTTAAGGAAAATATGTATCGAGTATTGACTAATAACTACAATTTGCTTCTTCTACATTTGAAGTCATTTGTTTTAAGGAAATGGGTATAGAGTATTGACTAATAACCCATTGCAATTTACTTCCTCTGCATTCAAATTTTACATAAATAATCTCTGGAGTTTAAAAAAAAAGTATCAAACAGCCCCTTTACATAATTTTTTGTAGCAAAAACTCTTTTTTTTTGGTTATTTTCGGTTCCAAACTCGATTGACGATTATTTCCATTTCTGATTGATGACAGATTTTTCGGTCTTAACCGCTTTCAAACTCAATATAACCAGTTCCGTACCGAAAGTTGAACCAGAAATTTTCATTTTTGGTTCTTGGTTATTTCGGTTCCGGTTCTAAAACCAAACACACCCAAGATTCTGAAGACTATTATGGGCCCGATACCTAGAATCGAAACTAGTACCAACGATTTCGAAAGCGGTTTTGAATTATTAAACATGTAACCTGTTTCGGGACCGGTTTTAACATTCTAGGAACCGTTGGTTCCAGTTTCACTAAGCTTATATATGCAAAATGGCTAAAACAACATATATAAAATTGTAAATTATAACAAATTTTAAGCATATAGTTGATTTCCTACGCAACACGTAGGTATACGTCTAGTATATATGAAGATAATATGATTCCACAATATGAGTTAAGACGTTTATTAACATACTACAGTTTGATAATATAATAAATATTTTGATCAAAATAAAATAAATTGTATATTGACTTGATAAAGCTTTTTTGATAAGTTGTTTATTATTAACTTAATTGAACATGTTTATTGCACATAGAAACTAGATTATATTTTTACAATCGTTTTAACCCTAAGAAACCATATCGATCTAATCCCGTTTTCTTTTTCATAACCGGCGACATACATATTAATTTACCTTTTGACTGTTGTCATATTTTGTCATTTTATTTTATATGTATAATCAGAATTTATTAAACATTACAAACAACTTACTGGTTTTTGCATTTTGATACCATATAAACTAATTAAAACAATTTTTTCTACATTTTGTTTTTATTCAACACAACCTAAAAAACACTCTTGATTCTTGCAATGAAAACATTAAAAAAAAAAAAAAAAACAGACAAGTTGTTTGAATTAGTAACCTAAACACCCACTTAATTGTGGAATCAAGAAAGAACCATTAGTATTTACCTAAAATTATAGAGGCGTATCTATGCTTTGTGAAGGTGGTCCTAGGACCCACCTATTTTTTTTTTAAAATAGTATAAATTGTGCATAAAAAATGGGGAACTACCTAATAAATTTTCAAGGACCTACCTTATAAAATTTGCTAAAAAAAAATGGATCAAAGTGTATAAACCCTATATTTTATATTTCAATCCACTTAAAATAGCTCAATGCTTCGATCCACTTACAATGTAATAACTAGACAGAAGTCCAGTCCATTTAAAATTAAACAAAAAAGGATAAAATAGCAAAAAAAATGCTTGAAATATGAAACGTCGCTTAGGTTGAGGCAATATTGATCAACATCCTTGAAGCATCATACGATGTCATCCTGATGATCGCTTCCACCCATCTGTCGTTCGCTGTCCGACCATCACTACCGGCCCAACACCGCCCCTCCTCCAGGCACTAGCCTGTCACTAGTATTATTTACTCTCTTATTTTTTCGGTTTCACTTACATAAGAAACCACGTGGTTTTGGGTTCTAGATTCGCTACTTCCTAAAAACATATCATATTAACTGGAAAGCTAGTATTATCAATTGATGCAAAACACTACACTATATATAAATGATAATATCACAAAAACAAGGTACAGTTTCTAAATTTCTATAAATCCCATCAGGGAGGAGGGAGTCGTTCCCACTGAACTCACTGAACCCACTGTCACATCAGTTTTTCTCTTTGATTTTTTCTTCATCTTTCTGAACCCACAACACACGGAAATCCTATCTTTTTCAACCAACTCAATAATAAAAAAAAATACTAAACAATTAAAGTACAAGTCTTAAAACATATGGTACAAGAGAAAATGAGAGAGGGAAAGTAGAGAGAGAGGATGAAGTGGGTTCATGAAACCAATTAAACAACCCGTCGAAGAGGAAGTGGTACCGGCGGTAACTCTATTGCTAATTAAGATTTTACCTTGATTATTTTATATATTTTTTTTAATTGAGTGGGTTGAAAAAAATAGGATTTCCGTGTGTTGTGGGTTCGGAAAGATGAAGAAAAATCAAAGAGAAAAGCTAATGTGGCAGTGGGTTCAGTGGGTTCGGTGGGTTCAATGGAACGACTCCCTCCTCCCTCATAAATATAAAAAACTAAAAAGATGTTAGTGATAAGTGAAATATATAAAATTTCCTACATTCGCACTCTTGAGAAACCAAAAACTCACTTATTCTTAACCGCCATCTTCATATTTTATTGTTACATCGTTTGAAACACGAATTTCTGAACAGTTCTGTGTCTTTTGCAGTTCATAACTTAATATTAAGACTAACTTGCCTTTGTATAACATAATTAGAAAAACGTAGACAAGATGTCGTTGTAGTATAGTGGTAAGTATTCCCGCCTGTCACGCGGGTGACCCGGGTTCGATCCCCGGCAACGGCGTTTTTTCAATTAGCATTTCGTCTTTAACGTTTAAACCGTTAATTTTTTATTTTGTATATTTTCGTGCTTATAAAAGCAGGCTTTTGCTTGGCTGCTAATTGCTATTATGAGCTTCTCCAGTTCTATTTATTTTCCCATTTACAAAAGTGATTGGTGATAGCTTTAACTTTTATTCTTTTGTATACTAAATAATTCAAATTTATTTTTCACTTTTTCCAGATATAACTCACGTTTGACAGAATCCAGATTATTACAGTTTTGACATTGTCATGATATTTTTTAATACAACTAGCAACACGAAACAATATTAGTCGTTGAGCGCTTGAAATGATGATCACTAGATCTCCAAATACCGATCCATACCAAACATTGTTTCTGCTATAAATCAAGTAAATGATATGCGTTTGAGATGTGTTATTTAAGCTTGTAAAACTCTTTTGAACAATAAGCATACTATTTAATACATTGTTTTTTATACCTGGGACATTTCCACATTGAACCTTCAACTTCACCAACATGTGAGTTTCTACCCTCCTACGACCTACATCTTTCCACTTTAGACCAGTGTAACCTCTTTGATCTAAAGATATCCAAAGTCGCAGATTACCCCTTCATGCAAACAAGCCAAGTTAAATACCGATGTAATTAAATTCATACTTTTTAAAGTTAGGATATGGAACTATTAAGATATATTTAACAATTTTAACATGTTCCGTAATCCTAACTTTGGAACGGATCAATTAATTGCGTTGCTTTTGTAACAAAGGTTTAGTAAAAATATACAACTCGTTGCTCCAAACTTCAATTTTAAGAAGTTTAACCGATCATTTTACAACTTTTTCTTGAACAAATGAAGATCAATTTCCAAATATTTTTGTTTGCTCATTAAAAAGAGGATTTAATAACCATTTACTACCATGAGTTATTGTCTCAAAACATTTCAATAGGTGTTTAACATTTTTAAACTTTATATCACCAAGTAACTTGATGACACAAAGTATCTTCACATGTAACAAAATGAAGATCAATTTTTAAATGTTTTGTTCGTTCATAAAAAAGAAGATTTAATGTCAATTTAATAGCAATGCTAGCTATTATCACAAAATAAAGAAGATTTAATGTCAATTTAATAGCAACGCTAGCTATTATCACAAAATATTTCAGCATGTTTAACATTTTTAAACTTTAAATCACCAAATAATTTTTGATGACCCAATGTATCTCACAAGTAACAACTCATAAACCCTAAATCAATACTTTGTTTTTTACTTTTCAAAGAAACTATTTAATTCAAAGAAAACCACAATATTCAAGAGCTAAGATATTTACACGAGTCACATCAACAAATGCTTTAAGACGCAAATCACCCACTTTTGAAATACAAATCCCTTTTTCTGGATTTCCTTTAAGATATCTCAGCATACGAAGAGCCAAATTTAAATAAGAACTCCTAGGACTATGCATGGATTAGCTTATTTTTTGTATAGAAAAAGATACATTAGGTCTTTTTTCTTGTCAAGTAAATCAACTTACCAACAAGTTGTTGAAAATCAGTAATATTTGACAACAACATATGCACTGAAGTAACTATAGGCTTGTATAAGGGACACATATATCACCGGGTCCGCACAATCACTACATAAGGAAAATATATAGACTTATAGTGTACACAATATCTTTACCTGTTATAGTTCCTATAATCACTATGTTAATTCATGTAATATCTCTATTACCTTGATGTACTTTGCCTATAAATAGCTTCACAGAGAATGTAATAATGTGTACTCAAAATCAACAATCTCTCTAACCTTTATATGGTATCAGATCCTTCTTACTCCTCTAAGCCTTCACGATCCAAAATTTTGCAACCATCTCTCAAACATGTTTATAGTCGAAATTACCACACATGCCTATTTCCCCATCAAACACACATCATCAAAATTCCATGTCTGGAGAAAACAGGTCATATCCATACTCATATGTCTTGACCTTGACAAATACATCAATGATTTAGTTGAACCACCACCAAAACCCATTGATGGAAAACCCGATCCACTCTATCAAACATGGTATCACGCCAGGATCAAATTCTTCTTGGTGCTATCACGCTAGGATCAAATTCTTCTTGGTGCTCTCCTAGGAAGCTGCCCTGACACAATTCAACTGATTGTCTCCTCCGCAGAGACTGCGTATCAGACTTCTAAATGTTTAACCACAATTTATGCTAGGGTTTCTTGATCTCGCGTCATCTCTCTAAAGTTAAAACTTGGAAAGAACCCTAAAGGCTCAAAATCGATGGTCGGATTTCTCCATGAGATGAAAGGTCTTGTTGATGAATTAGCCTTTGCACAAGCTCCAATTGATGAAGAAGACCTAATCGTCTACATCCTAACCTAATTAGGGGATTATTACAAACACATCACTGCTGCTCTCAAAGTCAGAGACACAACGCTCACATTTTCAAATCTCTTCATTAAGCTTGTTGACTATAAACTGTCCTTGAATGAAATTCCTTCAGCACCCACCATCATTACTGTCAATTTCACACAGAAATAGTCGTCTCGCTTCACCGGATGCTTGGGTCATGACGTACAAAACAACAATCGGCCCACTTCCTTTGGGCGAAGCAATAACAAAACCCAATTCAATGGGTTTAACTCCAATTCAAATTCCTGTGATACCCGTAACTCTTTATTTTTTCATTTTTGTAATATTCTAGGACACGAGACTAAAGACTGTAGAAAATTGGTCTGATTCCTTCGTCAAAACAACATCACAATTTCATCCACTTCACAATCCAATGTAGTGGTCAACTACTCAATGGCTGCTTGATATTTGCCAAACCCACCATGGATGTTTGATAGTGGAGCCTCTCACCATATAACATTCGCCCGGTCTTAATTCCACACCCTATCAGAGTTTATAGGGCCATATAAAATCATGTTAGGAAATGCTAAACATTTACCTATCTCTCACACTGGTCACACTTCCCTCTCAACTCATTATCGATCCCTAAGTCTAGATAATATTCGTGATGTTCTTCAATTACGAAATAATCTCATCTCCGTAGCAAAACTTTCTCGATATAACAATGTTTCAGTTGAATTTTTTTCCTATCATTTTGTGGTTAAGGATGTTCGCACAACGACGCATCTAATGCGGGGAATAAATGTCAATGACGTCTATTATGCCGCTATCAACTCCTTTCATTATTTTTCACAAATAAACCCCACTAAACATTCCACTGAGTCTCTTCTCCTCTGGCATCACAAGTTTGGATATCCTTCAATCAAAGTTCTCAAGCTCTTTGTAACACCCCATTTTTACTACTTCTGTAGATTATAATATTAAGCAATTATTATGAAATACGAAGTAGAAATATATTACTTTTGAGCTGAAATAATCATCAAAAACATATAAAAGACATCAATATGATTTATGTGTGTGTGTGTGTGTGTATATATATATATATATATATATATATATAACACTTGAATTTGACTTCGTATAAAGAATTTAAGATTATTCAAAGTTTTGCATTCATCCTTATATGTAAAAGTGCGTAGCAAAATATGAATTAGAGATAAATTGCTTATTAGCCTAAGTAATCTAAACGAAAATTATAGTAGTCGTAAAAGCGAGAGTGTGCATATAAAGAACGTCTAAATCTAACTTCGTATGAGGAAGTTATGATTTTTAGAAGTTTCAGTGCAGCAGTGTGTGACACAAAAATCAAAATAGAAATCAGTTGATTTTTAGCCGAAACAATCTAAACGAGAGTTGAAGATCTCATAGATACAATCTCGTTGATAGAAAGACAGCCTACAACGGATGATGTATGGAAAAGTTATGATTTTTATATAAGTTTTAACAGTCTAAGTCCTTAAAAAATATAACTTTAAAAATAAAGTGAGAATTAGCCAACACTAAATGAAATTTGTAGATCTCGTCAATAGGTACACACGAATATAAAGAACATTAAAAAAGGATGTAGTATGAAGAAGTTACGGAATTTACAAAATTCATGTTTTGTGTCACGCACGCATATGCGAGACGCGTGCTTCTAGAAGGGGTCCACGTTGATCCACTGCAAAAACATGTCATGTGTCGTGAGGATGTGTGAGCAGCAGACTTCAAGGACGAAGTCTAAAATAAGTGGGGGAGATTTGTAGCACCTGGTTCCTGGTATGTAAAATTTATCTAAGCGTTTTGCATTTTCAGCCTTGGACTCGGCGAGTTGTAGGCCCGACTCGCTGAGTAGAGACGGGATTTGGAACACGTTTAAGTTGGGGACTCGGCGAGTCCATATTCTGGACTCGGTGAGTCCCCGTTGTCTGATGAAACCCTAAATTTCAAGGGTTTGCACCCTATTTAAGCCATCTTATGCGCCCCAACCTAGCGCCCTTCACCCTTAGAGCTCCCTATATCGTCCAACCCTTGTTCCTTGTGAGATTGAAGTGTTTTGGTGTGTTTCTTGAAGATTTTGAGAGAAGAGAAAAGTAGATCAAGAAGAGAAGAAGGAGGCCAGACATCTTGGTGTTATTTCAAGTGATTCCCTTGAGGTATAACTCAGTTTCCCTCTGTTTTCATGCTTGTATTCCCTTATAGCTCCATTAAAGTCCTCTTTGAGCCATTTCCAAGCTTGGGTATGATTTAGGATCTGTAATAAGTCGATTAACCTTTAGATCTAGGCATGATTGAGCTCCAGGAGCTCGGATCTACTGCCTTTATGGAGCCATATTGCATGACTTAGGATCTGTAATAAGTCGATTAACCTTTACTGGCACTACATATGTGTGTGCTAATCCACTTCACCACGTTGTTATGGACTATCATTTTGTACAAGAACAAGTCTCAGGTCTCATTTGGGTTCGTCGTGTTCGTCATATCAACTCTCATGACCAGCTTGTTGATATGCTCACTAAACCATCGTCGAAATCTCCATATTTTCGAAATCGATCCAAGATTGGTGTATCCGATAGATCCACCATCTTGCGGGGATGTATAAGGGACACATATATCACCAGATCCACACAATCACTACATAAGGATAGTATATACACTTGTATTATACACAAGATCTTTACCTGTTATTGCACCTGGTTCCTGGTATGTAAAATTTATCTAAGTGTTTTGCATTTTCAGCCTTGGACTCGGCGAGTTGTAGGCCCGACTTGCCAAGTAGAGACGGGATTTGGAACACGTTTAAGTTGGAAACTCGGTGAGTCCCCGTTGTCTGATGAAACCCTAAATTTCAAGGGTTTGCACCCTATTTAAGCCATCTTATGCGCCCCAACCTCGCCCCCTTCACCCTCAGAGCTCCCTATATCGTCCAACCCTTGTTCCTTGTGATATTGAAGTGTTTTGGTGTGTTTCTTGAAGATTTTGAGAGAAGAGAAGAGTAGATCAAGAAGAGAAGAAGGAGGCCAGACATCTTGGTGTTATTTCAAGTGATTCCCTTGAGGTATAACTCAGTTTCCCTCTGTTTTCATGCTTGTAGTCCCTTATAGCTCAATTAAAGTCCTCTTTGAGCCATTTCCAAGCTTGGGTATGATTTAGGATTTGTAATAAGTCGATTAACCTTTAGATCTAGGCATGATTGAGCTCCAGGAGCTCAGATCTACTGCCTTTATGGAGCCATATTGCATGAAAGCCCTAGATCTACCCCTTTTAGTGCATTTTGAGCCCTAAAACCTTCATTGGTGTTTATTTACACGTAAAGTTGGAAACTTTACGTGTTAATCAAGCCCTAGGAACCCAGATCTATGAATGGCACGAGCTGGATTCAAGCAAAATCGAGTATATAGTATTTGCATGCGACAGACTCGGCGAGTCGAGTCGCGAGTCCCCGAGTTTTCCCTTTTTTCGTGTTTGCGGGTTGGAGTAGTGAGTCATGGGGTGTGACTCAGTGGGTCGGAAGCCAGACTCACTCATGAAGTAACTCGGCGAGTCAATGCCATGATGTAGCTCCTGATTCCTGGTATGTATTCGTGGTTATTAAATCTCTTTATTTTGCATAATTAGCCTTGGACTCAGCGAGTTAAGGGATTGACTCGCTGAGTAGAAGCGGGACTAGACGCGGGATCTACTCGGTCTACTCGGCGAGTAGGTCCGATGGACTCGGCGAGTAGACCCTGTTTGGACTTAAACCCTAACCCGGGTGTTTGCACCCTATTTAATCGATCTAACCTAGCCTCCACTTCCCTTAGCACTCCCAGAGACCTATAAAACGAAACCCTAGCCTCCTTTGTGTCCTTGTGGGTGATTGTTAACATTTTGAAGGTGATTTGGGGCTTGGGAGAAGAAGGAGAAGATTGAAGAGTGCAAGAAGGGAAGAAGATCCGGAATCTACTCTGTGTCCTCGTTAGTCCCCTTTTTGTCCCTAAGAAAAGAGGTTTTAAGCCCTAAGAACCTAAATCTCTATGTGTTTATGGCTAATGTTCTGCAAGAACTTCGGATATGGACCTTTTGGACTTCATAGTAGCATAAAGTCTCTGTTGTTGAGGTAGTGGAAGTCCCCAATGAGCATAGGACCTCTTGTATAGCTTGGAAGTGCATGTTTGAGCTCATAGGGCCATGCATGCACGTAAAGTTTACAACTTTACGTGGTAAATGAACCCTAGGACCATGGATCTGTGGTCTGGAAGTGTTGCATGTCCTAGATCTGGCCTACTCAGGAAGTGGGTCGAAGGACTCGGCGAGTCCCAAGGTGGAACTCGGCGAGTTCTATGAAGATGGTCGTCGACTCGGCGAGTTGGATGAGCAAACTCGGCGAGTTCTATGAAGATTGCCTGAAACTCGCCGAGTAGTTCTTCAAACTCGGCGAGTAATATGAACATCCAAAGAACACGAGGGGTTTAAGCGTCGAAGGCTCAACCCTTCGTACCTGTGCGCGGAATTAACTGTATAACGTAGTCCCGAAACCCCCAAACCCTCGAATGGGGTGTTTTGGTGTGGATTGGAAGCGAGCCGAGGACCTGCTCGAGGAACTCGGCGAGTTGTTCGTAGGACTCGGCGAGTTGGTACTCGATTCGGCCCCAAAGTCCCGGATAGCGAGTCAGGGGTGACTCAGTGAGTGAAAGAGGGACCTAGTGAGTGGGACCGGATCAGTGAGAGATGGACTCGGCGAGTTGCTCTCTGGACTCGGCGAGTCCAGTCAACTGGAAGTTGACTTTGACCTGGTCTTTGACTTGGTGAGGGGTAAAAGGGTCATTTTACCCTAAGAACATCTAGCTTGTTTGACTGATCATTTTGTGGGAATTACAGTCGAGGGACGTTAGCAGCAACAGCAGTAGACAGCCAATTCCCACACAGACCAGCAGCCTATTCGAGGTGAGTTCCCTTCCAGTAGCAGTGGGTCTAAGGCCACAACGCCGACCCACCAGTAGGAGACGTATGATAGATGATTGTCTTTGTGATATCATATAGGTTTACTACTACCTGATATGTTATATGCTAGCATGATATGTTGTATGTGATAGTAGTCACGTTCGGTTGATAGGACCGAAGGGTAGTCAGACACCCCAGATACGTCTGACAGTATATGATGATATGTTTGCATGCTGGCTTGTTATGTTATATGCAATAAAGGTAGTATGAGGGGACTAGTCCCTGTGGTCGGTTGTTAAGACCGATGGGTAGTCAGCACCCCAGAATGGCTCGACATGGGTAGTCAGCACCCCAAAATGGCTTGACATGGGTAGTCAGCACCCCAGAATGGCTTGACACGGGTAGGACGGCACCCCAGAACGGCCGTACCGGGTAGTCAGGCACCCCAGAATAGCTTGGCAGTATGTATGTTACGCGTTTGTATGGTATGTGGTACGATGGGGGAACTCACTAAGCTTTGTGCTTACAGTTTTCAGTTTTGGTTTCAGGTACCTCCTCGGCTGGGGGAAAGGAGTCGGCGCGGTAGCGGCATGTCACACACACACTCTCCGGTTTCCGCATTTACGAGCTTCACTGGGATTTGTACTCTGATATTTGATTGAATGTATGAATTGGCTTTTAGACATGGTTCACTTGGTGTTATGATTTGATCAGACAATGTTTTTAGTTATTAATATTTGCTAAGTAATGTTTTTAAAACAAAATTTTTGGTCGTAAAAAAATTGGGTCGTTACACATGACTCGACGAGTTCAAGGCAATCTTCTTGCCTCAAGAACAGACTCAGCGAGTTGTTCATACAACTCGGCGAGTCTCAGCATAGAGTGTTCTTTGGATGAAGATGAACTCGACGAGTTGTTCATACAACTCGGCGAGTAGGATGAAGGACTATTGGACTTTGGTTTAGAATGAAAACTCGTCGAGTCAATGCCTAACTCGACGAGTAGAGACAGGATTATGGTCAGACAAAGGGATAGGGACTTGGCGAGTCGGGTAAACTGGCAGTTGACTTTGACTTTTGACTCTTGGTTTGGTTAGGGGTAAATGGTCATTTTACCCTGAGGTTGGTTAGCAGTATTTGACTGAGTGTTTTGTGGGAATTATAGCGGAGGATTTCCGGAGCAGCAGCAACAGAAGACAGTCAGTTCCCACACCGATCAACAGCTACTTTGAGGTGAGTTACCTTCCAGTAGCGGTGGGTCTACGGCCACAATGTCGGCCCACCAATAGGAGTTGTATGTTAGATGATTGTCTTTGTGATATCATCTAGGTTGGCTACTACTTGATATGTTTATATGATGGCATGATGTGCTATATGCGATAGTGGTAGTAGGAGGGGAATAGTCCCCAAGTTCGGTCGTTAGGACCGAAGGGTAGATCGGACACCCCAGATATGTCTGATAATATGTTATGTTATGATATATGTGATAGTAGCAGTAGGGGGTGAAATAGTCCCCAATGATCGGTCGTTAGGACCGATGGGTAGTCAGCACCCAGAATGGCTTGACATGGGTAGTCAGCACCCCAGAACGGCTTGACACGGGTAGGTCGGCACCCCAGAATGGTCGTACCGGGTAGGTCGGACACCCCAGAATTGCCCGGCAGTGTGTATGATATGTGATTGTTTGGTATGTGGTATGATGGGGGAACTCACTAAGCTTCGTGCTTACGGTTTTCAGTTTTGGTTTCAGGTACCTCTTCTTCGAAGGGGAAGGAGCTGGCGCGGTAGCGGCCCATCACACACATGCCTTGTATTCCGAACTACGAGATCCTCCTAGGAATTTGTACTCTGACATTATTATGTTTTTATAAAATGTTTTTCAAGACATGCGATAACTTTTTACGAAATGATATGATTGGTCAACGTTTTATTTTTAATATTTGCTAAGTATATGCTTTAAAAATGAAATTTTTGGCTCGTATTTTTAGGACGTTACAAGTTGGTATCAGAGCCCTGGTTTGAGGGATTCGGACACACCCTCGGGGGTGTCTGAACTCAAATCGAGGGATTAAAAGATTTTAAAGAAGAAAATATTTTCTAAAAAGCTAAGTAAGAGTTTTAAGAAGGAACGAAGTGTGTGATGTGCGCGACCGGCCGAGCTCAAGTAAGTATTCCCCAAAATACCCATATAAGCTTATGTTATATTTATCAGTTTCAGTAGAACAACATGCTAAAATAGGACTAAGGATCTAGGAGTGATGCCTTATGTGCCTGCTTTATGTGCTTCAGTGTATAAAAACTGCATGCTAGTATTGAGTAGATAGCAGTAGGATAGCCTGTTTAGGTTATGCCTGGTAGTATGAGCTTAGCATTGTATGCTAGTGCAGTTTCTCGTTATGAGGGTAGAATTGCTTGAGTAGTTTCCTGTGTCCGAATGCTACTTGCTATGTGCTTTGTGGGACTCCGAGTAATAGGAGTTAGCCATTAGGTGAATACGTCACATCACATATGATCAGGGTTGAATAATCTCAGAGTGCTAAATTTGGCCCTACTGCGCAGCTCTCGTTTGAGTCTAACCGTTGTAGGGACGAGTCTATTACTCAAAGGATTATATGAGCCTCGCCACATGTGACGGTATTCAGGTAATGACTAATTGGCATTACAAGGAGGCTTTCAGCAGCTGAGGACCGGGTAGGGTGGAGTTAGAGATTTTCCTGGGGAAAGCCTAGGATGAGTATAGCAGTGATCAGCGGTAGTGGAAGGGACCTGGTGGAGTCAAGGCAGTCCTTGGAGAAGGTACGGATAGATGTGGAAGGTAGTATGGGCCCGTATTACTGAAAGTAGAGGATCTGTACCCGAACCGAGGAAGACCAAGATAAGACCAGGGAACTTGTAGTAGGTGTGATCCCTCCAGAGGTATCAGTATCGCTAACGATTATTGTTTATGTATTTCAGAATGGTGGTACTATGCTCGAGGCCAGCACTTGGCAGTTCAGGAGAGGGATCGGGTTCGGGATCATGTTTCGAGCCAGTAGATGAAGGGCTACGCGAGTTCATCGCGTCAAAGATCACCGAAGGCATCCTTGAGTCGACCCCCATTATCTTCGGGTCGATCAAGGAAGGGATAGTTGAGTTGATGGAGGAGCGCCTCAGGGCATTCAGGAGCGACATGGCATCTGGCTAGTCGGGATCTCGCACATTGTCCTTCAAGGACTTCAGGGGCAATGGTGCGCCGGATTTTCACGGGGCGAAGGACCCCATAGCTGCCAGGAGATGGATTGCGGACATTGAGTCTGGACAGATGATTAGCTTCTGCCCTGAGGGGTCGAAGGTGAGGTTTGCAGCAGGGTGTTCACGAGATCGAGCTAGGGATTGGTGGGAGTCCGTGGGTGACTCGTTCAGAGCCTCGGTTGTCGAGGCTATGACCTGGTCGGACTTCGTGACCAGGTTCAGGGCAGAGTTTGCGCCGGCTGTCGAGCTTCAGCAGCTGGCTAGGGAGTTCCTAGACATGAGACAGACGACGGAGACTGTGGCGGAGATCACCGCCAAGTTCCGGGAGAGGGCGTTGCTGGTGCCCCAGTATGCGGGTGATGAGGATATGAGGAGGACCCGCTATCATGACATGCTACGAGCTGATATTCGGGAGCATGTCAGTTTTTTAGCTTGCCCTACCCTGGACTCTATGATTGCCAGTGCAAGGGAGAGGGAGATAGATCTGGAGGACATCCGGAAGAGGAAGACAGAGGAGGGACATGCAGAAGGGGCTTCGGGGAAGAAGCCCAAGGGACCAGTTGGTAGGCCGAAAGGCCAGTCAGGACCGAGCCGCTGCAAGAAATGCAGCAGGCCTCATGAGGGGGCATGTAGGCTGAGATCGTCGGGCTGCTATAAGTACGGCAAGACGGGGCATTTCAGCAGGGATTGTACCGCCCCTGCACCTGTGATTCAGACATCGGAGTTGTTGTGTTTCCACTGGAACTAGAGGGGCCACAAGAAAGCCAATTGCCCCCAGTTGACAGCATCAGCGCCGGTTAAGGCGCCAGCTCCAGCTACCCTGCGGATTACAGATGGCCGGCAGGGCAAGGCAGAGGCTCCAGTGGTGAGGAGCCGAGCATTTCTGCTGACTACCGAGGAGGCACGCGCTGCACCCGATGTGGTGACGGGTATGATTCTTTCCCTCTATCTTATTTTTATGATGTTATGATATTGATATGTGCTATGTGTGTATGCGTTAGATCGTTCCATGTGAACGGTATCCCTGTTCAGGTGTTGTTTGACTCGGGCGCCACCCGATCATTTGTTTCCCTTGCGCTTAGCAAGAGGTTTGCTGAGACTTCGGGCATGTTGGATTGCCCTTTAGAGGTAGAGATTGCCAATGATCGATCGGTGCGAGCATCAGCAATATTCATGGATTGTGTTCTAAGGTTATTTGAGGAGCGCTACTTAGTGGATTTGGTTCCTATTCCGTTGCGAGGGAACAAGGTGATTATAGGCATGGACTGGTTGAGCCCTAATGGAGCGGTGATAGATTGCGCACAACAGCTAGTGCGGATCAGGACCCCAAGTGGGGGAGAGTTGGTGATCCACGGCGAGAGGCCACAGCGTGGACCCACAGTATGTTCAGCAGCGAGAGCTAGACGCTACCTTCAGCAGGGTTGCGCGGGATATGTCGCGTACGTTATGGATACCCGGGAGGCGGGTAAGGCGACGGTGAGCGAGGTTCCAATGGTACGAGACTACGCTGATGTGTTCCCGGAGGAGCTTCCTGGAATACCTCTGGAGCGTCAAGTAGAGTTCAGGATCGACCTAGTTTCTGGTGCAGCTCCGATAGCCAAGGCACCCTATCGGTTGGCTCCTCCCGAGATGCAGGAGTTGTCTACGCAGCTGCAGGAGCTGCTAGACAAGGGATTTATTCGACCGAGCAGTTCACCCTGGGGAGCCCCGATCCTGTTTGTGAAGAAAAAGGACCGGTCACATCGGATGTGTATAGATTACCGGGAGCTGAATAAGGTAACAGTGAAGAACCGTTACCCACTCCCGAGGATTGATGACCTCTTTGATCAGTTGCAGGGAGCATCTTGGTTCTCCAAGATCGATTTGTGTTCAGGTTATCATCAAATGAGGTTCAGAGAGGAGGATATACAGAAGACCGCGTTTCGGACGCGTTATGGCTATTATGAGTTCGTGGTGATGCCGTTTGGGCTCACCAATGCTCCTGCCGCGTTCATGGACCTCATGAACCGTGTGTGTAGACCCATGATGGATCGGTCTGTGATAGTTTTCATTGATGACATCTTGGTTTATTCCAAGACGTAGGAGGAGCACGAGGAGCATCTAAGAGAGGTTTTGGAGACCTTGAGGAGGGAAAGCTTGTACGCCAAGTTCTCCAAATGTGAGTTTTGGTTGCGTGAGGTGCAGTTTCTTGGGCACCTCGTCAACCAGAACGGGATTTCAGTAGACCCGGCCAAGGTGGAGGCCGTGATGAGATGGGAGGTTCCGAAGTCTCCATCCGAGATTCGGAGTTTCCTAGGATTAGCAGGCTACTATCGGAGATTCATTCAGGATTTCTCCAAGATAGCCGTACCCCTAACACGGTTGACTAGGAAGGTCATGGTCTTTCGATGGGGGCCTGAGCAGCAGGACGCGTTCGAGATTCTGAGGCAGAGATTGTGCGAGGCGCCAATCTTAGCCCTGCATGAGGGTGTAGATGATTTTGTGGTATACGGTGATGCGTCTATCTCGGGCTTAGGCGCAGTTTTGATGCAGAGGGAGCATGTCATTGCTTATGCCTCGAGGCATCTGAAGCCTCACGAGGCGAACTACCCGACGCATGATTTAGAGTTGGGGGCGGTGGTCTTCGCCCTCAAGATTTGGCGGCATTACCTCTACGGGGTTCGATGTACCATTTACACGGACCACAAGAGTTTGAGGTACCTCATGGATCAGCCGAATCTGAACATGAGGCAGCGTCGGTGGTTAGACGTGGTGAAGGATTACGACTGCAAGATCCTTTATCACCTAGGGAAGGCCAACGTGGTGGCCGATGCGCTTAGCCGTAAAGCGGCACCAATCAGGGATGTGTGTATGAGGATGACGGTGGTGACTCCACTGTTAGAGCAGATTCGGGAAGCTCAGCAGGAGGCTATGAAGGAGGAACATCGGAAGAGTGAGTGAATAGTGGGTCAAGACACCTCCTTCGATTATGATAGCCGAGGACTATTGACACTACACCGTAGGGTGTGGGTGCCGTATCACGGAGGCGTGCGCCAGATCTTGATGGAGGAGGTGCACAAATCCCGATTCTCTATTCATCCAGGGGCGACGAAGATGTATAGGGATCTTCGTCTAGACTATTGGTGGCCCTGCATGAAGTGGGATGTGGCGTGGTACGTCGAGCGGTGTTTGACCTGCAGGAAGGTCAAGACCGAGCATCAGATACCGCACATCAAGATGCATCCGTTGTATATCCCGTTGTGGAAATGGAAAGATATTACGATGGATTTTACCACAAAGCTTCCCAGGACTGTGCGAGGAGTAGATTCAATTTGGGTCATCGTGGATCGATTGACCAAGAGCGCCCATTTTATTCCGATCCATGAGAGTATCTCGGCCGAAAAGTTGGCCGATATCTATATCAGGGAGATAGTGGCGCGGCACGGGGTGCCAGTGTCAGTGATATCAGACCGAGATGTGCGGTTCACTTCCAGGTTTTGGAAGAAGTTTCATGATGAGTTGGGCACTCGTCTGCATTTTAGCACCGCCTTTCACCCACAGACGGATGGTCAGAGCGAGCAGACCATCCAGACCTTGGAGGATATGTTGCGGGCATGCGTGCTAGATTTCGGTGGTAGCTGGGATACTTATCTTCCCTTGGCTGAGTTCTCGTACAACAACAGCTACCACGCGAGTATTGACTGTCCTCCATTCGAGATGTTGTACGGTCGGAGGTGCAGGACCCCGATATGTTAGGGTGAAGTTGGCCAAAGGGTCATGGGGAGCACCGAGGTGGTGCTCAAGACGACCGAGAGAATCCAGCAGGTTCGAAGCAAGCTTCAGACTGCGCAGAGTCGACAGAAAAGTTAAGCCGACAAGCGTCGATCAGACCTGGAATTCCAGGTCGGGGATATGGTTCTTCTGAAAGTGTCGCCTTGGAAGGGCGTGATTCGATTCAGGAAGCGGGGCAAGTTGGGCTCGAGATTCATTGGTTCGTTCAGGGTTGTAGCCCGAGTGGGCAAGTGGCATATAGGCTGGATCTGCCAGCCGAGCTCAGTCAGATCCACAACACCTTCCATGTCTACCAGCTGCGGAAGTGCCTAGTGGATGATTCAGCGGTGGTGCCGCTAGAGGATATACAGGTTGATGACAGTCTGAATTACATTGAGCGCCCAGTCGCGATCCTCGACCGGAAGTCGAAGGATCTGAGGAACAAGAGGGTGGAATTAGTGAAGGTGCAATGGCAGCATCGAAAGGGTTCGGTATGGACTTGGGAGCCGGTGGAAGAAATGATGGAGCATTACCCCGAGCTGTTTCAGGATTGAGCAGCAGACTTCAAGGACGAAGTCTAAAATAAGTGGGGGAGATTTGTAGCACCTGGTTCCTGGTATGTAAAAATTATCTAAGTGTTTTGCATTTTCAGCCTTGGACTCGGCGAGTTGTAGGCCCGACTCGCCGAGTAGAGACGGGATTTGGAACACGTTTAAGTTGGCGACTCGGCGAGTCCATATTCTGGACTCGGCGAGTCCCCGTTGTCTGATGAAACCCTAAATTTCAAGGGTTTGCACCCTATTTAAGCCATCTTATGCGCCCCAACCTAACGCCCTTCACCCTCAGAGCTCCCTATATCGTCCAACCCTTATTCCTTGTGAGACCGAAGTGTTTTGGTGTGTTTCTTGAAGATTTTGAGAGAAGAGAAGAGTAGATCAAGAAGAGAAGAAGGAGGCCAGACATCTTGGTGTTATTTCAAGTGATTCCCTTGAGGTATAACTCAGTTTCCCTCTGTTTTCATGCTTGTATTCCCTTATAGCTCCATTAAAGTCCTCTTTGAGCCATTTCCAAGCTTGGGTATGATTTAGGATCTGTAATAAGTCGATTAACCTTTAGATCTAGGCATGATTGAGCTCCAGGAGCTCGGATCTACTACCTTTATGGAGCCATATTGCATGAAAGCCCTAGATCTACCCCTTTTAGTGCATTTTGAGCCCTAAAACCTTCATTGGTGTTTATATACACGTAAAGTGGGAAACTTTACGCATTAATCAAGCCCTAGGAACCCAGATCTATGAATGACATGAGCTGGATTCAAGCAAAATTGACTATATAGTATTTGCATGCGACAGACTCGGCGAGTCGTTCATCGGACTCGGCGAGTCGAGTTGCGAGTCCCCAAGTTTTCCCCCTTTTCGTGTTTGCGGGTTGGAGTAGTGAGTCATGGGGTGTGACTCAGTGGGTCGGAAGCTAGACTCACTCGTGAAGTAACTCGGCGAGTCAATGCCATGACTCGGCGAGTTCAAGGCAATCTTCTTGCCTCAAGAACAGACTCGGCGAGTTGTTCATACAACTCGACGAGTCTCAGCATAGAGTGTTCTTCGGATGAAGATAAAATCGACAAGTTGTTCATACAACTCGGCGAGTAGGATGAAGGACTATTAGACTTTGGTTTAGGAGGAAAACTCGTCGAGTCAATGCCTAACTCGACGAGTAGAGACGAGATTATGGTCAGACAAAGGGATAGGGACTCGGCGAGTTGGGTCAACTGGCAGTTGAATTTGACTTTGACTCTTGGTTTGGTTAGGGGTAAATGGTCATTTTACCCTGAGGTCGGTTAGCAGTATTTGACTGAGTGTTTTGTGGGAATTATAGTCAGAGGATTTCCGGAGCAGCAGCAGCAGAAGACAGTCAGTTCCCAAACCGATCAACAGCTACTTTAAGGTGAGTTACCTTCCAGTAGCGGTGGGTCTACGGCCACAATGTCGTCCCACCAGTAGGAGTTGTATGTTAGATGATTGTCTTTGTGATATCATCTAGGTTTGCTACTACTTGATATGTTTATATGCTTGCATGATGTGCTATATGCGATAGTGGTAGTAGGAGGGGAATAGTCCCCAAGTTCGGTCGTTAGGACCGAAGGGTATATTGGACACCCCAGATATGTCTGATAATATGTTATGTTATGATATATGTGATAGTAGCAGTAGGGGGTGAAATAGTCCCCAAGGATCGGTCGTTAGGACTGGTGGGTAGTCAGCACCCCAGAACGGCTTGACACGGGTAGGTCGGCACCCCAGAATGGTCGTACCAGGTAGGTCGAGCACCCCATAATTGCCCGGCAGTATGTATGATATGTGATTGTTTGGTATGTGGTATGATGGGGGAACTCACTAAGCTTCGTGCTTACAGTTTTCAGTTTTGGTTTAAGGTACCTCTTCTTCGAAGGGGAAGGAGCTGGCGCGGTAGCGGCCCATCACACACATGCCTTGTATTCCGCACTATGAGATCCTCCTGAGAATTTGTACTCTGACATTATTATGTTTTTATAAAATGTTTTTCAAGACATGCGATAACTTTTTACAAAATGATATGATCGGTGAACGTTTTGTTTCTAATATTTGTTATGTATATGTTTTAAAAATGAAATTTTTGGCTCGTATTTTTGGGACGTTACATTGACATGGATAATCCAAATCTACTCAAGTTTGGAATCAAGCAAACTAAATCCGAGTTTCGCTGCTAAAATGGGGAAAGTTCCCTAGAGATATTATTATTTTCAAATTCCAGATGACATCTTATTTGGAACGAAAGGGGGGTTTCCACATTGAGTGCAATCGTATGAAATCAGAAGAACTAACAACATTAATAGAATTTAGTTGTTGAATTTTGATCTTTCATTTCAACATTTGTTTATATTGTCGGATTATGATAAGTTTTGTGACTTTTGTTATCATCTGCAGCCCAACAGGCGGTGGTCTTGTTGTAAAATATGAGGACAATGATTCCCAAGATACATTAATGAGTGAAAAAGAAGCTTTGATGCGAATTCGAGCTCGTTCTTTTCCTCTCCAAGATGATGAATGTGCTCACATCAAACCAGGTGAGACTGTTCTTGTCAATCGAGACTCAGAATCTGAAGGAGGGCTCTTTGATGCAAAGGTAGAAAAGGTATATTTTCTTGCACTTGAATTTCCATTTCTAAAGTATTTGATCCTTCGTTATCATCCGTCCATGATCTAATCATTTGCACCATTAACAGGTGATACGGGTGAGACATTCAAAGAGGACGAAATGTAGATGTACTTTCATGATTAAATGGCTGAACAGAGATGTCAATGATGGAAGTTTAACAGTTCCTTCTCCTTCAGTAATGAGATTAGCTAACAAAAGCATCAATCATCATCCAATAATTTCAGCATTCATAGATGCAGTGCAGCTGAGTAACTCAAGTGACTCAGATATGTCTCCACATATGGACATTGTCGGTGACTTTGATCTTGATCTACATGACTTGTTAGAAAAACAAATCGAAGGAATCAGAAACTCAGTTCATGATTCCAAAACTAAAGAATCAAGCATTATGCATTTCAAACACATACTAAACTTTAGAATATTAGATTAAACACATAACAAACATTCCTGTTTTGGTTAATTATTTCCAAAAAGAATGTACATATCTGGTGATTATTATTAGTTATTACTATTTAATAACAAACAAGTAAATGAAACATATGTTTCAAAGCCAAATGGAATAACACTGCAAGTAGAAATTTCAATAAAAAAAAATCATTAAAATAAATAAATAGGTATTAATTTTTTTTAAAAGATATATTTTTTTCAAGTATAAAAATAGTCTTAGAAATGAAAAGACAAATATACCCTCTTGTGTGAGACATATGAGGAGTTTAACAACAACTTAACGAAAATTAAGTTGGGAGACCAATTTTATATACAAACTAGGCAAAAAAAAGACCATAAATCCAAAAAAATCTATATACCGAAACCAAAAAAATACATACCATAATCTTTACAATTTTGTCTTAAAATCTATTCTTAATAAAAGAAACCTTAAACTACCACGTGTCCTCATTATACATCGTTACCTTGCCACATGTCAGTCCTTCAACATTTTACTCACTGATTTTGCCGGCTAGTTGCTAATTGTTGTATTCGACCTTCATACCCTATAAATCCGAAAAATCAGGCCTTAAAATCAGACGATAATGTTCACCCACGTTTTCTTCCTCTCCATAAATCAAAATCAAAATTTAAACCCTTCCCAAAATCATGGCCTTAATTTGCGCACGATGATTCCTCTATCGTTGCAAAATGACGAGATAAATAGATTGATTTTTTTCTAAGTATACATTGATTGAAACCTAATGGCGTTATTTTCTCGATCAGTTAGTTAAGTAGGTTTGAATCCACGGAGGTTTGAAGAATCTTGACCCCTTCTCAACTTTTCATGTTGTTGTTGTTTTTCTTCTTTGATTCACGCCTCTTTTCATTGATGTTATCGGTTATGATTTTTTACAGTAAACACATCAGGGTTGCTCTGATTTCATGAAAATATACACAAATCGGACCAATTTTACTCATCGTTGCTTATCCTCTCCAACGTTGCACCCCACACGACTCACTACCATCACATCATTGCTCAATTGAGACTTGATTCACCGTCTTTCTTCCCTCACTACCACAGTCGTAACATCCTTTGTTCTTAGTTGGTGTTTTTATACGTTGATTTGATTTCTACAGGATAAAGGACAAAAGGCTTAAGGTAAAAGCCCTAGGCATTTTTCTCTCGCTTTACCCAATCAAGAAATTCATCGCAACCCAAGAATCAGTAAGAACTCAACCATATCAGGAAGCAAGTTGAAAATAAATTAAAAACCAGGTTAGCACTTAACCACTTAGCACTTTTGATTTTCTTTTAGACAATATATCACCATCAAGTTGCGTAACAAGAATTACTTCAATTTAATATTATTATTCTCAATGGCTTACTTTTGTGTAGGAAATGTTGGTTACAGATAACTTCAAATACTTAGATGCCCATGTGGAGATGATTGTTGTGTTGATGTTCAAATGCCTTATGTTGTATGTGAAAAAGGTTTTGTTTTTTTAGTTTACTAGTGTTAAGTTGATCGTTGTTGTTTTTCAATTTGAAATCTTGATAATAGAGTTTGAGTTCAATGGTTGATAAAAGAATTATTTAGGAAATATGGATGTTGATAATTATGGCGAAACTGGTTGTCATGGCCAAGAATTTTTAAAGTCGTGAAAAAGAACTCATATTCACCAATTAGTGAAAACATTCGGGTCAAGTTTCGAAACATAAATTCAATGAGGTTGCAACCAACTTCATCTAAATGAATAAATTGTAAGTCATTTCCATGCTGATTCTGCACGTACCCAAGTTAAGTAAAAATAATTAGCACTGATGTAACCATCAACCATTCAAAACGTTTAATATTGATGGACACCGAAGCATATTCAAAGTTGATGTGGTTGGTGGCAACAATAGAGTGATATGTGTTTTCAGTGGGGATTTAAAATTTTGAAAAAAAAAATAAGAAATTGATTTGTTGGTTGTTTTATTAAGAATAGATTATTAATTTAAAATAATGGGTGTCATGTTTCAGAGTAAAAGGCACATGCTTGGTGTGCCTCAAAAGGAAACATTTTGTATTTTGAGACATTAGTCAACAAGGGAATCAATGTTGAAGAAGCTTTTCAAGTAATTGCTAAGAATGCCCTGAAGTGTGGAGAAGAGGAAGAAATGTAAGTCTTAAATTTTAAAACGTCTTTTTATTTCACCCATTTAAACGTAAATATGTCATTTTTGGTTACATTTTATCTCAAACTCGTAAACTTAGAAAAAAGATATCTAAACGGACAAAGTTTATTGAAATGCATTCAACATTAAACCTCCTTAATGTTGATATTTATTTGTATTTTGTATTTTTCTAACTAATATATCTTCACCCCAAATTCAATGGCAAGACATGCGTGATGGTCTTCAAGTTTCTACTTTTAATGTACTACAAGAACACGAGAGATCGTAATTATTGGAAACAGGTAACCCGTATGTATCAATTACTTTTTTGCCCTCATGAGTTTTTTGTTTTTTCTTATTTCACTCAATGTTATATATTTTTTTGGTATCAGTTCTTTCTATACAATATGGATGTATCTTTCCATCTGTTGCAACAGGATTATACTTAACTTCCAAGCTTACAACTGTCATTCAAAAGGTATAAACTTGGTTGCCTTTTATGGAAAAATGTTAAAGATTTATGGTCTATGCAGTGTTTGAAAACGCCATAACACCACACACCCCCTCTATAAATGAATCCCCTATGCATATGTAATGATAGGTGTTGGAAAAACCACACAATTATAGCAATGTCATCAAATTCAAAGAGATTCTCACAGCTTTAACATGGTAGGCTATGTTGCTCTTAGAGTTTTGCTTATTTTCTAAAAAAAATTAAAAATAAATGATGGACATTATGCATTTTAAATGATTTTAAAGGGTATGATGATGGCATTTCCACTTCATTCCATTTTAATTGCTTTAATAACATAATTTTATTGTTTATCAGATGTAGGTGATGAAAAATGTATTTTTTTTAATCGATTTGGAGTTTTGGAGATTATTGTTACCAAATATGCGTGTAAAAATATCAGACATCAATGGGTAATTAGAGTATCTCCTGCTTTCACTACTCCTTCAATCGGTCAAAATTAATCTCAAATATTTTCTTAATTTTAGTTTTCCACAGATGTAACAATTATTAAATTTACTGATTGTTGTTGCTTAAAATATTCATATAGTATGTTTTGGATCTTCTTCAAACTTCATTCTAGGTACATTACAAAATATACAAGGACCATTTTTCCGATAAGAAACAATCTGTCATTTTTTCTGAAAAATGGACTATAACGTATTATGCAGAAAATGTATACCATTTTTGTTAGCTTTTTTAATAAAGTGGCCATTTATGTTATATATTTTTTAACATGGGGTATTTCTACAGTTTCATTTCACTTCTCGTAGTAAACAATGATCATTTTAGGTTATTTTTTAAATAATAAACATTGCTCAATTTTTTAAACATGTATTGTTGCTGATTTTTATTTTACTTTATGAAATAAACATGGACATTTATGCTTATTTCCTTTACATCCATAGGCGTTGATCAATTAGGAAATAATGCACAATTAGTATTGTTTATAATATTTTTCAATTGTTTACAATATTTTTCATTTAATGATATTTTTTTTGGATAGATCTTCTTAATATACTTTTTATTTTTCATTATCATTCTTTTTATCTATTTAATTCATTATAATTCAACTAAACTTTTTTTTTAAGAGTAAAGGTTTCACTAAAAGTCACTCTATTAAGGGTGAACGGAATGGAAAGGCGGGTTGCAAAATTTTTGGGTGGTATCGGCGGATTACCATTCCTTCCAAGCAAGCGGTTTAAGTGGGTTTGGAAAAATTAGTTTGAGTGGCTTTTAGAAACCGCAAGAAACTTTATCAATTTGCTTTGTAGGGTCACGCATCTCCTTTTTCATTTAATTTTTATTTAATTTTCGAAGAAAAAAAAAGCATAGCATGCATATATTACAATTCAAGCAATAATCATTTGTGCATTATGCATCAAAACTTTTATCAAAACAATTTTATATGTTTTTTAATTATTTTCTAAATTAGTTTGTATATTTTTAATATTTTGTAAATTAGTTTTGTATAATTTTTATTAGTTTGTGTTTATTTTAAAATAAAAAATTAAGTGGGTTGAATGGGTTGGGAAAAATAGAATTTTCATGTGTTGTGGGTTGAGAAAGATGGAAGAAAGATGAGAGAGAAATGATGATGTGGCGCTGATATGGCAATGGGTTGAGTGGGTTGGGAGGGTAGGACTCCCTCCACCCTAAGTGAACTAGATTTATTAACGGATGATTTCATTTTGAAAATATGTGTCATCAACTTATGGACCCTTAAATCGTTCTATAACGACAAAGACAAAGTTTTTCATTGAATTGATTTTTTATATTTATTCTATTGTTTTTTACTCTATTCAGATGTATATTGTATTATACAAAAGTCAAATTTTATAAAATATATACAAATACAAAACAAGGATCAGATATTCAAAACACATATCTTTATAAATTAATAAATGTTTTATTATCATTGATCAATAATTAGCTTATGATTTATTTATAATTTTTTTTCTTTTGATATTTTGATATCGTAATCTGTGATGTCTAAGGGTTATAACTAGTATATAAAATAAAAAGACTATTAAGGGGGTTTAGTCGAAAACTTTATCTATGGAGTATGGACAATGACACTCATTCGAACAACGTATGACGTGGCCTTTATCGTTCCACGTGGGCATCCCATACTGACACCCTGACTATATTAATGCAAAATCAACTCGAACCCCCATTCCCCCGGGGTTCCTTGATTCTTCAATCAAAAATCTGTCTTCACTCTTCCCCATTGTGCAAAGCAATACCACAGTATCGCCGTCGTACTACCACCATGTCCACCGCACCTGCGCATACACTGAACCTTTGCGGCGTTCTATCGGAGGCAAAGAGAATCGTTAATGCACACTCCCGTCACTTTCTCGCCTTATCCGTCATCTTCCTCCTCCCTCTCTCTTTCTCACTCATCATTTTCCCTACTCTCCAGCTCTCCCTCACTCGATCCTACGTCGTTTCTACAAAGTTTTTCGTAGTCGATCCGCCGGATCTTCGTCAAAACCTGACAATTCATCTCCTCTATTCAGTTTTTGTTTACATCTTCTTCCTCGGTGCCATAGCCACAATCACCTACAGCACCTACCATGGCTTCTATGGAAGACCAGTCAAGTTTTTCCCCGCCATGAAATCCCTAATCTTCTCCTTCTTCCCACTCGTTTCGACCACAATCGCAGCTCAGCTTATCCTATCTCTAGTCTCGCTAACGTTCCTCCTGCTCTTTTTGGTAATCATCAAGATGGGGGAAAACCTAGGGTTTGTAATCGATTACGACTCGAATTACTTTATGACGTCATTCGTCCTGATGGGTGCAGCGCTAGCTTTTTCCCTAATCTATTTCCAAGTGAACTGGTCACTAGCTTGTGTGGTGGTTGTGGCGGAATCAAAATGGGGGTTTGAACCACTGTGGCGGAGTTCTTACTTAGTGAAAGGGATGAGATCCGTTTCGTTATCTCTGCTGTTGTTGTTTGGGATTCTGATTGGGTTTTGGGTGTGGATGAATTCGAATGATGTGATGCATTTCGATGCTGTTGATGGATGGAAGAGCTGGCCTTTTGGATTGCAGGTGGTTATTGGTACTAGTCTCTTGACTGTGTTACTGCTTCAGAATACAGCAGCCAATACTGTGTTGTATATGTACTGTAAGGCTTTACATGGTGAATTGGCCATTGAAATTGTTGAAGAGTTTGCTCGTGAGTATGTCAGCTTGCCTTTTGATGATGGGAAAATCCCTCATGTTGTTAGTGTTGTCCCAGCTTGATGAATGATGATCGAGGTTAGTGGATTCTACTCCACAAATTAGGTTCTTGCTTTTATCAACTTACCTCTTTGTAACTGTTGTTAACCTTGTATTAGTGATATATATATATATATATATATATATATATATATATATCTAAGGGTATCGGTTCTCTAAGGACCTTTTAATGTCTGAAATGAACAACTGTGTTTCTGGGAAAGTAACTTTTGTAGCTTTATATGTTGTATATAATATGATTATAAATTGCTGTTCTCTGTGTTGTTACTTGCATTTTTTTTTTTTTTTTTTTGTGATTGTTACCATTAAAATCAAGAAATTTATGTCATTTAAACCATTGATTGTGTAAAGAATGAAGCAGTGACCCGTTTATAAAGGTGTTATGGCACGTCACGTGGCATTTTGTTGGCAAACTTGTCCAAGTGTCGCTGACATGGCCTCCAAATGGTTTTTTTTTTTTTTTTTTCTATTTTTCGGGGTTTTATCCCACAATGTCGATATATCACCCCAACAAATTTGAAATTTTTTGTCTGTGTTCTTGAAGCATTGATTTTGAAGAACGTAGGAAAATGAAGCAAAAGCACAATGAAAATGAAGATTGAAGCACCATGTTCGCCAACTTAAATTTGATTTATCATCCATCTCCTGCGACCACCACCACACTCAGTTGACACCGTCATCAACTCTACATATAAAGTCGAATATAGTTCATTATTTATTTATTTTTTTTCAATTTAAGAAAATTAAAAATAAGAAATATATCCATGCTGTATCAATGTGGACCTACCCACTCCCAACATCATAGGTGAAACCCATAAATAATGGGTATACACTCTTTAACATGCCATTTGTTGGTTTAGGGATTAAAAAAAAAAAAAAAAGAACTAATGCCAAATAAGACTGAAAAGATTGTTTGGTAGCCTTTTAATTTTTAAATTAAGAGGCAGATTTTAAAATATTCAGATTCATAATGTTTAAAAGCCTCTTAAGTTTTATTTATTCAGCAGACTTTTAACTTTTAAGAGAATGAGTTGTATTTGAATGAGATAAGATGACGTATTCTAAGAATACCCTAATTTTTCAGCAAATATTTTTCCTTCTCATTCTATTTCACACAAACGCCTTATTTTTTCTTCCCACTGCGTTTCCGACCTCTTAAAAATTCTGAACCACTTAAAAATTCACATCATGCTAAAAAGCCTCTAAAACTTATAGTTTGTTGGGCAACCGTCACAATAATCCTATATGTTATATTATACATTAACAATATGCTTATTTTTTTTATCTATAATGCTAAGGAACTCTATTTTTTTTAATCATAACAATATGTGACCTAAAACTCGTAAAATGTATGTTGATTTTCGTCTATGATATTATCTTATTCGTAATATTTTAACATATAATAGCACCATACTTGTAATTCTTATCCACAATACCAACATACTTACAATAACTTGCCAATCATAGCAAAGGTGTCTTTTTTACTAGTAATAGCAGCATACAACATAAAACTTGTAAGTATTTCATAAGTTCAAGAACTATAGCTTTTATTTCTATTTAAGTGTTCGGTAACTTAGCTTTTATTTGTATTTGAATGTTTGGCAAAAATTAGATGAAAGCTTATAAAACATGTAAACGACTCGGCAGAGCACCTGGTAGACATGCCATTGATTTTTATAAAAAGTAATTAAGTCAATTGGTAAAATTATAAAAAAGATTTTTATTGAAGGACTTGAACTAGCTTTTGAATTTTGAATTTTTTACCGAATGATTTTTTTTTCTCGAGCGATTTTAAGCTTAAAAGCAAAAAGGTAGAATGAACACGCCCAATCTAACAGGTTGTCCACATTTTCATTTTTTTTTTCGGCCCAACAGTTTTCATTCTTTACCCGCTTACACAAACATGGCCATGGGTTCAAGAATCTGATTTTTCCTTGCGATAGTTTAACTTTTTCCATGATTCAAAAATATTTAAAAAGAAGAAAAATTCAAAATTCAAATCTTTCTTTCAAATTTGGATGGAATCCTATCACTATCTTCACCACCAGATGCATCATACCCATCACTCATGGATCTCATGAGTGCCAGAATCCCCTGGTTTTCAACCACACCAGACAACCCTACTCCTACATCATTATCTCCTCCTCTTCCCATAAACGGCTGAATATCAGGCGACTCCATATCCAAACTACTATTATCAGGAGATGACATTGACATGGCTCTGTACACACTACGAGCTTCAAGCTGCAAAGGCACCAAATTTCCCGAACTACTCTCCTCTCTCACTCTATCGTTCCCAATTTTTCTAGAACCTTCCCTATTGCTTCTTCCGAAGCTTCTGTCCCTTTCCCTTTCGATTCTGTTCGACTTTGACACCGGCTGCAAAATCTTTGACCTTTTTCGTGCCTCTGCAGCTGCTTTTGACACGTCATCACCATTCAAACGGGCCAGGGTCCATGGGCTGATTTTCACGCTTGTCGGGTTCTTTTTCTTGATTGGATCTCGATCTTCGATCGTTTTTTTACCTAACGAGCTCACTGAACTGGTTTCTGGTGGAACTACATCGTACTACAAAATCAAAACAAAATCCCATAAATATTTTCTAAATAAATTACGATATTTGATCAATCAATTAATACATACCTGATCTTCAACAAAGAGTCGTGGAGGCGTACACCACGCTCCTTGCCGGAAAGTATTGAAGGAGCTGACGCTGCTTAATCCGGTGATTGAGGTAGCCGGTGACATTTGTGGACTCTGTGGGCCCCCATATCCTTGATTCTCTTGTTCCCTTAATGCTATGATATAATCGTATGTGCTAATTCCCTATCATCACAAAGTCACAAACATATCCTTAATCCACAATCTTCATCACATTAAAAGGTCTAAACTTTTTTTACATTTATAAAATACCCAAATTACAATTAAAAAAAATGTTATATATTTTGAGAAGAATGTGAAAGAAGAATAACCTCACCTTCTTTATGAGAAGAATGTGAAAGAAGAAAAGCTGAATGAGTGGCAATGTTGCGATCATTGCCAAAATAGTACATACCACCTGTCAAGAATTAGACTAGAATTTTTTTAGTCAAACTATAAAAATATGAAGCCAACTTTTATAAAAATTGGGAAGAATTAGAGTACTTACCACAACTGAAACATAAGGGGCTAAAGTGAAACTGCTTCCTAATTTGGATGCTATTTCCCCATCAAATCTTTTGTGATCCAGGATACAATTTATCAAAACAACGATTCCAGTTGACCATTGAAGTATAAGCTTCAATTCTCAAGCCCAATTAAAAACCTGTGTTAGATAGATGTGGTAAAATATGACTTTACAGTCAACGAGGTCAAACAATGAAGGTTTGACTTTACCAGAAGAAGAGCAGAAACCATAAGCGCAAAGAATCTTGCATAGTTCTTTTTCCCAATACAGTTATTAAGCCACTACACAGATATAAAAGAAGTCGTTAGAATTTGTTTTTATAAATAAAGGGAATGTGTTTGAATCTTTGTATAATTTTATACCCTGCAATGGTGGTCAAATCGGTCAACACATTTATCACAGACTCGACAGTGTTTGCTATACTTGAAAACCTGCAAGAAAAACAAAAAACAACCTTTTTAGAATTGCTGACTTTCACTTTCTTGGTCAAATTATTTATTCTGAAATCCAAAATTCGTAGGAATTTTGTTATGAAATTTCATCATCCTGTTCATGGAGTAAACTACATATCATGAAGTTCAGTTTAGTTCTTCGATCTATGTCAAATTTTGGAAAAATCATATTGAATTTGAACTTTGAAAACTTGTTGGTTTGACTTTAAAAGTCAACACACCTCAACTTCACAGAGACTGCAGTAGAACATGCCATCGTCACTTGTTTGATGTTCAGAAGAGTCTTGGTGTTGATGACACATGGCAGCACAAGGAATAAGAGCCAAAAGGGGCATAAAACAAGAAGGTTGTGACGTGGCTTTTTCAGTTTCAGATTTATAATCTTTTGTATCTTCTATTATCGATCCTTCTTTTTTAACACCTGTTTTGTTGTTTGTTGTTTTACAATATTTTCTTGATTTGAAAACTCCTGTATCTGCTGGATCAGCACCAGCGCACCAAATATACAGGCCAAATGCAGATATAATCTGGTAAGATTAAGAAATGGAAAATTCTTGAAAATGGTTATGGAAATAAATATATATGAAATAATTGAGAAATGGAGATAAAAAGAGCTTACTAGAGGAGTGTAGATTCCCATTACAATATATTGATACATCTTTTTGCCCACAAAAGGGGCGAAGAACACATAGAAAGCGAATCCCAATGCTATAAACACAGAAACAGCAGCCACCTACACAAATCGATGAAAAATTAAACACCTTTTAGCAAAATTTTCAAAAACAACGAATGAATTCAACTCCTGTAAGTTAAGTTTCTCAAAGGGTGAAGAAATTGTTGACAAGTCAAACACCCAGAAGTTGTTGTTTTCAGAAACCCTAAAAAAAATTCCATTTCGATGTGGATGTGGATGCTAGAGGAGAAACGTTTTGTGAAATAAACCTCCCAAAAGGTAATAATTCAAGATCTTCAGGAACTTCGATAACGACATGGGAGTAGATGAAAACATTGTTGTTAAATTTGGAAAAACCAAGATAAATTTTCAAAATTATATAAGAAACTGTGGTGTAAATCAAACACCCTGAGGCTAAAGTTTTTAAAAACCTTTTAACAAATTTAAAAATGAGATGATAGTAGATGAACACATTCTTGTGAAATAAAAAACCCAGATACCAAATTTCGAAAACCCGCCAGAAAATTTCAACTGTGTACTATATGCAATAAATTCTGTCAAAACTAAACTCCCAGATGCTATAAAAACCTAAGAATATCAGCAATGTCATAGCTAGGATGTTAAAACATTGCTGTGAAACCAAACACCCAGAAGCTAAATCTTCATAAACCCTAAAATAATGGCAGACATAAGAGATGTAAAACATTGCTGCGAAATCAAGCAACAAAAATCGAAATTTTCATTAACCTTATTACAAAAAACTTCAACAATGGCACATGGATAAGATGAAACGCACCTGAAGAGGATGATACGGAAGTTGCCAACCATGTTTCCTCATCTTTGTAGCAAGAACGGTTTTAAACTGTTGATGGGGTGAATGAGAAATCTGCTAAAAATCACTTCCCCTCATTCCATTACTCAAAAATGGGGTTTTTGAATCTCATGACCTCAAAAATGTGAAGAAAAAAAAAATCTAAGAAATATTGGATTTTGAGATGCGGGGTATTCTTGGAAAGATGGAAATTCCGCTGCAAATGTTTGTCTATTTTGGCCCAATTGTAGTGAGAGAGTAGAAGTAGAGGGAGGTTTTCTTGAGTTTTGGGGAAGAGGGGAGGGAGGGGTTCAAGGAACAGTAGTAAGGACTGTCACCTTTTACACAATTACACTTCATTCCGACCAAAAAAGGAAAATCCTCCAGACAAAGAAAAGTAAAAGGTAAAATTGTAGTAATTTATTAGCTTTATTGTAGGTTTAATTACTAAAAATTAATAACTTTAATAATGGTTCATGAGTTTTTATTTTTTTTTTAAACTATATTGGCCATATATTTTTTACTAAAAAAAACTATATATAAAACAGAAAAACTTACACCTAGTTTACAAGTTTTGGTGAAGAAAAAAAAAGGAATGAAACAATGAAAATAAATAAATATATAGAAAAAGTAAGGAAACTGTATGTATATTGGTGTTAAGTTTTTTTTTTTTTTTTTTTTTTTATAAATATTACACGGGATTGATTAATAATAAATTTGATAACGAGGCTTTATTAAATATTTCACAAGGATGATGGTCAATTAATTAATTTTTAAGAAAGAACTTTAAAATTTATGAATTCTTGGAGATGATTTTAATTAAATAGGTTTTTTGTTTTATAAACGTAACGGAAAAATGATAATGACAAATAAAAAAAAGTTAGAAATTTAGTTAATGGTTATGGATGCTCTTTGTGTGTGTTAAACAATGATGCTAGATTTTTCTTTCTATGATTGTTTATAAAAAGCATAATACTCATCGAAAATCAATAATTAATAAACGGAATTTTATAAAATATATTTTTGTTATAAGCTTGTTTCTTTTTTAATAATTGAATTTTTATATATAAACAAAACTAGCAAGAAGCTAGCAAACCAACAAAACAATCACAAATTTATAGCCATGATAAAATTTTGTAACTGTGAAACCACTTACTTTAATCTTAGAGTTTCTATAACTAAACCAATTGAATGAGAAAGTAACAATGTTCTAAAAAAATACTATCTTTAAGATATTTTTCATAGTTGAATACCAAATTATATAAGTTTCAATGAACCCAAATAGTTGTCATATAAACCGCATCCAAAGATGCATCATATACAAATCCACCCATATAAGTGTTGCTAACCTAATCAAAGTCATGAAAAGGTCTGTCTAACAACCAATCCTTACCCGACCTGGTAAGCTGGTTCACAACATATAAAAAGATGTATTACGACTTCAATATGAATTATAAGTATTTATTAAGTTAATCATTAACTTTTTTTGTTATTTTAACACAAACTAAACATCAAAATCGTGAAAATAGGACCTGTCTATTCACGAGTTTACCTTTTTGGCAAAAATAAAACTTGCTAAATTTAAACAAAAATTCTTGCCTACATTTAAACTCATAATTTTTACATGATATTTTTGCGATTGTTCTATAAACCAAGCTTATTTTCAACTGAATGACCAATAAACGAAAGAAACTTTTAGCGGAAGCTTGATATGTATTTGTTCTTGCTCTTATTTCTTATATCCTATATTTGTAAAATGGGAAAAGAATGACAAAACCGAGAAAGAGAGGGAGGTTGTGAAAGATAGAGAGTGTTCTTATTTCAGATATTGAAAAATAAAGGAAAATTAGAAAAACCGAGAAAGAGATGAAAGTCAATTAAGGGATTGAAAAGTCAAGGAACTACATGACAGGAAAAGAGAGATAAAGAGTAGGGTGGACCGTAAAAAAAGACATAAATAATGCCTGCCACCAACGTTGTTGGAGGCGTGACCACGGTGGTAGCAGATGAGGACCGGAGATGACCATCTTTGATGATTTTCATATAGAACAGCTCTAAATTTCCAATTCTACCTATTTGACCATATTTGTTTCAATACTAGCAAATGATAGAATCGATTTGCTTGGAGAATTGAAAAGTGAGTCAATACATGATAATCAATTTGTTTGGAAAGGATACGGTTGGCCTAGACCCATGCATGAATCATGACCGATGACTTTTTAACGAGTTAAACGAGTATTTGTGAATAAATGGTAAAATGATGGGTTTTATGTGATATGTTGCCTCCAAAAGTGGTCGTTTTAGGGAATGGCTCGTCTTTATTTTATTTTCATTACATAATATTTTGATATTTATTTAAAACTTAATATTTTTATTCCATTGTTTATCAAATTAAATGTTACTCTTTCTTTATCGTAATATCTTGTTTCCTTTTTGACTTTTTGTTGGAAATTATAATACTCTTTTGTCATGGGCAAATCATGTGAAACACAGGTCACTGGCATATGCAGCAGCTGTTCATCTTGCTATGCTTTTGGATTCACTCAAATTCGGATAACTCCTTTTCCTGTTAACCTTCAGCAACAATACTTCTGTTACAATTATTTATATTTTGTACAATAAGAACAATAATTCTCTTCATCATTACTTTGGTTATCTTTCTTTTTTCTTTAGGTTATCCTGCCAAGTTTAGCTTATTTTTTATTCTGGATTGTTATGTTTACAAATTAAAAGGTTCTTATAAACTAGGTTATTAGAAGCGTTATAACTGGTTTTATAAAATTTTATTATAATTCTTTCAAATATACTATTTATTAATTATAAAAAAATATTTTATTAAGTATAAAAAATCCTTTATTAGTGGATGTGTAAAAAATTTCACCTCATTTTTTCGTTTTTAAATTGTTTTTCCCCATAAAAAGTTATTTTACATAACCTACACAAATAGATAGAATTAAGGGTGTTTGTAGTTTGATGCTGTGCAATTTAAAGTCAAAAGTGCAAAATGTACCATATATATAGTTTGGAAAACTATAAATCGTAATGTAAAAAATTCTAAACAGTGTTATGTGGTGTGGTTTTATATGTACATATCGACGTTTGTTAAATACCCACATTAGAGAATAGAGAGGTACCCACCTTGAAATCTTTTATTCAGTATAATAATGAATATAATAATTAAGATTTTTTCAGTATAATAATTAAGACCTGGTGATTAAAGTAATCATATTCTCAAAAAGCCTCTGAATTTGTGATTTTGGCACCTTCTTGTCAGAATATATTGGGGTTGATGAGATTGCTAACGTAAGGTCAATTTGGTAATTTCCCTTAGACATTGTTTCTAACCAAGTACATTATGCCTTTTTATATTCAGTTTTTTTTGGCTCGTATCACTTGGATTGAGGTGTATTTTATGGGAGCGAGTATTTTGGGTGTTGTGTTAAACCTTTTTCTAACCTTGTACAAAGTTTGTTGCGGAGAGTACAAGATTATAATGCATGGGTGCCACAAAGTGACATTGATAAATTAATATATTTTTTGAGTTTTATTGTTTGGCAAACTAGAAATAATGTTTTAAAAATTGATTTGAAGCGACCGGTTTTAGACTGGAACTAGAGAATGAAGCGGTTTAATTAACACCGATTTTATATTTTTTTCTAAACTGGAATAAACTGACTGGTTTTTATAAAATTCTGGTTGAACCAGTTAAATTAAACTGATGGAACTAATTAAATTAAATAAAAACACATTGAAATGAATCATTTTCATAACAAACTTTGGTTTTTTTTTTTCACATTTATTTAAATTTCTTTGAATAAAAACGCATGATAAATGTTATGTAGTTTTTTTAATGTGTTTGTATTTATCTAAACTATATTTTGTCTTTGTATTATACTTTATTTTATTTTTGATGTACGTAAATTGAGGTAAACTTACGGTTATATGTTTTAATGTATTTGGATTTATCTTCAACTTTTATTTATATGTCTTTTTAATGTTTAAACTTGTGGATGTTTACATGTGTGTATGAAAATAGAAAAATTATGAAAATTATGAAAACCGGTTGAAACGGAAAACGGTCACCATACTGGTTCAACTAAAAAGTCGGTTTTTAAAACATTGCGTAAATTAATTTATAAACATCATATTATCTTAAATGTCTTTTATTTCATTTTATATATTTCGGTTTTTACCAACTTAGCAACTAGATTTTTATCTACCAGTTTTTCAACTAGTGTATCAAATATTTTAAAATTTGTTAACCCCAAGTTTAATAATTGTAATTTTAATTTTAAAAGTAGCTACATGAAATTGAGATCGTTCGTTATATTCTTTAAATATTTTTACTTTATTTTTTTTATTTCGTTTGGAGATTAAGATAATAGCTAAAATATATATCCTTTCTAATTTAAAATGATTTAAAGTTTTAAGCACTTATTGCTGTATATTTGAGAATAAAAGAGAGAAAGGAAAAGAAAGTTGAATGCTGAAATATGAAGCATCCTCGTGACAATAAACTTTTAACTTTAGTGTTGTTGGTATGCTATTGGTGAGGCATATACGCATGTGATTCAACCTAATGTCCCGATTTTCTTGATAATGAATTATGGAATTGATATATATTTGTATTCTTTTTAAATTAATATAGTTATAAGGATTATCCAAAGTAAAAGGAAAAACAATGTCTCTTGAGAAATTAAATATTTTTTTATATCTTTTTTTCTAGTTATTTTTCTATCCATATAAAAAAAATAACATATATTATACTTAAATAAGATTAATCATATTTTAATATATTTATTATTATTTTAAATTGATAGAAAAACATACAGGAAAATAAAAATAAAAAAAATATTTAATTTCTCTTGGACTTAACCCAAATACTTTCCATAGCCCAACCATCATTATATAAAACCTTCATCTGTTACACTTCAACATTAACATTCCAAGTCACAATTCTTTTAAACCAATTGCTACTGTCACGTTACCATTGTTAAGCGTGAATCAAGGTGTACCATTTCAATATCCCTCCCCAAGCTTAACTTACAATCCCTAAAAAATGTCGTTAATTCATATGATTTGCTTTTGCCGAGTATTTTGGTTATTGACTTTATGACAAAATTGCACAAATAGGAGTTTTTGACCATAATAGGGTAGTTGAAATCTTTTTTATCAGTTTAGTGTCCTTTAAAAAATATTTACTAAAATTGTATTTTTCTCATTTTCTTCACTTTTTAGTTTTCTTTTTCAGTTTTTTTTTATTAAATATCTTTTTTTCTCTTTTATTCCACCTTTTAGTGTTTTTTCTTATATATATATATATATATATATATATATATATATATATATATATATATATATATATATATATATATAAATATGACAGTTTTTATTTTAGTTTTTTTTTTTTTACTTTTTTTATTGTTTTTTTAAATAACAGTTTTTTTAATCTTTTTTTTTCTGTTTTTTTTTAATATATGTTTTTCATATACAGCCTTTTTATCATCAAATTTTCGTCATAAAAAATTAAAAATACAATATATTTTAAGGTGTAAAAACTCCAACATTTACATACAATATTTTTAAGGTAAAAAAAACAAACAAAACCTCAACATAGTTTAGTACAAAAAAAACACCACAAAATAAACTCCAACATTATTTATTACAAAAAGAAAAAAACATCACAATTAGCTTGAATTTGAACCGGTAACAAATCTTTACCTTAAAAAAAAATACCACAACAAATACCATAAAAATATTTTTTTAAACTACCTTAGCATAGATGAACATCGTTTTCGGTATGGATATTAAAAAAAAAATGTCAATCTTTGTGGAATTTGTAGGAAACTGGGGCATAATCTAAAACAATGTTCGTCTATGCCAAGGTACTTTAAAAAAAAAAAAAATTATGGTATTTGTTGTGGTTATTTCCTCTTTTTTACTGGTAATGATTTGTTCCGGTTCAAATTCAAACTAATTGTGATGTTTTTTCTTTTTGTAATAAACAATGTTTGAGTTTATTTTGTGGTGTTTTTTTAACAAACAATGTTGAGGTTTTGTTTGTTTTTTTACCTTAAAAATATTGTATGCGAATGTTGGAGTTTTTGCACCTTAAAATATATTGTATTTTTAATTTTTGATGGTAAAAAGGTTGTATAAGAAAAACAGATATTTAAAAAAAGGAAAAAAAAAACAGAAAAAAAAAAGATTAAAAAAATTGTTATTAAAAAAAAACAGTAAAAAAAAGGTTAGAAAGCTAAAATAAAAGCTGACATTTATATATATATATATATATATATATATATATATATATATATATATATATATATATATATATATATATATATATAATCAATAAAAAGGTGAATAAAAGAGAAAAAAATAAGATATTTAAAATTAAAAATAAAAAACTAAAAAGTAAAGAAAATGAGAAAAATATCATTTTTGTAAATATTTTTGAAATGACACTAAAATGGTAAATTTTTTTTTTCAACTACCTCATTATGGTTAAAAACTCCACAAGTAGTTCTTGTGGTTATCTGAAAATTAACACTTCGGTCCAAAAAAATTTGGACCAATTTGCTTTAAACTTTTTATAATGACGATTTTGCTTTTACTTTTTGTTTTTTCAGTTTTTTTATCAATTTAAATATATTTTATAATTTTTATAATTAAAAATAAAACAAAAAAAAAATACTACCTTTATCCTTACCCTACCTTCCCCCTCTCTCTCATACCACTACCGGTTATGCTATCACCATCACACCCACCATCGTTAGTCACCATCGTCACTACTGTCATCATCATTGGTTACCAACAACCACCATTGTCGGTCACCACCAACACCACAACAGCATAAATTGAAACTGAAGAACTACCATCACTATCAGATGAATTCAAACAGATTTTTTCCAGGTCTGAAAAATAAAGCAATACATTTTTCCTGATTTGCAACCTCAAAATCAAGAACAACCAGAGTTTTAAACCCACAAGAATAACTACATCTAAAAAATAGAACACCTGATCTTCTTCCCATCTGTGGATGTCTCTCTTTCTCTCTGATCTTCTTCCTCCAAGAAACCCTTATGTTTAGCGGAGTTGCACATCTTCGCAAAACCCCTAGCAATGTCATCTTCGTCACAACCAACCTAGTGTCTCCGAGGATCTGCTGAAAACCCTAATCACTAGCAGCGTTGGCCATGGTCCAACCCGATGAAGTTGAATGGTAAAAGATGAATAGATCTCCAATGACATAGGTAGCTTTACAGGTGCAAATCTTCGACAGCAGTTGTGACGAAGTCTCCGATCTGAAAATCTTCTAGTCAAAACCCTAGGTCGTTGCCCTTCTCGTTTCCGTTTTGGCATCAAGCTATGGAATCATTCGTTGTCGCCCTTGTCTTTGTCTTCGTCGAGGTTTTAGGAAGGTGGTATCCAGATTTGTTAATATGATGAAAACAATGGCGTCGTCCTCCTCTCTAAAACGACGAAGATGATGTCACTTTTCCCCATTAGAGACCTCCTTACGTAACCGCCACCCTTTGTCTTCTATGTTGCCCAGATCTGTTCACCAAGCTTCGAACGATAGATGGAGAAAGAGAAGGGGAGCCCTTCATCTTCTCGACTTTCTAGCTCTAATCTATGTCTCCCTTTTCCCGGCTTCAGGTGGTGGGGGTTGTGCTACCGCTAGCGGCTTCTGGCGGTGGTGGTTGTGCTTTGGCCGACGATGACTATAAGTAGGTGTTTACAAAATCAAAAAGGCAGATAACGATGGAGGAGTGGGGAAGGGTGTTTACATTTTCTTTTTCATTTATTTTACTAAACTAGACTATGACCCGAAGAAAGCGCAGGGGAACGTATAAAAAAATAGATATAAAATCATATAAACCGACACAATAATTAAAAAAATGATAAAGTGTAATACAAACACTTCTCATTATTGATTATATTAAATCTTAAAAAATAAAATGAAATGTCTTAATATCTATAATCATTGAAGAACCTCTTTGTAGACAACATTTTTTTATTAGCCGGACAACCTTCCTCGTCAAATATAAGTCCTTCAAGTTTTTTACTTATCACGCGAGAAACAGCTACATATAATTGACCACGAGTGAAGACGGGTCTACGCAAATACAATTCAATAGTTGATAATGATTGTCCTTGATTCTTGTTAATGGTCATAGCAAAACAAATATCTACGGGAATTGTCACCGCTGAAAACAAAAGGGGCTTCTTTTATCAGACAGAGTTAATTTCATGCGAGGTATATAAGTAGTCTCATTGAACAATCTACCAACTATAATTTGTGCCTTAATGGCATGTTTTCCAAGCCTAACAATTTGTAACCTGTTATCAATGCATAAACCTTTGGTTTGGTCGATATTACGAAGCAACCTGACCGGAACACCTGTTTTTAGTGTAAGTTTATGGTTGGGAATTTCATATGCCTTAAAAACATTCAATAAATCAAGAGAGTAAATTGATTCCCCAAAACAATCTATTGACTCTGTCTCACATAAAGAATCTAAACTCAAATAAATGTTCCCTTCATCATCATTCCTAACATGTAGTCATATTCATTTGTTGGGACCAAAATTACTTTATCGTGAAAATATGATAGATCATCAAGATGGTTTTCAAAATATGGATAAATGGTCGATACAACTGAATGAATATGGTCACTTGTAGAGCGAACGATAACGTCTTTTATAAATTCGACTTCAGCTTCATCATCATTAGGACCACCAATATTACCTTCACCAATTTTAAGAATTCATTTAGCAAATGTTTTTGTCTCATCCAAATCATTAGTTAGACAACCAACCTGAAGCCTCATTACATGATTTAAGATGTGGAGGTAAATGTAATATAAAAAAATTAAGAATAATTTACCTTGCTTGGTTATTTGTGAAAGCACCTTGACGAAATTAATGTGGATTGCACATTCGGGTGTATGTTGTTATAAGATGGGGATGTTAAAGGTAATTCAGTAAGGTTTTGAATAACTCGACAATTAGGGGTATGGATAAATTATTTTCTGAAATGAAAATTCGTATCATAAATGGGGAAAATATATTTTAAAAAAAAATATTAATAGCACAATACAAAGAAAAAAAAATATTCATGTCTTATATAACATATTCATCGACTAAACTTTTAGATGACAGTTCCATTAGCCTCCTATTTTTTTTTTCTTTTATTCATCACGTACTATTAAAATACAAAAAATTATATTTCATCTTATTACATCATTTTATTCCATGAAATCCAATCAATTATAAAAATATGAGAAAATAATATTACTTGTCATGGTAAATGGTCAAATGTGAGGTGTTGATTAGAAAAAAAAGTAGTAATCACTAAATGGAAACGAACATTTGCACATATTTAACAGAAACATAAAAAAATAAGCAGAAAAAATAAATTGAAGTAAGTAAATAGCAAATGTGTCAAACTGATAGCAGTTAATAATTTAGAAGAGCAATATAAATAAAAAAAACAGAAGAACATTGTATTTATGATTCATAAGTACACTATTATTCTTTTGTAGGGACAAATATGCCAAACTGATAGCAGTCGATAATTTAGAACAACAATACAAATATAAAAATTTGATAGTAGTCAATAATTTAAAAGAGCAATATAAAAAAAATAGAATAACAATGTATTTATGATTTAGAAGTACAATTCTATTCTTTTGTATGGGCAAATATGTCAAATTGATAACAATCAATAATTTAGAACAACAATACAAATATAAGAATATAATAACAATGTATTTATGGTTCAGAAGTACATTGGTATTATGTTCATTTGTAGAAAATAAAAATATCCTACTATGAAGGGATAAACAAATATTTTCCAGATTTGCCCTTTGCATGAATAGTGTCGAATGTTGCATTATCGAATTTCCATAAAGTCAAAAGTGTGTGAAATTGAAATTCTTTTTAATTAAGAAGTTTTAAGTTAAACAAAAATAATAACAGCATTGACAGAGACACTAAATAGTAGGAGGAAAACGAATAAAATCAAAGTAAATAATTTTATTGGGAACAGATCTATTAAAATAACTAATTAGATTAATATGAAGATTGAGGTTTGAGTTCATGAAAGTATGCAGAGATTTGATAATAGGAATTGAAAGTGTGAAATAGAAAATGATAAGGCATAGAAGTACATACCATTGATCATCGATGATAAGGCTGGAGAAGTTTTTACTCTATTTTTCTGCAGAGGAAGTATGTCAATTGTTCCTGCATAAATCGAAAAATAAAAATGTTAAAATTATGTATTATGTATAGAAGATATATAACGATGAAAAAGAGAAAGTAAATAAATTGAAATGTATTCTAAAATTAAATTTTAAAATAGAAGATAACACATCTTATAAGTTTATTTTTTGCAGAGATATGATTTGACTTATGAAAAACAATTTACTATCTATAAGATCAATTAGAATGATTAATATGATAATCAATTAAATATGACAAAACTTGAATAAAGATTCCATGATAGTATAATTAAGCCGCTAATTTAATGAGATTTGATATAATAACTATTATGAAAATTCAACGAGTATTAAAGATAACACTGTAAGTTACCTTTAGACATTGTAATGATGGATGGAATTTTTTTTTTTTACCAAAACTTTGGTAGGTGATGTTGCACAGTGATCTAAGGGTGGGGAATCTATGATCGAAATATCTATGATCGAAATACAATCAATGATCTTGATTGTTTAAGATGATGTCATAATGTTTCTTTTTGAATAATATTTAGAGATAAACTTTATAAAAAATTGAAAAAAGAAAACATTCTGAACAAACTCGCAACAAAATGAAAAGTTTGGACCAGTAGTTTTAGTCCAAAACTTTTTGAATCAAAGTGGTAATTTTTAACTAAACATAGATACCATTTGTGCAGTTTTGTATACTTTCGTTAAATATCAATAGGTTTTTAGCTTAAGAGTATGATGAGATGCTTCTCTATAAAATTTACCAAAAAAAAGTGATTTATTTTTGTCGTTTTCAGCTAATTAAAAAAGATGGATGTTTTTAGATGATAGAAACAAATAGAAACAATAAAAAGAAATGGCCAGTTTATCTATTTTGTCTTAATATATTTAAAATATAAATATACAAAATAATTGGATACCTATAATGAGAGCGTCCACGACAAGAGTTTTCTTTTTCTTTTTTTTTTTGGATTTTTTAATCTTAAAAAGTTCACGAAAATTGAAATTATAGGGGTTTCTTCATGGAGTTTATTTAACAATATCTTGTCATGAGTTTTTTCTATGATTTTGGATCATAGGTTTTCATTCAATTGTAAATAGAGATTCACACCATAACTACATCTATTGTATGGTGTGACATCTTCAAAATGTCGGCCAGAAAAAACCAGTTTCATTTATGTTTTTTAAACATTTTCAGAGTAAATCATTTTGATTTTAAAAGAGATGCAAAATTTGTTCCCAAAAACAAAACATGATGAAATAGATTTTTATCAAAACATTTCATGAAGAAATATAATTTCATTTCATAATAAAAAATCGGGATGTCATGTTCCGATACAGACCATAAAGCATAAACGATAACATTACAAGTCATTCAACAAATATATACATATAGAGACTTGTAAACAAAACAACTTGACGATTATCCATCTTATGCCCTCGCGCCACTTCCTGTAATACAAAGAAACTGAGTGGGTCAGGCTTGGGAGCCTGGTGAGCATATAGGATTTTCGACCCACAATAAATAATTATATTTAATTCCACCAACCAACAATAACTCAATTACTCATTCCCGTTATTCTTACTTTACGTCCCTGAAACAACTAACACAAGGGACCTAGTCTTAGAATATTTCATCGGGGCGACAACACATGCATTCGGGGGTTTCCCGGTAATATATGTCAAATAAGGCAACCATGGGGTGGATGGAGTACAGCGAATGAACACCCAAGTTCATGGCGAACCTGCTAGTGTTCCACAGGACTGTCTAGAAAAGTCTGTGGTCGTCATCTAAACTCCGCTAGATGACTGAATCAAAAACAACACCGAGGCCTCTCATCTGTTTATCATACGTCAACTATCTACCCATGTTCTACCCAACATATTAGTAGATAAAAATATATATTTTTATACATAGATTAAAACCAATATAGCATGTTTAATCGATACATATTCCACAAAACAGATGAGGCACACACACATAACACGTATTTCATAGAGAATAAATCAGATCTATGAGATAGAAGAAAGTGAATATACATTCACACATATAACAACAAAATATATACACATATCATGTATTTTATAAAATACTTCATATCTATGTGTAAGATGAAAGTGACTATACACTCACTTGATAAGAAGATGATCAGACAGCACTACGACTTGCAGAAGTAGTATACTTCGATAGATCTGGAAGATCTTCACAAAAATCGGACTCCTTGCGGGCAGAGCTTCGGCTCGGGAATAACGCTCTTCGGGATCCTCGGGGCTTCGGATCTTGCTTCGGGGCTCGGGAACGATACCGGGGCTTCGAGATATGATTGGCACGCAAATCGAGGCAAAAACTAGAGAGAAGAAAGAGTTTGAACAAGAGAAAATGGCTGATCTCGGTTTCTATTTATAGGCTGCTGGGTCTGGGATTACGCTGGGCGTAATTCGACGTCACTTCATGCGTCATTTGGTGGCACTCGAGTATTGGTCAGGCAACTTGCACCCTTCTGAGTACGTTGGGCGTACTCAAATTACGCTCGGCGTAATTTGACTCGTCAAACTTCTAAATTGCGTAACTTTTGCATACGAGCTCCGTTTTCGACATTCTTTATATCCACGCGTAGATGAGACTACGCTCTACAACTTTCGTTTAGACTCCATCGGCTAATTTTGACTTTATTTTTATTATTTATTTTTAGTAGGCCCGGACAGGAAAACTTCGTTATAAATTCATAACTTCTTCGTCCGACGTCCGTTCTCGCCTAACTTTTCATCATTTCGCTACTGTAAGTCCCTAATTTGCCCGTGTATCAATCAAATCCGTTTGATGGTGCGGAATCCCAATCAAACGGATGATGTCAGATCAAATAGAAGAGAAGGAGAAGAAGTAGATGATGAATCTCAATGTATTAATGAATGAAATGATGATCCAGATACAAGAGATTCACACACACACTAACACATAATAGTTCTTCTATCTCTCTGGTCGTAAACTCTCTAGGGTTCATCAATATTTTCCTCACACCCCTCACCCCTATATATACATGAGAATATGGGTCGGGTAAACATGGGCCGTAAACGGGGTTTACGGCCGTAAACCTGTTTACGGCCGTAAACACCTCCCTGGCCGTAAACTTGACCGTAAACACATAAGATATTACATAAAAATACAATTTCCTAGAAAAGCAAAGTATAAACCATAATATTGACCCAACAATCTCCCCCTTGGTTTATAGCTTTCTTTTCTTTTCTTAAATGACCCAACAAGCTCCCCCTAAAAAGTAGTTGGCTTTGTTGATAATCTTCATTGGGAGTTTTGGCTTCAACATTTATCTTCAATGAATGACTTCATCTTGAGCAGTTGGGCTTTTCTTCGGAGTTTGGCTTTGAATGCACGTCAGGTGAGGAGGCTTGACGAACTGATTCTTGAAAGATAGCTCTTTCAGCTTGAGAATCTTCAGAGAGAACATCAGAGAGAACAAATCTTCTGGATCACTTCAGCAGGTACAAAGATAGCAGCAGACTGATTGAGGAGGCTTCAATGCATTCCGTCACATATTCTTCAATTTCAGCTTCACCTTGCTTCTGGGGTTGAAGGATTGAATGTTGAAAGAATAATCTTCATTTCTTGCTCCTTCGAATGCGAATTCTTCGATGCTCACGGACGAGGCTTTGGCTCAGAAATCTTCAACACAAACTCCATGAGTCTTATCTATACCTGAAATCACTTTTCAAGACAAAACAAAACTAAAAGAAAACTTAGCGCACAAACTGTAACACCCAAAGTTTTGAAGGCCAAGAAAGGAAAGAAAACCCTAAGTTTAGGGGTCGACTCGGCGAGTCCAAGGAGGGACTCGGCGAGTCCGAGCGGGATCCGAGTCGAGGAGTAAGTGACCGACTCGGCAAGTCGGCCAAGGTGACTCGGCGAGTCTGGTCTGTGCGAGGAAAACCCTAAATCCGGGGCTTGGAGCCTATTTAATCGCCTCATTCTTCTTCCTAGGGCTCATTTACCGTCTCTCACACCCAGAACGCCGCACCCTAAGCCTCCATTGTGCTCATTCAAGCTCTTAGCCATTTTTGAGTGATTTAGAAGAAGAAGAAGTGGGAATCTTTGAAGCATCAAGGAGTGGCCTTGGATCTGAAGTTTGGGGAACATTTCAAAGCATTTGAAGGTATTAATTCGTTCTCTCCTTTAGATCTTCTTTGGTTATGAGTTTTGGGGCTTTTAAGCCATGTTTAAGATCAATTCCGAGCTTGAGGTCCAGATCTGAGGTTGCTACCTCAGATCCATGCTTGTTTTGGTTTAGAATCCCGTAAAGTATCAGCCATTGGGTGGATTTTAGAGCCTCTTGGTCTTAAACCCTAGTTCATGGTGTATTTTGCTTAGATCTCCATCTTTGCACATAAAGTTTGCAACTTTACGTGGGGAATAGGCTTGGGAAGGGTAGATTTACAGTTTGGAGTCCATGCATGACTCGAAAGTCCTCTGCATGTAAGTAGATCTTAATGGACTCGGCGAGTCCTTCGAGTGGACTCAGCGAGTCCTTCGAGTGGACTCAGCGAGTCCTTCGAGTGGACTCGGCGAGTAGCTTGAAGATGAGGAGGAACTCGACGAGTGGGATGAACAGCTCGTCGAGTCGGATGAAGATAGGCATGAACTTGGCGAGTTGGATGAACAACTCGACGAGTTGGATGAAGATTGTCGTGTGCTCGGCGAGTCTGTTCTTAGACTCGGCGAGTCAGGTCGCGTAGTCCCCAAACCCTTCGAGTTAAGACTCGAGTCAGCGAGTCGAGCAAGGACTCAGTGAGTTGGACAGGACAGGATTCGGGAATCAGTAGACTCGGCGAGTCAGGGGCTGACTCGGCGAGTCAAGTCGTGATTGGAAGAACCTTGAGCATAGGGACTCGGCGAGTCAGTAAGTGGACTCGACGAGTTGGGTTGACCTGGAAGGTTGACTTTGACCAGGACTTTGACTTTGGCAAGAGTTGACTTGGTTGACCTTTGAAGGTCAGTTAGACTAAGTGTTATGTTGATATTGGTAGCTCGGGGAGCTAGTGGAGCAGCAGTTCGGAGTCAGTGGTCAGGTAGCGGTCAAAGGGATTAACAGCAGCAGTTCAGCAGTATCAGGTGAGCTTCCCTTTGTGTGAATGGGTCTACGGCCACAATGTCGGCCCATGTAGATATGAGTAGAAGACCCGAGGGTTAGCCCTAGGTACAATGTGCTAGTATGATATTCGAGACTAGGTCCAATGTTAGCGGGCGGGTGCCCAAGGAATGGTTATGTGATAGTTTATACTTGTTGTCTGTGTGATACTTGTATATGCCTGGTAGGGAGGTGAGTGTGGGCGAGGTCCCGTATCTCACCAATAGCAGAGTGTGGATGGTGTTCCACATCTCAGTAGCAGCAGAGCAGGGACGAGGCCCAAGTCAGGAAGGGAGTGAGAGTGGGCTGGGCCCGTATCTCACTACCAGTAGGAACATGGACGGGGTTCCATGACTCATCAGTAGCAGGATAGGGGCGGGGCCCAGAGATAGGCGAGGCCTTAGGACAAGATCTGTTAGTATGTGTTTAGCTTATGTGAGATGTTTATGTGCTATTATATGTTAGTGGGCGAGGCCCTGTGACAGGCGAGGCCTACGTGAAACAAATCTGTATCCGAGCGGGGCTCGAAGCCAGGCGGGGCCGTTGTAGCGGGCAAGGCCCGAGGTAGGGGGCGAGGCCCAGGATAGCGGGCGTGGCCCAGTATGTGCAGTATGTGGTTATGTATGGTATGTGGTAGGGTGGGGAACTCACTAAGCTTCGTGCTTACGGTTTTTAGTTTTGGTTTCAGGTACCTCCGGTAGCGGATGATGGAGCTCGGGATGATCGCATGGCACACACCATAGCTTAGACAGCCTGGGAATGTTTACTCTGATAACGAATATGTATTTTGGAAACTAACACTTTGTTTATGTTTGAAAACGATGAATTTGCTTAACGTAATGTTTTATCGAATGAAATTTTTAGTCTTGAATTTTGGGATGTTACACAAACTAAAACAGAAACAAAAATATTTTTGGATTTTTGATTTTTCTGAACAAGAAATAAAAAAAAATAAAACTATTTTTGGATTTTTAATTTTTCTGATTTTTCTTTGATTTTTGAATTTTTTTTTTATTTTCATTGTTTTTAATTTTTAATTCTCCCTAATATTTAAATTAGAAGAAATTATGATAAATTTAACAAAAATAAAAATGATATCTAACTTTAAGAGTGATTTGGGATCAAAGTTTTTAGACAGCCTTTATCCACTTGTCGGTACCTTTCATATTCACATCTTTGTCTGGTCGATCGTCGGTATTGTGGTTCACTTAAACACGAAAAATTATGACAGATTTAGGACATACTATTTGTTACAAGACAGGGTGAACTTAAAATCTTAAAATTTATATCTGATCCTAATTCCTTAGATACTATATCTTAAGGTCCATTCATCTGACGACGACCATGAATATTGTTGTCCACCTAAATTGTAACGCCTGTGTTTCCGGGCTTGCCATTTTTAGCAATGTAATAGTCTAGGTTAACCTTTGTAACCCGTTTTGAAATAATAAGATTGTATTATTTGAGTATTGTGTGTTTTGTGCTTAATTGCTTAATTATGTGGTTTGAATAATTAAGAATAAAAATAAGCGTCAAAATTTAAGTGTAAAATAAACTTAATATCTTTGAATAATGTTGTAGTAGTTAAAACGAGGTTTCCGAATATTTATAGAACGCCCAAATCTGACTTCGTATAAGGAAGTTATGATTTATCGGAGTTCCGGCTTAGCAGTATACAGCCTGTTTTACTCGATTTGAGATCGAGCGGTTGTTAGCCGAAGCAATCTAAACGAGGATCGAAGGTCTCGTTGTTGGTATCGAAGCGATAAAAAGTTAGGCAAGAACGGACGTCAAACGAAGAAGTTATGAATTTATAACGAAGTTTTTCTGTCGCGGCCTATTAAAAATAATTAATAAAAATAAAGTCAAAATTAGCCGACGGAGTCTAAACGAAAGTCGTAGAGCATGGTCTCACCTTTCCGTGGATATAAAGAACGTCGAAAACGGAGTTCGTATGAAGAAGTTATGAATTTCCGAAGTTTATTAATCATTTTGTATTTATTTTTAAATCAAAATTCGGAAGTATTATCCGAAGGAGTCACCGATCTGATCCGAGGTACGCCCCGCGTACTCGAGTACGCCCCGCGTACTCCGAGGGATGTCGACACTCGCACTCGAGCACTTCGGATACGTAAGCAATGACGTTTTGGGCAGTACGCCCCGCGTAACGCAGTACGCCCCGCGTACTCCGAGGCTCCAGCCTCCTATAAATAGGATGCGAGGGTTCCGGGTATTTTTGCCAATTCCCTCTCATTTTCGTGTCGAAGCTCTGCATTTTTACCCCCGAAGCCACCCCGAAGCCCCGGTATCATACTCTAGCCCCGAGGCAAGTCCCGAGATCCCGAAGATCCCGAGAAGTGCGGTTCCCGAGTCGAAGCTCTGCCCGCGAGAAGTTCGATTTTCGAGGAGATCTTCCAGATCTGCTGAGGAATACTACTTTTATAAGCCGTAGTGCTGTCCGATCATCTTCTGATCAAGTGAGTGTGTAGTTATTTTCTTTCCAAATACAATAATACGAAGTATTATATATAAAATACGTGCTATGTGTATATATTTGGTTGTGTTATGTGTGAATGAGTATTCACTCTCTTCTATCTTACAGATCTGCTTATTTCTTTATGAAATATGAGTTATGTGTGTGTGTGCCTCATCTGTTTTGTGATATATGTGTTGATTAAAGCATGCTATACAGGTTTTCTTTAAACTATGTATACAAATGTATATTTTTATCTACTAATATGTTGGGTAGAACATGGGTAGACAGTTGGTGTGTAATAAACAGATGAGAGGCCTCGTTGTTGTTTGATTGAGTCATCTAGCGGAGTTTAGATGACGACCACTGGCTATTCTAGACAGTCTTGTGGAAACATTAGCAGGTTCGCCACCTGTAGGTGTTAATGAACTTGGGTGTTCATTCGCTGTACTCCATCCCCCTCATGGTTGCCTTATTTGACTTATATTGCTGAGGTACCCCCGAAGCATGTGTTGTCGCCCCGATGAAATATTCTTAGACTAGGTCCCTTATGTTAGTTGTTTTAGGGACATTAAAGTGAGAATAACGGGAATGGGTAATTGGGTTATTGTTGGTTGGTGAAAATTAAATATGATATTTATTGTGGGTTGAAAACCCTATATGCTCACCAGGCTCCCAAGCCTGACCCACTCAGTTTTAAATTGTATTACAGGTAGTGGCGGAAGGGCATGAGATGGATGAACCATCAAGTTGTTTTGTTTACAAGTCTGCATATGTTTATATTTGTTATATGACTTGTAATGTATTCGTTTATGCTTATTGGTCTGTATCGGAATATGACACCCCGAGTTTTGATTATAATGAAAATACATTTCTTTTATGAAATGCTTCGGTAAACAATGTTTTATCATGTTTTGTTTTTGGGAACAAATTCCGCAACTCTTTCAAATCAAAAGGATTTACTCTGAAAATATTTAAAAGCATAAATGAAAATCGGTCTTTTCTGGCCGAGATTTTGGGGATGTCACAGTTGGTATCAGAGCATTAGTTTAAGCGAACTAGGAATTTGTTGGATTTCTAGACTTAAACTTAGAATGCTAAGTGAAGTTTTGAGATGTGTGTCTGTTGTGATTTAGACACGAGCACTAGTTTATTTTAGGAAAGTTGCCTAAAATGCCTTTATGTGCTAAATGCTATATGTTGCCATATATGATATTATTTGTTCGGATCTATGGTCTGTTGCCGACCGGATCTAGAAACCTTATGTGTGTAGGATTCTAAGCGTACGTCTACGATATTAGAACTAGCATATAAACGTTTCGGAGTGATAAGGATGATCTGAATATCTATCATGATTGAGGATCTAATTTCACCTTATTCGGTGTGTAGATCAAAATGGTGAGAACAAGAAGTGGAGTTGGAAATGCTGACGAAAACAGGAATCAACCACCAGTGATTGAGCCAATACCTGTCGTAGCAGCAGCACCTGAGCCAATAACCATGGCTGGTGTGCAATTGATGATTCAGACGATGTTGGATCGTCAGATGGATGAAACTAGACGGTTGCTTCAACAAAATCGTGAAGAACTGTCGATTCGTGTGGAAGAGCCTGAATTAAATGAAGGGCACTCAGAAGGTGGAAACTTCAGTGGGTCTGTTGGTCCAGCCAACCCACCGATAGTTAGGCAAGATAACCGTGAAGGAAGGAATGATGGAATGGGATGCAAGTACAAGGACTTTTTGACTTGCAAACCATCGACCTTCAATGGAAAGGAGGATCCGATTGGGGTTATGGATTGGATCTACGAAATGGAGCTAGCCTTCATGACATGTGGCTGTAGAGGCAAGTTGCAGACTATCTATGCCGTGCGTCAATTCCGAGGTGGAGCCGTTCGTTGGTGGAACACTCTAGGGAAGACCTTAAGCCCTAATGAGACACTGCAATTGTCATGGGCAGAATTCTTGGTGCAGTTTAAGCGCAAGTTTTGTTCGGCTCAAAATCTGTTGGAGTTGGAGAATAAGTTTTTGACATTGACGAAGGGTAGCATGTCAGTGGATGAGTACACCAATAACTTCACCGATAAGATGGAGTTTGCCTTGCGTATCGTTCCAGACGAGTTGACAAAGGTGGACCGGTATGCGAAGGGACTTCCATGGGAGTACGAGGTGCCAGTACGTCAGGCACTTACTCTAGAGGCAGCTATCTGGGCTGCCAAGTCTGTGGAGAACATGATCAAGGGGAGAACCACCGTCAAGGTTGAGGTTGGTGAGAAAAGGAAGTTTGAAGGAACATCTGGTTCCAGTAGGAAGAGCAAATTTTCGAAATCTGATTCAAAAAAGTTTGGAGGAAAAGGAGGCGAAGCAAAGTGGTGTGATAAGTGTAAGAAAAAGCACTTTGGGAAATGTAGCGAGGATGTAACCTGCTACAAGTGTGGAAAGGTTGGACATTTTGCCAATGAATGTCCGAACAACAAAAGGATGTGTTTTGGTTGCAATGAAGAGGGGCATATTTTGAAAGACTGTCCGAAGAAGAAGGAGGCAGCTAGGCCCAACATTCCACCAAAACCGAAGGCGAGAGCCTTCCAGATGACACTTGAGGCTGCGAAAGATGAAGCTGATGTCGCTTCAGGTACCTTTCTCGTAAACGAATTACCTGCTCATATATTGTTTGATTCTGGAGCCAACTACTCCTTTATTTCGCATGAGTTTGGTAGAAAACTAGCTTTGCCTATTGATAGACTAGATAATGCTTTATTAGTCGAAGTAGCTAGTGGCAAGTTTGTACCTGTTAGCCATCGTATGAAAAACGTCTTGATCGACCTTAATGGGAATAAGTTTCACGAGGAATTATTTCTTATCGAACTAAATGGTTTCGACATCGTGTTGGGAATGGATTGGCTTAGCGCCAATGATGCCGAAATTTTGTGCAAGAAAAAGATAGTTAAAGTAAACCCGCCTGGAAAAGATTCGTTTATGGTGTATGGGGACAAACGCAGAGTGAATTCTGGAATCATTTCTCTAATGAAAGCCAGAAAGTGTTTGACCAAGGGATGTACATCATATTTAGCATTTGTGATTGATGCTAAGAAAGAAAAGAAGGTGATGCAGAGTATTCCAGTGGTGTGTGATTATCCGGAAGTATTTCCCGAAGATCTTCCTGGATTACCACCTGATAGACAAGTGGAGTTCAGAATAGACTTGTTACCAGGAACCACGCCAATAGCAAAAGCACCTTATCGATTAGCACCGACGGAGATGAAGGAGCTAATGATGCAACTTCAGGAGTTATTGGACCAAGGTTTCATTAGACCTAGTTCATCGCCCTGGGGAGCTCCGGTGTTATTTGTAAAGAAGAAAGATGGAAGTATGAGAATGTGCATCGATTACAGAGAGCTGAACAAGGCAACAATAAAGAATAGATATCCGTTGCCGAGGATTGATGACCTGTTTGATCAATTGCAAGGTTTGAGCTATTTCTCGAAGATCGATCTTAGGTCAGGATATCATCAGCTAAAAGTAAGAGAGCAAGATATCGAGAAGACTGCATTCAGAACTAGATATGGACACTACGAGTTCTTGGTTATGTCGTTTGGACTAACCAATGCTCCAGCAGCGTTCATGGATTTGATGAATAGGGTTTGTAACCCGTTCCTTGATAAATCCGTGATAGTGTTCATAGACGACATTCTGATTTACTCGAAAAGCCAGGAGGAGCATGGCAGACACTTGCGAGAAGTGTTAGAAGTTTTGAAGAAGGAGAAGCTTTATGCGAAGTTCTCCAAATATGATTTTTGGATTCGTGAGGTCCAATTCTTGGGTCACGTGGTCAACCAAGAAGGGATAATGGTTGATCCAGCGAAGATCGAAGCTGTGACGAAGTGGGAACAACCGAAAAGTTCCACGGAGATTCAAAGCTTTTTGGGATTAGCCGGATATTACCGTAGGTTTATCCAAGGCTTTTCTTCGATTGCTACTCCATTGACAGCTTTGACCCACAAAGGAGCTACTTATGCTTGGAGTGAGAAGCATAAAGAAGCATTCGAGAAGTTAAAGAAGAAGCTATGCGAGGCACCGATACTTTCTCTACCCGATGGAGTTGAAGACTTCGCTGTTTATAGCGATGCGTCTGGTGTTGGATTGGGTTGTGTTTTGACCCAAAGAGAAAAGGTGATAGCATATGCGTCTCGACAGCTGAAAGAGCATGAAAAGAATTACCCTACTCATGATTTGGAGTTGGCAGCGGTAGTTTTCGCTCTGAAAATATGGAGGCATTACCTTTATGGCACGAAGTGCAAACTTTTCACTGATCATAAGAGTCTCCAATACCTCTTTAATCAGAAAGAATTGAATATGAGGCAACGACGCTGGCTAGAATTACTTAAAGACTACGACTGCGAGATACTTTACCACCCCGGTAAAGCTAATGTTGTTGCTGATGCTCTCAGTCGGAAAGTCAATCTTGAAAGGAAGAGGCCAAGAGCGTTGAGAATTGAAGTTGTCTCGACTATTGTGGAAAGTATAAAGAAAGCTCAAGAGGAAGCTTCTGAGAAAAATGACCGAAAGGAGGAACGTTTGGGTAAAACGTTGGTGTTTGGTACTAATGGTCATGGACTGAAGGTATTCCAAGATCGTATTTGGGTACCTAAGTCAGGAGGAATTAGGGATCTTCTGATGGAAGAAGCTCACAAAACCATGTACTCAATTCATCCGGGTAGCACTAAAATGTATAGGGACCTAAAACCCTACTACTGGTGGCCGACGATGAAGCTTGATGTTGCAAAGTATGTGGCCGAGTGTGTGACTTGTGCGAGAGTCAAGACACAACATCAGAAACCTTACGGGAGTTTAGAACCTTTGTCTGTGCCTATGGGTAAGTGGGAAGACATTGCTATGGATTTTGTCACTAAACTGCCCAGAACAAAGAATGGTCACGACATGATTTGGGTGGTCGTTGATCGATTCACTAAAAGTGCGCATTTCATAGCGGCCAAGGAGAAATGGTCTATGGAAAAGCTTGCGAATTCTTACGTGAAGGAAATTGTGAGGCTTCACGGTGTTCCGTTAACGATTGTATCGGATCGTGATAGTCGTTTCACCTCAAGGTTTTGGAAAAGTCTACAAGAGGAAATGGGTACCAAGTTATGTTTAAGCACAGCTTACCATCCGCAGACTGATGGTCAGAGTGAAAGAACAATACAAACACTTGAAGATATGCTGAGAGCATGTACCTTGGAATTCCTAGGTAATTGGGATGAACATTTACCGTTGGTAGAATTTTCCTATAATAATAGTTTTCACTCGAGCATTAAGATGGCACCTTATCAAGCTTTGTATGGACAGAAGTGTCGTACGCCGTCTTGTTGGCTTGAGGCTGGGGAAAAGCAGTTTATGGGACCGGAGATGGTTCATCAAACTGCTGAAAAGTTGAAAATAATTAGGGAAAGAATGTTAGCAGCTCAAGATCGTCAAAAGAGCTATGCTGACAAGAAGCGAAGACCGATGACTTTTGAGGTTGGAGATTCGGTTTTGCTTAAAGTCTCGCCGTGGAAGGGACTTATAAGATTTGGTAAAAGGGGAAAGTTGAGTCCAAGGTTTATTGGACCTTTTAAAGTTCTTCAGAGGGTTGGGAACCAAGCTTACAAGCTCGAATTACCCGAAGAGCTGAATGGAATTCACAACACTTTTCATGTGTGTTATTTGAGGAAGTTCACGGGAGAAGTTCCCGATATAATTCCAATTTCTGAATTGAGAATTGATGAGAACAAAAGGTTGATTGAAGAACCAGAGGCAATTGTTGACCGAAAGACTAAGAAGTTGCGACGCAAAATGGTTGGGTTAGTGCTTGTCCGATGGAAACACACGAATGGGCCGAATCTCACCTGGGAGACGGAGAGTGACATGTTGAGTCGCTACCCGCATTTGTTTGTTGATGTGTGATTCCGGGGACGGAATCATTCTAAGGTGGAGAGAATTGTAACGCCTGTGTTTCCGGGCTTGCCATTTTTAGCAATGTAATAGTCTAGGTTAACCTTTGTAACCCGTTTTGAAATAATAAGATTGTATTATTTGAGTATTGTGTGTTTTGTGCTTAATTGCTTAATTATGTGGTTTGAATAATTAAGAATAAAAATAAGCGTCAAAATTTAAGTGTAAAATAAACTTAATATCTTTGAATAATGTTGTAGTAGTTAAAACGAGGTTTCCGAATATTTATAGAACGCCCAAATCTGACTTCGTATAAGGAAGTTATGATTTATCGGAGTTCCGGCTTAGCAGTATACAGCCTGTTTTACTCGATTTGAGATCGAGCGGTTGTTAGCCGAAGCAATCTAAACGAGGATCGAAGGTCTCGTTGTTGGTATCGAAGCGATAAAAAGTTAGGCAAGAACGGACGTCAAACGAAGAAGTTATGAATTTATAACGAAGTTTTTCTGTCGCGGCCTATTAAAAATAATTAATAAAAATAAAGTCAAAATTAGCCGACGGAGTCTAAACGAAAGTCGTAGAGCATGGTCTCACCTTTCCGTGGATATAAAGAACGTCGAAAACGGAGTTCGTATGAAGAAGTTATGAATTTCCGAAGTTTATTAATCATTTTGTATTTATTTTTAAATCAAAATTCGGAAGTATTATCCGAAGGAGTCACCGATCTGATCCGAGGTACGCCCCGCGTACTCGAGTACGCCCCGCGTACTCCGAGGGATGTCGACACTCGCACTCGAGCACTTCGGATACGTAAGCAATGACGTTTTGGGCAGTACGCCCCGCGTAACGCAGTACGCCCCGCGTACTCCGAGGCTCCAGCCTCCTATAAATAGGATGCGAGGGTTCCGGGTATTTTTGCCAATTCCCTCTCATTTTCGTGTCGAAGCTCTGCATTTTTACCCCCGAAGCCACCCCGAAGCCCCGGTATCATACTCTAGCCCCGAGGCAAGTCCCGAGATCCCGAAGATCCCGAGAAGTGCGGTTCCCGAGTCGAAGCTCTGCCCGCGAGAAGTTCGATTTTCGAGGAGATCTTCCAGATCTGCTGAGGAATACTACTTTTATAAGCCGTAGTGCTGTCCGATCATCTTCTGATCAAGTGAGTGTGTAGTTATTTTCTTTCCAAATACAATAATACGAAGTATTATATATAAAATACGTGCTATGTGTATATATTTGGTTGTGTTATGTGTGAATGAGTATTCACTCTCTTCTATCTTACAGATCTGCTTATTTCTTTATGAAATATGAGTTATGTGTGTGTGTGCCTCATCTGTTTTGTGATATATGTGTTGATTAAAGCATGCTATACAGGTTTTCTTTAAACTATGTATACAAATGTATATTTTTATCTACTAATATGTTGGGTAGAACATGGGTAGACAGTTGGTGTGTAATAAACAGATGAGAGGCCTCGTTGTTGTTTGATTGAGTCATCTAGCGGAGTTTAGATGACGACCACTGGCTATTCTAGACAGTCTTGTGGAAACATTAGCAGGTTCGCCACCTGTAGGTGTTAATGAACTTGGGTGTTCATTCGCTGTACTCCATCCCCCTCATGGTTGCCTTATTTGACTTATATTGCTGAGGTACCCCCGAAGCATGTGTTGTCGCCCCGATGAAATATTCTTAGACTAGGTCCCTTATGTTAGTTGTTTTAGGGACATTAAAGTGAGAATAACGGGAATGGGTAATTGGGTTATTGTTGGTTGGTGAAAATTAAATATGATATTTATTGTGGGTTGAAAACCCTATATGCTCACCAGGCTCCCAAGCCTGACCCACTCAGTTTTAAATTGTATTACAGGTAGTGGCGGAAGGGCATGAGATGGATGAACCATCAAGTTGTTTTGTTTACAAGTCTGCATATGTTTATATTTGTTATATGACTTGTAATGTATTCGTTTATGCTTATTGGTCTGTATCGGAATATGACACCCCGAGTTTTGATTATAATGAAAATACATTTCTTTTATGAAATGCTTCGGTAAACAATGTTTTATCATGTTTTGTTTTTGGGAACAAATTCCGCAACTCTTTCAAATCAAAAGGATTTACTCTGAAAATATTTAAAAGCATAAATGAAAATCGGTCTTTTCTGGCCGAGATTTTGGGGATGTCACAGTTGGTATCAGAGCATTAGTTTAAGCGAACTAGGAATTTGTTGGATTTCTAGACTTAAACTTAGAATGCTAAGTGAAGTTTTGAGATGTGTGTCTGTTGTGATTTAGACACGAGCACTAGTTTATTTTAGGAAAGTTGCCTAAAATGCCTTTATGTGCTAAATGCTATATGTTGCCATATATGATATTATTTGTTCGGATCTATGGTCTGTTGCCGACCGGATCTAGAAACCTTATGTGTGTAGGATTCTAAGCGTACGTCTACGATATTAGAACTAGCATATAAACGTTTCGGAGTGATAAGGATGATCTGAATATCTATCATGATTGAGGATCTAATTTCACCTTATTCGGTGTGTAGATCAAAATGGTGAGAACAAGAAGTGGAGTTGGAAATGCTGACGAAAACAGGAATCAACCACCAGTGATTGAGCCAATACCTGTCGTAGCAGCAGCACCTGAGCCAATAACCATGGCTGGTGTGCAATTGATGATTCAGACGATGTTGGATCGTCAGATGGATGAAACTAGACGGTTGCTTCAACAAAATCGTGAAGAACTGTCGATTCGTGTGGAAGAGCCTGAATTAAATGAAGGGCACTCAGAAGGTGGAAACTTCAGTGGGTCTGTTGGTCCAGCCAACCCACCGATAGTTAGGCAAGATAACCGTGAAGGAAGGAATGATGGAATGGGATGCAAGTACAAGGACTTTTTGACTTGCAAACCATCGACCTTCAATGGAAAGGAGGATCCGATTGGGGTTATGGATTGGATCTACGAAATGGAGCTAGCCTTCATGACATGTGGCTGTAGAGGCAAGTTGCAGACTATCTATGCCGTGCGTCAATTCCGAGGTGGAGCCGTTCGTTGGTGGAACACTCTAGGGAAGACCTTAAGCCCTAATGAGACACTGCAATTGTCATGGGCAGAATTCTTGGTGCAGTTTAAGCGCAAGTTTTGTTCGGCTCAAAATCTGTTGGAGTTGGAGAATAAGTTTTTGACATTGACGAAGGGTAGCATGTCAGTGGATGAGTACACCAATAACTTCACCGATAAGATGGAGTTTGCCTTGCGTATCGTTCCAGACGAGTTGACAAAGGTGGACCGGTATGCGAAGGGACTTCCATGGGAGTACGAGGTGCCAGTACGTCAGGCACTTACTCTAGAGGCAGCTATCTGGGCTGCCAAGTCTGTGGAGAACATGATCAAGGGGAGAACCACCGTCAAGGTTGAGGTTGGTGAGAAAAGGAAGTTTGAAGGAACATCTGGTTCCAGTAGGAAGAGCAAATTTTCGAAATCTGATTCAAAAAAGTTTGGAGGAAAAGGAGGCGAAGCAAAGTGGTGTGATAAGTGTAAGAAAAAGCACTTTGGGAAATGTAGCGAGGATGTAACCTGCTACAAGTGTGGAAAGGTTGGACATTTTGCCAATGAATGTCCGAACAACAAAAGGATGTGTTTTGGTTGCAATGAAGAGGGGCATATTTTGAAAGACTGTCCGAAGAAGAAGGAGGCAGCTAGGCCCAACATTCCACCAAAACCGAAGGCGAGAGCCTTCCAGATGACACTTGAGGCTGCGAAAGATGAAGCTGATGTCGCTTCAGGTACCTTTCTCGTAAACGAATTACCTGCTCATATATTGTTTGATTCTGGAGCCAACTACTCCTTTATTTCGCATGAGTTTGGTAGAAAACTAGCTTTGCCTATTGATAGACTAGATAATGCTTTATTAGTCGAAGTAGCTAGTGGCAAGTTTGTACCTGTTAGCCATCGTATGAAAAACGTCTTGATCGACCTTAATGGGAATAAGTTTCACGAGGAATTATTTCTTATCGAACTAAATGGTTTCGACATCGTGTTGGGAATGGATTGGCTTAGCGCCAATGATGCCGAAATTTTGTGCAAGAAAAAGATAGTTAAAGTAAACCCGCCTGGAAAAGATTCGTTTATGGTGTATGGGGACAAACGCAGAGTGAATTCTGGAATCATTTCTCTAATGAAAGCCAGAAAGTGTTTGACCAAGGGATGTACATCATATTTAGCATTTGTGATTGATGCTAAGAAAGAAAAGAAGGTGATGCAGAGTATTCCAGTGGTGTGTGATTATCCGGAAGTATTTCCCGAAGATCTTCCTGGATTACCACCTGATAGACAAGTGGAGTTCAGAATAGACTTGTTACCAGGAACCACGCCAATAGCAAAAGCACCTTATCGATTAGCACCGACAGAGATGAAGGAGCTAATGATGCAACTTCAGGAGTTATTGGACCAAGGTTTCATTAGACCTAGTTCATCGCCCTGGGGAGCTCCGGTGTTATTTGTAAAGAAGAAAGATGGAAGTATGAGAATGTGCATCGATTACAGAGAGCTGAACAAGGCAACAATAAAGAATAGATATCCGTTGCCGAGGATTGATGACCTGTTTGATCAATTGCAAGGTTCGAGCTATTTCTCGAAGATCGATCTTAGGTCAGGATATCATCAGCTAAAAGTAAGAGAGCAAGATATCGAGAAGACTGCATTCAGAACTAGATATGGACACTACGAGTTCTTGGTTATGTCGTTTGGACTAACCAATGCTCCAGCAGCGTTCATGGATTTGATGAATAGGGTTTGTAACCCGTTCCTTGATAAATCCGTGATAGTGTTCATAGACGACATTCTGATTTACTCGAAAAGCCAGGAGGAGCATGGCAGACACTTGCGAGAAGTGTTAGAAGTTTTGAAGAAGGAGAAGCTTTATGCGAAGTTCTCCAAATATGATTTTTGGATTCGTGAGGTCCAATTCTTGGGTCACGTGGTCAACCAAGAAGGGATAATGATTGATCCAGCGAAGATCGAAGCTGTGACGAAGTGGGAACAACCGAAAAGTTCCACGGAGATTCAAAGCTTTTTGGGATTAGCCGGATATTACCGTAGGTTTATCCAAGGCTTTTCTTCGATTGCTACTCCATTGACAGCTTTGACCCACAAAGGAGCTACTTATGCTTGGAGTGAGAAGCATAAAGAAGCATTCGAGAAGTTAAAGAAGAAGCTATGCGAGGCACCGATACTTTCTCTACCCGATGGAGTTGAAGACTTCGCTGTTTATAGCGATGCGTCTGGTGTTGGATTGGGTTGTGTTTTGACCCAAAGAGAAAAGGTGATAGCATATGCGTCTCGACAGCTGAAAGAGCATGAAAAGAATTACCCTACTCATGATTTGGAGTTGGCAGCGGTAGTTTTCGCTCTGAAAATATGGAGGCATTACCTTTATGGCACGAAGTGCAAACTTTTCACTGATCATAAGAGTCTCCAATACCTCTTTAATCAGAAAGAATTGAATATGAGGCAACGACGCTGGCTAGAATTACTTAAAGACTACGACTGCGAGATACTTTACCACCCCGGTAAAGCTAATGTTGTTGCTGATGCTCTCAGTCGGAAAGTCAATCTTGAAAGGAAGAGGCCAAGAGCGTTGAGAATTGAAGTTGTCTCGACTATTGTGGAAAGTATAAAGAAAGCTCAAGAGGAAGCTTCTGAGAAAAATGACCGAAAGGAGGAACGTTTGGGTAAAACGTTGGTGTTTGGTACTAATGGTCATGGACTGAAGGTATTCCAAGATCGTATTTGGGTACCTAAGTCAGGAGGAATTAGGGATCTTCTGATGGAAGAAGCTCACAAAACCATGTACTCAATTCATCCGGGTAGCACTAAAATGTATAGGGACCTAAAACCCTACTACTGGTGGCCGACGATGAAGCTTGATGTTGCAAAGTATGTGGCCGAGTGTGTGACTTGTGCGAGAGTCAAGACACAACATCAGAAACCTTACGGGAGTTTAGAACCTTTGTCTGTGCCTATGGGTAAGTGGGAAGACATTGCTATGGATTTTGTCACTAAACTGCCCAGAACAAAGAATGGTCACGACATGATTTGGGTGGTCGTTGATCGATTCACTAAAAGTGCGCATTTCATAGCGGCCAAGGAGAAATGGTCTATGGAAAAGCTTGCGAATTCTTACGTGAAGGAAATTGTGAGGCTTCACGGTGTTCCGTTAACGATTGTATCGGATCGTGATAGTCGTTTCACCTCAAGGTTTTGGAAAAGTCTACAAGAGGAAATGGGTACCAAGTTATGTTTAAGCACAGCTTACCATCCGCAGACTGATGGTCAGAGTGAAAGAACAATACAAACACTTGAAGATATGCTGAGAGCATGTACCTTGGAATTCCTAGGTAATTGGGATGAACATTTACCGTTGGTAGAATTTTCCTATAATAATAGTTTTCACTCGAGCATTAAGATGGCACCTTATCAAGCTTTGTATGGACAGAAGTGTCGTACGCCGTCTTGTTGGCTTGAGGCTGGGGAAAAGCAGTTTATGGGACCGGAGATGGTTCATCAAACTGCTGAAAAGTTGAAAATAATTAGGGAAAGAATGTTAGCAGCTCAAGATCGTCAAAAGAGCTATGCTGACAAGAAGCGAAGACCGATGACTTTTGAGGTTGGAGATTCGGTTTTGCTTAAAGTCTCGCCGTGGAAGGGACTTATAAGATTTGGTAAAAGGGGAAAGTTGAGTCCAAGGTTTATTGGACCTTTTAAAGTTCTTCAGAGGGTTGGGAACCAAGCTTACAAGCTCGAATTACCCGAAGAGCTGAATGGAATTCACAACACTTTTCATGTGTGTTATTTGAGGAAGTTCACGGGAGAAGTTCCCGATATAATTCCAATTTCTGAATTGAGAATTGATGAGAACAAAAGGTTGATTGAAGAACCAGAGGCAATTGTTGACCGAAAGACTAAGAAGTTGCGACGCAAAATGGTTGGGTTAGTGCTTGTCCGATGGAAACACACGAATGGGCCGAATCTCACCTGGGAGACGGAGAGTGACATGTTGAGTCGCTACCCGCATTTGTTTGTTGATGTGTGATTCCGGGGACGGAATCATTCTAAGGTGGAGAGAATTGTAACGCCTGTGTTTCCGGGCTTGCCATTTTTAGCAATGTAATAGTCTAGGTTAACCTTTGTAACCCGTTTTGAAATAATAAGATTGTATTATTTGAGTATTGTGTGTTTTGTGCTTAATTGCTTAATTATGTGGTTTGAATAATTAAGAATAAAAATAAGCGTCAAAATTTAAGTGTAAAATAAACTTAATATCTTTGAATAATGTTGTAGTAGTTAAAACGAGGTTTCCGAATATTTATAGAACGCCCAAATCTGACTTCGTATAAGGAAGTTATGATTTATCGGAGTTCCGGCTTAGCAGTATACAGCCTGTTTTACTCGATTTGAGATCGAGCGGTTGTTAGCCGAAGCAATCTAAACGAGGATCGAAGGTCTCGTTGTTGGTATCGAAGCGATAAAAAGTTAGGCAAGAACGGACGTCAAACGAAGAAGTTATGAATTTATAACGAAGTTTTTCTGTCGCGGCCTATTAAAAATAATTAATAAAAATAAAGTCAAAATTAGCCGACGGAGTCTAAACGAAAGTCGTAGAGCATGGTCTCACCTTTCCGTGGATATAAAGAACGTCGAAAACGGAGTTCGTATGAAGAAGTTATGAATTTCCGAAGTTTATTAATCATTTTGTATTTATTTTTAAATCAAAATTCGGAAGTATTATCCGAAGGAGTCACCGATCTGATCCGAGGTACGCCCCGCGTACTCGAGTACGCCCCGCGTACTCCGAGGGATGTCGACACTCGCACTCGAGCACTTCGGATACGTAAGCAATGACGTTTTGGGCAGTACGCCCCGCGTAACGCAGTACGCCCCGCGTACTCCGAGGCTCCAGCCTCCTATAAATAGGATGCGAGGGTTCCGGGTATTTTTGCCAATTCCCTCTCATTTTCGTGTCGAAGCTCTGCATTTTTACCCCCGAAGCCACCCCGAAGCCCCGGTATCATACTCTAGCCCCGAGGCAAGTCCCGAGATCCCGAAGATCCCGAGAAGTGCGGTTCCCGAGTCGAAGCTCTGCCCGCGAGAAGTTCGATTTTCGAGGAGATCTTCCAGATCTGCTGAGGAATACTACTTTTATAAGCCGTAGTGCTGTCCGATCATCTTCTGATCAAGTGAGTGTGTAGTTATTTTCTTTCCAAATACAATAATACGAAGTATTATATATAAAATACGTGCTATGTGTATATATTTGGTTGTGTTATGTGTGAATGAGTATTCACTCTCTTCTATCTTACAGATCTGCTTATTTCTTTATGAAATATGAGTTATGTGTGTGTGTGCCTCATCTGTTTTGTGATATATGTGTTGATTAAAGCATGCTATACAGGTTTTCTTTAAACTATGTATACAAATGTATATTTTTATCTACTAATATGTTGGGTAGAACATGGGTAGACAGTTGGTGTGTAATAAACAGATGAGAGGCCTCGTTGTTGTTTGATTGAGTCATCTAGCGGAGTTTAGATGACGACCACTGGCTATTCTAGACAGTCTTGTGGAAACATTAGCAGGTTCGCCACCTGTAGGTGTTAATGAACTTGGGTGTTCATTCGCTGTACTCCATCCCCCTCATGGTTGCCTTATTTGACTTATATTGCTGAGGTACCCCCGAAGCATGTGTTGTCGCCCCGATGAAATATTCTTAGACTAGGTCCCTTATGTTAGTTGTTTTAGGGACATTAAAGTGAGAATAACGGGAATGGGTAATTGGGTTATTGTTGGTTGGTGAAAATTAAATATGATATTTATTGTGGGTTGAAAACCCTATATGCTCACCAGGCTCCCAAGCCTGACCCACTCAGTTTTAAATTGTATTACAGGTAGTGGCGGAAGGGCATGAGATGGATGAACCATCAAGTTGTTTTGTTTACAAGTCTGCATATGTTTATATTTGTTATATGACTTGTAATGTATTCGTTTATGCTTATTGGTCTGTATCGGAATATGACACCCCGAGTTTTGATTATAATGAAAATACATTTCTTTTATGAAATGCTTCGGTAAACAATGTTTTATCATGTTTTGTTTTTGGGAACAAATTCCGCAACTCTTTCAAATCAAAAGGATTTACTCTGAAAATATTTAAAAGCATAAATGAAAATCGGTCTTTTCTGGCCGAGATTTTGGGGATGTCACATAAATTGAGCAGCGAGATCTACAGACAATCTGTATGAGTTCAATTTTAAGTGTACTGGAACATGTTTCCCGCTTCCTGATATGCCCCAGCCATCAAGAACTTCCAGAGTACTCCTTACACCGGGTGAGCAGACAACCATTCAGAGAGAGAAGAGATTCAGAATTCTATTGCTAACTACTTCAGAGGGGTTGAGAAGAAGAAGGTTGCATATGTTGTGTACCAGGTCGGATTAGAAGTCGCGCAAAGGAGATAGCATATGGCTAACAAATAAGAAGTATTTCACACACACACACACACACACACACACACACACACATATATATATATATATATATATATATATATATATATATATATATATATATAGCCTGCAGAGAAATAGAGTTGCATATGTTGTGTACCAAGTCGGATTGGAAATCACGCAAAGGAGACAACATACGACTAACAGATGGAAAGAAAGAAAATGATATTGTACAGACCTAATTTATTGGAATTTACCAGTTGCCCCATCCAACCGGATTTAAGGACATAATCCGCACATCGAGGAAAAGTTAAACCACGGTTCCAAGTACGGGTTCATTTAATGTGACGAGTAGATTCTCATATATATCTCCCTGCTTAACCTATCCGAGCGTCGTATTGTCAGGCTAAACGTATCTAACTAGGTCAAGATTTGTCAAGTCTATAAATTTCCTAAGTTCAACTCTCCCTAGTCAAGTCCATTTAAAAAATTTTGTGCCTACCGACGCATCAAACCAGAGCATAGACCCTTCAACTTTGGGTACGTTACGCAGACTCAAGTTGCCTGTTATCACATTATCATATCACTTCCCAAAACATCTCCCTCAAGCACATTTCATAACCAACATTTTTTTTTTAAATTTTTAAATTTTTGTTTTGTTTTTATTTCTCCCCTTAAATTTGTGCATAGGAGAGAAACGAAAGTAAATGCGCAAATTTAAACTATCCTAAAACAAAAATTAGTCTTTAAAGCGAATCAGCTTAAGAAAAACACAGGAGTATAGAGAAGAAAACGCAAACCGTAATTCACCGATTGAATCTGCATTCAGAAGGTCTGAGAACAGCAAGCATAATCTCAGAACAGATCCAAAAACTCTTCACATCATTAAGTACTAACCCCATTTGTGATCTCTTCCTTTCTTCCTTTCCCGCAAAGGACACATACTCTCAAATAATGTTCTGAGTGTTGTACAGTTGAGAGATGTCTCCTATCACGTGCCTGGAACAGCCACTACCAACAAACTGAAGTTTGATGATATGCCTCCATAGCTGCTCCGACACAGAGCAGGATTAGTTGGTCTTTGGAACCGAGTCCATTTTAAAACTAGGTCGACCTTTGTCATCCTTACACGTTACTCTCTCCCATGACATGTCCTGTTTATCACAAACAGAAGACATAGAAATATTAGAATCCTTAGTTGATTTGGGAGATTGAGCCTTCGGAACCCATTTGTAGTTGGGTTTAACCCATTTCTTTTTCGATCCGATGTGTGGCTCAGTACTTGCTTTTGAACTTGATGTCGGCCGTTGAGATGACTTTGATTTTGGCTTCACAGGAGCATCTCTTGGATTGGACTTCTTGGCCGACATTCCCTTCTTGCCCTTGGGATTCAGATTCTTGGCCTTTGGAGTTTGATTCTTGGCCTTGGGAGTTGAATTCTTGGCCTTCTTAGCATTCCAGTCGTCAATGTCTGATCGTGATCTTGAGGGGTTTCTTTTGAAGTATCTCCCTCTTGGCGCGTTCTGCCAACCTTGTGCATAGTAGGGAACGTATGCACGATTTGGACAATTTCTGGCAATGTGTCCAGGTCTTCCACAATTAAAACATGTCTTTTTCTTCACTGTGAAATTGTTTCTTCCTACCCCTGGTGGCGTATCTTTGCCTTTTCTCTTGTTGTTCCCACATGCACACTTGCCACAAGAACTCTGTTGCGTTGGAATTGGTGGCCTGTATTTCTCAACGACAGGTTGATAAGAAGCAGTTGAGTTCGAAGCAACAGATTCAGAGTTCAAGGAGATGTTGGTTTGTTCAATGGTTTTCTCCTTGTTCTCATATTCTGCTACTTTACCTGCACATGAAGCAGAAACATTAGTATTTTCAACATTAATAACTCCTCCTGACACAAATCCAGCTCGTTTTCCATATCGAAGATGTGGCTCCCTGTCAGTTTTGTCCTGTGTCATAGGGATGGATGTGTAGTTATGATTATAAGGAGGAGGAACACTATCATACCCTAGACCCTTGTTTTGATTTTCTTTGAATTTTAATTGGGTTTCATATAAGGACTCGACTGTCTGACTTGACGCAATATAATTTTTGAAACTGACATTAGTTTTTCCACACTTGATTTTTAAAGCGTCAAGTTCTTCAATTACAGCAGCAAGTTGTCTCTTAACATAATCATAATTTTCACACTTGTTGCTATACTCTTCCTGAAGTTTCCTAAAGTCCTTGGTTTTTGCTTCTAACTCATCCTTCAGGGGTTTCTGTCCTTTCTTGGGTTGATATCCTACATATCTCAGGTCCTCAACTTCTCTTTTAAATATATCAATTTGTTCCCGAAGAAATTTAATCGTAGCTTCACAAGCTGAAGTACATGTAACTTCAGTGACCGGAATATTTTCAGAACTCATTGTTTCTCTACACTTCAAAGCATCAAGTTCTTGAACTATATCAGCAAGACTAAGATGATTGAGATCTTTCGTCTTCTTGATGATGGCCACGTTCATATCCCACGATTTCGGAAGTGAATTCAATAGCTTTTTGTTCAGATTTGGACAAGAAGATCCTAGCTATATTCATCTCAGTAGTGAGTGTAGTAAATCGCTGCAACTGAGTTTCGAGCGTTTCTCCAAGGATAAAATCGAAAAAATTGAAACTTTGTCTTAACATATCCTGACGACTCTCTTTCATGTTTCAACTCCCTCGTAGACCTTAAAATCAATTAAAATCACAACTAGAAGCTAAAATAAAACTTAAAAGTCAAACCCTTTGATTATAAACCTCAAAAGTCAACCTTAAAAGTCAAATTTAAAAAGTCAAACTCAAAAGTCAAACTTAAAAGTCAAACTTAAAAGTCAAACCGAAAAGCTAAATTTGAAAATTTAAAAGTCAAATGAGAAAGTCAAAAATTAAAGTCAAAGGTCAAACTTGAAAGCCAAAGTAAATTTTTGAAGACAAAAGTCAAAAATTAAAAACTATTTTTTTTAGTATTATTATTATTTTTTTAAGATGAAAAAGGAATTTAAAAATTATTATATAAAAAAAAAATTATTATTTTTTTTTTAAATTTTGGATGAAAAAGGAATTTAAGATTAAAAGAAATTTAATTTTTGGGCTAAAAGTGACAATTTTGCGAAACTTGGAACCGAAATAGAGTGTTTTTGAGTAAAGAATGCGGAGGAAAGGAACAAATGTGATGCTAGAGTAGTTGGTTGATGAATGGGAGGTCGTGAGTTCGATTCCTGGCCTCTCCAAAGTCGCTCTCCCCTTTTTATTTGAAGCTGCGAGGCGAGGAAGATGATGCGAGGAGGTTCGACGATCAACTCCGAAGCGAAGACCGAGGCTGCTGTTGCGAGGATTCCTTCTGGCCGCGAACTTCGAACACGCTGCTGACCGCAACCTCGGACCGGCCGTAAACTCCGAGGCCGTGAACTCCTCAGACCGCAAACACCAGCCGCAAACACTTCGGAAACCCTAGCTGCTGGCCGCCATCCCCTCGTTGATTACGACCAAAAACACCGATTTTTCGACTTTGAAGCCCCAAAACTCGATCAAACACCTTTTTTTATGAGAAACACGAAGAACAAACCCCCCTTATTTTTGCGAGATCTATCCAAAAACGCAAAAATATTTCTAAAATAAGATCAAATAATGCCCCAAATCTGACAAAATTGACTGATACAACTTGGCTCTGATACCAATTGTAAGTCCCTAATTTGCCCGTATATCAATCAGATCCGTTTGATGGTGCGGAATCCCAATCAAACGGATGATGTCAGATCAAATAGAAGAGAAGGAGAAGAAGTAGATGATGAATCTCAATGTATTAATGAATAGAATGATGATCCGGATACAAGAGATTCACACACACACTAACACACAATAGTTCTTCTGTCTCTCTGGCCGTAAACTCTCTAGGGTTCATCAATCTTTTCCTCACACCCCTCACCCCTATATATATACATGAGAATATGGGTCGGGTAAACATGGGCCGTAAACGGGGTTTACGGCCGTAAACACCTCCCTGGCCGTAAACTTGACCGTAAACACATAAGATATTACATAAAAATACAATTTCCTAGAAAAGCAAAGTATAAACCATAATATTGACCCAACAGCTACTAACAACGAGATCTTCGATTCTCGTTTAGATTGTTTCGGCTAAAAACCGCTCGATCTCAAATCGAGTATTCGGGCTGCATACTGCCAAGTCGAAACTTCAGAAAATCATAACTTCCTCATACGAAGTCAGATTTGGGCGCTCTATATATATTCGAAAACTTTGTTTCGGCCACTACAACCTTATGCATAGATATCGAGTTTATTTTACACTTAAATTTTGACGCTCATTTTATTCTTAATTCAATAAATTATAATAATTAAGAAAATAAACACATAATTCACATAATACTCAAATATTTCATCATTAATACTTCAAAAAGAGTAACAAGGGTTAACCTAGACTATTACATCAACGAAAATGCCTAGCCTGGAAACGCGGGCGTTACATATGGATTTCATCCAATTTGAAACCCGGATCCGTCAAAATTAGCCGTTAACCAAATTGGATAAGATAATCCTATATACCATATCGAAATGGGCTAATGGCACAAACCCTCAAATTTGCACAAAATTGACGGATTTGCCCAAAGTTCAAATTTAGGTCCATTTTTGCCTTAAACTTGCTTTTATTGTGCCGTTTTTGCCAAGTAGCCGGTTTCCCTTTAATCAACCGGTTACCCACTTGCTTAGGTGGAAGATACTTGGCATTTATCATTTAATAACTCTTTCACAGAGATCCTCGTATGCAATTGATCCCTTCGACCCCCACAGTTAGTCATAGACTACAACGGAAAAATGACAACTTCGTCTTCAAGATCAAGCTTTAATGGTGGTACAAGAATGAGGAACAAGAAGGTAATAAGATGCAACTGTGGTGATGTTTGTGGTGTATCAGTCTCACGAACACCTGATAATCCAGGACGAAAATTTTGGGGCTGCCCTAATTATCAGGTAAAAATCTATTTATTTTTGTACTAATTTCTCCCTAAAGTTTTAGGGCTGCTCTAACTTCCCAAAGAGGAACGTATGTAATAGAACCCTATTTTTTTTTGTAGGTGGAAGGAGGCAACTGTGGTTTTTTCAAATGGGCGGATGAAGAACTAGGTCAAAATATTGAGATGTGTCATACAGAGGAGATCAAGCCATTGTTATAAGTGATCATAGGGTTGTTAGTGGTTATATCGCTGATGCTAGGAATAGTGGTTATTAAGATGTAGTTTTGTTGGTTTTCTTGTATTAGTAATATATTAAGGATAATCAAGAATTGTTACATCTTTGTAATGTTTTTTTTGAACGACTGAATGTTACATGTTTGTAATGTATTAAGGGTATTAATGGTAATGTTATTAATGGTAGTTAATTGCTATCTCATGTATATGTTGCATGAATGGAAATACAATGAAAGTACATTGCATAGAAGGAATTGTACTAAAATACCCTTGGTTACATTCCCAATGAAAGTAAACTTTGCATGAATGGAATTGCACTAATGTATTAAGGGTATTAATGGTAGTTAATTGCTATCTTACTTTGCATATGGCTGAATGTTGCACTAATGGTATTAATGGAATTGCATGAATGGTATTAATGGAATTGCATGAATGGAATTGCACTAACTTGCATACGGTTGAATGTTGCATGTTTGTAATGTATTAGGGGTATTAATGGTAATGTTATTAATGGTAGTTAATTGTTATCTCATGTATATGTTGCATGAATGGAAGTACAATGAAAGTACATTGCATAAAAGGAATTGTACTAAAATACCCTTGGTTACATTCACAATGAAAGTAAACTTTGCATGAATGGAATTGCAATAACTTGCATAAAAGGAATTGCACTAATGAAAGTACATTGCTAATGCTTAACATGTACTAGAAAATAAAATAAAAACATCATGGTTACCATAATAAGGGGCATCCATTATAAACCTTAATATAAAGCATCCATTACATAAGTTTCACTAGCATGTAGCAACCATCCATTTTATATACCAAAACATGTACCCAAAAGCCTAAACAATATCCAAAAAAGGCAAGCAATAATGTAACACTAAACAAATGGATGTATGCTGCAAGTAGTGGGTGTATATCAAAAAATAACCAAAAAGGGCTACCTATACAATTGCCCAATGATACCATCCCCACTTTTGCCCCCATATACCTAGGTAACTACTCCAAATCTACTGGATAGCTAGATGTGGAACCCCTTCCATCTTTGTCAAAACAAGGTTTCTTCAACTTTTGCAGGATGATCCTTTCTGAGGGCTTTCTTGTCCTTCTAGGTGGTACATGACCTTCATCATCAACATCATTTCCCTCCATATCTGCTGCATCATCCTCACCAGCACCATCACCCTCTCCATCATCCTCACCAGCACCATCACCCTCTCCATCACCCTCACCAGCACCATCACCATCAACCTCACCATCACCCTCACCTGCTACTTCATCAGCATCATCACCCTCACCATCACCCTCATTTTCCTCCACAACATCATTTATAAGACCATCATCTTCATTTCCTTCCATCACACCATCAACATATGGAATATCCTCAACTTCATTCACATCCTATTAATAAAAAATTGAAGAATACTTATTAATAAAAGATATAAACATGTTTGTTACTAATGTTAGCAATTATAAAATGATGGAGTCAAACTAACCATCTCAACTGCTGGCATATCATCCAATTCAACTTTGAACCCTCTCAAGCTCTCTATTTCAGTCATGCTATATCCTGCCCCAAGTAGGTCTGCTACATTTTCTAGATCTAGCATCACCATCTCTGGGAGAACATCACTTGCATTTCCTTCAGTGAATTCAGGTGTAGGATTACCCTCATTCTCAGACTAACTTTTTTCATCTGTACCTTTAAGAATAGCATCCATTGCATCTTCAACCTCATCAAGTTTTTTTGTCAGGTCAGGTTCAACTTCCTCAACACCTTTGTCATCATTAGCATGAAGAATACTTTGAATAATAGCATCCATTGCATCTTGGAATCCATCACTTTTCTGATAATTATCCTTTGGTTGGCTAAGAGAAGCTTCAAAAATGCACATCATATCAACCAAACTGTCATCATCAATATCTTCATTGTCAAACAAATCTTTCACTTGTTCCTCACATCCCCTACCTTCAACATGACCATCTAAACCATCATTTTTGCTTTTAATAGATTTAGAACCTGATGCTTGATTTGGGTCAGAATGTACCTTTTTCCTTGGCCTTCCTTTCTTCTTTAGTGGCATAGGAACTGCTTCCTGCCTCTTAGACCTATCACTTGATGCTTGACTGGGTTCAAATTGTTCCTTCCTAGGACTTCCTTTCTTCTTTGGTGGCATAGGGACAGGTTCCTGCCTCTCAGACCTATCACATGATAGGTTCATATTGTTCCTTCCTTGGCCTTCATTTCTTCTTTGGTGGCATAGGGATAGGTTCCCTGGTTGCATTCTTGCATCCCTTCTGGTTATGGGCATACTCAAAGCACTTACCACACCTTACAGTTCTTGGGGTGTGTACTCTTCCATCATTTTTAGTTACATGTCTCCTTCTATTGACCTTTGGCCTACCAGGCATTCTCCTTGACACTGGTGGCAAGGGCTTTATGTATTCAGTTTGAAGCCATAGATTTGAACCATTCACTGGACTAATGTTAGCAGATTAACACTTAAGGAATTGTTCCTTGGAAAACATTTCATCAATATACTCATCAGATGTTTGATGTATATAGTTGATGGTTGCAATGGCATGAACACATGGGATCCCAGCCAGATCCCATAACCTGCAGGTACAATGCCTTCCATCTAAATCCACCATGTAGCTATCACATCCTCTCCTTGCTTCAAACACATGTTGTTGACTATCAATTATTAACCAAAACCTACATCCACAAGTTACATGTTAAAGTGTTACATAATGAAATTAAAACAAAAGTTACATGTTAAAGTGTTACCTCATGTTCTTCCCAAAAAGCTTCATCTTCTTTAACACTGCTGGACATATACGGGTATTCCATCTAGTGCTTTCCTCAATCATGTGAGGAAACCTATCCATGATGTATATCCTTATTTCTTCAAGCATTGTGATCAATGGTTTTTTCCTAGCATCCACAATGATGGAGTTGAAGCACTCTGATATACCATTCTCCACTGCCTCACATGCATACCCTATACTCATGTAAGCTCTACACCATGTTTGGGTTTCTTTGGACATCAGATGCTCATATACACTAGTATTGAGCTTTTTAATTTTGTCCATATGTCTCTTGAAATCACCTTCCACACAGCTCATAACTGCAGCCCAAAACAGCTTCTTGAACTCCAACCCAATGTAAGCTTTTCTAAAATTTGCATATATGTGTGGGGCACATTGCCTGTGCTCCACATGTGGCAATATATCTTTAATAGATTGCAACAAACCCTATACAAAAAACAGCCTACATGTACGTATTTATAAGTAATTTAAAAAAGGATTAATATGTTATAAAGAAACTTACTTTATGTTGATTTGATATAACTACCAACCCCCTTCCATCAATAAGGTCTAGATTACCACTGAGTAGCTCAAGGAACCAAGTCCAGTTGGACTTATTTTCCACATCAACAACAGCCCAAGCAATTGGATAAACCTGGTTGTTGGCATCTCTACCAATGGCTGTTAGCAGTTCACCCTTCACCTGCCCCTTTAGAAAGCACCCATCTAGCCCAATTACTCTCTTACATCCTCTTTTCCAGCTAACACTTAGTGCTTTGAAACAAATGTAAAACCTATGAAAATAATTCTTTCCATCTGGATTGGTTGTTACATCAACTTGACATGTGGACCCCGGGTTTGACCTTAACAATTCATGGGCATAATCCCATATCCTTGCATAATGCTCAGTGAGTTTACCTTCTATTAAATTTTTGGCCCATTTCCTTGCCCTTCTAACTTGTCCTATAGATACCACACACCTATACCTTTTGTCTGATGTCGTCAATCATTTCCTGAAGTTTCATCTTTGGCTTATTTGCAATTTCAGTCGCATAATGTCTTCCAATCCATTCAGGGGACACAATGGATCCAAACTTAAACTGCCTAGAACAATTATGGTCACCATTCATAGCTTTGATCTGAAAAGATCTTTCTTTGTACATCCATGTAGCATAAATTCTGAAAAGGCATTTATTATCTTCCTTCCTATTTCCACATCTAGCTACAATTCTTTTACTATCACATTTTTCAAAGTATATTCTATAGCCATGTGAGACTGCATAATTGGTGACACAAAACTTCAGTTGGGCAGGGGATTCAAAGATGTCACCAAGCTTTGGTACCATCTTGTCCTACTTGATGGTTGGGTCATGAATTCTATAGCTGTTTTTCAATACCTCCTGTTCATCTTCATCACTCTGCCAATCAGTAGCATGGTATACTTGTGCTCTGATTTCATATGTCATACTAGAATTTCGTAGATTTTCATCACTTAATAGAACATTTAGGAAGATATCCTTACATTTATCAAGTGAGGACACAAATTCTTCCTTTGGTTCGTGGTCCATATAAATGCTGTGGAGTTCAAAATCCATTTCAGTCAAGCCAGCAAATGGCTCATGTATGCCAGCAAAGGGGCCAGCGTACCCTTCGTCTGATGAAGCCATTACACCCTCCTGCATCAACACACTAACTTTAGGAACACATTTCAAGAAATGTTGAATGTAAACGTAATTTCAGTCAACCTGTAAAAACCTTACCTTTCGAAGAAATGTTGAAGAACACTTTTAACCTAATCGTCTCCAAGAAAACCCTTTTTTTCTCTGTGTATAGAGTCGATGAAATGGGAAAAGGTGAAGAGTGATCGGGTTATAGATGGATATGAGATGCGACAGTTTAACGTATCTAACGGAATTTGTAACACCGAAAATTTCAAAACAATTTTTCATTTTAAAATAATCGTTTAATTAAAAAAAACACTTTGCTGAAAATCTCATACATAATCGAATTACAAAACATAACTCCATTTTCACTTGCATAATAAACCAGGATCCTCAAAACATGACTCTTTCTCTGGTGTGTACAATCGAGCCGGTGCCGTCCCGTGATCCTGAGAGAAACCTGAAACACATAACACAAAACACTGTAAGCACGAAGCTTAGTGAGTTCCCCAAAATACCACACATACATATATTAGCCACTCGAGGCTATAACTCTATGGGTCCGTGGACCCTACTCTATGAACCCTCTGGTTCTAACTCTGTGAACCCTCCGGTTCTAACTCTGGGAACCTTCTGGTTCCAACTCTGTAAACATGCACAACATAAATCACATAGAAATAATGCAGTACAACACATAACAGGCATATAGCATACAAATACTCTATCACATAACTCTGATTACCTACTCAAGGTAAAGTATAGTGAGAAGACTCACCTGGCAAGCAAAAAGCAGATATCCCCATACTTGAATCTCGAACTTGCCACCGCCTAACACATAAGGCAAATACTCTCGTGAATATAACTCTCGAGTCTAGGATCAACCCTCTCTTGACACCCTCTTAAGGGTAAAAGACCATTTTACCCCTCTCTTGGCCCAAAGGCCATATCGCTGACCAAACCCTAAAAGTCAACAAAAGTCAACGGTCAACTTTGACAGGACTCGGCGAGTGCACTAGGGCGACTCGGCGAGTCTACACGTGTCCACTGACTCCCTTGGATCCTCTCTTGACACGTCGAGTATTTCTCTGACTCGACGAGTTTCACCTGGCATAATCGCGGGGCCACCACGACTCAACTCGCTGAGTCTCAAGAACAACTCGGCGAGTTCCAGCTTGACTCAGTCCACCTGTCAACCCTCTCTAATTCTCCCTGACTCACTGAGTCATCCCTTAACTCGGCAAGACCACTCGCTGAGTGGTTAGGACAATCTTCATGCTACTCGCCGAGTCTGTTCTTCGGACTCGGCGAGTCCATGCCATGCATCGACTCAATCTCGCTTCTGAGGTCAGATCCACTCCAACAACTCATAGATCTAGCCCTCCCAAGCACATTCATCACGTAAAGTCTCAATCTTGGCTACCAAGCAACGCCTACAAGGCTTTTTTTGATGAAATGACATCTAAAATGGAAACCTAAGTCCCCGACTCAAAAGGAAGGGCATAAAGCATGGCATTTGGGACTCTCTGGACCTACTAAGGTCCAGATCTAGGTACCATTTCCCCATGGGACCTCTCATACTCCAAATACAAGGCAAACAAGGCATGAAGAAACCCTAGATTTGGCCATATCAAGAAAAACACGAGAATAATCTCTGAATGTTACCTCAATTAGCTTCCTCTGTCGAAATGGGAGTAGATCTAAGCTTCCCAACTCCCTTAGCTTGGCTTTCCTCTTCCTTTCTTGCAAATACACACTAAAATGGTGACTAATGGCCTCTTATCTCACTCACAAGAACTCTCAGCTGCTCTGGTGCTCCCAAGGTCGAAGGTAGCCGCAATGAAGGCCATAAGGTCCCTTAAATAGGGCCCAGGACCGGGAAATTAGGGTTTCATTAAACATCGTGGACTTGCCGAGTCCCGGCGCGAACCCGCGTCCAAAACCGCGATCCTACTCGGTGAGTTTGAGCTCCAACTCGCCGAGTCCCCTCACAAAACACCAAAAATACATGAATAAATAACACCTGGGGTTCCGGGCTGTTACAATTCTCCCCCACTAGAACTAGACTTCGCCCTCGAAGTCTCGTTCTGCAAATAACTCCGGATGCTGCCCACGCATCTCACGCTCCGGCTCCCAGGTCATCTCGGATCCCTTACAATGTTGCCACTGAACCAAAACCAAGGGTACCTCCTTGTTCCTCAGAACCTTGGTCTTCCGATCTCCGATCTCCGATCTCCACTGGTCTCTCAGCATAATTCAGGCTCGCATCCACCTGAATATCCTCTTATTGGAACCACTGCCGACTCATCGGCTAAACATTTCCTCAGTTGCGACACATGAAAAGTGTCGTGAATCTGCCCCAACTCTGCTGGCAAATCCAAACGATAGGCTATCCAGCCTATCCTCGCGATCACTCGGAAAGGACCAATATATCGGGGCCCCCAACTTGCCCTTCTTCCTGAATCGAATCACTCCTTTCCAAGGAGAGACCTTCAGGAGTACAAAGTAACCGACCAACAATTCGAGCTCGGACCGGCACCTGTCCGCAGAACTCTTCTGGCGACTCTGAGCGATCAACAACCTCTGCCTGACCTGCTGTATCTGCTCTGACGTCTGAAGCACGATCTTTTTACTTCCCATCACACATTGCTCTACCTCTTCCCCACAAATGGGGTCCGATACTCCCTTCCCTAAAACAGCTCAAAGGGCGGCATACTGATGCACTAATGATGGTTGTTGTTGTAGGAAAACTCTGCCAAGGGCAAATACGGCCACAATTCCCCCCCCCCCCCCGAATCTAATACACAAGCCCGAAACATATCCTCGAGCATCTGAATCGTTCGCTCGCTCTGAAGTGTCCGCAGACATCACCATGATAAACTCTACCTCATTTCTCGCATTCATCCTCGATACCGAGCACCAGGTCAGCTTTTGGCCCCTCAGCTGAACCCCCAGAGGTGACACATAACATGATCCAAAACATCTCACTAACTTCTTCCCCGTGACCACTATCATGGCCCAGTGACACGCAAGTCACGAAATTCCCTTTTCCTCATAAAAATACAATCCAATCGAAGATCAACTCGGCTCTAACCTCTGGCGTTTGCTGCGCATATTCTCCCGCGCGCCTCGATTACCCTCCCGAAAGAGACGGAGACCCCAGTCTCGCCCTGGTTTAACCACTAGGCTCCAAAAATTCAACACTAGGGCTACTCAAGCCCCAAACTCTTCTGCATCATGCGCTTATCGGAGAACACTCCATCATCACACTCTCTTGCCGTCTAGTAGGTACTATGGCTTCCCACAACATTATGACAGCCTCTAACAAGTGAGTACTACGGCTCCTTGTAGTATCACAATGCCAACTAACTAGTGAGTACTACGGCTCCCCGTAGTACCACGACTCCTTCCCTCTGACTTGTGAGTACTACGGCTCCCCGTAGCATCACAACACCCTTTTACTAGCAAATACTACGACTCCCCGTAGCATCACGACTCTCTCTCTCTCTCTGACTTGTGAGTACTACGGCTCCCCATAGCATCACAACACCCTCTGACTGGTGAATACTACGACTCCCCGTAGCTTCACCCTATACTGTAACAACGCAAATTTTCAAACCAATTTTTCATTTTAAAAATAAAGTATTTCCATACAAAACAAGGCATAAATAATTCAAGTGTTATGTCAAATACAAATTGTCTAAATCCCAAGATCATAAAAAACATCCTTCAGTGTGTACTGATCACGCCGGCGCCTTCCCACGGTCCTCGCTAGTACCTGAAACACATACATATCAACTGTAAGCATAAATGCTTAGTGAGTTCCCCAATATACAACTTACGTGCATACGCCTTTCCAGGCCCTGACCTTCCGGTCCTCAACACAACGCCTTCCGGCCCATAACATAATCGCCTTCCGGCCCATCACATATTGCCTTCCGGCCCACATAACATACATAGCACATATAAAAAATAACTTACCACATATATCATACATATCACATATCATATCTGACCTTCCGGTCCCACAGTCAAACCCTTCCGGGTACAGTATAGTGAGAAGACTCACCTCGTGAATGCTGAAAGCTAGCAAATCCTGAAATCACTCGTGCACAATCCGTCGAGCTACAACCTCCCTATAACATCACATATCTCTCATTAACACTTATATCTTCTAAGTGTGACTATCCCTAAGAAGTCAGACTTAGGTCAACTCTGGTCAACGGTCAACGGTCAACGGTCAACTCGACCGGACTCGGCGAGTGCCATGGCGACTCGGCGAGTCTAGACGTCCTCCAATTCTCTGAGATTCCCTTTCTACTCGTCGAGTATCCTCCTTGACCCGACGAGTTACTCCTGGAAGAATCGCAGGGCCACCCCGACTCAACTCGCCGAGTCTGAAGAACAACTCGACGAGTCCCAGTTAATCTTCGAGCTACTCGCCGAGTCTGTTCATCGGACTCGGCGAGTCCATGCCATGCAGCCGCTCAAACTGCATCCTAAGGTCAGAACCGCTCCGACCATTCCTAGGTCTGGCCTTCCTAGGCTGATCCATCACGTAAAGTCCTCATTTCAGTGCTCATGATACACCTTATGATTCATACTTTACATTTTGACCTAAGGCATAAGGATTCCAATCCAAAACCTTCATCAATTCCCGAAATGCACAGACATGGGACATTCTGGACCTCCAAAGGTCCCAATACAGGGTTACTTTCGTTTAGGGGACTAGGGTAACATTCAATCTATTCACAAAAAGGGTTCCATAAACCCTAATTCCATAATCACATCAAAATAGCAGAGTATACTCGAATTCTTACCTGGATGATGTATTCTCTGTGTCCCCAATCCTCAGAATGTGACTCCCTTGCTGTTCCTTTAGCCAATCCCTTCTCTTCCTTGCACAACAATTCTTCTATAATCTACAATGGCCTATAATCCTTGCTCCAGATGCACACAATCGATCTAGGGTTCTTCTCAGAAGGCTAAAGTGAACAATGACGGCCAATAAGTCCCTTTTATACGTCCCAAACCTGAACGGTTAGGGTTTTCGCTAAACAGCGTAGACTCGCCGAGTCCATATCTGGACTCGTCGAGTCCAGTCGCGAACCCGCGACCAAGTCTGCGATCCTACTCGGCGAGTCTAGGCTCCAACTCGCCAAGTCCCCTCTTAAATCACCTCAAAAACATAATTTTAACAATACCTGAGATTCCGGGCTGTTACAATTCTCCCCCACTAGGATTAGACTTCGCCCTCGAAGTCTCACTCTGAAAATAGTTCCGGATGCTGCTCCCGCATCTCACGTTCCGGCTCCCAAGTCATTTCCGATCCCTTCCGGTGTTGCCACTGAACCAACACCAGAGGTACCTCCTTGTTCCTCAGAACCTTGATCTTCCGATCCCTGATGGCTACTGGTCTCTCAGCATAATTCAGGCTCGCATCTACCTGAATATCCTTTAATGGAACCACTGCCGACTCATCGGCTATGCACTTCCTCAATTGCGACACATGAAAGGTGTCATGGATCTGTCCCAACTCCGCTGGCAACTCCAACCGATAGGCTACCCGGCCTATCCTTGCAATCACCCGAAATGGCCCAATATACCGGGGCCCCAACTTGCCTCTCTTCCTGAATCGAATCACTCCTTTCCAAGGAGAGACCTTCAAGAGAACGAAGTCGCCGACTTGAAACTCAAGCTCGGATCGGCGCCTGTCTGCATAACTCCTCTGTCGGCTCTGGGCGGTCAATAATCTCTGTTTAACTTGCTGAATCTGCTCTGTCGTCTGAAGTACGATCTCTGTGCTGCCCATCACTCTTTGTCCCACCTCTCCCCAGCAAATGGGGGTCCGACACCTCCTACCATACAACAGCTCAAAAGGTGGCATACCAATGCTCGAATGATGGTTGTTGTTGTAGGAAAACTCTGCCAAGGGTAAATACGCATCCCAGCTACCCCCGAAGTCTAACACACATGCTCGAAGCATGTCCTCCAGCGTCTGAATCGTCCGCTCGCTCTGACCGTCTGTCTGGGGATGGTATGCGGTACTAAAATGCAATTTAGTACCCAGCTCCTCATGGAATTTCTTCCAGAACCTGGAAGTGAAGCGTACATCACGGTCTGAAACAATCGAGATCGGCACCCCATGCCGAGACACCACTACTCTCACATATATCTCCGCCAACTTCTCCGCTGAAGAACTCTCGCTGATGGCAAGGAAGTGTGCACTCTTCGTCAATCTATCCACAATCACCCAAATTGCATCAACTCCCCTGGCAGTCCTCGGCAATTTGGTGATGAAATCCATAGTGATCTGTTCCCACTTCCACTCAGGAATCTCCAATGGCTGTAACTTGCCATGCGGCCTCTGGTGCTCGGCCTTAACCCTGCGGCAGGTCAAGCACCTCTCAACGAACCATGCGACGTCCCTCTTCATACAGGGCCACCAATACTCTTTTCTCAAATCCAAATACATCTTCGTAGCACCGGGATGGATCGAGAATTTCGATCTATGAGCCTCTTCCATCAAAGTAATATGCGTACCGCCCACGAACGGTACCCAGATCCGACCCTGAAACGTCAGAAGCCCTCGTCCGTCCTTAACGAACTCTGAAACTAACCCAACGACCCGCTCTTTCTTCTACATCTCTGGTCGCACCGCCTCGGCCTGTGCCCCACGAATATCATCCAATACTGGAGTCATCACAGTCAGTCTCAAACATACACCTCGCAATGGAGTACTCTCCGCCCTGCGGCTCAATGCATCGGCTACCACATTAGCCTTGCCTGGGTGGTACAGGATCTCACAATCATAATCCTTGACCACATCCAACCACCTCCTCTGACGCATATTTAGGTTGGGCTGACCCATCAAATACTTCAAGCTCTTATGGTCCGTGTATATCGTACATCGAACCCCATACAGGTAGTGACGCCAAATCTTGAGAGCGAACACTACTGCCCCCAACTCTAAATCATGCGTGGGATATCTCGCCTCGTGAGGCTTCAGCTGCCTCGACGCATAAGCTATCACATGACCCCTCTGCATCAACACTGCACCCAGTCCCGAAATCGATGCGTCGCAATATACTACAAAATCTTCCATCCCGTCCGGGAGAGCTAATACCGGGGCTTCGCACAACCTCTGGCGAAGTGTCTCAAAGGAAGTCTGCTGCTCGGGTCCCCATGAGAATGCAACACCCTTGCGGGTCAATCTGGTGAGCGGCACTGCGATCTTGGAGAAATCCTTAATAAATCTCCGATAGTACCCTACCAACCCGAGGAAACTCCTGATCTCAGAGGGTGACTTCGGCACCTCCCAACTCATCACCGCCTCAACCTTGGCCGGATCGACCAATATCCCCTCCTGATTAACAACATGTCCTAGAAATTGGACCTCCCGCAACCAGAAGTCACATTTGGAGAACTTTGCATAAAGCTTCTCCGACCTCAATACCTCAAGGACCTCCCTCAAATGCTCCTCGTGCTGCTCTCTAGATCTCGAATACCCTAGAATGTCGTCGATAAATACAATCACTGACCGATCCAACATCGGCCTGCAAACCCTGTTCATGAGATCCATGAACACAGCCGGGGCATTGGTGAGCCCGAAAGGCATCACCACAAACTCATAATGCCCATATCGCGTCCTAAACGCTGTCTTCTGGACGTCCTCATCCCGCACTCTCACCTGATGGTACCCTGACCTCAGATCGATCTTGGAAAACCAAGATGCTCCCTGCAACTGATCGAATAAGTCATCGATCCTCGGTAACGGATAACGGTTCTTGACCGTCAACTTGTTCAACTCCCGATAATCAATGCACATCCGGTGTGAACCATCCTTCTTCTTGACGAACAGAATAGGTGCTCCCCACGGCGAACTGCTCGGCCGAATGAATCCCTCCCCCAGCAACTCCTGGAGCTGCGAGGACAACTCTTGCATCTCTGGAGGTGCAAGACGATAAGGCACCTTAGCAATAGGCGCGGCCCCTGGAACCAGGTCGATACCAAACTCTACTTGTCTCACAGGAGGTACTCCCGGCAGCTCCTCGGGGAAAACATCTGGAAACTCACGCACCACTGGGACCTCCTCCACTGACCTCGGTCTCTCGAAAACCTCCCGCGTATCCATCACATACGCCACAAAACCCTTACAACCCTATTGTAGACACTGCCTCGCCCTAGCGGCCGAACAAAAAGCTGATCCCGAACGGGTACCCTCGCCGTACACCGAAAGGACTCCCCCACTATGGTCTCGTATAGTCACCAGCTGACGCTCACAGTCGATGACAGCGCCGAATCGGCTCAACCAGTCCATGCCCACGATGACACAGACGTCACCCATCGCAATAGGAATCAGGTCAATCGGGAACTCAACCCCGAAAATCTCTAGCACGCATCCCCGAAGAACCTCCGTGGCATAAATCACTTTCTCATCAGCTATAGAAACTCTCAAAGGTCGACTCAACGACTCACGACTAACGCTGATATGCTGACTAAAGGCTAAAGATACAAAGGACCTACTCGCACCCGAGTCAAATAACACTAAGGCAGGCACAGAGTTCACAAGGAAAGTACCTACGCATATAATAACATAAGCATAACATCTCGACATTAAAAATAAATACATGAATTACAGCATACCTGCCACAACATCGGGCGCAGCGCGGACCTCCTCCGCAGTCAGCTGAAAGGCTCTCCCACGAGCCCTCGGGGCCTCGACCTTCACCGGTCGAGTCTCAATAGTCCTGGCAGTAGGTGCAGATCCCTGACGAAGCTGAGGGCACTCGGCCTTCCGATGGCCGGTCTGGTTGCAATGAAAGCAAACCATAAACCCCTTGGGGCACTCCCTAGCAATGTGCCCCTCCTTGCCGCACTTGTAGCAAGCACCAGCTCGACACGCCCCATCGTGACCCTTGCCGCACTTTCCGCAAGTGCGGCCCTTCGGACCTCCCATCCTCGAATCGGCGGACTTGGTCCGCTTAGCTGCCGGCTGAGACTGAGCCGGCCGCCGGTCCACCTGCTGAGACTCGGCCTCCTCCCTGGCCTGGGTCTCCAACTCGATCTCACGCTTCCTGGCATTCGCCTGAAGCTCAGTAAAAGTATGATAGGTGGAGGTCGACACAAACTCCCGGATATCCCTCCTCAAAACACCCAAGTACCGGCTCATCCGAGCCTGCTCTGTGGACACCAGCTCGGGGCAGAACATCGCCCTCTCATGAAACTTCCGCGTGATCACCGCAACAGAATCAGTACCCTGCTCGAGGGTTAAGAACTCCTGAACCAATCGTTCCCTCTCCACCGGGAGAACGTACTCGTCCCTGAACATAGCAGTAAACCCCTCCCATGTCACTGCTGTAATCTCTGCCAAAGTGAAGTTCGCCGTCACGAACTTCCACCAGTCCTTCGCTCCCAGACGGAGCTGGTTCAAAGCGAACCGTACCCTCAGGTGCTCCGGGCATGAACAAGTGTAGAAGCACCCCTCTATATCCACGATCCACCTCATCGCAGCAATCGGATCCTGCGTCCCATCGAACTCAGGTGGCTTCGTGTTGCTGAACTCCCGGAACAGCAACGAGTCACCCCCCTGTGGCCTGGCAGCGGCCACAGCTGCGGTAGCTGCAGCGGCTGCAGCTTCAGTCAATGCGGCATACCGCTCCTCGAACGTCTCCATCAGGGTGGTCTTAATAGACCCAAACATCTCCGGGATCTCGGCCCGGATCGCCGCAGCTACCTCCTCGTGAATCATTTGACGAATCTCCTCGTCACTCACACCGCTCAAACTCGCTCCGTGGCGTGGTCTAACCATGATGTCTCTGAAATACAACATAAAACTATCAGAGACCCCATCGAGTATAATCGCACTCGATAACGCAACCCTACTCAGTCTCCGATATCCAGGGATTCTTACTTGGGTCTCCCACTGACCCGGTGTCTTCGGTAGTACGGGCCCAATACTACCGACCACACCGCATCAGCATTCATCCCAAATCTTCCTCCCCAAACCCCGGATAGTGAGTACTCTACTTCTGTTATGCACTATCTACCTGCACACTAGCAAAGCATCTCATATCGGCAAACTCCCTTAGACTAAGGCATCACAAATCAGGCCACTCTAGTCCTATCATGAATACCTAGTCTTCTAGCATGCATAACAATTCATATCATATAATATTGTAAGGTATTTTGGGGATCTTTACCGTTCGGGCGCTTACTGATCGTACACACTGCTTCTTTCTTGCTTACTACAAAACCATTTACAAAAGTTTATGCCTTTATTTAAAAAAATTTCCTCAAATCCTCGGTTTGAGTTCAGTTACTCCCGAAGGTGCACCCGAATCCCTCAAACCAAGGCTCTGATACCAATTGTAACAACGCAAATTTTCAAACCAATTTTTCATTTTAAAAAGAAAGTATTTCCATACAAAACAAGGCATAAATAATTCAAGTGTTATGTCAAATACAAATTGTCTAAATCCCAAGATCATAAAAAACATCCTTCAGTGTGTACTGATCACGCCGGCGCCTTCCCACGGTCCTCGCTAGTACCTGAAACACATACATATCAACTGTAAGCATAAATGCTTAGTGAGTTCCCCAATATACAACTTACGTGCATACGCCTTTCCAGGCCCTGACCTTCTGGTCCTCAACACAATGCCTTCCGGCCCATCACATATTGCCTTCCGGCCCACATAACATACATAGCACATATAACAAATAACTTACCACATATATCATACATATCACATATCATATCTGACCTTCCGGTCCCACAGTCAAACCCTTCCGGGTACAGTATAGTGAGAAGACTCACCTCGTGAATGCTGAAAGCTAGCAAATCCTGAAATCACTCGTGCACAATCCGTCGAGCTACAACCTCCCTATAACATCACATATCTCTCATTAACACTTATATCTTCTAAGTGTGACTATCCCTAAGAAGTCAGACTTAGGTCAACTCTGGTCAACGGTCAACAGTCAACTCGACCGGACTCGGCGAGTGCCATGGCAACTCGGCGAGTCTAGACGTCCTCCAATTCTCTGAGATTCCCTTTCTACTCGTCGAGTATCCTCCTTGACCCGACGAGTTACTCCTGGAAGAATCGCAAGGCCACCCCAACTCAACTCGCCGAGTCTGAAGAACAACTCGACGAGTCCCAGTTAATCTTCGAGCTACTCGTCGAGTCTGTTCATCGGACTCGGCGAGTCCATGCCATGCAGCCGCTCAAACTGCATCCTAAGGTCAGAACCGCTCCGACCATTCCTAGGTCTGGCCTTCCTAGGCTGATCCATCACGTAAAGTCCTCATTTCAGTGCTCATGATACACCTTATGATTCATACTTTACATTTTGACCTAAGGCATAAGGATTCCAATCCAAAACCTTCATCAATTCCCGAAATGCACAGACATGGGACATTCTGGACCTCCAAAGGTCCCAATACAGGGTTACATTCGTTTAGGGGACTAGGGTAACATTCAATCTATTCACAAAAAGGGTTCCATAAACCCTAATTCCATAATCACATCAAAATAGCAGAGTATACTCGAATTCTTACCTGGATGATGTATTCTCTGTGTCCCCAATCCTCAGAATGTGACTCCCTTGCTGTTCCTTTAGCCAATCCCTTCTCTTCCTTGCACAACAATTCTTCTATAATCTACAATGGCCTATAATCCTTGCTCCAGATGCACACAATCGATCTAGGGTTCTTCTCAGAAGGCTAAAGTGAACAATGACGGCCAATAAGTCCCTTTTATACGTCCCAAACCTGAACGGTTAGGGTTTTCGCTAAACAGCGTAGACTCGCCGAGTCCATATCTGGACTCGTCGAGTCCAGTCGCGAACCCGCGACCAAGTCTGCGATCCTACTCGGCGAGTCTAGGCTCCAACTCGCCGAGTCCCCTCTTAAATCACCTCAAAAACATAATTTTAACAATACCTGAGATTCCGGGCTGTTACATATACTCTCATTCTCATTACAACGCCACACTATGATCACTAACTCATGCACCGAAGACTATCATAGATAGTTACACACACACTTGCCCCGATATGCATTACAGACTCTGGCGGCAACCGCCATAACACAGAACCTACCTCTGCGGAGATCCACTTCCTTAAATAATCCCTCTTGATGACAATACACAAAGGGCTCCCACTGGAACCGTGGATACATGATACATCCCCAATCATCTTAACCCAAGACTCTAAATAACTCTGAAATCGGGACGCTATACGCGGAAACCACAGAACACCCTAACAGAGCATCACAATGTCCTGCCTCTGCCACTGATTCCCTTACTCCCAACACCATACACACACAACAATACATTTCCTCTGAATCCCATAATAATTTCTTATATCACTCGATGCGCAACTTCGGTGCATCCAAACACTCAATTGGAATGCAAGGAAGGCACTAACCCTTCAGAACACACTGATGATCCTCCAAAACCCTTTCCACTACTGCTCAAAATTCAAGCAAGAATACACATCCCATCCCGGGAGTTGGCTACTCGATAATCTTCTACCCATATTTCAACCCAGAAGTTCTCAACTGCCCATACCATCATTACGAGTCTTCCACTTGAAACGACTCTGACCACCACCAGATTCCTGACCATTGACCACCCGTCGTGGAGACACCCATCCTTCTCTCATGCATACACCACATGCATTATCTCGCCCTACACCTTTCCTTGACCACCAATGACCCTGATCTCCTGAATTCAAGCCGCAGGTTTCTGCATCCAACCCCTAACCGCTCTTGCACAAATCTCTGGTTCTCTCAATAAACCACCCGGTTCTCCCCCACTTAGGGTTTGAACCATCACTATCTGACACATCAACAACCTCACGAACTATTTCCACCAGCAATAGCGCACCTGCCCCTGGAAGGTGCTACGCAACGCCCAATAATCCCCTTTAAGGAAATCAATCAATCTCATAACTCTGAACCTCAGATGAAATCCTCAAGAACTTCTCGTCACGACTGCCTCTAGTCGTTCCAAGTCTCGCACCAATCCAATACCAACAACTCAACTGTCCAATAACATCACTGACTCATAGACTGGACCACGAAATCATCATATTCCCCACTTCGACTCATCAACCAACGTTCCAACACATGGATCATCCCAAGAACAGGGACCCTACTCCCATATTCAATACCCAACATGGATAGAAAAACCACTGCACTGATTAACTCGACTGGACTCCCCACTGATACCTCTACAATACGCCCTACTATACTCAAATAGGTGTAACGTGGTCCTTGACTATCTCAGTCCCAACTGACTATCTGCTCATGGTAAATCACTGCCTCGCAGCACACATGCTACCTGATACTCTGATGGAAAATCATCATCAATGACAACCTGCAGGGTTTTACCCCCAAACCCGAAACTTAAACATTAGGCCTCTCATGTTCCGCACACAAACATAAATAGCACCACTCAGGCCATAGAAGGTGACATCTCCTCTATCGACTGATTGCTCAACTCAGACCGAAATTCTCCCCTCCCTCTAACTTCTTACCCAAAATACTCTGATAGGCTCTCGACCTCCCTCTCGAGGGACGCCTCTTCAAACTCAATCATGGCCTACAGGCCTAAAACCCATAGCGTCCAATCTCTACCTCATCAATCGTGACCGGATAACCGGAGAATCACAAGCTTCATTCACTACGAACCATGGTACCCATCCCATGACATCTCTTCTCAATATGCTCCGGTGTATGGTACTCGAACCATAACATCATTCCTCAATCCGCTCCGATGTATGGTACTCGAACCATAACATCACCCCTCAATCTGCCCCGATGTATGGTACTCGAACCATAACATCACTTCTCAATCCGCTCCGATGTATGGTACTTGAACCATAACATCACCCCTCAATCTGCTCCGATGTATGGTACTCGAACCATAACATCACTTCTCAATCCGCTCCGATGTATGGTACTCGAACCATAACATCATTCCTCAATCTGCCCCGATGTATGGTACTCGAACCATAACATCACTTCTCAATCCGCTCCGATGTATGGTACTCGAACCATAACATCATTCCTCAATCCGCTCCGATGTATGGTACTCGAACCATAACATCACCCCTCAATCTGCCCCGATGTATGGTACTCGAACCATAACATCACTTCTCAATCCGCTCCGATGTATGGTACTCGAACCATAACATCATTCCTCAATTCGCTCCGATGCATGGTACTCGAACCATAACATCACTCCTCAATACGCTCGTTAGAACCTTCAGAATACTCCCTGTATCAAGTATGGGTCCTCTGCTTTCAGTACTACGGGCCCATACTACCTGCCACATCTACCCATACTTTCCACACGGACTATCCCGGAGCTCCTAAGTAGCTGCTCGACCTTCTCGTTCACCAATTTCCGTCGCGCGCTCGCTCCCCAGCGAAATTCTCTACTCTTCCAGCGCACTCATCTGGCTAAGGTTACTCCCTAGGCTCTTCCTAGATTCCCACACTTCTCTGCCATCAGCTGCTGAAGAGCTCCTAATGATGCCAGCCATCTACCTCCTGAATATCGTCATATTCGCTTGGTAGCTGAATCCCATCATCGAGAGTTCCACAAAGCACGAAGCAAGCAGCATTCGAGCATCGAAGAATATATATATGACTCACTCTGGGTGATAACTCCGCTTGCTCTGCTCATCCTCGAAAGTACCACCGAACTCTGCAACTCTTCCCCTCGCGGGTTCTAACTATTCTTTCTCTAAGTACCACAGTACTCATCTAGGTATCTCCCCTATATTACTCCTCTACTCAAATCCCCTAAAGGATTCCAACTAAATATTCTCACTCATCACATACTCAAAAGCACATCGCATATAACAGCAATTCCTAGGCTAAGGCATCACAAATCAGGCCACTCTAGTCCTAAGATATGGAATACCTAGCCTGTCTCTAGCATGCAATAATATCTCATAAAGTGCATCATAAATATCTCATAACACAAAAGTAAGGGTATTTTGAGAAATCACCGTTCGGGCTCTGGCTGATTGTACACACTGATCTTTCTCGCTTTCTCTTTGGACTCTTATTCTCTTTAGAAAATTATTTCTTTGAAAACCTTTCTTACTTCCTCAGTTTGAGTCCAGATTTACCTGGAGGCGCATCCGAATCCCTCAAACCAAGGCTCTGATACCAACTTGTAACACCGAAAATTTCAAAACAATTTTTCATTTTAAAATAATCATTTAATTAAAAAAAACACTTTGCTAAAAATCTCATACATAATCAAATTACAAAACATAACTCCATTTTCACTTGCATAATAAACCAGGATCCTCAAAACATGACTCTTTCTCTGGTGTGTACAATCGAGCCGGTGCCGTCCCGTGATCCTGAGAGAAACCTGAAACACATAACACAAAACACTGTAAGCACGAAGCTTAGTGAGTTCCCCAAAATACCACACATACATATATTAGCCACTCGAGGCTATAACTCTATGGGTCCGTGGACCCTACTCTATGAACCCTCTGGTTCTAACTCTGTGAACCCTCCGGTTCTAACTCTGGGAACCTTCTGGTTCCAACTCTGTAAACATGCACAACATAAATCACATAGAAATAATGCAGTACAACACATAACAGGCATATAGCATACAAATACTCTATCACATAACTCTGATTACCTACTCAAGGTAAAGTATAGTGAGAAGACTCACCTGGCAAGCAAAAAGCAGATATCCCCATACTTGAATCTCGAACTTGCCACCGCCTAACACATAAGGCAAATACTCTCGTGAATATAACTCTCGAGTCTAGGATCAACCCTCTCTTGACACCCTCTTAAGGGTAAAAGACCATTTTACCCCTCTCTTGGCCCAAAGGCCATATCGCTGACCAAACCCTAAAAGTCAACAAAAGTCAACGGTCAACTTTGACAGGACTCGGCGAGTGCACTAGGGCGACTCGGCGAGTCTACACGTGTCCACTGACTCCCTTGGATCCTCTCTTGACACGTCGAGTATTTCTCTGACTCGACGAGTTTCACCTGGCATAATCGCGGGGCCACCACGACTCAACTCGCGGAGTCTCAAGAACAACTCGGCGAGTTCCAGCTTGACTCAGTCCACCTGTCAACCCTCTCTAATTCTCCCTGACTCACTGAGTCATCCCTTAACTCGGCAAGACCACTCGCTGAGTGGTTAGGACAATCTTCATGCTACTCGCCGAGTCTGTTCTTCGGACTCGGCGAGTCCATGCCATGCATCGACTCAATCTCGCTTCTGAGGTCAGATCCACTCCAACAACTCATAGATCTAGCCCTCCCAAGCACATTCATCACGTAAAGTCTCAATCTTGGCTACCAAGCAACGCCTACAAGGCTTTTTTTGATGAAATGACATCTAAAATGGAAACCTAAGTCCCCGACTCAAAAGGAAGGGCATAAAGCATGGCATTTGGGACTCTCTGGACCTACTAAGGTCCAGATCTAGGTACCATTTCCCCATGGGACCTCTCATACTCCAAATACAAGGCAAACAAGGCATGAAGAAACCCTAGATTTGGCCATATCAAGAAAAACACGAGAATAAGCTCTGAATGTTACCTCAATTAGCTTCCTCTGTCGAAATGGGAGTAGATCTAAGCTCCCCAACTCCCTTAGCTTGGCTTTCCTCTTCCTTTCTTGCAAATACACACTAAAATGGTGACTAATGGCCTCTTATCTCACTCACGAGAACTCTCAGCTGCTTTGGTGCTCCCAAGGTCGAAGGTAGCCGCAATGAAGGCCATAAGGTCCCTTAAATAGGGCCCAGGACCGGGAAATTAGGGTTTCATTAAACAGCATGGACTTGCCGAGTCCCGGCGCGAACCCGCGTCCAAAATCGCGATCCTACTCGGCGAGTTTGAGCTCCAACTCGCCGAGTCCCCTCACAAAACACCAAAAATACATGAATAAATAACACCTGGGGTTCCGGGCTGTTACAGAATTGGAGATTTTTCCAAATGACGTTAATTAGCCTTCCACCTAAGCAAGTGGGTAACCGATTGATTAAAGGGAAACCGGCTACTTGGCAAAAACGGCACAATAAATGCAAGTTTAAGGCAAAAATGGACCTAAATTTGAACTTTGGGCAAATCCGTCAATTTTGTGCAAATTTGAGGGTTTTTGTGCCATTAGCCCTATCGAAATAGACATATCACATATGTTATACGTGTATATGTTTATATGTTTATTTTTTTGCTGTTTGAGAACACGCATATGTTCACTTTTTAGGAGTGTGCAAGTGTATATGTATACATTATGCACATGCCTATGCACATATGCCATATATTCATACATTTTTTTTTTGAAACATCTATCAATTTCAATCCAAACATATGCCAATTTTGGTCTTTTGATTGGAAAAAATCTTCGGAAAAAGACAAAACTGCGTTTTTGGTCCCTGTGGTTATCCAAAAATTATGGATAAGGTTCAAAATGTTTTCAAGTTGCATGGTTGGTCCAAAACATGAAATTTCTTGTGGTTTTAGTCACTGGACTTAACTCCTGTCTATTTGTTTCCGTTTAGTGTAGCACGTGCCCTCTGTGTGAGGGTAATTTCATCTTTTCATTTATTGGTCCATGTGGTTTGAAAACTCCTTTAAGAACCAACCCACAACGTCTCTCTTCTCTTTCATCCTCATTCAGATAATGTCTCTTTCTCTCTTACTCTTTCTCGTTTGATCGATTTCTTTGTTTACTCACAATGGTGCAACAACTGTGTTTTTATGGAAGAGATGTTGTTATGCGAACCTCCTGGACAGATTTAAACCCTGATCGTCGTTTCTTTGCATGCTCTAAAGAGGTAACAATGTGCAAAATTAGGTCAACGATTTTGATTTAATAATCCATCCACTTTTTGTATAATTGTAGGATTCAAAATGTGGATTTATTGAGTGGGTTGACACCCCCCCTGTGTCCACGATCGACAGCTTTAATACCAAGATTGTTGAGAACAATCAACAGGCATGAGCTGGATTTGGGGAATATGCAACGTGAATAAAAAAAACTAAAGATGTATTTAGTTATAAGCTGGGTTCTACTTCTTTTGGTTATCTACTATAGGAATTAGGGCTTACATGTTAGGGTGTAGTTTTTGGAAGACTGTTGTAATGTTGTATTTTGGTGTTGGTTTTTGTAAGCTGATCTGGAAGGATTAATCTAAGAATGTAGTAATTTTATGGTTTAAGTTAATGACGTTGTCAATGGTAACTTGTTTTAATGAAAGTGTTAGTTTTTGTTATAAATTGTCTCCATAGTTTTTGTTATAAATTATCTCAGTTGAAATGGTTAATGATAATGGTGTATGGTGTAATAGTGAAAATGTTATATATTGACTATGATGTTAACCATAACAGAATACCAGAAAGTACATTACCAAAACCTGCTTTAACAAAACAAAAAGCAAACATTACCATTAAGCATTACCAAACGTACATAGCTATTGCATAATCATGTTGAAAAGTGCATAACTATTACATAACCAAGTTCAAAAGGGCATAAATATTACTTAATAACTAGAGTTTTAAAACATTACCAAGTTTTACAACCACAAATAAAACACAAAATATAGTAGCCTACCCTTGCAACACTTCAAACTTCATTTACTTGACTGATACCTCCATTTCCCCTCTGCACCTTGCATGTCCTGGCATTATGGCCCTTGTTCTTACACTTACTACATGTCACACTCACAAATTTCCTAGTTAGCTTCTGACTTTCACATTGACCTTGTTGTGGGTTCTCTTTCTGACTTTGGCTTACACTCTTCTCATCAACAGTCTGCCTCCTTTTCTTTTTTGGTCTTCCTGGCTGCTTGTGGTGTGTGGAGGGGTAAGGGTTGTTGGACAATCACTCTTAGGCCACATGCTCCTTCCTTTGATAGGGTCAACTATGAAAGAGTACATGTTTTTCCATGTTTCTAGCCAATACACCTTATACACATAGGTGTACAGTTCTCCTACTTTTCTCACCATTGTCTGCCATTGCATTGATTGTTGCAATTGCATGCTTGCAGGGCATGCCTGTCAATTCCCATTTCCTGCAGCTGCAAGTCATTTGCCCCATGTCCACAACATGTTGATCATGCCATGGACCTCTAACCTGGTACTTACTCACTATATTCCATCTTGTAGTGTATTGTGATGCACTTGATATGTTTGCCTATAATAGCCTTTCACCAGTAGGTATGAGTGGATATGAACTCCCTCATCGGTGTTTCAAACTTTGGGATGGTGGTGGCTTTAGCACAATTCCACAAATGTTCCTTGTACTTTGTAGTCCTCCATAATTTTCTCATATTCTCATAGATATGCCTTAGACTCTCATTCACTGAGTTTTGTAATAATATGCCCCTCCTCTACAACCTCATTTGCAGTGGTATGTCCCTCCTCTACACCCTCATTCACTGAGTTTTCAGCCATTTCTACATCATCATTAGTAGTCACAAGGTCAACTTCATCACCTTCAACTACACCTATTCCTCATTTGTCTACCCAATCCAAGCAAAGCTTTTTACTACATGATAAGCTACCTTGGATTGGTTTCCATCCTTTGCCCCTACTCAACTTAGGTGTGAAAGACCCATACCTTGCCAAGGTCAACCCTACTTTACCCTTACAAACTTCAGATTCCACTAAGTGAAGACCAAGAGTAGGGGATACGGGTTGAGGTGGTTCCTCATCTTCTATCTCTTCTATTATAACCCTTCTAGGACCATTTGGGGACATGAAATAGGTAACTAACGTTGTTTCTCCATGCTCTGTGTACGCTTTTATCAGTTTGTTCTCACTCACATATTTTGATAGGTTACATACATCATCATCATTACTTAGAGCTTTTAGTCCAAAATCCAAACCCTCATTGGGCAAACGGAAATGGTAGTAGATGACAGGTTGAACAACATACCCTAAATCTAACATGATGGAGTCCATTTCGTGTACTGAGAATTCTTCTATATCGACCACGTCAATTTATGCTACAAGCCCTTCAGTATACTTGATGCCTGAAAACATTGTGAATTTCCCAACATGATGAAGTTCAGTACTGAATATGGTGGGATGTCCAACTTAAAAAAAACAAAAAGAAAATAGATTTTAAAAGTGTAAGAACGTGATCAAATACATAGCATCTTACCATAAATTTGGTTGGGATCAATTTCTTCACCGTGTGCTCTGATAGACCACATTGTGAGAACCATTTGCGCAATTTCAACAACAGATTGAAGCTTATCAGGAAAAGGGTTTGTGATTAGGGTTTTTTTTATCTTCACGTCGTCGGTGGGTGAAGGAATAGGAGTAGCCAACTGATAATTAGGGATGATATACATAAATAACTTGTAGAAGTTTCAATTGGGGATAATGTGCAATACAAATGACAAGACGAAATTACCCTCACATGGAGGGCACGTGCTACACTAAACGAAAAAAAATAGACGGGAGTTAAGTCCAAGGACTAAAACCACAAGAAATTTCATATTTTGGACCAACCATGCAACTTGAAAACATTTTGGACCTTATCCACAATTTTTGGATAACCACAGGGACCAAAAACGCAGTTTTGTCTCGGAAAAATGATTTTAGGTTCTTAGTTTTTTTTTATGTCCTCGTTTGATTTTGACCCTATATTTATATTTATAAGTTATATAAAAACACCCAAGCAACAATAAAAATAATTACAATTATATCTTATCATCAAATGTATACTTTAAATGTAAAATATTGTTTTGAACATTGTTGAAATGTGCTATAAATGTAATTTTCTCATTTAATAAAATGCTTGTTTTAATAATATAAAAACTAATTCAGAATTATTATACATGAATTATTTGTTGGATTATATTTGCTTAAATGTAATTTCTAATGTTATTGTAACAGAATTTATAGAAAACTACTAAATAGAAGGGGTATTTTTTAAAATATAAATAAGCTACAAAAAAAAATATAACTGAAATATACTTTTTAGTGCAAAAAATGATGTTACTAAAATGGTGGGGAAGAGCTTGGGACAGGTTGATTTTACCAACCAAAAAAAAAAAAATCAAAACCATCTGATCGGCCCACATCAACCAATCTCAAGGCCCACATGAAAGGTCAATCGTGGAACACTGGTAATATTTTGAATCTGCCAGGATTTGAACCTCCTGTATAAATTTTACTTCTCAACTAGGCTCTCATCACCAAAATTACAATCCTCTAAGATCAAAGTCATCTTCCTCACATATTCTTTAATTGTGATATAAATAAGTTACAAACAGTCGATACCATTCACCCTCATTCTTCCATACATCATAACGAATATATATATATATATATATATATATATATATATATATATATATATATATATATATATATAAAACAGTCTACTCTTGTTCAATACATCAAACATTCAATACCTTCTTGAAGAGAATCCCTCTTTGGGTCTAGCCCTTTTAGCTTTCTCAACCTCCTGAAGAACAGCAGCATGCTTTGTACCCTTAAGATGAACCGCCATTACAATACCACTAGAGCAAGATGAGTTACAAAGCTCACATAAAAATGGAGTGCTAACATTTTGTCCCCTTTTCTTCAACTGTTGTACAATGTGTTTGTGCTTCAAACTATTTGAATGATCCTTCATTTGACCAACTGTACAAAATGTTATCTCACAAATCTTGCAAACAAGCCCAGTTGCCTGTTTTTTTAGTTTTATTCCACTTGAAGATGGCTCTTTTCTCTTTAATGTTGTTCGACTTGTGGGATGAACCTATATGTGTATTTATTTGTACATGTTAATGTCCCACGTCAGCTAGACACAGTCTCATCTGCTTTTGTATATAAATGTGAAACGATCAAAAATTTAAAAAAATTAGGTTCATAAGGTCTCACTTGGGAAGGTAGCAAAGGATTTAAGTTATTGAGTGGCTGGTTTTTTAAGGCCTCCATTTTATGTCGATATTCCATTTCTCTTTTTATTGCAAGATCCACCGGCATTACATTATGCAGTGTAACCATTTCGTCATCCATTTTTTCTACACATTTCAACAAACTTTTTTTGTTAAAATGTTTAAGTCATGATAACAATATTGATGATCTGAAAATGTATTCAATTTATTTATCTTTTGGATAATTTCATCATAAGACATCATTGTATTGAAGTTTAGGGTCATTTCCCTAACTTATATTTTCATGTTAAAAAAAATGACCACTTATGTCATTATTTGGAAACCAATACTTCCCTACTTACATTCCGATAAACAAGCTTTCATCTTTTTAATCTATTTACTAATTTCATCTTCCATTCCAAATTTGCATTATGAATCAACTAGTAAATAACCAAATTACTTCATCTATTGCATAACATGTTCTAAGAATACAATTAGATTGTAAATTTCTCCATAAATCTTCAAATTTCAATTTCAAACTAGTTATTTGACTCATAAAAAGTCAAACTTGTTCAAAACTTCAAGCATCAATCTGCATTCTTTGTTCTTTCAAAATTTCAGTTGATTACCAAGCAAAACTCATAAATACATATAAATTTATAATATAATCCAAAGCACCCTAAGCAATTTCATGTGTTCCAAGTATTAATTTCAACTTAGGTTGATTGAATACCTTCTAATGCTTGTGTCAAATCTGAAATAAGGATGTTCGGGGATGCTTCTGTTGATTTCTGGTCATACAAAGTCTGCTACCAGCAAAAGCCATAAACCATCACCAATTTGATCATGCATCACATAATCCCAAACAATTTCTTTAGTGTCTACTTAGGGTTTAAAAGATTACCTTCAATTTCTTGTCAATTAGGTAACATTGAGAGTTTCCAGGTTGTTCTAAGCATCAGTCGACCAAAAGCCATAAACCATCACTGATGTTTGGGATCTCCTTGTGGCTCTCTGTTAATCACGATCCTTCTGATATGCCATCGACGCACACACCAGAACACTCGCACATACTTCTAATCACTTTATGTGTTTCTTTCCTCAATTCTCACGCCAACAATAACACGCACACATGTATTTCCCCTGATTCATATAAGAGTGAAATACCTGGATTACCCTCTTACTCTTTTTTTTTGGATTCATTTTCTGTTCTTTTGGTATATATAGACGGTTTGGTTCTTGATCAAAACCGAACCAAAATCATTACAATTGGTTAATGTGTTTTTGTAGCCATTTGTGACGGCTAGTATTGGTTATAGTTAATAGTTTTATTCATTTAATAATTTTGGTTATTGGTTAACCAAAAAAATACAAAAAATGAAAGCTCAACGATATAAAAATGAAAAAAAAGAAGTGCATTATTATAAAAGTGTACGTTATTATAAAAGATTAAAGTAAGAAAGTATGTTCCTATAAAAACAACTATCGATTTTATAATTGTTAAGTATTTAAACAAAGGTCGTCGAGATCGGGATCTTGATCATAAGATTGTAAGATCCTAGGATCTACCTATGAAAATCTTACATCACCATGAAAATTGCCAAATTTTAATCTGATTATGTTATATCTTTACCCATTTATTGGTTGACCCAATCATCTTACCCAACAGTAAATCGAGAATATTCACATTCTTGTACTGTTTTGTGAACTGTAAATGACCAAAAACCCTATAAATTTTTTTCCTCCTTTTACGTTTTACCCTCATCGATGGTAGATTTTGATTTTTAGCCTTAACTGTTATTAATTTCTTCTTTCAACAGTTCAAACAGCTCAACAATAGTATCATGTTAATATCATGTTAAAGAATGTTAATTTTTCAAAACTATTTTAATAACCAATGGTTTGACCTTTTGATTAATTTGTATGTTTAAATGGTTTGATCTTTCATGAAAAACGAATAAAATTATTATTACTCACTTAATTTCCTAAAATCTAGTTAATTTCTTTTCCATTCTCATAATAAAAACTAGTAAAAAAGCTTGGGCTTTGCCCTGGGTCGGTTTCTTTTAGTTTTTTTTTGGTAGTGTTATAACAAATGTCATTCACACTATTGCAACTGAGTATATTTTTCAAAGTATAATTAGCTAATAAAAAAATGAAAGTACAATGCTACAATTTGGTAGATTCCAATAAATATTCCAAATCAGAAACTACTTCATTGAATCTCATGCATCCAATGTAAAAACTACTTCACCGGATTTCAACATCTCTTCCTCCAAAATCTTACTTGTAGTCTCACCTAATGTTAGGAAGACAATATGTGTCATTCTCAACCGTTATCATGTTTTGTTCTTTAATGCTTCTTTAAAGAATTCCATCTCAAACAACATTGTTTTTAAAGGTTTACTGTTAATAATAAAGCCTCTTTCATTCCTTCTCCCTTTTCTTTTAGTAGAACCCATACCTTCAATCACCTCTATTTCTGATTCTTTTCGCACCTCTAACCACCAATAACCCTCCCTCTCCCTTTCTAGCTTTAAAAGCATGTATATGACCTTCACAAGTTGGATACACTACAGAAGTGTCACATAGAGCAAAAAATATGCCATTTACTTTTAAACTCGCCAATTTCACTGCACAATATTGAAATTAACATTTGTAATTGTGTGTAACCTTTAACTTATTTGCATATCTATAGTTAGAGAGATGAAAAATGTCACAACTAGGAATTTTGATGTCTTGTGAACATTGAACAATGATAACAAATGTGAACCAACAATGTGAAAGCATGTATGATGCTTATTCAATAATAACCAATTTTTCATCAAATACTTCATTCAAGCACTACAAATAGTCAACAAAGAATTGGAAACCCTTGAAATCCCGGTTTAAGTCCATTTTGGACTAGAATTTCCTTATTGGGCCTAATGGACCAATAACCTTCCAATTTAACTATCTTGAACATAGAACTCTCAAATGGGCCCTAATTTGGACCCATATGCTTGAAACTTAATATTTTGGGCTTTATAAGCCTAAAATAAACTAGGATAATTTTAATGGACCTCATTGAATCACAAGAAATTTAATTAGCCATAATGGGTCATAAAAATCATTCCTTGATTTAATTGGGTCGAAAATCACCTAATGGGTTTGTAATTTGGGCTTAAGAATTAAAGGGCCCAAATCCTTCTTTCCCCTTTCCATTTCTCGGCCCAACTACACCAAAAGAGAAGAGTTGACTTTCCATGGCCACCTCACTATTATTTGTTAGGTCTCCATGCATGCAACTCATGTTTCCAAGCAAACATCTCATCAAGGTCTCTCTCTTCTCCTCTCTCTTTTTATCTCGGCCGAACCCAACACAAAAACACACACACCTCACAAAAATTCTCTCTAAACCACTCTCAATATCATCCTTTTCCTCTTTGAAGATCTCTAAATTTTGGCTAGAAATCTAAGGATTTTCATCAAGTAGTTCACATCCTTGGTAAGTTATTTCTTTGGTTAATAACATATCTTCTTCATTTCATCAACAATCTCCCTTATATCATACAAAATTCGTGATCTTGTCCCTTAGAACTCATCTAAGTCAAAAATCTTCCAAGAAGACTTGTTAGGATCGAAACTTTCTTCATCTCTTCCTTCAAAAACCGAAACCACAACTCAAGGTGAGCTTCATACCCCTCTCTTTTCGGTTTTCATAAGTTTTATGGGGGAGAATACAAGTAAAATGAGTATATCTATGTGTATGTGTATGCTATGTATGATTTTATGCATGTATGTGTGACTTTATGTGTTTTTGTGTTGAATATGTAAACAAAAAGGGAAGAAATCTCGAGATCTATGACATAAGAAGGAAATCAAACATGATCTAAGTTATCTTACACTAAACTAGTCAAGAATAACAACTTATAAGATTGTGATAAACATATTTCACTACAAAAACTCATTTTTGGGCTTAAATTGTCAAATATACAAAAGTTGGGTTAAAAGTTGCCAATCACATTTTCTTAAAAGGTCAAAAGAGTCAAAACAGTTATAATAATTGTTTTTATGAACATTATGATCTTTAAAGGACCAAAAATGTAAATATTAGCTTAATGGGCTAAATTTTAGGCTTTTCGGCCCAATAAGCCCAAAATTGCAAAAATATGACATTTTAAAGGGCTGAAGTGGTAAACTCTTCAAAACAGAGGATAGAAAGTGTAACAAAACTATTTCCAGGATTAAAGATGGTTTTCATTTCCAAAAAGGATCGAAAATGTAAAGTTTTTGGATTTTGGGCTAAAAGTGTAAAAATTGCAAAAAGTTGGGCTTTAACCGGAAATTACGATTCTGGAAGGGCTGAAATTGTTAACAAAATAAGTTTTGAATTAAAAATATCATTTCAACAAGTCTATGATGCAAAAGTGTCAAGAAAATGTTTTAAAGGCTTAAAATGACTTTTGTTTTATATAGAAGACTAAAATTGTTATTTTATAAAAAAAGAAAGGGGTTAAAAAGGTTAAAAAAAATATATGTACACCAATTATTTTATTTATAGAATATTGAGTCAAGAATACTATTCTACGGCTTACAATCAAAAACATCGAAAGACAAATACACGTATAACTCCAAAATAACGTTATAAACAAATCGATCGGTCTCGAGTCGATACAAAATAACAATCGTTAAATCGAACTCTCTAGTAGACATGCAATACCTAAGACAAGTAAACATTCGACACTTGGGCTTAAAAGTTTCAAATCATGCTTGTTGGACCTTGCAAGTCCATTAACATGATCTTTGGGCCCAAGGGATAATGATTATATGTTATTGGGCCTTTTATGACCCAATTCCATATAAAGGGACCTTCAATGACTTTTAAGTGCTATTGTGCCCTAGTGATCCATTAGTATTGTCATAAGGTCAAAGTAATCAAATGTGAGTTGGGCCAACATGTCTTTCGCATCCCTGATAGCCTAAAATAACTCATGGAAGTAGCAGGATGTCGTACTCCTCTTCTTCTCGTTTGTTAGGCTTATGAGTAATCAAAGTAAGCAAATTCAGGTTGTTCATCAATAGTAAACAAGGTTGTTTGGATTAAGTGAGTGATAATGGGTGACACCTCTAAGGATCATTTGTAAATTGTAGTTATAACTAGTCATTACTAATGCATGATTATAACAACTCACAAACCTTAATTAATCCAACACCATCGAGTAATCAAGGAAGAGTAATCAAAAATCATTCATTGTGGCAGTATCACCATTCGAGAAATAACTGTATTTTATGTTTTTGGAAAACATCGTGTTTTCCGGGGAAGTTCAACATTTTGCACTTGTACGGTTAATACAAAGTTTCTTTTCAATTATACATGTTTTGAAATCATCATGCATATATTTACGGATCTTCACACCTTTTTATAAACAATGCCCTTTTCAGAAAATATCGGATTGTCTGGGTTTTACAAACTACACAAATCATTTTTATCACAACATTGCTTATGAACTCACCAACATTCCATATGTTGACCGTTTTCCAAAATAACTTGTATTCTCAGGTAACAGGTAAGCCGAGGAATAAGTACCAAGTATGTTAGTGTGCTTTGTTATTGAAAACTATCAAATAGTTTATGTATGGATTTGTAACGTTAAAACAATGTACTTGATGTGAACAATTCCAATTGTAATATATTGATGCATGGTGATGTTTATGTTATGATTCATGTATATTCATTGTGATGATATTCAATTTAAGTCACGCGAGCCCTCGGACATTTCCGCCGTCTGGTTCGGGGGTGATTTGAATCACTAGAGTTAAACAAATCATACGATTTAATACGAAGTTTTCCAAGTAGAAGTTTGTTGAAAACCGTCATTCATGGGTGGTTGTGAAGAGGTATGGCAACATTTGCGGGAAGAAAGAAGAAACAAAATTTACTTATAAATAACAGTAACCAAACCACATTAAATGATATTGATGAAAGGTCGATTCTGTAAGAGAGGATTTATTCACAGCCGAGTCTGTCCAAGAGCTTGGGTTATCAAATTTACATCTTTAACAAATTCAGAAATGATGTTCACAACAAAGGTAATCTATCACCCCTAAACTCAAACTTATAGGTCATGTCTGGGATGCAAAAATATGGTTACAAAAAGGTTATGAAATGTAAAAATTACATACCACTTACCAATAGTGAATATTACATTGCTTTTTTTTTTACTTCCAATTACCAATTTCAATGATGATTACAAAAGTGAAAAGCGCCATACATATATTGAAAAATCAAAATAGCCAAAAACCCATTTCAAAACCTCTAAACCCATATCAAATTTACAAGATTAGGGTTTTGGAAATGTATATTCCATTGAAACAAATAACGATTGGAGAATTTGGAAGAAAGAATAAATTAATCGAAACAAAACAAGCAAATATAATTATATTTTCTTGACGAGTTCAACAACATTAAGAAATCGACAATAGATTCCTTATAGTAATCTTTAAAAATTATTGATAATACTGATTTTATTGAGCAAACATCTCAGTTACAAAATTGATCAATTAACAAGCAGATAAAAGTAAAACAAGATCACATAATCTTACTGATTTGGGGTTGTAGTCATTTATGGCTTATTTGAAAACCAAAAATAAATTATGCGTGAAGCTGAAGGCATAACTTACGAGGACATTGGAGCCCTTTGATTGTTAATGCTTCTTGAAAAACAAAGCGTCGACAATCGAACTTCAGCAAGGCACATTTTGATTTATGAATTGCATGTAAGAAAGAAAGAAATTTCACATTTGGGCCCGAAACACCTAATATCAATAACAATCTAAATGGGGACCTATATAACCTTGGGGCTATTGGTCATCGCCCAAACTGCTGCTATTGGTACGACACTAGGGATGAACGTAGGATGGAACCACCACCGACTGGTACCATTCCCGATTTCATGAATACTGAATTTGATCGAAAGTCAATCCCGAGTAGTGTACCGAATTAACGTTATCGGTACCGGTACTGGGAATGATATTGATTTTCAGTACTAGTACTGGTACCGATGGTAACGAATCCCAAATTTCTTGATTTTGGAGTACCGAGTACCGTCCCGTATTTTTAAATTTGGTAAGGTTCGGTACCGTTTTCGGTACAATACCGGTAAGGGATCTGGATTTGGTACAAAATGCTCATCCCTTTACGAAACTGATTAAACGCAATATCACCACTAATATCATTAACGTTTTCCTCACTAATACATTTTTCATCTAATCTATTTTCATGTAGAACTTCTTTTTGGAATGCATATGACACATATTCTTACACCTTTTCTCCGCTTCCATATATTATTCTTGGATGGAATCCTCACTCCTATCTCCTTGTTCCTCCGACGTCTCATCCCTAATATTGTCACAACTAGCATTTCTGCCTAGGAAATTCTATCCATGGATGATCAACTCTCAATGTATCTTGTAATGCAAAGTTAGATGATATACATATTACTCATTCAAAAACAACTATTCAAATCAGAACTCACTCATGAAGCCCTAAACCTAATTCAATATACTACATTCACTCAATTTTGGGTTTGTAACCTTAACTTCCTGGTTCAAACCCCTATTGGGCTAGGAATCACTTTTTGGGCCTAATGGGCCAATAAACTCACAACTTGATTATTTTGGGCTAAGAATCCTTATATGGGCCCTAATTGGACCCATATTCATTAAACTATAGCATTTTGAGCCATAAGACTTTTCATGGGTCTGGTTGGGCCTAAAATGTCTCTTTGGTTTTCGTGGGCCTTGTTAGGCCGAAAACTTTCTCTCTTGATCAAAATGGGCCGAAGACCCATATATTTGCCGTTTTGGTGCCGTAAACTTATAAGAGGGCCCAATGGGCCGAAAACTTCCACATTGGGCTTTGTAATTTCAAGAATATTCAATAAAATCGCAAACCACTCTTTTCTTTAACCCTCTCTTTCCCTTTCTCGGTTTAAAAAAAATAAAAATTAAGATGGAACAAGACCATGACACCTCAATATTATATGTGGGATATCTAGGTTAATTAACCAACAAATCTCTAGGATTAGAGATAATCCATCATGCAATAACCACCCAACCATTCTCTCCATTCCTCTTCTTCTAGTCTCGGCTGAGAGCACCCACAACACTCCCATTTTCCACTTCGCAATCACTAACAAATCCTCTCATATCACTCTATAACACCAAGAATATTCTACCCTTTTTCTTCTAAAATTCATGAACTAGAGTGTGTTTCAACAAAGTTTTCATCAAATCATCTCCTTTGGTAAGCTACTTCACACTTGATTTGGTTTACTTCATCTATATATAAAGATCATTCATTAATTAAAACACCACCAATCGTGTGTTTCTGCTTCTAGAATCATAGTAATTTTGAAGATCTCCTCAAAGAGGTGTGCTAGGCCGAAAACTCCTCCAATCTCCTTCCAAAAACCGAATCCATCTCCCAATGTGAATTCATACCCCCTATTTGAGGTTTTTACTATGCTTTGGGGGAGGATTCAAGTTGCTTTGTGTAGATCTATGTGTTTAAGCATGATTATGTGTGTTTTACCATGTTAAATGTTGTGCTTATGTGTTGAAACTGATGGGTTTTATGCATAAGAACAATCATATGTGCTCATACAAACCCTAATGCTTGGATCTAGGTTTCTCTATTGAACATGCTTTGAATCCAAGACTTAAAACCCTAGATCTATCATATATAATTCGAAATTAACATTATGAAAACAGATCTAAGTGTTTTACCTCTTTCAAGTAGCTTGAAATCCTTGTAATCTTCTTGATCTTGAGCTTAGAGTCATAATTGTAACTCCTCTAATGGTTCACAAACCCCACAAGCAAGAAGTCAATATGAGAGAGGGTGAGAGATGCTAAAATCGGCCCTAGGGTTCTCTTGGAATCAAGTGTAGCCGATTTTCATAGCCTAGGGGTCTTATTTATACTGCAGGGTGCTAGAGTTTCAGTGTAAACCCTAATAGACAACTTAGCCACCAAGCAGCCCAAGGAACCTTCTAGAATAAGGCATTGGAAGAAAATATGATGGATCCCCATCATAATTTCGTTCCCCATATAGTCCATTAGGTTTCCAAGCCCAAAACTCAACTATCATACATTTGACAGTTTATACCCTTTTATTTAATTAATCTCTTTTAGTCATCAAATTAATTCCTAATTAATTTATGACCAATACTAATTAAATAAATGTGATTTCTCCTTTATTATATTATTCTTATAATATATTAATAAACCATAATATTCTCTCTCTCTCCTTAAATTACCTTGTCAAGTTTCTTTGGTGAAGGCAACCCAAAAGGACCATGCATAACCGGGTCAAGTACATACCAAATATAGTTACGGGCTTAGACATTAATCCAACAGTCTCCACTTGGATAAGTCTAGTAACTATATCTCACATATGACCTCAGAATCCGATCAACAATCGTAGCTCTTATACTTCGTTGTCAACTCTGATCAGCAACTTGTCCTTCAGATAAGGGATCGTACAATCCTCTGTTCTAGATATCATGCTGACAATGCTTATTGTCCAGCATTTGTTCCTCGATTTCCGATTTATTTGACATAGAATTAAGTTGAACACATCAACTTCATTCTGACCGGGCCCGACACATAAGTCAAACCAATCATCAAGTGGCCTAGATATCACTTTTATTCTCAATGAATAAAAGGAACATATCAACTTCGACTCATATGCATCTATTATTTACTAATTGAATCATGCACAACAATGTGTTTTATAACATCAAGTTACTAATGCGTTTACAGATCATCAATGCATAACCAACCAGCAAACAATAATCATATCTCTAAGTTTTAAGACTATATGATATTATCGCTTTGTGATCACTTAATGTAAAGCCCCACGAAGTGATACCAGCAAACGCGGGTTTATTCCAATGCTCAAATCATATTCATAAGCACTCATGAACTTTGCAACATACCTTTGCTATGCCCAAAACCTTTTTGACAATCTACAAACAATTCATGACAGTCTTCATTCACATCTACTTCCAAAATATGAACGATTATGGACTGTTCGAATAATCCTATCATTCAGGAAGTCAAAACATGCAAAATTGAAACAATAGATAAATAACTAACACAAGATAGTAGCTTTACTCATAAATTACACAACTTTATTTATTCATCAAATGTCAACTACAAACTATCTATTACACGTTTCCTATCTAATCCAAACTTATATCATCCTTCAGCCCAATGCTCCTAGCATGCTGCAAGTGTTTGACCCTACTCAGTCCCTTCGTAAGGAGATCTGCTGGGTTTTCTTCTGATGATACCCTCTTCACAACGAGGAGTCCCTCTTCTACCCGATGTCTGATAAAATAGTATTTTCTGTCGATATGTCGAGATCTACCATGATCTCTTGGTTCCTTGGTTAAGGAAACCGCTCCTTCATTATCACATAAAATTTCCATTGGCTCCTTTATGGATGTCATAACTCGAAGGTCTCCAATGAAGTTCTTCAACCATATAGCCTCCTTTGACGCTTCGCTCGCTGCAATGTACTCTGATTCGTACGTTGAATCAGCCACGGTCTCCTGCTTGGAACTTTTCCAAGTCACTACTCCTGCATTTAGGGTAAAGACCCAGCCCGACTGCGATCGGTAATTATCCCGATCCGTCTGAAAACTAGCGTCACTGTACCCTCATACCCTTAAGTCATCACTCCTACCGAGGACTAGAAACCATTCCTTGGTCCTTCGTAGGTACTTAAGAATATTCTTAACTGCAATCCAATGAGCTTTACCAGGTGAAACGACCCAAAAATACGACCCAAAAATTTCATTTTTCAATATAACCAAAAACCATAATCTGAGTGTCATATCATAAAAACCATACGTGATGTATCCCAACCATAATAAAAACAACACTGTGCGGAAACTGTATCATATCCATGTCATATAAAAATCAAAAACTACATCAACTCCCAGGATAAAAGATGAAGTTGTGGTGTGTGCGATGCCATCATCCCGAGCTCTTCCCTCTGCTTGCGGAAGTACCTGAAACCAAAACTGAAACTGTAAGCACGAAGCTTAGTGAGCTCCCCCAAACTACCACATACCATACAATAACATATCAAGCACTTACTGAGGCCTTTCCCCCTCTATCGGACGAAGTCCGAAGCTGACTGACTGGGACCTTGTCCCCTACATCGGACCGAAGTCCGAAGCTAACTGACTGGGGCCTTGCCCCCTCCATCGGACCGAAGTCCGAAGCTGACTGGGACCTTGTCCCCTACATCGTACCGAAGTCCGAAGCTCACATCAGACCGGAGTCCGAAGCTAACTGGGACCTTGTCCCCTACATCGAACCGAATTCCGAAGCTGACATCGGACCGAAGTCCGAAGCTGACTGATCATAGCATAAACATATCACTGACATGAACACACATAATCCTGTCTGAGCCACGAAGGCATCAAACATGCTAACTACTGCATCGGATCGAAATCCGGATACTACTGCTAGCTAAACGGGCCGGCATTGTGGCCTTAGACCCGTTCCTACTGAAAGGAAACTCACCTCGTGAACTGGCTGCTGAGTGAATAGCTCTGAGGGCTAACTGCTGCTGCTCCGGTATCTCCCCGGCTACAAGTCCATAAACACACTCAATCAAATACTAAACACTGCACTAGGTAAAATGACTCTTTTACCCTTGGTCAAAGTCAACTGTTGGTCAAGGTCAACTCTCAGACAAAGTCAACTCTCGGTCAAAGTCAACCCACAGTTGACCTGACTCGCCGAGTTGGGCCGCCAACTCGCCGAGTCCCTATTCTCACTCCTCGACCCTACTCGCTGCTACTCGTCGAGTATGGCATCGACTCGATGAGTACTCATTCGATCCAAGAACTCAGACAATCTTCATCCGACTCGTCGAGTCATATGAACAACTCGACGAGTTGTTCTTGAGCTTAAGAAGATTGCCTTGGACTCGTCGAGTTGTATGAACAACTAACCGAGTCCCTCCATCACTAAGTCTACCCTCAAACTCGCTGAGTCCATTCCACTACTCACTGGTCCCACTCGACACCGCTCAAAAGGGAGAAATCGGGGACTCGCGACTCGACTCGCCGAGTCGTTCTTCCGACTCGCCGAGTCACCGCCATGCAACTATTCTACACTCGATTCTGCTCGAATCCAATACATACAAATGATAGATCTGAGTCCAATAAGCTGATTTACCACGTAAAGTTTCCAACTTTACGTGTACAAACACATGAACAAGGGAATAAAGGCTAAAGGATGCTTAAAAGGGGTAGATCTAGGGTTAATATGCAAAATAGACCCATAAAGGCAATAGATCTAGGCTCTACAACTCCTAAATAAACAGATCTAAAGATATCTCGGCATAATAGGGCTTCCATATCAACATAAGGCTTGAGAAAAGCATCAACTAGATCTAGAAAGGGTTTTTAAGCATAAAAAGGGAAGGGATTCTGAAGAATACCTCAAAGAGCTCTTGCTTTCCCTTGAATCTCTGCTCTACAATCCTTCTCCTTGCTCCTTTCTTCTTCTCCTTCTTCAAGCCTTCACAAATGCACACAAGATCACTAAAAACACTCAAGATCGAATTAGGGTTTTTCTCACAGCTTTAGAGGGTGAAGGAGGCGAGATTGGGGGCTATAAGGTGGCTTAAATAGTGGGCAACCCGGGGATTTAGGGTTTCTCCCAGACGGACAGACTCGCCGAGTCGCCAGCTAATCACGTGCTCGAAATCCCGACCCTACTCGGCGAGTCAGGCTATGAACTCGCCGAGTCCCTCTTGCAAAAATTCAAAATAAATACCAAGTAATTATCATACCGGAGACGGGTCGTTACAATTCTCCCCCACTTATCTCAGACTTCGTCCTCGAAGTCTGCTACGGCTGAATCTGCAAATATCTCTGGGTAATGCTCCCTCATCTCCTCCTCAGCCTCCCACGTCCATTCCGATCCCTTCCGGTGCTGCCACTGCACCTTCACTAACTGAATTACCTTGTTCCTCAAGGTCTTGGTCTTCCGGTCCAGAACCGCGACCGGCCTCTCAATATAATTCAGGCTGCTATCAACCTGAATATCCTCTAAGGGAACGACTGCTGACTCATCCACCAAACACTTCCTCAACTGAGACACATGGAAAGTGTTGTGGATCTGACTAAGCTCCTCAGGAAGATCCAACCGATAAGCAACCCGACCCACCCGGGCCAAAACCCTGAAAGGACCAATAAATCTGGGGCCCAACTTGCCCCTCTTCCGGAACCTGATGACACCCTTCCAAGGTGAGACCTTCAGAAGGACCATATCTCCCACCTGGAACTCCAAGTCCGAACGCCTCGTATCGGCATAGCTCTTCTGTCGACTCTGCGCAGTCTGCAGTCTACTACGAACCTGCTGGATCAACTCGGTCGTCTTGAGCACCACTTCTGTGCTCCCGATGACCCGCTGACCGACCTCGCCCCAACAAATCGGGGTCCTACACTTCCTCCCGTACAGCATCTCAAAAGGAGGTCGATCAATGCTCGCATGATAACTGTTGTTATACGAAAATTCCGCCAACGGAAGATACGTATCCCAAATGCCACCGAAATCGAGAACACATGCCCTAAGCATGTCCTCGAGAGTCTGAATCGTCCTCTCGCTCTGCCCGTCCGTCTGAGGGTGGAAAGCGGTGCTGAAATGAAGACGAGTACCCATCTCGTCGTGAAACCGCTTCCAGAATCTGGATGTGAAACGGACATCTCGGTCTGACACCACCGATACCGGCACTCCATGACGTGCCACGATCTCTCGCACATAGATATCGGCTAACTTCTCCGCCGATATACTCTCCTGGATCGGGATAAAATGGGCACTCTTCGTCAACCGATCCACTACTACCCATATCGAATCCACTCCACGTGCGGTCCGGGGAAGCTTGGTGACAAAATCCATGGCGATGTCCTCCCATTTCCACACGGGAATGTCTAACGGTTGCATCCTGCCGTGAGGTCTCTGGTGCTCCGCCTTGACCTTCCGGCAGGTCAGGCATCTCTCGACGTACCAGGCGACGTCCCGCTTCATGCAGGGCCACCAATAATCAGGTCGAAGATCTCGATACATCTTCGTCGCCCCTGGGTGGATAGAAAACCGAGACTTATGAGCCTCATCCATCAACACTTGCCGTACTCCACCCCAGTACGGTACCCACACTCTCCCGTGAAGCGTCAGCAAACCACAACTATCATAATCAAACAAGGCTACTCGGCCCACGATCCTCTCACACTTCTGTCTCTCCTCCTTGAGGCCCTCCACCTGAGCCTCCTTGATCCGCTCCAACAACGGTGTGATCACTGTCATCCTCAAGCATAGATCTCTGATAGGGGCCGCCGACACTTTGCGGCTTAGGGCGTCGGCCACCACGTTGGCCTTTCCTGGATGGTAAAGGATCTCACAATCGTAATCCTTTAGCACATCCAACCACCTCCTCTGCCTCATGTTCAGACTCGGCTGATCCATAAGGTACCTCAAACTCTTGTGATCCGTGTATATAGTACAACGGACCCCATAAAGGTAATGCCTCCAAATCTTGAGGGCAAACACAACTGCCCCCAGCTCCAAATCATGGGTAGGATAATTAGCCTCGTGAGGCTTCAACTGTCTCGAGGCATAAGCTATCACATGACCTCGCTGCATCAAAACTGCTCCCATACCTGTGATCGAGGCATCACAATAGACTACGAAGTCCTCTACTCCCTCTGGCAAGGTAAGGATCGGAGCCTCGCACAATCTCTGCCTGAGGGTCTCGAACGCTGACTGCTGCTCAGGACCCCAACGAAATACCACTGACTTCCTGGTCAGTCGGGTGAGCGGCACTGCTATCTTGGAGAAATCCTGAATAAATCTCCGATAATACCCTGCCAACCCTAGGAAGCTCCGAATCTCAGATGGAGACTTCGGGACCTCCCACTGCATCACGACCTCAATCTTGGCCGGATCTACCAAAATACCCTTCTGGTTGACGAGGTGACCAAGGAACTGCACCTCGCGCAACCAGAACTCACATTTGGAGAACTTTGCGAAAAGTCTCTCCCTCCTCAAAGCCTCCAACACCTCCCGCAGGTGCTCCTCATGCTGCTCCTGCGTCTTGGAATATACCAAGATATCGTCTATGAATACTATCACTGACCGATCCAACATTGGCCTGCACACGCGGTTCATGAGATCCATGAACGCGGCTGGAGCATTGGTGAGCCCAAATGGCATCACCACAAACTCATAATGACCATACCTGGTCCTGAAAGCAGTCTTCTGTACATCCTCATCTCTAACCCGCATCTGATGATAACCGGAGCGTAGATCGATCTTGGAGAACCAAGACGCTCCCTGAAGCTGATCAAACAAATCATCTATCCTCGGAAGTGGGTAACGGTTCTTCACCGTTACCTTATTCAACTCCCGATAATCTATACACATACGATGCGACCCATCCTTCTTCCTCACAAACAGGATCGACGCTCCCCAAGGCGAACTGCTCGGCCGAATGAAACCCTTGTCTAACAGCTCCTGCAGCTGTGTAGACAACTCCTGCATCTCAGGGGGAGCTAGTCGATACGGTGCCTTGGCTATCGGAGCCGCACCAGGAATGAGGTCGATCCTGAACTCAACCTGTCTCTCAGGAGGTATCCCCGGCAAATCCTCGGGAAACACATCCGAGTAGTCTCGAACGATAGGAACATCATCAACTGTCGTCTTGCCCTTCTCCCGGGCATCCAAGACGTAAGCTACAAAACCGGCGCAACCCTGCTGAACATAGCGTCTCGCCCTTGCGGCGGAACAAAAGGTCGGTCCACGCTGTGGCCTCTCGCCCTGAATCACTAACTCTCCCCCACTGGGAGTGCGAACCCTCACTAGCTGAAGCTCACAATCAATCACCGCCCCATTGGGGCTTAGCCAATCCATGCCCACAATAACCTTATTCCCTCGCAGGGGAATAGGTACCAGGTCCACTGAAAACTGCTCATCAAACAACTGAAGGGAACACCCTCTATGCACTCTGCCGACCCTCACGGTCCTATCAGCTGCTATCTCAACCTCTAGTGGACAATCCAGCTCCCCAGGAGCTCTACTAAATCTCTTGCTAAGCGCAAGCGATACGAAAGATCGGGTAGCCCCCGAATCGAATAATACCATAGCAGAAATGCCGTTCACAGAGAACGACCCTGAATAAAACATACAATCATAAGCAATACTCAAACGATAATAATAATAAAGAGATGAAGGGAAGATACATACCCGTCACCACATCAGGAGTCGCTCGTGCCTCCTCTGCTGTCATCTGAAACGCTCTGCTCTTCGCCACTGGCGTCTCGGCTCGGCCCTGCCGGCCATCTGTAATCCTCAAGGTAGCAGGGGCAGGTGCAACCACCTTCCCTGCTGCGGCTAAGCTCGGGCACTGGGACTTTTTATGTCCCCTCTGATTGCACTGAAAGCAAATCAGATCTGATGCTGCAACAGAAGTAGCAGGAGCCGTACAATCCCTACTCACATGTCCAATCCGACCACATTTGAAGCATCCGGAAATCCCTGCCTTGCACGCGCCATCGTGCATCTTCCCACACCTACCACATCGACCGTGGCTCGGCTGTCCCCTGGACCTGTGATCTGAAACCCTGGGCTTTTTGCCCGAACCGCCTGAACCCGAAACCGCCTCCGGTTTCCTCTTCTTCTCCATCTCGAGATCGATCTCCCTCTCCCGAGCCCTAGCAATCATATCTTCCAGCGTTTTACAGCTGGATCGGCTCACAAACTGGTGGATATCGCTCCACAACATCTCATGATAACGGGCCTTCTTCATTTCCTCATCAGCCACGTACTGAGGAACGAGAAGAGCCCTCTCCCTGAACTTGGCGGTGATCTCCGCCACTGTCTCTGTAGTCTTGGTGAGGTCCTGAAACTCCCTAGCTAGCTGCTACACCTCAATAACCGGTGCAAACTCCGCCCTGAACCTGGTAGAGAAATCAGCCCAGGTCATGGCGTCCAATGCTGCATCATCTCCAATGGCATGTCCGACCTCCTCCCACCAATCCCGTGCCCTGTCCTTCAGAAGACAGGACGCCAGTCTGACCTTGTCCCCCTCGGGACATCTGCTAGTGCGGAAAGCGTTGGCCACATCCGCCAACCATCTGGTACTCGCTATGGGGTCTCGCACCCCATGATAGTCCGGAGCTCCACATGCCCTGAACTCCCTGAAAGTAAGGGTGCACGACCCCATCATGGCCGCCACCTCGGCACGGAAGGTGCCCAATCTCTCATCCATCAGCTCTAGAATCCCCTCCTTGATCGAACCGAAGATCACAGGAGTCTGCTCTAAAATGATTCGGGTAATCTCTGAAGAAAGAAACTCTCTGGTCTGCTCATCCATGTGCTCGCTCCCCGAGCCTGATCCTGATCCCTCCCCGGCACCTCCACTACCGGCTGCTGTCCTCGGACGCAAAACCTGATGGGTTTTGGTCATAAGACATCCTATGTGCTCATACAAACCCTAAAGCTCGGATCTAGGTTTCTCTATTGTACATACTTTGAATCCAAGACTTTGAACCCTAATACTAGCATATGGAAATCAGAATTCACATGTAAATAGGTTTAAGAACATACCTTGATTGTTATATAGCAATAACAATCCAATTCCTCCTTGAATTGACCTTGGAAAGCAAAGAGTCACAAGTGTCACTCCTCTAATGGCTCACAAACACCATAAGCAAGTGGAGAAGGTATATAGAGAGAGGAGGGAGGTTAGAATTCGTGTTTTGGACTTCTTGGGAAGGGATACACGAATTCATGACCTTGGGGTTGTTTATATAGGTGTAGAGATAGGGTTTCAGTCATTATCCTTATCTAGTTGATTATCCATTAAGCAACCAATAAGATAATCCTTGAATCCTTATCATACTCGAATTCTAAGGCTTTCCAACCTTAAATTCGTTCACCATACTTATAAGATAATTCTTACCTTATTTTGTAACTATCACATAATTACAATTCAGCCCCTCTAGTTTAATTAATTACACTTGATCACAAAATTAATTCTCAATTAATTATTGACCAATATTAATTAAACAAATATGATTTCTCCTTTAATATATTATTCTTATAACATATTAATAAATCATATTATCCTCTCTCTCTTTATTCATTTCTCCAATCAAGTTGCTTTGGTGAAGGCAACCCAAAAGGACCATGCACCATCGGGTCAAGTACATACCAAAATAGTTATGGACTTAGACATTAATCCAACAGTCTCCCACTTGGATAAGTCTAATAACTATTCTGCGTATGACTTCGGATCCCGATCTGCAATCGTAGCTTTCCAAAGCCGCTGTCAACTCTGATCATATCAGATACGCGTGTCCTTAAGATAAGGGATCATATATTCCTCCATTCTAGATATCATATGAGATATGATTTCAAATCATTCTCTTTGTACTATATCTCGATTTCCGATTTATGACGACAGACTAATTGAACAAATCAAATTAGCCCTAGCCCGGCCGAGCATTTACGTTTGTCATCACTAAACCATCGAGGGGCCCAAAGATATCGCTTTTATTCTACTTTGAATAAAAGGAACGGATAAACTTTGATACAATGCTTGCTTGCACTCACCCACCGAATTACACACAACAATATGTTTTATAACACCAAGTTACTGGTGCGTTTACATATTATCAATGTGCAACCGATTCGCAAGATACAACTCACACATCTCGGTTTCAAGAATATAAGATGTTATCGTCTCACCAATCACTCGTGATACAATCCATGGAGTGATCCAAGTGAGCGTGGGTTTAATCCAATGCTCAAATCATATTCATAAGCACTCATGAACGTTGCAGCAAACATTTGCTTATGTCTAATACTTTTCTAGACAATCCACACACCAATTCACGACAGTCTTCATTCATATCTACTTCCAACATATGAACGACTGTGGCCCGTTTGAATAATTCGATTATTCTTAATAAACTCAATTATTCTGGAAGTCAAAACATGCAAATGTGAAACACAAGAATAATACTAATCCCATATGGCCTCAAACCTTTGAGCATAAATAAAACACCTTTTATTTATCACCATATTGATTACTCATTATTTGTCGTTTCGGGTAATCAACTTCTTACTTGAATTACAACACTTGTCCCATGCTCCTAGCATGCACACAATGTTTACCTATGGTTCTTACTTTGTGAAATAGATCACATTGAACACATTTCCAATCATTCTCATTTCACAACTCCAAATCCTTTTCATAAGTGAAAGAATATCAAATATTTGCCACTTATAGAATATGCTAGATTCTAATCATTCTATGCAACTTATGCTTTCGTAATGTCACTGCACCAAAGTCACAAAGACTATTGCCAATGATATTACAAAATCTTCTATCGGAGATTGTTACAAGACAATTCCATAGATGTGATGTCTCTCACTCAAAGTACTTTCTTTGAACATCCTTTTGCATAGAAGTTTCTAATCTAGTCATAGATTTCTCAATATTCAATTCCCAATATGGACACACTTCCATATGTTCCATATGACAACTCGTTCTTAATAGAATCTTATCTATTCATAACGATGTCGATATGGTCCATCCAATATGGAAACATTTCCATATTTTCCAATACTATACTTCCAACTACTCACAAGCGACCAATCTTCGTCGAACTTGGATTGTCCTTTGATAGTTGTTTAATTATTTTAGTCAAAACCAATTCTAGTCCCTTTTCCCTCTAAATGCGCTCGTCATTTGGAAAATTTTAGAATGGTCAAACATTAAGCATTTGCAATCGATCCTATACCCGAAGCGTATGGGACACGACGCATAATGTTTTATTTGCTATGTTCTCAAAATTCGAATTGTGAAGAGGGATGCCATAATCATAATCGAAATTTTAAGAACACACTTTGTACCTATGACTAAATTTATTAACATTTCTCAACCTAATCCTTTAGATTTGAAATGAAGCATAATATTCTCTCCCTTAATTATAGTAAAACAACCTTTCAACTCTTACAACTTTGCAAAGTATGACTCTTGTTTTCTATAATTAATATTGCTAACCTTGCAATACTTTCCTTAATAATCTTACAATCATAACATTTATGCTCCCACTATCATGATGATTATTATAAAACATAACACTTATGCTCCCACTAGCTTCGACATGTATTCATAAACATCTTAACTTTCAGAAAACAATACTTATTGAATTTCTTAAGTCCATGTTTCTAATACTTAGTGCTTTGATAATCTTTTATCAAGGATTCTTTATACACCTTTGCCTTCGATAGTTCATATGTGTGTCTAAACAATTAAGACTAATTGCCAAACCTCACAATTCAAATTATGGAAAGGGATGCCGTAACCATGATTGAATTTGAGAATGCAATTTTACAATCACTATCTTCTTAAAATCTCTCTTAGTGAAAGCATTTCTTCACAATCATTTACTTAGATTTGAGCGGTGTATGTGTTCCTATCCATGTGAATTTGTTAAAACCAAAGTTTATGACAAATTCAAACTCATATGGACCGAGCTTTCTTAATCTTGATTTCTTGCCTTATGGTAGCACAGCTGCCCACCATGTCTTCCAAGTAGTTAAGCGGCTCACCTTTTCTTATCAATGTACCTTTCATTGATTAAGGTGCTTTGCCTTTTATGCGTTCAAAATGAGAACTCATAGAACTCACATGCATAATTAACTCGATTGGATTGGCACATAATCAAGATAATGTCAACACGACATGTTGTAAACCTCAACTCGTGTGCTAGTGATGATCGATAAGGTTTATTTGATTTGTTCTTGAAACCTTTCAAGACCATTAAGACTCCCACTGACTCCTTGACATATAAGATTCTCTTGTCATTAACCATTTCTTGACAAACAAATATTCAAGAGTTAGTGTAGTTTTTATCAAAACACTTCATAAATTGGTACTAGTTGGCCTTTGTCTTATTCAAGACATCACAACTTCCCACATTTGATGAATGTTATAAACCTTTAATACTTTTCACTCATTGTTACAATCTTAACTTTAAGACTTGTTATTGGAACGAAGTATGATTGACTTATTGATTTAACCATTTCTTCAATTCTTGATTCCTCTTCTTAGACATACAATTGTACTAAGACTCACTTAGAGGATCAATTGAGATATGGTTCTTAATCACTAAGATATATCATAAAGCATAAAAGCTACTCTCCCTTCTTCTTAGAATGGAGAAACTTTTATCTTTCTGCCTACTTGATTCTTCTTATTCGTTCTGCTATTGATCTAAACCCTTTAATCAATTCAGAATTACACTTAATCTTGTAAGTATAATCATATTTACTAAACCTTTAGTAAATCATGACGAATATCTTTGTTACTCTTATGGTGGACTTGATCAACACGCAACTTTGTGTGCTCGATCTCTTAGTCCTTCATTTGACACTTTGTCAACGAATCAGTCTAATTTCCAAATATGAAATTTCTCATTCATCGTGCAACCAAGTTGCATGATTCCAAATTTCTGTCCAATTAAAACTTGGGCGATGAGAAACTCTCCCTATTTGGTAAATTCTCGACTTTTCCATAAACACCATAAATAAGAATCATATCCATTTGTTGTAGAAATATGCAAACACTAATTTTTCATAACGATTTCATTGCAAGGAAATAAATAAATAAATAAGTAAGTCAAACGAAAATTTATTTTATAAAAGCAGCGGAAAACATTTGTCCTTACAATGCAAAATCCATTGAAAACTATGTATTTCAAAAGAAAATTTTCTAACAACTCTATCATAACTATCTAAGCTCAAAATCTAATCTTCAAGTCCATGCGATCAAGGTCCATTCCTTGTGATTAGATTCATTTTGCTCTTTCACCAAGCTTCCTTTCTTTTCACCGATCCTGTAAAACATTCAAATGCAATCTTATTACATTATGTATTAAGAATTAATGAATAGGAACTCAATGGAGTTAGATAGTGGATTTTACCTGAAGCGCAGCCATACTCTTTGACTCTCCCAGCTTCTGGACTCTTCAAGCTCTTTGGGCAGACTTGTATCCAACGCCCTCTCTTTTGGCAGCAAACGCAGGTCGGTTCTCCTAGAACGTCCTCGGAAGCATGGTTGGTTGACTTTTCCAACGAATACGCTCCATTGCTTCGCCAAATCATTTCTGATTCAGCAGCAATGAGCATGTAAGTTAGGTCAATGAGGTTGTCGTCATGATCCATCATATAATATTTTCTTTTGAACTCATTATATGATTCAGGAAGTGACTGCAAAACCCAATTTACAGCCAACTGATCTGGGAATGACACACCCAACATTTTCAACCTATCAATGTGTGATTTCATTCCTAGAACATGGGCACACACGGGTTTACCATCTTCATGTTTCATTTCCAATAGGGCTTTAGTGATATTGAACCTTTCAATTCTTCGATCTTGTGGGTTGGGGAGAACAATAGGAGGAGGAGGAGGAAGTGAAGCATGATTTCTCGTTCCTCGATTAAATCGTGGAATATCATCTTCACGTGGAATGCTTGTTCCACGGGATTTGGGAAGACCATAGTTGTCGAACTTTGACATCTACAAAACGGGAGAAAAACAAATTCAAGTTAGTTGATTGATGGAGTCCTTAGTAAATCACCCAAATGAGATACTAAGGCTAGGACCCAACACAATATTCTACAACTCGGGAGAGGGACGCCGTAACCCTAATTGCAGAATATTTGAAGGTAAGTGAATGACGATTCACTAATTTCCACCACGAAAAACGAAAAAGAAATTTAAGTTTTAAATCTATGAAAACTCCTAGATCCTTTGAGATACATTGAACTTTCAATGGCATGTTTATATCTCGATATGCCCCTCTTGTTTGTGACTGGGATGCCGAGGATCACAAAGCGGGTGTGAATAACCATGCAAACTTACATGGTGCCCTCACATGTTATAGTCACCTATTCGATGTGCCGGTAAACCACACACGCTCCACCGAACTATGACAAACATTGAGTCACCCTTTGCTACCTTTGCTTAGACCCATTTAGTGTGCCGGTAAACCACACACGCTCCACTAACGTCTTCGCAAGGGCACAAAGTGTAATTTCATGGAATTGCATCAATTCACTTTTGCCTAAGTAACTAAGATTGGGAATTTCGAAAAACATTTAGTTACTTTAGTAATTCATTATACTTATAATGGAAGGTTTCGTCCTATCCTACCCGTTCGGCTAACGACCCTCCACTAGTCAAGAGTGCGGTGGGTAAGAGTAAATACCCATTCAATCGCCATTTTATAGGCAATTTCCTTAAACACCCCTTATAGACCAGCTTCGTGAATGAGGCCTACTAACGGTAAGACTGACTTTTAGTTATACATATATATAATGTTAGACTTTTAATGTTATATATAGTATAGGGTGTATTTTATAACCTTTTAAAATACTATGTGGTTAACTTTAACAATTACACTTTTAATTCTATTAAATGGTTAACCTAAACTTTTATGGATTTATTAAACCTCCTTTAATTATACACCTTAATTAATTAATAAAACCATAAGGGTGTGATTTGAACTTTTTCAAAACTATACTAGGGTTTTAGAATTTAACATTCCTAATTAAACTTTTAATCAACTTTTAAATTCCAAAACTTGAGGGAAAGTTTTGAAACATTTCAACACATTAGGGTTTAGAATTTAAATATGCATCAAAATTAAACTATTTAATCAAAATTTAAATTCCAAAACTTGAGGGCAAGTTTTGAAACCTTTTTCAAAACATTAGGGTTTCAACTATTTAAATTTCAAAACAACAAAACTTTTTGGGGTTCAAATTTTAAACTATAAAACCTAAAGGGCCAAATATGAAACTTTTCACAACAACAAGGATCAAATAACAAATAATTCAAATTAACATTTAATCACATAATTATCCATATTTGATGATTTCTTGCAAAACAATTTATCAATTTACTTAAAATAATTAATCAATTATCTTATAAGGAAACAATTATCTTATTAGTTGATAAATATCTTCAATTAGATTAAAATTATAGTCAAATATATCATATAATCGGATTAATATTAATCTAACATGATAAGGTAATTATCCCAATGCAAAAACAGCAAGAAATCCCGAGATAAGCACTGTCTGACGCACCGACTCGCCGAGTCACCCTCTGAAACTCGCCGAGTAGGGGCAACTCGCCGAGTCCACAGTGGGACTCGCCGAGTCCATCAAGCAGAACACCAAAAATCGAATTTTTTAAACATATCAAGCATCAATACAATAGAAACCAATCATGGCTCTGATACCACTGATGGGTTTTGGTCATAAGACATCCTATGTGCTCATACAAACCCTAAAGCTCGGATCTAGGTTTCTCTATTGTACATACTTTGAATCCAAGACTTTGAACCCTAATACTAGCATATGGAAATCAGAATTCACATGTAAATAGGTTTAAGAACATACCTTGATTGTTATATAGCAATAACAATCCAATTCCTCCTTGAATTGACCTTGGAAAGCAAAGAGTCACAAGTGTCACTCCTCTAATGGCTCACAAACACCATAAGCAAGTGGAGAAGGTATATAGAGAGAGGAGGGAGGTTAGAATTCGTGTTTTGGACTTCTTGGGAAGGGATACACGAATTCATGACCTTGGGGTTGTTTATATAGGTGTAGAGATAGGGTTTCAGTCATTATCCTTATCTAGTTGATTATCCATTAAGCAACCAATAAGATAATCCTTGAATCCTTATCATACTCGAATTCTAAGGCTTTCCAACCTTAAATTCGTTCACCATACTTATAAGATAATTCTTACCTTATTTTGTAACTATCACATAATTACAATTCAGCCCCTCTAGTTTAATTAATTACACTTGATCACAAAATTAATTCTCAATTAATTATTGACCAATATTAATTAAACAAATATGATTTCTCCTTTAATATATTATTCTTATAACATATTAATAAATCATATTATCCTCTCTCTCTTTATTCATTTCTCCAATCAAGTTGCTTTGGTGAAGGCAACCCAAAAGGACCATGCACCATCGGGTCAAGTACATACCAAAATAGTTATGGACTTAGACATTAATCCAACAAAACCACCATACTGAAACACATCATAGCAATATCAGAAAACTGAAATATCTCAAGGGATCATTGATACTACTACTAGCTTCCTGGCCTTGTCTCGGCCTTCCTTGATTCGAGTACGGATCCTCTGCTTTCAGTAGTACGGGCCCATACTACCTTCCACATCTATCCGTACTTTCCTCAAGAACCGCCTTGACTCCACCAAGTCACTTCTACTACTGCTGACCTCTGCCACTCTCATCCTAGGCTTGCCCTAGGGAAACCTCAGACTCAACACAACTAGTCCTCAGCTGCTGAAGGCCTCCTTATAATGCTAATTAGCCACCACCTGAACACCATCACATGTGACGAGGCTCAGATAATCCTTCAAGTAAAAGACTCGTCCCTATAACGGTTGGACTCAAACAAGAGCTGCGCAATAGGACCAAATCCAGCACTCTGAGATTATTCAACCCTGATCACATGTGATGTGGCGTATTCACCAAATGGCTAACTCCCACCACTCAGAGTCCCACAAAGCACAAAGCAAGCAGCATTCAGATAAGGGAAACATACTCAGGCAAAACTATTCTCATAACGAGAAACTGTACTAGCATACAATGCTAAGCTCATACTATAAGGCATAACCTAAACAGGCTATCCTACTGCTGTCTACTCGATACAAGCATGCAATACTCATAAAGCTGTAACACATAAAGCAGGCACATAAGGCATCTTCCTAGATCCTTAGTTCTATACTAGCATGCTGTTCTACTGAAACTGAAACTGAACAAATAACTTGTATGGGTAATTTGGGAGTACTTACTTGAGCTCGGCTGATCGCATGCACCACACCCTTATCTCGTTTAAAAAATTTCTTTCCTTCTAAGTGCTTTCAAAATTCTTTTACAAAAAACATTTTCCTTTTTAGAAAAATCTTTTTATTTCCCCTTAGTTTGAGTTCAGATACACCCGAAGGTGCATCCGAATCCCTCAAACCAGGGCTCTGATACCAACTTGAAACGACCCAAAAATACGACCCAAAAATTTCATTTTTCAATATAACCAAAAACCATAATCTGAGTGTCATATCATAAAAACCATACGTGATGTATCCCAACCATAATAAAAACAACACTGTGCGGAAACTGTATCATATCCATGTCATATAAAAATCAAAAACTACATCAACTCCCAGGATAAAAGATGAAGCTGTGGTGTGTGCGATGCCATCATCCCGAGCTCTTCCCTCTGCTTGCGGAAGTACCTGAAACCAAAACTGAAACTGTAAGCACGAAGCGTAGTGAGCTCCCCCAAACTACCACATACCATACAATAACATATCAAGCACTTACTGAGGCCTTTCCCCCTCCATCGGACGAAGTCCGAAGCTGACTGACTGGGACCTTGTCCCCTACATCGGACCGAAGTCCGAAGCTAACTGACTGGGGCCTTGCCCCCTCCATCGGACCGAAGTCCGAAGCTGACTGGGACCTTGTCCCCTACATCGTACCGAAGTCCGAAGCTCACATCAGACCGGAGTCCGAAGCTAACTGGGACATCGAACCGAAGTCCGAAGCTGACATCGGACCGAAGTCCGAAGCTGACTGATCATAGCATAAACATATCACTGACATGAACACACATAATCCTGTCTGAGCCACGAAGGCATCAAACATGCTAACTACTGCATCGGATCGAAATCCGGATACTACTGCTAGCTAAACGGGCCGGCATTGTGGCCTTAGACCCGTTCCTACTGAAAGGAAACTCACCTCGTGAACTGGCTGCTGAGTGAATAGCTCTGAGGGCTAACTGCTGCTGCTCCGGTATCTCCCCGGCTACAAGTCCATAAACACACTCAATCAAATACTAAACACTGCACTAGGTAAAATGACTCTTTTACCCTTGGTCAAAGTCAACTGTTGGTCAAGGTCAACTCTCAGACAAAGTCAACTCTCGGTCAAAGTCAACCCACAGTTGACCTGACTCGCCGAGTTGGGCCGCCAACTCGCCGAGTCCCTATTCTCACTCCTCGACCCTACTCGCTGCTACTCGTCGAGTATGGCATCGACTCGACGAGTACTCATTCGATCCAAGAACTCAGACAATCTTCATCCGACTCGCCGAGTCATATGAACAACTCGACGAGTTGTTCTTGAGCTTAAGAAGATTGCCTTGGACTCGTCGAGTTGTATGAACAACTCGCCGAGTCCCTCCATCACTAAGTCTACCCTCAAACTCGCTGAGTCCATTCCACTACTCACAGGTCCCACTCGACACCGCTCAAAAGGGAGAAATCGGGGACTCGCGACTCGACTCGCCGAGTCGTTCTTCCGACTCGCCGAGTCACCGCCATGCAACTATTCTACACTCGATTCTGCTCGAATCCAATACATACAAATGATAGATCTGAGTCCAATAAGCTGATTTACCACGTAAAGTTTCCAACTTTACGTGTACAAACACATGAACAAGGGAATAAAGGCTAAAGGATGCTTAAAAGGGGTAGATCTAGGGTTAATATGCAAAATAGACCCATAAAGGCAATAGATCTAGGCTCTACAACTCCTAAATAAACAGATCTAAAGATATCTCGGCATAATAGGGCTTCCATATCAACATAAGGCTTGAGAAAAGCATCAACTAGATCTAGAAAGGGTTTTTAAGCATAAAAAGGGAAGGGATTCTGAAGAATACCTCAAAGAGCTCTTGCTTTCCCTTGAATCTCTGCTCTACAATCCTTCTCCTTGCTCCTTTCTTCTTCTCCTTCTTCAAGCCTTCACAAATGCACACAAGATCACTAAAAACACTCAAGATCGAATTAGGGTTTTTCTCACAGCTTTAGAGGGTGAAGGAGGCGAGATTGGGGGCTATAAGGTGGCTTAAATAGTGGGCAACCCGGGGATTTAGGGTTTCTCCCAGATGGACAGACTCGCCGAGTCGCCAGCTAATCACGTGCTCGAAATCCCGACCCTACTCGGCGAGTCAGGCTATGAACTCGCCGAGTCCCTCTTGCAAAAATTCAAAATAAATACCAAGTAATTATCATACCGGAGACGGGTCGTTACACCAGGGTTCCCTTGATATCTGCTGACCATGCTCAAAGTGAAGACCACATCAGGGCGAGTACAAGTCATAGCGTACATGATAGAGCCTATTGCGGAAGCGTATGGTACTCGATTCATATCAGCTATCTCTGCTTCTGTACTCAGGCTCCGAGTCTTACTCAACTTGGTATTGCTTTGGATTGGCAACTCTCCTTTCTTGGAATTTTCCATACTAAAACGTTTTGGTACCTTATCCAAGTATGTATCCTGACTGAGTCCTATCAGTCTCTTTTCCTTGTTTCTTACTATCCTTATTCCCAGAATATAAGCAGCCTCTCCGAGGTCCTTCATAGCGAAACATTTCCCAAGCCAGGACTTGACCTCCTGCAAGGTTGGGACGTCATTTCCTATGAGCAGTATGTCGTCCACATACAATACGAGGAAGCTCACTATACTCCCACTAGCTTTGACATATACACAACATTCATCTTCACTTCGCAGAAAGCCAAACTCTTTAACTTTCTCGTCAAAACAAAGATTCCATCTGTGAGACGCTTGTTTCAATCCATAAATGGATTTCTCAAGCTTGCACACTCTATTCGGATGCTTCGCATCGAGAAAACCCTCTGGCTGATTCATGTAAACATCCTGAGCCAACTTTCCATTAAGGAAAGCGGTTTTCACGTCCATCTGCCATATTTCATAATCATGAAATGCAGCTATTACGAGCATTAACCTAACAGACTTTATCTTCGCAACTGGTGAGAATGTCTCATCATAGTCAACTCCGGGAGTTTGAGTAAAGCCCTTTGCAACCAATCGTGCTTTATAAGTATGCAATTTCCCATCCATGTCCGTCTTCTTCTTGAAGATCCACTTACCCCCGACTGTCTTACGACCCGGTACATTATCAACTAAATTCCAAACTTGGTTGTCGTACATGCACTGAATCTCGCTGTCCATCGCCTCTTTCCATTTAGCAGACTCCGGGCCTGCCATGGCTTCCTTGTAGCTGCTAGGTTCGTCCAAATTTACTAGTGTACTATCACTAATAAATGTATCTCCTTCAGTAGTAATATGAAATCCATACAACAGGGGTGGAACACTAGCCCTAGTGGAACGTCGAAGAGGTTCCTTCATCGCTTTGCTCTTGAATCTATTCAAGATCAATTTGCCTCCCACTGTCCTCTTGGATTATCAATTCCCTTTCTCGGAAAACTCCTCTTCTAGCAATGAAGACAACATTGTCACTCGGTCTATAGAAAAGATAGCCAAAAGATTTCTGTGGGTAGCCGATGAAATAACACTTCTCACTACGAGGTTCAAGCTTGTCGTGAGTCTCTCGTCTTACGAAAGCCTCGCAACCCCAAACCTTAATATGTGCCAACGAGTAGAGATGGAAACGGGGGCGGGGAACACAGGGGACCCCAATCCCCATCCCCATCCCCAAATCCTCATTCCAATCCCCATCTCCATCCCCATCCCCATCGGGGAATATAAATAAACCCCCATCCCCACCCCCAACGGGGACTGGGGATCCCCAACGGGGAAACGGGGATTTCTTTGTCTCTTTTAACATGCAAACTTTTACGTAAGAAAAAACTTTATATTTCAATTTTACCAGCATAAGCTTACAGATTTTATAAAATATATAAGTACCCATAAATTGCAAAAAAAATATAAATAAATTTTCTACCAAATTTAAATACATCCATGAAAAATCAAGTAGAAAAAAATTATCAGATTGATATTTAAGGTAAAATAGATCAACCAAAGAGAAAAAAATATATATATATACACGAGTTTAAATTAGATAAAAGAAAAAGCAAAAAGTATAATTTCAACCAAGTAATTACTAATGAGTTAAGTTACTTAGATCAAATTTTATGTATTATAAACTATACAATAAATATATATTTTGTATTATTTTTATATATTAATATATGTCGGGGGCGGGTCCAGGGTCGGGGATTAAGGGTATCCCCATCCCCATCCCCATCCCCACTTTTTTATTCTGGTATTCCCCATCCCCGTCCCCATCCCCGGTCAACCTGGGGATTCCCCAGTCAAAACGGGTGCGGGTTTCGGGTTCCCCATTGGGTATGAGGCTTTTTGCCATCCCTACCAACGAGGGAGCTTTCCCTGTCCACATCTCGTGAGGAGTCTTGGCAACCTTCTTGGTGGGAACTAAGTTAAGGATATAGACGGCAGTCTTTAAGGCATACCCCCAGAAAGCTATCGGTTACGAAGTCCGACTCATCATAGAATGAACCATGTCCAACAAGGTCCGATTACGTCTCTCAGCCATACCATTCAATTGCGGCATTCTCGGAGGCGTCAATTGCGAGACAATTCCGCATTCTTTTAGATAGTCGTGAAACTCAAGACTTAGGTACTCTCCTCCTCGCTCTGACCGAAGCATCTTGATTTTCCTAACCAGCTGATTCTCCACTTCATTCTTAAAATCTTTGAACTTTTCAAAGGTTTCCGACTTTTGCTTGATTAAGTAGATATATCCATATATGCTATAATCATCCGTAAAAGTCACGTAGAAGTGGCAAGCATCCCTTGTGGTGGATCTAAATGGTCCACACACATCGGTATGTATGAGATCTAACAGACCCTTACCCCTTTCACAAGTGCCAGTAAAGGGTGACTTGGTCATCTTCCCAAGTAAACAAGATTCACATGTGTCATCGTCCCTAAGGTCGAATGACTCCAACACTCCATCCTTTTGGAGTTGGGCTATGCGTTTCTTGTTGACATGGACAAGCGACAATGCCACACTCATGTTTTGTCTAGACTAGTAGACGAATGAATATTTAAAACATCATTTCCTAAATTATCAACAACCATCACAGATTCATAAATACCATTACAAGGTAATGCATTGAAATAAAAGACACCTTTCAAATAAACATTAATAGAACCATTTCTATTATCAAAAGAATATCTGAAACCTTGTCTAAACAATCCATGAAATGAAATAATGTTTCTTTCCATATATGGCGAATAACATCAATTATTTAAATCTAGCCCTAACCCATTACTCAACACTAAATAATAAACTCTGACTTTGGTCATAGGCGACGATCTTCTGTTTCCCATAATCAGGTTCATCTTTCCATGTTCCACTTCCCTACTGCTTTTTAGGCCCTGCAAATCAGAACAAATGTGGTAACCACACCCTATATCAAGAACCCATGAAGTAGAAAATGATGAGTTATTAGATTTAATAGAATACATACCTGCGAAGGTGGGCTTAATCTTCCCATCCTTTATGTATTGCATATACTGAGGGCAACTTCGTTTCCAGTGGCCCTTCTGGTGGCAGTAATAACACTCTGCTTCTTTGGGGTCGGAAGAGGGTTTGACCAAACCAACTTTGGTTCCACTAGAAGAGGAACCATTTTGGGCCTTACCCTTATGGTGGCTCTTACATGGAGCCTTCATCTTCTTACCCTTTCCTTGGCCAATTGCCATCACAGGAGCAACCACAACAGGGGAAGATGCAACAGATTTGTCTTTGAGGTTGCTCTCAGCAGTCTTTAACAGTCCTTGGAGCTTGCTCAAGGAGACCTTCTCCTTGTTCATGTGGTAGGTCATTCTGAACTGGTTGTAACAGGAGGGCAAGGAGTGGAGGATTATGTCGATAGCCAAATCCTCATCAAACTTAACATTAAGTTTGAGAAGACGATCAACATACCTCTGCATTTTCTACAAACGAGAGGTTAGGGATTCTCCACTCCCCATCTTAGCAGTGATCATGTTAGTAATGATCTCTGGTAAGTCGGGTGTCGATCACAGGGAACGGTGTTGACTAATTAATTTATTTACTACTAAACTAACCTAATTACTAATGAGCTAAAAAGGGGTTTTTATCTGATTTTACAAGATCAGACTAACTTAATTATTTAACAAAAACTCAATCAGTAACAAAACACTTCTGTTAGTTCGAATCCGCTTTTACTTAATGGTTATACATTAGCTAGGACTATTACTGTTGGTTACCAATTAAAGAAGTACTAGCAATTTAGTTCTAAATCTACTAATTATTAATCAATTCATGTAAATCTGTGTATGGTCACACAATAGTTAACACAGAATCAATTATTAAATAAGATTTGAGCCATGAAAGATTGATTAATCAAAACACAATTACAGTCATAATATGAGTTCTCTAACACAACTTAATTCAATGATTCAATTACTTATCTAAGATTGGTTTGATCTTAGCTCTAATAAACTAGTGTTCACTATATTATTAGGTATTCAAATTCATGCAGATTTGTGTTCACTAACTACACAGAACAAGAATTTAAAGCAATCAAATAATTAATTAACGCATGCTAGGTAAAATCAATCAACACAAGTGTATCACCAACAAGTAAAGTCAAGTTTAATGAATTAAAACCATGAGTTCCAGCTTCATCTAGCTAACAAAAGCAGCGAGATTTAGCTGGACATACTAACAGCTAAACAAACAAAAACTATAATCAAAGACATGTTTAAGTGTACCAATCTATAAACCAAATTATGAACTTCTTCTTCTTTGGTGTTAAAACCAGCTTCCAAATCTTCTTTTCTTCTGAATTTCGTCTCCAGGAACCCTTCTAAGCCAGCCAAAAAGTCGCTCCAATCGTAATGGGCAAAGATATTTATATTCTCTTCAAATTTACCGTTCACGTCGTGAGAATTTAAAACTCACGTCGTGAACTCGAGGTAATCGTGATCGGCAAGGATTCCTTCACCCGGATGCTTGTCTTCTAACTCTTTCTACTCACGTCGTGAACCATCACCTGTTCACGTCGTGAGTACGTCTTTTTTGGGTGTTTTTCTTGTCTTTCAAGCTTTCAACCTCCGAAGTTCCATTATTTAACGCTTTTAGTCCCTTTTCTTCAAAATGTCTTCTTTTTTGCTGCAAAATATAATTTAACCTTATAAGTACCATTATTCTATGCAAATGAACAAAATATATATAAAAATGTACTTAAATATTGCCTAAAAATATGTATAAATATGGCAATATCAATCTCATAGCGCTGTTGCCTCACGCTCTGGTGATACCTGTCCAGCAAATCCTGATGCATTTCATACGGATACATGTCCTCATAGGACTTTTGGAGTTCGAGGTTCATGGTGGCCAGCATGATGCAATGAACTTTCATGGCATCACGCTCGTGGGCCTCAAAGGTGGCCAACTCTTCAGGAGTAGCAACATCTGGGATGATCTTTTCAAGCTTTTCATCGAGGACATATTCTTTGTCCTTGTAGCGTGTGATCATGCAAATATACCTCATCCACTCGTTGAAGTTTGACCCATCAAATGTCACCTTTTGACATAGATTCATCAATGAGAATGACCCAGAAGCGTTGTTGTTGTTGTTTGCAGACATCTGAAAAAGAAAGAAACACAGTTTGATTAGAAATGAGTCCCTAATTAAACACCCAAATGAGAAATTAGGGTTAGGACCTAACAACATTATTTAAACCTTAGAAAGGGATGCCGTACTCTAAAAGTAAATAATTTGAAGGTAAGTGAATGACGATTCACTAATTCTCACCATGAAAAACGAAAAAAAAATTTAAGTTTTAAATGTATTGAAAACTCCTAGATCTTTGAGATTCATTAAACTTTTCAATGTCATGCTTAAATCTCGATACGCACTTCAAATTTGCGACTGGCATACCAAGCATCGTAAACAAGTTATGAATAACCATGCGAACCAACATGGCGCACTCAATGTCTCTATCATCTAATCAATGTGTCGGTAAACCACACACGCTACATTGATCTATGAAAAACATCAAGTCACCCTTCGCTACCAATGTTATCCCCAAATTGATGTGCCGGTTAACCACACGCGCTCCATCAACGTTTGACAAGGATGCAAAGTGTAATTCCATGGATTAGCATCATTTTCACATTTTACCCTAAAGTAACTAAGATTGAGAATTTGTAAAAACATGTAGTTACTTTGTATCTTACATTATACTTTTAATGAGGAGATGATTGCCCTATCCTACCCGTTCGGCTAACGACCCTCCACCAGTCAAGCAAGCGGTGGGTGTGAGTGTACACCCATTAAGCGCCATTTTATAGGCATCAACCTTATACCCACCTTTTAGACCGGCTTCGTGAATGAGGCCTACTAACGGTAAGACTGACATTTTAAATTATACATATATGTATTTATTAAGCTTGTAATAATATAATAGTATAGGGTTGAATTTTAAACTTGTAAAATTCTAAGGGTTCAAAATTTAAATTATTCAAAATTAAACTTTTAATCACAAAATTTAAATTTCAAAACTTGAGGGCAAGTTTTGAACTTTTCAAAACACAAGGGCTCAAATAACAAATAATTTAAATTAAACAATTAATTTCATAATTATCTATATTTGACCTAATCCTATTTTAGTCATAAGATAATTACCAAATAATTTTAAATAATCCATATTTATCATATAAACAACTAATATTCAAAAGATTTGAAATTATCTATTGTTTTGGCAGGGATAATCATTTAAATACAATAAAATTCAGATTTTATCTTCAAAAAACGATTTAGGCATTAATCCCATGACAAAACAGCAACAAAATCTCGAAATATCCTCTGCCTGACGCACAGACTCGCCGAGTCAGACCTGGACTCGCCGAATAGGGGCAACTCGCCGAGTCCAGATACTGACTCACCGAGTAGAGTCGGGTAGAGGCAAGAAAAACGATTTTCAGCAAGCAAACAGTTAAAGCATCACATACAATTGAAACCAATCATGGATCTGATACCACTGATGGGTTTTATGCATAAGAACAATCATATGTGCTCATACAAACCCTAATGCTTGGATCTAGGTTTCTTTATTGAACATGCTTTGAATCCAAGACTTAAAACCCTTGATCTATCATATATAATTCGAAATTAACATTATGAAAACAGATCTAAGTGTTTTACCTCTTTCAAGTAGCTTGAAATCCTTGTAATCTTCTTGATCTTGAGCTTAGAGTCACAATTGTAACTCCTCTAATGGTTCACAAACCCCACAAGCAAGAAGGCAATATGAGAGAGGGTGAGAGATGCTAAAATTGGCCCTAGGGTTCTCTTGGAATCAAGTGTAGCCAATTTTCATAGCCTAGGGGTCTTATTTATACTGCAGGCTGCTAGGGTTTCAGTGTAAACCCTAACAGATAGCTTAGCCACCAAGCAGCCCAAGGAACCTTCTGGAATAAGGCCTTGGACGAAAATATGATGGATCCCCATCATAATTTCGTTCCCCCTATAGTCCATTAGCTTTCCCAACCCAAAACTCAACTATCATACATTTGACAGTTTATACCCCTTTATTTAATTAATCTCTTTTAGTCACCAAATTAATTCATATTTAATTTATGACCAATACTAATTAAATAAATGTGATTTCTCCTTTAATATATTATTCTTATAATATATTAATAAACCATAATATTCTCTCTCTCTCCTTAAATTACCTTGTCAAGTTGCTTTGGTGAAGGCAACCCAAAAGGACCATGCACAACCGGGTCAAGTACATACCAAATATAGTTACGGGCTTAGACACTAATCCAACAGAAACTTCATAGATTTTGATAGATCTACTAAAATATGGTGATATTAGTAAACAAAAACACCCCATGCAACTTATTATGAAGATGAAAGGATTAAAACATGCTAAGGATGTTTGAAACTATGTAAAATCGTGTAAAGGGCCAAAAATTGAAGTAAACAAAAAGTGAGAATCTTTTGTCAACTCACGGTTTTAAGAGGACTAAAAGAGTCATTTTTAAACGAAAATGGGTCTTTATGATATTCAAGGTTTTAAGAGGGCCAAAAGTGTAAATTTTCAAAAAAATGGGCCTCAAATTGGGCCTTCACGGTTTCATGGGCTAAAACTTGTAAATTTTTGGATTTTATGATTTAATTTGCCATTTTAAACAAATTTGAGCCAAAAATGTAAAATCTCGGTTAAAAGGGCTGAAAATATAAATTTATTTAAACTTGGGCCAAAAAGTTAAATTTATACACAACTGGGCCGAAAATGTCATTTTTCATAAAATTGGGGCCAGAAGTTTTATTTCCAACAAAAGGGGGCAAGAAATGCTATTTCGTTTAAAACAAGCCCTAAAATATAGACTTTTGGTCTTAAGGGACCTAAAGTGTCATTTTTTTATCCAAAATGTGCCTTAATTGTGAAATTTTCGGTTTTAAGGACCAAAAATGTCTTTTTACAAAAAGTGGGCTTTTTAAGTCATTTTGGTAAACAATTGAGTTCAAATAACCAACATAATAATAAACAGACTAAATACGTCACTTACATCTTCTAATTGGGCAGGAATAGACCATACATGCTTATTGGGCCTTAGTGGCCCATTTGCATGTTTAAGTGGGCCTGGAATACTCCCTACATGTCTATTGGACCTTTATGGTCCAACCACATGCTTATTGGGCCTGGAATATACATTACATGTTATTTGGGCCTTTGTGGCCCATTTGCACGCTTAATGGGCCCAGTAGACTTAAAGCATACATAGAACATTATTCACTGTGTTTCATAGTGTAATACAATATTCGCGTAAATATAGTTAAGGTTCTTGTGAGACTCGTTCATTCATTCGTACCTACCTAGTGTACAACCTTTAGTCCTGTAGTTATAACCAGAGTCTCCTGGAGGGAGAGGGAGAGTTTGTGTATAGATCTATACGGGGTTGACAACCCCGTACCTTAGCTGTTTGCTACAGCTAGACTAGGCCAGTCTAGGGTGACAAATATCTTACCTTAAACAAGTCGACGTCTGAAAAACGTCATGACAGGCAAATTAGTTATATCAAACATCGTTATAATGACTCACAAAGAAATTAACTCCAGTGTAAATTTTACAGAATACATAAACGATTCTACAATTACATTTCTATACAAACACCAACGCACGGTCTTTGGGTTTTTAATACTACAACTCTTTTACAGGTAGAAAAATATCGGATTTTTTTGGTAAAAACTTACATTATACATCACCTCTACTTACAACAGAAAACATGGGATTTTTTTGGAATACTTCCCTATTACATTTTTAAAACACACATGCTTTAATACAAGATTTGATACAAAGCGTTCAAACCATTTACTTCTTTTACAAAAAATATCGGATTTTCTGGTGTTTACTAAGTGATACAAACTTTTCATACAAATACACTTATGAACTCACCAAAATTATATATGTTGATGTTTTCAAAATAACTTGTATTCTTAGGAAATCGTTAAGCAGGTGGGCATCAAGAATATGTGGAAATCTGTTGCATTTTGATGTTACTATAAACCTTTATAATTTGGGATGTAACTCTTGTAAACAATTACAATGATGTAAACTCAGTATTGTTTTATTATTGTTCATGTGATGATGATGCTTGCCTTGTTTCTATTATATTCACTGTGATGATATTACAATATGAAGTCACCCAACCCCCGGACGATTCCGCCGTTCCAGTCCGGGGTGTGACAAATATCAAATCAACTATTCAGTCCATTAGCTTTATTATCTTCATTTACAATCTCTGGCACCCTCCCTAAAAATTCTCTTACACATACATCACACACCATACCTTCCAATGTGACTTCTACCGTATATGAAATTATGGAGGAAATCGTTTACACCATACCCTCCTACTAGTTATATTTTCATATTGATCTTCATTTAGGAACAAGACCATTCACTAAAACACTAGAAACTTTTATTGAACATGCTAGGTATCCATGCACTCAAAGGTAGGCCATCTATCTCCAACCACACCAAACGTTCAGTTACTACAAAGTTTTTTGTTACCACCCTTTTATCCCACTAGGTTGCTTGAACTTCATACATGCACTATGATACTTAAACTAAAGTTAAACCCATGCAACTCCAATCTAGTTAATATAAAAATCCGTAAATATCTTTCATCCATGCATAAATTATAAAGATTTGCAATAGTTTTAACCTTTCTCACTGTAACATCCCAATTTTCGAGTCCAAAAATTTTGTTTGTAATTAAGTAAATTATATATTCGTTTACTAAAAACATTGTCAATATCATATCAACCCGTAAACCATCATGAATAAGTCTAAAAATCACAACATCAAACAATAGCATAAATCAGAATACAATCCCAGAAAACTCAATGCGGAAATCAAATGTGTGTGTGTGTGATGCACTGCTACGCCGCCAACTCCTTCCCCTTGGATGAAGAGGTACCTGAAACCGAAACTGAAACTGCAAGCACAAAGCTTAGTGAGTTCCCCCAACATACCACATACCATACAATCACATAGCATACATACTACAGAGCAATTCTGGGGTGCCCGACCTACCCATGTCAAGCCATTCTGGGGTGTTGACTTACCCATGTCAAGCCATTATGGGGTGCTGACCTACCCATGTCAAGCCATTATGGGGTGCTGACCTACCCTTGTCAGGCCGTTATGGGGTGCCGACTACCCTCTGGTCTATCTCAACCGACATCGGGGACTATTTCACCCCCACCTCTATCATACAATAACCAAATATAATCATACGGTCAGGCATATACGGGGTACTAACCTACCCTTCGTTCCTAACGACCAAGTCAGGGAAAAGTTATCCCCTACTACTACCACTAACTCACATAGCATATCACATAAACATATCTCATAAGGATATCTCATAAACATATCACATAAGCATGCCAAGATAATTATCACAAAGACAATTATCTACCAATTACTCCTGTTGGTGGGCCGACATTGTGGCCTTAGACCCACCCCTACTGGAAGGTAACCCACCTCGATGTCGTGCAGTGTCTGAACTATCTTCGACGTACAAGTCGACTACCCTCGACTCCTCGAACCCTACACGACAATACTTCAAAGTTATTCATTTGAGTATGCAACCCTAACCGGAGTCATACCAAAACCAGGCAAAGTCAACATTGGTCAAAGTCAACACCCAGTTGACCTGACTCGCCGAGTTGGTCTACCAACTCGTCGAGTCTAGCAAGAACTCGAGAGTTCTCCTTCATTCAAACCATCGGTACCATTTTCATCCGACTCGCCGAGTTCTTCCTTGAACTCGGCAAGTTCATCTCCCTCATAAGAATGTGTCCGGTCTATGACTCGCCGAGTTGTATGAACAACTCGTCGAGTCCATCTTTAAAGATTGGGAGATTGCCTTGGACTCGCCGAGTCTGTTCATACAATTGTTGAGTCCCATGATTCCCAGGTCCCTTTCCGCGTCTAAACATCTATGAGACTTTCCTCCTTAACAACTGGTCCATCCACAGAAACTTTGGTGGTCATACACTGCGACTCGCCGAGTCCCAAGAACAACTCGTCGAGTCCATCCTTGACCAACACTATACAGTCGATTTAAATGGGTATTAACACACCAAAACCATAGAACTGGCCTCCTAATGTCCATTTTACACATAAAGTTCCAAACTTGGTACACATGCAAGGGGGTCTTTGGCCCAAAAGCCATAAAAGATGGCCTCCAAGGTGCATGGGGTGTTCATGGCAGCAAAATGGGCACCTTTGTGCCATAAAACCCCCCTAATAGACCTGGATCTAAAGCATACACTGACTTCCAACACTTAATCCCGAATACAACCTCTCTAAGGCTTAGAAAAATGAAGGAAAAGGCCCAAAAAATCAAGATCTATAGACAAAGGTTCAGCTTCATACCTCCAATAAGCTGAAAATGAGCTCCAAACTCTGGATCTTCTTGTTTCCCCTTGGTCTCACAAGCTCCTTTCCTTTTCTCAAGCTTCACAACCCACCAAAAAGCACCAAAATGGCCTTAGAACACAAAAAACGGGTAGGGTTTCGATATGATGTCTTCTGGGAGTATAAGGGATGATGGAGGCTGAGATAAAGTGTTTAAATAGGGTGCAAACCCTCAATTTAGGGTTTTACCCAAACAGCACCTGCTCGCCAAGTCAGTCTTCCGACTCGTCGAATAGGTCACTTAAACTGTCCGCAGATCTCGACTCTACTCGACGGGTTGGGCCTCCAACTCGTCAAGTCCCAGAGAAAAACACAAGAAATGATTGAATTAACTGCGTACTAGGAATTGGGTGCTACACCCACCTCACCTAGATCAAAGCTTTCAAAACCATGTATTATTAATAAGGTGGTGTTTGTTTTTTTGTTTATAAACTCTGTTAAACTCTTACATCTACCGGCGGGAAGACGTTTTAGCTCGCAGACTGTTTATTATTTCGATGAACCCAAACGTCAAAACGTTTGTAGGTCCTCTTTTCCTTGAAGATTTAAAACATGCCTTTACCTAATAAAAATGTCATTCTTTTTTCTTTTCGCTTAACATCGTCATGTTCACCTATTTCTTCCCCCGAGTTTTTTGCTTGACTTTCATCTGTCTCCCTTACTCATGTTCTGCTACTTCACCTTTTGAAGACTACTGGCACCGACACTCCAGACAATTTTTGTTGCTTTGTCGATGCTCAAAACAGAAGCGAAGGCATATGTAGTGAAGGTGGGTCCTAGGATCCATCTAATTTTTTTAATGTATTATATATTATATATCAAAAATATTTGAGACCTAACTTACAAATTACGAAGGACCTACCTAATAATGTTTAGCAAAAAAAAGTGTCAAAAAGTTTGAAGCCATATTTTATATCCCAATCCATTTAAAATAGTCCAATGCCCCAATCAACTTAAAATTTAAGTAATAGGTAATAGTCTGATCCATTTAAAATTATACAAAGGAAAAAAATAACAAAAAACATCGCCTATCAACAACACCTTCGACTTCGAGACACACATGTAACATGATCACCTTTGATCTAGATAAAATAATGAAAACGACTATAGTTGAGAACTTTGAAGTTACGTTTAAATATTTGAAGGCATACGACCCGACACACCTCTATTTTTTTACTCTTTCATTTTTTCGGTTTTATTTAAAAAAAATTCAGTTCTAGATGTTTGGTATAATCTATTCTCACTTTGTTTTTTTGATTTTAGCCATGTTTGGCTAAACTAATCTTGGTTGACTTCACAACATCCCTCAGAGTTTTTCGCGTCAGCTATTTATGATTGTACTATGATGTTATTTGACATAACCGGTTTGAATGGTTTTGGAACAACTCATTTGTATGGTTTACTATTTTAAAATTGAAATTTTACTATGAACTTTTAGGACGTTACATCACCAGAACTTATTTTTGTAATTTACCACTAGATTATGTCATTAATCAACAAACTAACATCTTTGAATAACATTCTATGCATAATTACAAACATATAAATTAGACTATCATCACGCAATATATTTTGTTATATAACCAATAGATTATGTTACAAACTATCTTAAACAAGTTTAGAACAACAAACATAAATCATTGAGAACATTATTAACTAATTTATTCTATTATAGAGTAATATATTTTATATTTGAACTAATGTATTTCATTATAGAATATCTTAAGTTCATAATAAAGTTCAAAGAATTTCAACGAGGTAAAACATTAAAAAATAACATATTCTCTGATAAAATATCTTAAATCAAACAAAAGACATCAGTCATTCAGAACAACAACTTAACATTCTAAATAAACCTAGTTGCAGTAAACAAGTTCTATTAAAAAAATAAACTTGTCCAAAGTAAAAAAAAAGTTAATATAAATATGGCTACAACAAAGTTATATTAAATATTTGGTATTGAAGATTTTTAAATTATAGAATTCATTGCAAACCCTAGATACAATAAAGTTGGATCAAAGGCTAATCATAGGTAGAGTAAACAAGTAAATTGTTACAATACACAATTTCATAATAGTGCCTCATAAATCATAATCATAGAATAATTAGAATCAAAATCAAGAATAATTTAAGAGTATTTAGCAAAAAAATAAAAATAAAACTAGTGTTGATTTATCAAATACAATAACTATATCATAAAGTAATACAAGTATATGAATTAGCCTTGACTTATCAAATTAGGAAGTAAATTTTTTATTAATCCATAAAACAATATCTTAGCTCAAATTAGGAAGTAACATATAACTTATCAAAATAGAATATCTAGAAGACCAAGTTATCATTTATCAACACTATTTTACTAAATTCTTTTTTACAAGATCGTATAATTATTTAAACAAAATAATATCTGAAACTAAATTAGAAAGAAATATATGAGTTATAAAATAAAAATACCTAGAATATCAAGCTATCAAAAATTGTTTTATTAATTTTTTTTACCAAATCATCTAATTAATCAAACAAAATAACATTTGGAATCAGATTAGGAAGTAACATTTGACTTATAAATCAAATATTTAGAATATCAAGTTTTCAAACATTATTTTACTAAATTTTTACTAGATCATCTAATTAATCAAACTAAATAACATCTAAAAGCAACATCTAACTTATCAAATTAAAATATATAGAATATCAAGTTATCAAACATAAATGTACTTACTGTTTACTATATTATCTAATTAAACAGAAAAAATAACATATAATCATATATAATAACCTATTTCACAAAATTTATACTAGTAGATAATTAATCAATTTTGTGGAATTGGGTTTTATACGATTGTTATTGCTTATGTGTTATTACTAATATGAATATCAACTCCATAAATTTATTATGTTACAAACTATCTTAAATAAGTTCAGAACGATAAACATCAATCACTCATAACATTATCAATTAATTTATTCTACTATAGAGTAATATATTATGTTTTTAAACTAATGTATCCATTGTAGAGTATCTTAAGTTAACAGTAAAGTTCAAACTATTGCAACAAGCTAAAACATTAACAAATAACATATTCTCTTACAAAATATCTTAAACTAATAACAACCATTAATCATTTGGAACAATACCCTAACAATTAAAATAAACCAAGGTGGAGAAACAAATTCTATAAAAAAAAATAAACCTACTTCAAGTTTATCATTAACTGTGACAATTGTAAAGTTATATTAAACATTTGGTATTAAAGATTATGAAAGTCTGTAATTCATTGCTAACCATAGCTATAGTAAAGTTGGATCAAAGAATAACTATAGGTGTAGTAAACAAGTAAATTCCTACAATACACAATTTCATAAAAGGCTTCATAAATCATAATCATATAATAATTAAAATCAATATCGAGAATCATGATCATAAAACAAACTAGACGAGATACTAGTGTCATCTTATCTGATTGTTGAACTATCCATTTTTATGATCAAAATCGCAATCAAGAGATCTAAAATCAGATGCATTAAAGCTTTGATTTATATCATAATGAAATCATGGTTTTCAGAATAAGAATCATAATTAGTTTCTTCAGGGTTTCTTTGAGATTTGGAAGAAAAAAAATTATTATGAACAAACTCTGAATTGATGAAAGCAAAATGTAATCACAATTCAAAAGCAGAATCTATATATGAATGTTGAAAATCAAAATGAGAATGAATCATAATTTATTCTTAGGATTTTATCGAGGATTTTTTAATAAATATTTTATAATCAAAATCGAATCGATTCAGTGATTTTCGAAAGAGTAATGTGAAGAGAATCAGAATGAGAGGAAATCAAATCATGGTAAGCTCTTCAATCACAATTGCAGATCGAGAAGAATGATGGTTTTTATTGTTTGCTGGAGGGTGAGAGTTTTCTAGTGCGTGAAGAATGAATGAATCTGTTTAACTCACGATTGCAGATCAATTAAAAACAAAGTTATGATACTACCCCTCCGTGTCTTTCATTAATCCCAAAGTTTGATAGAATTGCAAAAATCCCACCACCTCTTTATGTTTTAACTTGATTTTATCTCAATTATATCATGGTAGATTAATGTTTCATGATAGAATTGCAAAAATTCCACCGCCTCTCCCGTCGCGCTGGTATGATTGAACGTTTTGCGGCAAAAATAAATGAATGATTGATAATGATTCGTTAATTTTTAACCTTTCTTTTCTCAATTGAACTATATGTGTCTATGTAAAACGGTGACGATAAATAGCATTTTTGGCAAATAGTTTCTTATGGGGAAACAGACAATATAAATATAAGGTCCGAACATAAATATTTTATTTAAAAGTGGTTATTTTTTATTACATAATAACTAATAATAAACTCTAATAATTATTTCACAGTATAAAAATCTATTCGTCAAAAAAGTTATTTACCGTCTCTATTTTGCACGAGCACACATTTAGCATGTGTGTGTGTGTGTGTGTATATATATATATATATACAGAGAGAGAGAGATAGGTTCAAGTATTTAAAGTAATTATTGTGTTATTGTATGCATAAATGTGGGCCAATCAAAATTAAATGAAAAATTAAATAATTAAATAAACAAATAAGGGTAATTTAGTAATTTGCTTAATAACTTCCAAAAATAATCCCTATAATCATGGTATTGACATTTAACCTAATTTATACGGTTTAAATATCGTTCCCTCACCTTTGATCGATCCCATCATGAGGAATCTCGCAGGTGGCTAATCCGTTTCTTTCTGATCGATGGCGAAGAGGGTATCTCAGGGGACTGACGAGGCCGAAGAGGAAGATGGGAAGGAGCAACCAGGCTGCGTTCTTGCTTCTCCGTCGATAGGGTGCGAAGGAGGAAAAGGGATGCATAACAAACTCATACACCGACACAAACCTACACCCCCGCTTCTTTCGGTCGTTGCCTCTCAAGCAAGCCCTCATCGTCGTTAGCCAATATTCTCCCCTGTGAACCACCTGCTGGAGACCGTCGCACTCAACAGCTAAGGTTCGTTTTTGTCTGATTTTTCCTGTTGTCGTCCTCCCTGATGTAGATTTTTTTTACTAGCTTTCACTTTTTCTTTTTTTTCCCTGGTTTCTGTTATATTTCTTTGTTGTTCTATCAATTGATGCATAACAAATTCATAAAACAGCTCTAAAATAGAACGAAATGCGAATCTCTTAGGGTTTATGCATCAACTTCTTTCAGCTTCCAATAGGTTTTGTATGCATTGCAGATCTTCAATTCAAAGGAAAATGGAACGGAGGAAGTGACCTAAGTCGTAGTTCGCTTCCTCAAATTTTTGTTCATTACGTGAGTTTGAATTTCAAACCCCAAATTTTCTGTTATGTAACACTTTGTTCATTACGTGAGTTATATTCTATAACAAATTTTGTTCATTACGTGAGTCTGAATTTCAAACCCCAAATTTTCTGTTATGTAGCACTTTGCTTGTATATATGTTTGTGTTTTAGTTTTCAATTGAACCTAGATCTTATTCTTAAGATGCTTATATGATAACTGGAACAATTTGAAGGTGTGTTGTTTGTTCAACTCTGTAACAGTTTCAAGGTGCTATCTTAGGTTATGGAACAATGTTAAACCAATGAAGTTTAATCTTCAAATGGGTTTTTTTAATTTGATTTGATTTCAATATATAGAATGGATGTTTGGGTTGATTGTCTGACAGAATTCAAAGAAATTTTGGATTTGTTTAGGTTTATTTTCTAATTCTTTTAAGGTGTAATATTTTTGGTGAATTTGGAATTTGTTCTGATTGTCTAATTTTTACAGGAAATTGAAAGTTGTTTTGATGCACACCAAGCGCTCGCTAAAATGCTTAAACTGAATGGTATTTTTTTCGTTTATAGTATTCTATAAGTAAAGAATGTTTTTTCTGATAATCATGAACATATTCTGTTAGAATGCGACGAATTAATATAATTATCGGTAAATGAATTCCAATTCTATCATAATGGAATCACGAATTCCAATTATGTTGGAATGGATTATGAATATTTTCTCACTAATTTATTCATTGGATTTGTTTCCACAGAAGCTGATGCTTGAAGAACGGACCACGAAATTTGAACAATGTCTCTTAGCAACATTATTCTTTTAGAATGAATTAGTGTTATTTGTTAGATTTTGATGTTTTTTTCCCGATTTGAAAGTTTTTTAGTTTTGTTCTTTAACAATAAATGTAATTCTTAGCAATTGTTACATGTATTCTATAAGAATTAATATAATTTTTGTTTTAATTCTTCAATTGCTGGATCGAGAATTTGTTATTCTATAAGAAATATGTTCAAGAATATTTTTATTATTTTATCGTTCTAGAATATTTTTATTTTTGAACATACTCAAACATATTCTATCAGAATTTCTGAATTAAAAACCTTATAATTCATAAAATCGGATTTTTAAAATTAATAGAATCTATGATCTATTAAAATATGCAAATTTTCTTTATTAAATATATATTAATTGACTAAAATACCCTTCTAGTTAAATTAGATGGTATTTTTCGATTATTTTTAATTAAATAATATTTATTAATCATTTTCTTAAAATAAGTAAAATGATTGGCCCACATTTATGAATATAATAACACAATAATTAGTTTGAATAGAATAACCTAAGCCTATGTCTGTGTGTGTGTGTGTGTGTATATATATATATATATATATATATATATATATATATATATATATATAGGGTTATGATCAAATGTGAACTTCAAATATTGTATGAATGTATGACTAATTTTTGTCCATTGGATTAAAAGAAATGAAGGGTTATGATATTAGGATACATGTTATTAACATGTGGTAACGTTTACCATATAATTGCATTTAATTAATTGTAAGAGGGGTTAAAAAGTATATATGGAAGGTGAATTTTCATAGGAACTGTAACCGTTTTTTTACAAAATACTCAAAAAACTTGAAACATACTTCATTCTTTAAGATTTGTGTTTTCTTTTTTCGCCACTTATGATATTTGATTTTTTTATTGATCATGATAACAATTAAGAATTAATTTGACTTATTTTATGTCATTATTATGCTTAAGAATTACAATCTTTTAACAATTCTTAGGGTTGATACAAAATTAAGAATCAATCTTTTTTAAAAGTATAACTTTTTATATATCATGAAAATCGTTAAGAATCGATTTATTAATTAAAACTCCATGGTTGATGATAAGAAAGATTATGAATGATATTTTTGTAAGAAATTTTTGTAGAACAAAACATTAATTAGATGTCATAACTGACATTCTAAAAACATAGTTCAACATTCTTGAAGAATAAAACATTAATTCCAATTGCATAACCAAAATTTTTTAAACAGTAAAAAATATATATGTTCTTGAAGAATAAGACAGGAAATTCTTTAAGAATATCTTTATTTGTTTCGTTAATTTTTATTATTATTGGGCATTCATTCTTTTAAAAATAAAAACATTCTTAAAGTTTAAGAGTCCATATAGATATTCTATGTGAATTACACATTCTTTAAGAATAAGATTATGTATATTCTAATTAATAAGAATCATATAAAAACTAATAAAAATCATAATATAATTTGTTGATGCATTTTACAAAATTGTTAATAAATGCTAAAAGAATATACATTCTAAAAGAATGAGGTTTTTATAAAACCTAATACAAATGATAGTATAACTAGTTGTTGCATTCTGCAAAATTACGAATACATGTGGAAAGAATATACATTCTTAAAGAATGAGGGGTTTTTTTAATGTATATTCTGAAAGAATATCATAGAAACAAAGAGAATAAATATAATTACTACTGCATCTCTATAAAAATCATGTCAATGAAGACAACACTTCAAGATTAAAAAAAAACGATCCTCCTTTCTTTTCCTCTGCGATTCTCCTTTTTCATGTGTGTGTAAAAAATTCAAGAACTCAGGCTCAAAAAAAGGGATCACCTTCTTAACTGAGTCCATAGACTTTGCTAATTGCTGCTCCTCAACTATGTTAGGCTACTTGAACACAAAGAAAACTAAGTTAATTTCAAGCTCACATGAAAAAAAAAATAACAAGGCAAAACCACTAAGTTAATTTCAAGGTCATATGACTAATATGTGTATCATTCTTAAAGAATACATCACATAACAATAACACATCATTTTTTAAGAAAATATATATTACAATATAATCAAGAATATAAACTAGCAAACTAACAACCATTTTATAACAAAAAGCAATAATATATACAACATTTGTAAAGAATATACACAACCTTCTATGCTACATTCTTTAAAATTTTATAATATTTTCGAAGAATATAATAAAATTATAATAAATAATGTATTCTTAAAGAATTTGTCATTATTCTTGAAGACTTTGTCATCGTTTTTGAAGAATATGTTTTTGTTTTTATGGGTTTCCCGTGGACACATCAAATATCAATGCTAATGCTAAAAAAATACCCGAAAAACAAACAAGCAAATTAGTTATAAAAAAAAACAAAGGATATCACTGGTTACTAAAAAAAATCATAATGAAAACATATGATTTTCTTTATTTCATCCACTGTCTATATGGTTAATTTAAATAATTTTTGTAATTACATTAATACCTTCAAAGTATCCAAGCTCTGTACATATGGCTAAGAAAGTAATTCAACCAACAAAAAAAATGACACTTTATATTGTGTAGACGTGAAAGAAAATTTGCTCATTACACATGTCTATCTATTCCTTCGATATATCTTCTAAAAAACGAATAAATTAAACCCCCCGTATCCAATTTTTCATCAAATCCATAGGAAAACCATATAAATAAACAAGAGTACTCAAAAGAATTCTTTTACCAACATAATCGTATCAGTCTTGAAAAATTACATAAATCAAAATCATAATAAAAAAACTCACCTGATGTGTTGTTTTTAGCGATTCAAATACCAAAAATCAACAACAAAATCAGAAAACACAAACTCAGCAACTCAATTTTTTCAAAAATCAGCAAATCGAAATGTTTTTTGGAAATCAGATTAAGAAATTACCAAATCCAAATAAGAAATCTGCAACTACATTTAAAAACTATGTTCCAGTGAGAACACTTCAAGAAAGAAAAAGCAAAACATTTACTATAAATCTTTCTCAGGTAATTTTTCAGTAAGTTTGAAGTCAAGTGAATCATCTAAGCGCAAGCCGAACAGGCAAATGCCCTAAACTTCATAAGATGTGGTTATTTTGTAAAGCCCTAATCTTAAAAAAAAGGAAGAGGAAGATGCCTCATGGATATGGGTTTTATGAGCAAGAATAGCATAGCCCTAATTTCATATTGATGAGTAATTACCTTGAAGAATCAGTCCCAATTGGTAGAAATTAGAACTTTATGTGGCTGCCTAAGTGAGAAGAACATCATCATCTTCACTTCCGACCACCACCACCGCTGTCAGCAGCAACTTCGATGCACCAGAACCACCGCAAATAAAATATATTCGTTGGTGCCTTCTTTTCTTGCCACTGTCTTCCCTTTTTATCGTTCTCGTCTCTAATTTCTATTCACGAACGAACACGGCAGAAAAAGTGTGTATGTGTGGTTTTCCCTTGACCGGACTACACATTGCATTCACATCCATGATTTGGTGAAGAAGACTGCGTAGGGTTCTAAGTGAATGAACGATATACTAGTCATGCTTCTATAATTATCGGCTGTTAATTAATGTTATTTATTTAATTGATTACTAATTTACCATTTTTGAAACGAGTGGTTCACAATTAGTTATACACTCACACAATATTTATACATTATACATGAACCTAACTCTCTCTCTCTCTCTCTCTCTCTCTCTCTCTCTCTATATATATATATATATATATATATATATATATATATATATATATATATATATATATATATATATATATATATATATATAGACCCTTGTTTTTTTTTGAGATATGAGGACTCAATTGTAACCCGTCATTTTGAAGACCAAAAACAAAAAAAGAAAATTTTAAAATGCAAAATAAATGAAAATTAAAAAAAATAGTATTAATTTTGTCATTGTTTATATCCAAAATAAATAAATAAATTACCGTTTTTTATAAATATATGTGAAATATGTAACAAAATTTTACCTATAATAATATATAACATATTCTAACGATTCTATTCAATTATTAAAATATTTAACAATTCTATTTAAATATTTACGGTATAGAATATTAAAATATTCTAAAAAATCTATTTTTTTTTTTTGGAAAAGGTAAGTTTTGAATCTATTGATGACAAACAACCACAGACCAACGGCGAATGCATTTTTCAAACGTCTTTAACATAAGTAAGAAACTCTTTGTCCTTCTGAAGAATGACCATTTCTTCTTCTGGCAGTTGCACATTTGCCATAATACCATCTCCAGATGCAGTATCCATCAAAACGATAACATTCTTACCAACATTTGGAAATCGTATTATTACTTCTACTGGTTTACCCCACCCGAAATCCACTTGATAAAATGGAACCCTACACACGCTTGTAATATAATACAGATCACCCTGTAAGTTTGATATTGCGTTTGCAAACTTTTGAACTAATTCTTGCTCATCTTTTATTCCCTCAAGTTCCATTTTTGCTTTCCTTATCCTAGCAATCACCTCACCCAGTTTGATTTTACCGGAATCGTCCATCTTTGCTACCCCATACATAGATAAGTTACCTGCTGCTGTTTCAGGATAGTTTTCAACAAATTTATTCCTCATGTTCACTGTTATAGTCAGGTTTGATGGCTTTAAAGAACCTGAACTTGTTGTAGCTGCACTAACTGCATGTTTAAATAGTAGAGATGTCACCACTTCAACTCGAGTAGGGTTGATTGGAGCTGTGCCCATGGCAATAACCTTGTTCTTGAGCTCCTGTAGTTTTGAATTGGGAAACACAAATCTCCTCGTAACATAGTTTCCTTTATCCAAGTTGTTAACATTGAAATCAGGCATTCTAGTGTTATCAGTTTTGGAGGATGAAATGAAACATGGGTTTATGGGTGACCCACAACGTGCAACAGTGGCCCAATGGTTAACGAAGTTGGCTATCGTTGCTCCATCAGCAAACTTGTGTGACATGGACAGAGCAACAGCGGCTCCACCACCAGAAAAATGATTAAGCTGAACCTTAAGCAACAAAGGGCTAGAAGCTTGAGGAGTACAAGTGAGGCCATAAGGAAAGAGTTGGTCTATGAATTCGTCTTGCACATTCTTGTGAATGAAGTCATCCAGTGGGCTATCGTTAAAAGCTTCCAAGAACTCGACCCCTTCGTCATTGCAGTTGATTTAAGGTTCAGGAGGGCTTGGAATCCTCCCCGCCAAGGGGTAGTACTGTGCTAAACACTTTGATAGCGATTGCGTGTCATCTTTTTTGTAGTTTGGGTAGAAGAAAACAAATGCCAGGAGCACTTCGATCAAGTAAAGAGAAGTTATGAGTTTTGAGGTGTAGAGGTGTTGGGGAAGATGGTTTAATGGTTTCTTGAGATATGATTGTGTGAAGTTATCTTTGGAGCTTTGCCATGATCATGTTCATTATTAATAATCGACAAGATTGCAAGTAATATACGTCGTTATTTATAGGGCCCTAATTAACTGAATGGCGGCAAAAGGCAGAAATAATGGCCGTGAAAAAGTCAAATTCTTCGTCTTGCACCACTTAATTATTGTTAATGCTACTTGATTGGGCTTACATAATTTTCTTATATAGTTATGGGCTATATTACGTAGGATTATTAAATATTAAAGACTGTTTGAATGTTTCTAATTGATATCTTGATTCATTGTTTTTATTTCATTTGGGTTATTGTTATGGTCCGAGTGATCATTTATTCAACTATAGGACCCTTATATCTACCACATTTTAATTAATTGGGTTTTCTCCATCCAATAAGGAATGACTTGTTATTTAATTAACTAGAGAATTACAAAAACATGTCAATTGACTCATTTAATCACTTGTGATCTGAGCACTAATATATTGTTGAAATAAAATTATTATAAATTAAAAAACTATAATCTAAATAAATAAATAAACTTAATTAATAAATAGTGTAAAAAATTATGTTACTAAGGTTAACCATTACAGATCCTCTAAGATCAAAGTCATCTTCCTCTCATATTTCTTTAATTGCGATTCAAAAAAGGTTATACACAGTCAATACCAGTATACCACCCTATCACTATTCACCCTCATTCTTCTAAACATCATAACTATATATATATATATATATATATATATATATATATATATATATATATATATATATATATATATTTTTATATAGAAATTTAGAAACCACTCTACTTTTGTTCAATACACCAAACATTCAATACCTTCTTGGAGCAAATCCCTCTTTGGGTCTAGCCCTTTTAGCTTTCTCAACCTCCTTAAGAACAGCAGCATGCTTTGTACCCCTAAGATGAGCTGCCATCACAATACCACTGGAGCAAGATGCATGACAAATCTCACATAAAAATGGAGTGGCAACATTTTCCCCCCTTTTCTGCAATTGTTGTATATTGTATTTGTGTCTCCCACTATTCGCATGATCCTTCACTTGAGTAACTGTACACAATGTTATCTGACAAATCTTGCAAACAAGTCCGATTGTTGGTTTTTTCGGTTTTATGCCACTTGTAGATGGCTCTTTTCTCTTTAAGATTGTTTGACTCGTGGGATGAACCTATATGTATATTTGTTCTTGTTAGTGTCATTTGTTTTTCTTTTTTTTTTTGTATATAAATGAGAAACCATAATAAAAATGAAAAATTAGGCTTATAAGATCTCACTTGGGAAGGTGGAAAAGGATTAGATGTCACGTGGGATTGGGAAGGTAGCAAAGGATTTAAGTTGTTGAGTTGCTGGTTTTTCAAGGCCTCCATTTTATGTCGATATTCCATTTCTCTTTTTAGAGCAAGATCCACAGGCATTACATTATGCAGTGTAACCATCTCGTCATCCATTTTTGCTACACATGTCAACATATACATATAAATTAACTACAGGTTTTTACTGGAGCATAAATAATGGTAACTATGTCCATCACAATATTACAATAACTTTAGCACAAACTCCAAATCAAACCAAATTTACACCAAAAACATCAAGATCAAACAGAAACAGAAAATTCATTGTCCAATAATCAGCATACATGGTTTTGAAACAAAAACTGAAATAAAGCCATTTGTAGTTTTCATTACCAAGTTATCATAATTCTATCACTGGTTTCGTTAATAGTAGGACCACAACATAATGTAGTTTTCCTCTCCAATTTTGATCAATAAAAATGTATGCTTATTTTCTACATAAAATCATATGACATTTAACCATTTGGTTGACAAAATCCTTTTAAAAGAGCAGTAGAGGTGTATCTGTGTTAAATGTGTATGAGAGTGTGATACAGGGATGTTCTGTAATGCGTAATGAACAATAATTTTAGCTCTGAAACAAGCTCCACTGGAAGATTTAGAAGTTCTGAAACAAAATCATGATCGGCTAAGTTCACAGAAGAGTGGAGAAGGAGGAACCGAGGAAGGGATTTAGGGAGGATCGAGGATATTACCTGCACAGAGTCAATGAGAAGGATGACCGGAAGAGAGGCAGCAGTCGACGCGACGGCCGGACAGCGACGATGTGCGAAGAAGAAAGAACCGAATCGGGGAGCCAAGCCAAGGGGAGAGGAGAGTGTGAGATTACTGATTAGATTTAGGGATTTGGGCTAGAAGGTTCTAGAGGGCAATAACGTAATTTCATATATAAGTGATACTGATAATCGCTGTATTTTGTTAAGCAAGAACCAATTCTACTTATGGTTTTTTTAATTTCAAATAACTGATCACTCCAACATCCATCGGTCCACCATTTTGAAATCGGCTTTGAGATAGTTCCTCACGGGGATCGGATTTGTGGGTATTGTGAGTCGAAGAAATCTGGGAAGAAATTAGCATTACCACTTTACCAGCTAAAAAAAAAGGGAACAAGATGGTGTATAGCCAGTGTCTTTTGAACCAAAGTTGTTAAAGATTGAAATTTCATCTTTTAGATCGTTTACGTTTTGTAAGATCATAACCATAACATTAGATTTAACTTTTAAAGCATTAAACATAATTGTTGTTGCTACAAATTGCAAAAAATAGGAAGAAATATCAAAAGCATAAAAAGTAACAAGATAGTCTTGATTACATACAACTAAATAAGATCATATAAAGAAAAGCATGGGTGTCACGATGTTTTGCATAATTCAAGATGAATAGACATAATGAATGAAGCGATAATACTCAATGATACTTTTTACCTTTAACGATATGTGATACTAGATTTCAAGTTGCATGGACAAATTTTTGAGATTCGTCTATATAATAAACATTAACGAGGTATGATCGGATTAGATTAAGATCATCCTAAGTATAAATTTTGCTTTTATTGAGATGGTTTCATTTGAATGCAAAATCTTTAATAAAAAAATAAAAAAATAAAAAAAAAACTATCTTCTAATAATAATGAAGTTTCTAATTAGTTAAAACTAATAATAGTCATCAATAACATAAAATCCACAAAAATAGTATGTTTGTTTTGATAAAAAAAACTTATTGATTATGTGAATAACGTCGTGACAATTTTTATAAAAAAAATATCCGAATAAGTTATTTTAAAATTAATTAATCATATATTAAAACACCCGTAAGTCGAATGTTTTAACTAACTTAAAATATTTTTTTAATAATCAAAACCATGGTTATGACAAATAGGTCCCAACGTTATGAACGTCAAAGTTTAAAGTAAACTTTTTAAAAATAGAAGAGTATAACAATCTAAAAGTCGAACATAAATTTAAAAGCAAACCACTACATGACATTCTAAATGTCCAAGTATCATCCTCCATCCTCATCCTCAAATTATCATGAATACATATCAAAATACATAATTCAAGCTTGAAAATTCTATAAAGTAATAACGAGGTCAACATCTTTAAAGTTGAAGATGCCATTTAGATATTATAGATGAATACCTCAACATATTTAGAAATCGTCATATATATATTATTATCATAATAGGTAAAAACAAGAGAAAAAGTAGAATCTTGCACAATGTCATACTCATCATTGGTGGTTCATCATATGTCATCATTTGTCGGTTAAGGGTATTTGTCATTCGTCATTAAAGAGAAATTGTCATTCGTCATGAAGAGGGAATCATTATTTTTCATTTGTAAAACATCATTAAAACACTAACACGTCATATAATAAGTGCAATGCTTTTGCTTCTAATTCTCAACCCTGGTTATCTCAAGTCCAACCTCACATTCAGGTCATTGAAAGGAGAACTTGTCCAAACATTGATGTCACATTTGTCAAACATCACTTGTAGCATGTTGCCAAACATCACATAAGTAGACCGTTATAACTAGGATAATGTGCTCAGGCATTACACAAGATCCACATACAAGGTAACTAGCCTCATATACAAATGGAGGATATCTAGAACACCGCCACAACATCATTTTTCATTATTGGTTCTTGTGATCATCGTTAATGATCACTCAGATCATAAACACATCCTAGATGCACACAAGTTTATAAGTGAAAATCAGGTGCAAAAGAAATTATAGTTGTCCCTTTTTATCATAACACACCTTTCAAACATATATATACTTTTCATGCAATGCAAGCGAATACATATAGTATTACATGTAGTACATAAGGAACACAATGTATTACATGTAATACATAAGGAACACAACATCATTTAAAAATCATAAAGAAAATATGGACATGTATTTTGGTATGTACTCACCTCTAGTTGTGGTAAATAGCACATGACTTGTGTGCCTACTATTCACCTATAAGTAAACATAGGTATTACTATTTACTCCTTAACCCATTTCATGGTCTAAAACAAGGTTGTCAAGATCGGGATCCTACCTATGATCGTTTTTGGGTTTGCAAGATCGGGATCGAGATCTTAAGATCCCACAAAATAAAATATAATTTTAATTTATAATATTTAATCATGAAAAATATTTCAAACATTTAATTTTTCATTCAAAAGTTATAAAACTTCAAAATATTAGTCATAAGTCACAATAAAAAATGATAAATGGTAGATTGGTAAAGGGTAAAAGACATAAAGTGGTAAAAAAAATTCATTTGCAAAAAAAAATAATAATAAAAAAATAAAGGAAGGTAGGATCGAGATCTGGATCGGATCAGATCTCGATCCTATGATTAGGGGTGTTGATCGGGTAAAATTTTCGGGTTTCGGGTAATTCGGGTTTTTCATGTTAAGAAAATTACCCGTTACCCGACACAAATTAAATTCGGGTAATTCGGGTTTGGGTAATTCGGGTAATGGGTTGGGTTCGGAAAATTCGGGTATTACCCGATTTTTTTTTATTTTTTTTATTATTTTTTTTTAATAAATTTTATTGGCATCTAAAAATAAATTCAATGAAATAAATATGTCATGATCTAACTTTGAACATTGAGATTTTTTAGTCAATTTAATCTAATCTAATAGAATCAAAAAATAGTTTAATATTTACACTAGATTTATTATTCATTGTTTTAGATGAAAGATTTGTAAACTAAAATACTAGAAATAAGCCAAAATCGAATGACAAAGAAAAATATACACAAATGCATTTTGATTAAATAATAACAACCAAAGTCAACCATTTAAATTACTTGATATTAATGTATATGCATGTATTTAGCATTTACCAAAAAACTCAGGTTTTAAATCTAGAAAACATAGATAACCATTACATATTATAAAAATAATAACATGTCATGTTCAAAAAGACATTCATAAATATACTCGTTCTTCTTGCACCTTCACTACTTCATCTTGCTCAATTCTATATAAAAAAAAGTCAAATAATGTTAGTATTAAAAAGAAAAGATATTAAATTTACAGTCATTAAAATAATCAACGATAAACATTTACCTTTGTCAATTTGTTGATTTTCTTCCCAATCTTTTTCATAATCGATTGTGTCACTTATGCTACCCTAAATCCAGTCTTGTGTACAAATTAAACTTTCAACAATCTTAGGAGTCAAAGAACTCCTAAACGGATCCAAAACCCTCCCACTAGTGCTAAAAACGGATTCCGAGGCCATGGTTGAGACGGGAATGGCGAACACATCTCTTGCCATCAATGATAGAATCGGGAATCTTGGACTATTCACTTTCCACCAATCTAGAATACTAAACATTTCTGAGTCGTCTTCAACACTCTCTTTCAAATACTTTTCTAACTCCCCAATTGATTCAACTATGTTCGTCTTCATCTTTTCTCTTAGTTTATTTCTCAAAGGGGGATTAGGTGCCATAAACTCCGGGTTTTGGCGTTTCCCTAGTATCGATGATGAAGTGGTAGACTCGGCGGTACTTGAAGTAGAACTTGGAGAATGAATTCTAATATAATCATTATATAATTCATACATAGAATCCATGATATATTTCTTTTTTGCCTCCACCCCCTTTTCTCCATAACGATCCTCAAGTAGTATAACCAAATACTTTACTTTGTTCCTCGGATCAAGAATCAAAGCAAAGTAGAGCAATAAATTCATTTTTTCTGTCGCCAAAATACTTATCAAACTTTATTTTCATGGCCAATGCAGTATCACACAGACTAGAATCGGAAATAGCATCATCCAAGAGCGTACGAATGGAATATATATCTTCAATGCATGTGTTTGATGTCACATAAAGTGTCTCAGAAATCCTCAAAGTAACATCATGAAAAGGTTTTAAAAAATGACATACATTCCTAACCCTTTCCCAATCGCTTGATGAAGGAATCGACAAACCCGCCTTTTCAATTTCGCACCGAAAATCAAATTCCTCAAGATCATATCTCTCAAAAGTTTTTTCGTAAGCTTGGGCAATTTCCAACATATGGTAAGTAGAGTTCCATCTTGTTGGCACATCTCTCTTCAAGTGTTTTGTTATACCGGGATTAGCAACCTTAGCAAACTCGGTAAACTTATGAATTCTAGAAGGTGATTGTCTAATCCATTTAACCGCCCATCGAACTATCTCAACCGCCTTATCAACTTTTTTATGCCATCTTGCACCACTAAATTTAAAATGTGGGCAACACATCGAATGTGCATACATTTCCCATTTAGAAGACACTTGTTGGAGTTTTGAAAACTTTTTTTCAAGAAGTCAATTGCCACATCATTTGCACTTGCATTGTCAACAGAAATTGTTAAAACATTTTCTATTTCCCACTCCATTAAACATTTCTCAACCATTTTTCCAATATCAACCCCACGGTGACTCTCTTGAGAAGAAAAACACAACACTTTTTTTTTTAATTTCCATTCGTTATCAATAAAGTGGGCGGTGAGACACATATAACATGATTGTTGTTTAGAAGTCCATGTATCAGTGGTCAAACATATTCTACCAATGTTTTTTTAATAAATTCACAAATTTTTTCTTTTTCATCTACAAACAATTGGTAGACATCTGTTGTGCTTGTACTTCTACATGGAACTTTAAACAATGGTTGAGTAACTATTGTAATACCTAAAGCCCGCACCTTCTACAAAGCTAAATGGAAGTTCGTCAACTACTAACATGTGGGCTAGAGCCTTCCGACTATCATTTTGATCAAATTTCCAAGTTGACAATTTGTTTTCATCACCATATTGGAAAGCTAGTTGTGTTTGTCCACCACTAAGTTTATCCGAGTAAGCTTTACATTTAGTCAAATGATAACCTAGATTTTTGGTCCCATAACCACTTGATTCGCACTTGTATTTCCCGCCACCACAATGCTTACATTTGCATCTTTGCACACCATTTTCGTCCTTATACCTTCCAAATTCTTTCCAAACTTTCGATCTTGGATTAAATTCTTAAGTTTTTTTCACATTTTCTTGTGGAACTTGATCATTGGTTGGATTTTCAACTTCAATTGTCTCATCATCCACTTCAATATATTCATCCGTTTTTGACATCTAAAACAGAAAAAAAAATCAAAACAAAAAAATTGTTAAAAACATAATAATGAAGAAAAAAAAGATCATAATAGTTTATTGTCTAAATCGGTATAAGATCATGATAAAAAATTACACAATTTGACTAAGATCATTTAACATATTATCTATCCAACTTACCTGTTTAAGATAATAAAAACTTAGTAGAAAACAAAATTATTACATGTCTAAAGATGAATAAATTTGAAAAGAGTAAACAACAATTCGTCGTTATTCACTATTATTACATTTCCCAAAAAGAAAAAAAAAAAAAAAAAAAAAAAAAAAAAAAAAAACTGGAGCAGGTGATATCTAAAACTCATTTAACTTATTGTGCCAAACTTGGTGTCTCACAGTAATTCTTCTTCCATCATATGTGATAGGTTTTGTGAGAGAAGTTTTATAACAACCCTTGTTATACAACATTCCAGTTGTTGTTACTAAACATCTATTTAAAAAAAGATGTTCAATTCCCATAATGTATCTTTATAACAAATTTATTATATTACATTACAGTACACCGATCCACCATTCATTTGTTTGACATAAAAAACTCAAGAATGCAAATAGAACACCAAAAGTTGAACATAACCAGGTAACAAGATTCAGAATGCAAATAGGAGAGCAACACAGCATAAATGAATTAAAAATAAAAAAGAAACAGATGCACACTACAAAACCTTAACTTCAAAATTGAAATTGTTAGTTATATTTGGTGGTCGATTTTTCACACTAAATCAAAGTGTATAGCTGAAATCGAAGTAATCAGATTTAGAAACCAAGACTGCACACCTTAATATCATATGATTAACTAAAAAAATGGCGATAATTGATGACCGGTACGAGACTGAGAACTAACCTACGATGACGAGCTGCTGACCGGCGACGACCTGATGTACGGTGACAATGACTTGATGACCAGCGACAACGATTGATGACCGGTGTTGATGATACGAGGAATGACGGACGAGGTTTTTTTTAATAAAAAAAAATCTAGTTGTAGAGAGTAAAGAGAATAGAATGAGGGGATTGGGAGGGGAATTGGGCGGATTACAGATAATCGGACATATACCATACAGGGATCATAAATGGGTTTTAGTATTGGGCCATTATTTTTTAAGGAAAAATCGGGTAATCGGGTAAACCCGAAACCCAACTAAGATACCCTTTACCCGACCTGAAAAAAAAACCGGGTTACCCGAATACCAGAAAAAACTAACCCGATACCCGATTTATCCGACCCGATTTACCCGATACCCGAAAAAATCGGGCGGGTAATTCGGGTAACGGGTATTTTCGACAGGGCTACCTATAATCCTACCTACGATCTTACGATCCTACCCCAAATACGATCTTTTTACGATCCGGATCGTTTTTCATACCTAAGATCGTAGGATCTTACAATCCTATGATAATGATCGCGATTTTGACAACTATAGTCTAAAAGACTTCAAGATATCATTCCTTTCCATACTCATAATCATCACCAACAACGGTGATGTTTACATCCTTTCCATTCAACATCTTTTATCAATCTATGTGATTAATTAGGGTTTGTTGGTTCTCATTCAACTTTGGAAATTCCCATGAAAATACATCAAGGACAATCCCTAGATTACAAACTCCAATGAATCATAATGACAACGTGGGTTCATCAATGGATCCCATGGAAGTTACTAACATCAACAAACTCTAATTTCAAGCCTTTAGTTGTATTCTAATCATTCCTAACCCTAAGCTTCGTGTTTTTAAACTTCCCATGTACGTATAAATCTGTTTTAATGCATCAAGATTACATAGATCTATTTTATGTTTTTTTAGGTTTTGTGTATAGCATCTGGGACAACATTACCGCTATTGTGGGGATGTTATCCTTGAGTTCTATTCACTCATAGAAACCGTAGGAGTAAGGTCTTGCATTGGTCTAGGCAGGAAGAAAACGCCTAGAAACACATCAAGGCTGCTGTCGGTTTGTAAGGCATCCGGGCAATATCAAAGCCTTAAGGGCCATTTTCCTCATTCTCTTGCTTCAAAGGGGCTGTTACACGTCCATAACAAAGAAATCCCAGTATAGGTTATTCGAGGGGATTTTTAATTAAGCATGTAACGGCTGTTTTCAATAGTTTGGGCATTATCAATTTATCATGATTCATGATATCTAAGTACTAAGACATGAACAGCAAGAACAAGGCTACAAAGGCTGATCACCATGTCTAAAACTCACCCACGAACACAGTGGTGTTGTGGTGGTTTCCCGGCGGTATAGGGAGGGGGGGTGCATGCTTTATGTATATATAGGAAAACCTTAGGGATCAAGAATAATCGAAAAACTAACCTGTAGGTTGATCGTACATCAGCAAGAACAAGTTTTCCCTTTTTCTTTCTTCTCGGCATCGCACACTCCCGTCTCTCCGATATCCCTCTCCTCTTCACTTTCTCTCTCTTGGCGGCTTAGATACTCTAGGGTCAACATATGTGTACGTATGTATTGCGCAAAACGCGATTGCATATATATGGAGGCAAACAACGCAAACCAGAAGCTGCGTATGGGTTTGCTTTGTATATTGTTTTAAAAAAAAATAAATTTTACACTTATGGTCCCTGTACTATTCCCTTAGTTGCCCTACAATCACTTTATGAAAAAAAAAAAAAATAAATAAACTTTTAAATGAAGAAACACCATTGATCTGAATCCAAACAAACCTACAGAACAAATCGGCGGTTCCAAGCCAAAATTACCGAAACAACCTCACTCTTTTTGTTAAATTACACTCTCGAAAACTGTGAGCTCAAATTCTCCCCACTCATTTGAAGTACAGCTGCATGTCACTCGCATCAAATCGGTATGTTTGTCTTCACACTTTCCCTCATTTACCCTTTCTACTAAACAGCGTTTCCCACTTTCAGGGCGCAGAAACCCATCTTCTTAAGTTAACAGAAATTACACACAATTTTACGTATAGTGATTGTGCGAAGGTGTGCAAGAGCATAGGGGGAAAATGGAGAAAGCATTGGTGAAAGTCGGAAGCATCAAAGCTAAAGCAGGAAGCTATTGGATTGCAAAGAAAGCTAAACAGGAGTTGTCCAACATCTCCGATGACCTAACTGTATGTTTGATTTCCCCTGTTTTCTCTTAATTTTATGTCTGATTATCGATTATCGTTAAAATGTAGCTCGATTATCTGGTGGTTTTGTTGTTAACCTAGAACTTACAATGTTTAAATCTCGCAGACTTTATCAACTACTGTTGAAGAGAAGGCAAAATGGATTTTTAACAAGCTCAAAGGTACAAAGTCAAAATCAAAATCCAAATTCAGATTATCAGTATTATTCGCGATTAACACCAATGACGAGATTATTCATGTTAAATCACAGGAAAACCGGAGAAGTCCTTGCCGGAGCTCCTCCGTGAGTTCAACTTACCACCGGGTCTTTTCCCTGACAACATAGTATCTTATGAATTTGATGAAACAAAGGGAAAACTAGTGGTGCATTTGCCCTCAGCTTGTGAGGTAAGCTTCAAGGACTCATCTGTCATAAGGTACGCCACTCGAGTGAAAGCCATTTTGTTGAGGGGAAAGTTGAGTAACATTGAAGGAATGAAAACAAAGGTGTTGGTATGGGTCAAAATCACAAATATTGCAGTTGAAGGTTATCGATCAGATAAGGTCTGGTTTACTGCAGGAGTTAAAAGATCTAAGCCTAAAGATGCTTATGAAATTCCTAGTGTTGCCATTCGATGTCAAGAATTTTGAAAACTGTATCAAATTGACCCTAAATTTTCTACTTTTATCGCTGTGTTTGGATTTGCGTTGCTTCTTACAAGTTTCATTTTACATATTGATATTATTATTAGTAAATACATTGTTATCATTATCATGGGTAAATAATGCAAGTATGTTGTCATTTGGGATAAAGAAATATAACAACATATTTTGGGTTTGTATATTAAATCGGTTTTGTCAAACAATGCAAAATTCAAATAGTTGTAATTATCACATTTGCAATTCTAAATGAGCAAAATATTGACATTCTTTGGGTTTTAAATCAATACTTTCCTATTTCACTACTATTTTCTAAACACAATAACAAAACATGATCTTTTTATCAATATATCATATATCATATTGGGACTATGTTTGTTTCCCGGATGATTTCATATATTCCTATAAAGTTCTCAATGCTCAGCAACACAATGATGCACCATTCCAAAAGATCCGACTTCCGATTTTGCAGTGCTTCTTGTAGAAAATGAATATTATGCTGCAAAACAAGCAAACAAGAAAGAAAAATAAGATTCATATTCAAGATTTTAATAAAACAAATTCTGGTGTGAAAAGTTACCTCAACAAACTTCAATTTATAATCAAGATTTCCAAACCGTTGTGTTACTTCATATTCCTCACGAAGGTACTCATATATTTGAGCATATTTTGCCTCTCTCCAAGCAATCTCTGATCTGAAAAATAACAACAAATCCTTTCATTTTACAAACTTCAATTTATAATCAAGATTTACAAAACAAAACAGGTTGTACAAAAGACAAAATACCCTCATGGAAAATTGCAATTTACCTGTCGAAAATTCCTACTCTAAGAATTACATCAGCAAGATTTGAATTAGCTTTTCCAACAAGTTGGAAAAGCTTCTTCCTATCCATGGTAAATGTGCCCGTTTTCTCCATTACCCTATTGATATATGTAAATTCTTCAATCATACCATCAACCTTTTTAAAAACAAAACATGTAAAATTGTAAGATAAAATGCATAATTTCATATTCACACCTAAATAGAAAAAGGTGATTGTTTGATTTGATACCTGTGAAACAAAATAATCCAATGCAATACTTTGGCCAAGAACACTACTAATAGTACGTATGCTGTCAATATCAAAGTTTCTCAGAACAATGTAATCTGGGCCACCCTGCATATCCTCCATCAACAATGGCTTCTCCTTCACCACATAATCTGTTTGTTTACACAACCACACATGCTTTATTAAGGCAGGGGTATTATGGACCAAAGTGTTTGAAAAAGAAAAGATGTTATAGTTAAGTTAACTAACCATCTTTTCTTGTTTCTTGAAGCAATCCAGAAGCATGTCTTCTAATAATGTCAAGGTAAGACTCAACCTCATGATCTTCAACATTAAACAACACAGCAGATCCGTATTGGAACACGACCATATAACTATGGGAGCTAGGGTTTTCTTCAACATCAATGTCCTGAAGTAAAAACCTTTTCTAAATTAGACTTTTGTAACAGAAAGTTCTAGAATGAAAAAGTGTGACAAAACCCAAACCATATGATCTGAACTGAAATTGGAAAATCTGAGAGCGATATGGTTTGTTGAGCGGGAAGTAGGAGGAACAAAATGGCTTGATATCTCAACTTGCAGGCTCTTCAAATCAACACTGCCAAAACCATATATCTGACTCTGAGAAACCAAAGCATAAAGAAGAAAACAACAAAAAGCAGATATGAGAATAGGGATTAGGATCCCAAAAGCATGGCATACAAGTTTTCAAATGATCGCCTGTTTGCGATAGGATTCATTGGCATTTCAACAAACACTACACGGGCATGGTAATCAATAGCCTTAAAACAACAACTGAATCATAAACATGATGAAGAAATAGGAACCTGGTGCAGAGAAAGATAGCTCTGACGGAGATCTTCCTGAGCTCATCATCATCTTCATCGTGCAAAAACAATTCTTCTGAATATTTCTGTTCGTCGTCATAACTACCAAGATCAAAAATGGGGCGTGCCGCAGTCGGATAAGAAGAGAAGGCCCTAAAGCTACCATAACTATTCGAAGGAATTAATGAACTAAGAGAGGGATCGGGATCGGGATTTAGAGGTCTAACAAGACGGCGGAAAACAAAATTAGGTCGAAAAACATGGGTTTTTCGAGAAAATGAATTGGTGGCGAATCTTGAGACAAGAAGGGAGGTTCTCCATCTCCCCATTCACTGGAACTACTACCGATAAGTAGTTCTACGATTGGATATTAATGTGAACTACTGATTAGTAGTGCTACGATTGGATGTTAATGTTCTTCTGTTGCAGTTGCAGCGGTGGCGTTGATTGAATGTTCGGAGATTGGATGATTTCTTCATGTCTTTTCTTGGGGGGGAAGGAGGCGGCTTGCGTTGCGTTAGAAGAGCCACCGGACTCGGTAAAAGTTCATGGATGTATGATGAATCGACGGAGAGAGACCATCCTTTGCAAAGCAAGATCGATGGTTAGCAGGGTAATGTTGAAATGCTACGGGGAATGGGTACGAGAGCAACACGTCCAAGAAATCTTTTTCTATAGAACAGATACTTTTAAAATAAACACATTAGTGCCTTTTGCTTTTCGTTTTTTGGATTTTAGAAAAAAGTTTGAATTTAAAAAAAAAAAAAAAAAAAAAAAAAAAAAAAAAAAAAAATCGTTCGTCAAACTTTTAGCTTTGAGAAGCAAAACATATCTCACACTATAACCATCTTTTAACGAAACTAGCGAAATATAACCATGGATTTCAAAATGCACATTTTCGAAAATTGATTTCCGACAAAAAAAAAAGTATTTCGGATATGAAATTTAAAGAATATGACCTGTAGGCTACCCCTCAAAAATCCCAATTAGTATAACCTTTTTTTTTTCGTTTTAGTTTTAGTTTAAGTTACCGAGAACTTTAGGATATCCCTTAGTTTGTTTATAGTTTATATCAATGTTTAAACTCCAAAATCCAAAAGGCTAGAAGCCCAATTGTGAATTATTTGGGCACATGTCGTTGAAATTAAAGGAACGGGAGGACCGATGGAAATCATGACATAAATCAAGGAACAAAAATATAAAATAGATGTTGCATACCCTAGAAGAAGACGGATTCATTGTAAGTATGCGATGGAAGAACAAAGGGTACACGGAAAAATCATTGGATTTTTAGAGATCCCAATCTCCAAAATCCAAATCTTGAAAAAGGTAAGTTTCTAATTTTTTCTTTGAAGTTAGAAAGTAGTTTTGTACTTGACCGCTTTACTAGGATTCCACTAAAATTAACACATACTTAGGTTTCAATTGCATTGATTTTAAGAAAATCGGAATCCAAACTTCATGTTTAACATTTGAAATTACGTTTCCATTGCCTATATCTTGAAATTAGGTTTCCATTAACATTAACATGTACTTTGAAAGTAACACAAATCGTTTCTGTTAAAGTCTCAAAATTCCAAACTCGTTTAACCTGAACCCGAAAAAAATCATATTGTATATTACGCAATAAAAAGGTTGTGCTACCCTCAAACTTTTGTTCTGGATCCACTTTGTGGAGAGACGGGGGAATCCAATATATATATAGCCACTTATATTATCATGTCGTACCGATGTGGGATACATTAACACCCCCTCTTAGAGTCAGAGGGTTATGAATATTTCTTAAATATATGATGTGGAAGCGAAGATAATATGACATTGATGTGACAATACTTTTTGACGTGGGTACACCCAAAAGCCTAAAAGCAAAGAAACAACGAAAACTTTATTCCTCTATTAGTTTCACACATTATCAAACACGCTAACACATATATTTAAACGACATTTCCAATCAAATTTATTATTGCAAGATCAATTTTCTTTATTACACATATCAACGAATGGGCCACTTTACTAGTAGTCATTTTCCAGAAAATGTATTTTTATTCGATCTAAATCATGGATGTGATCAGAGTAAATTGGTTTATAGTTACTGTTTTAACTTGATTTAATTGAGAGATGCACACAACTTTTTCCAACGTGATATTGTGTAATGGACTTAAACAAATTTGAGAATGGGCTGCTGTGACTTTGGCTTTAAAGCTGGGCTTCGATGAAGGACTGATTCTGTAAAGGCTTTATGCGGAAGGACTAGAAGTGGCATAGATAGAATCCTGAGGACTGAATTCCACTCTATATATATGCACTCAATGAAATCCCAAATTAGTGTTCTCGTGATAGATTGGATTATTCTTAAGAACATACAATTCTACCATAGTACCACTTTAATAGTCATCATATCTATAAGGCTACCAAAAGGTGGACACAAAGTTACGACGATATGAAAATCCCATCCATTTCAGATAAGCTTATTGGATTCTAGACAATTATTTTGAGTTTTGAACCTACTTTTTCCAGTTTATAACCCAAGTTATTTAGGAAAATGAATAAGGTAGCCATTATTATTCGCAACACTACAATTTCTAAATTTGAGTTGTTTTTTAGTCAAAATCGAGTGTCTGAAATGCTATTTCAAGGGACCACTTGCCCAAACGGACAAATCGATAATGTGTCTAGAATGTCCTGTTTGGATTGCATGTTCCTTTTTCTTCAAATGCAAGATAAAATTGTATTTTTCGTTACTTCATTAGTGATTACTCATTTGGAAGTATCACTTTATTCTATTCAAGAGGTATATTAGTTAGATCAGATATTTTGATCAAAATATATTTATTGATAAATATAATGATGCGGTCTATTGAACTAGGGTTATATGAAAGTTTATACGACATTCATTGTATGTTGCAACAGTTGTAGCGAAGCTAGGGTTTTAAGCTCTCCAGACTCCTTAGTTATGAATTTTTCTTTATTGTGGCATTAGAATCTTTCACAATAAACGAAGCAAGAACTCGTGTATGTGATCTTATGTATTCGGTATTATTTACATGTTTAGTAAAGTATGTTTAGTAAAGTGTATGTGCATGTGCGTGTCTACATGATGGTGTTTGTGAATTTATGCAGATGAATGATGTAGTTGAGTTTGGATGCAAAACATGCGTGTCATTGGATTTACATAGGAGAAGGAACTACACATATCATTCTCTCTTATAGCGGATCCACTTATGGTTTTGTACCCTTTATGTTAGGGATGATCATATTAATCGAAAAACCGAACCAAAATCAAATTAATCGAAATAATTGAACCATTTAACCGAACCATTACTAAAAAAAGTGGTGTACTTTCTATTTTTTATTAACCAAATACATATAGTTCAATTATGGTTTTCATCTAAAACTGAACCATTAAAAACCGAACCGAATCAATAATATTAATAAATGTTTTTAATATAATATTAAATATATGGTATGTAATTATTTTTCGAATTGAAATTTAAAAGGTAATTATTTGGAATTAAATGGGATACCTAATCTTCTATCATATTAATATAGTTATAAACACTTAATCGTTCACTTTTTATGACAATGTACTTTATATTTTTCATTTTTATAGCAAAATATTTTTTATTTTTATCTCATTTTCAACCATTATGATTAACCAATATTAACCATTAACAATAATCATTAATCGACAAAAACCGTTAACCAAAACCAATACTAATCAATACCCAATGGCAACTGAAATGCATTAAGCACTTATAATGGTTATGGTTCGGTTTTAGCTAAAAACTGAACCAAATTGAAGCTTGAAAGATGGCTTATTATTAAAATTTGTCAAAAAAATGAACCATGATCCCAAATAGTTATGAATTGAATTGAAATGGTCAAAGGGAGCATGCCAAGTGTTTGTAGATGATGATGTGCCAGACATATGAGTAGAAAACTATAATAGAATTTTAATATCTAGCGAAGTATTTTGTTAGAAGGGTCATTTGCGTCAAATAGGTGAAACTTAGGCTTGACTTAAGAGCTGACCAACTAGGTATCTTGGACTTAGTTTGTAAAGCTTATGATGAAGAGGGACCATATGTGAGTTACTGGAAGTTCCTTGGTTAGTTTGGGAGCCTTATTGAAGGAACTTTGGTAAGGAGGGACTAAAGTTGTATAAGTGGTCATAGATGAGTCTATTTGAAGCGTCTTTCTCCCATTCTTCTCCCTCACGTAAATAAGCCAAATACTCCCTCCATTGAACAATTTTCACTTCTTAATCCATGGGGTAATGTCACACCCCATCCACCGATGGAAACACTGATGTGCACGACGTAAATCGTTGATCGCAGTTATTAAACATACATTGAACAATACAAATATAGTTTTCTATTGTAATCGATATAGAAGTTACATTGACAATAACTATTGCTAAATCGCGACACACGCCTAACAATCAAGTGTTTACAAATGTATAATAAAAATAGCAGGGAGACTTCTATGCGAACACTTCCGACCAGCTAAATAACCTGAGAATACATGGATTAAGATACTTCAACAAAAATTGTTGGTGAGTTTTTGTAACATCCAAATTTAGAGGTACATTTTATTTAAATTAAATTTTGGCTTTTAAGGGATGTCACGGCGTGGCGAAGCATATTTGGTTGCGGGTCTCTATTGACTCACCACGACATGGAATGTATAATCCACAGTGTGGCAACTGTTAAGGCCTTAAACCATAATTTTCTGAGTTTTGCAACATATTTAAAGGAATAAGGAGGCTAGGGTTTGCTTAACCTCATCCTCCACCACCCTCTTAAGCTCTGAAGAAACCCAAATTCCATTTCATTCATTTATGAAGCTTTCTTGAGTACTTTTGGAGATTTTGAAGGAATAAGAAAGAAGGAGTAAGCCAATGATCAGCAAGAAAGTCCTCATATCCCTTCCTAGCTCGATTCTGGACCATTTTAAATGTTCAAGGCTCCACCTTTTTGTTACTAGGTTGCTAGATCTTGAGTTTTGTCCCATTTTCTTCTAGATCTTCTTAGTTGGGATGGTGAGATTTCATAAAGGTTGCAACTTTATGAAGCTCTAGACCATTTAGAGCAATTCATGGTTTGGATCTAAATTTTGGTTGGTTGTTTTTAACCGTGCATAAGATTTTGGTCATAATCCCCATTTTTGACATAATATGAGTCCAAGACATGCATTGGACATGCATGTCTAAAAAACACCAACCTTTAAGTCAGTTTTAGTGTTATAAGCTCTTCTTGAGTGAATGGGTTAATGACTTCAGGGATTCTTGGTTTAGCCTATGCCATGTTTTTTTCCTTTTTGGACCTAAGACTTGAGATCTAGACCTCTTTTAAAGTCTTAAGTGATAACGTTGGAAACTTTATCTATTTAGACTATCAAAATGACCAAATCTGAGCTTTGGAACCTTTGGAATCGAAGGACTCAGCTTAACCCATTAAGATATTTTGAACTTGGTGCCCATGGCGTGGCCCAAGGTTGCCACGGCGTGGTGACTAGGGGTAATCGCGTCTGTTTTGTCGTTTGAGAGCCACGACATGGCGATTCAATTTTGACCGTGGACTTTTTGACATGAGCCGACTTTAGGCCAAACCCTTAGTTTTTGAAGGTAAACTAAGGGTGTACTTTGTATAGCCATATAAGTGGTGTATATCATCTGTACTCTCGGCAGTAGGAGCGATATCATCTATACTCTCGACAGTAGGAGCGATAGCAGTTGATCGTTGTATGGCCATATAAGTGGTGTATATCATCTATGATACTTGCATGGAAGACCTCGGGGGTAGCCCGAGGCATTCGCATGAAAGGCCATGGGGGTAGCCCATGACACTTGGATGTTAGAATGTAACATCCCTACCTGGCACGTATCACAGTATTGTCCGCTTTGGGCTCCCGGCGCGAAAACTTCCCAGGGGGTCACCCATCCCCAGATTGCTCTCGCCCGAGCATGCTTAACTATAGAGTTCTTATGGAATCTGCTACCCTCACGGCTTTAAAACGCGTTGTAACAAGGAAGGTATCCATATCCCTTCTAAGGAAATGTTTCGTTCTTCTTCCAATCCGATGTGGGATCAGTTGCAAGCTTAGTTCTCCTTCCCAGCCGATGTGGGATCAGGTGCAACCCACCTTAGAAGGTGGGTTGCACCTGATCCCATATCAGTTGGGAAGGAGAACTAAGCATTCCTTATAAAGGGTGTGTATACCTTCCCTATCACAACGCGTTTTAAAGCGGTGAGGGCAGTAAATCTAATAACAACTCTGCAGTTGAGTGTGCCCAGGCGAGAGCAATTCAGGGATGGGTGACCGCCTGGGAAGTTTTCGTGTCGGGAGCCCAAAGCGGCGATATTGTGATACGTGCCAGAGGGGGTGTTACAAATGGTATCATAGATGGGGCACAGTTTGATGTGTTCAACGGGGACATCGGACCCAATAATAGGGGGTGAATATGGGTTGCACCTGATCCTACATCGGCTGGGAAGGAGAACTAAGCATTCCTTCTAAAGGGTGTGGATACCTTCCCTATCACAATGCGTTTTAAGGTCGTGAAGGCAGTAGATCCCATAAGAACTCTGCAGTTAAGCGTGCCCAAGCAAGAACAATTCAGGGATAGGTGACACCTTGGGAAGTTTTCGCGAGCCTAAAATGGACAATATTGTGATACGTGCCGGAGGGGGATGTTACACAACAAATACTTACTCAACAGCTATAGATTCAACTATCCGATTTGAAGCCATTGTTGAAAGAAGCCCCTTAAATTGTCATTAGACCGGAGGGTGTGGGAGGGAATCTTCCCTCACTTTTGGTGGGCCATACCCCTCTTTCCCTCACCTAAAAGCCAAGGAATGGTGGGAAGCCCTTCCCACACTTTTTTTTATATTAAATAAAATAAATTTTTTATTTATAATTTTTAAATTAATATCAAACATAAAATTTAATTAAAAATATAAAGCATTTCATTAATTAAAATAAAAATTAAATTAACCCTAATATTTAAATAAGTAGAAAAAAAAACCACAAAAAAATCAAACAACCTACAGCATAGAAAACATAATTAATATCCTAATTTTATTTAAACCAAAATACTTCACTCCGAATCATCGTCTTCGTCATCGCTTTGATCGTCTGCATCATTATCCCCAGCGTCACTCTCGTCGTCGGAATCTTCACTCTCAACGAACATATCAGAATCCTCGTTTGATTCGTCAAACAAATTATCGTGAGATAACTCGTAGGGGGGCTGAATATGAGCCTTATAAATGTGCTCCACCAAATCAGCACGAAGGGTCTGATGAATGTCGCGATTGTGTACTTCTCTTCTATTCACCCTATACCCTTGTGTACCAACGTCTACTCCTTCGACATATGGCAAAACTTCATTTTCATTGTATCGGCATATCGCTCTTCATTCGTCTTCAAGAATCATATTATGCAATATGATACATGCATACATTACGTGTTGTAACCTTTTCACCTCATATGACCTTGCCCCGACCGTTAGTACTTGCCAACGTCTCTTAAGTACACCAAATGCTCGCTCCACATCCTTCCTAGCTGACTCTTGCGCCTCTTTAAACTTTTTCCTTTTCGGGTCATTAGGACATGTAACGATTTCACAAAAACAGACAAAAGAGGATATATACCGTTAGTAAGATAGTATCCACGCTTATATGCTACCCCATTTGCTTGAAAAGGTACATCGTATGACTTTCCAAGGTAGATATTTTTGAATACCGCCGACTGCTCTAGCACATTGATGTCATTGTTTGCACCAGCTGGACCAAAGAATGCATGTCATATCCAAATATCATGTGATGCGATTGCCTCTAGAATGATCGTCGGCTCTTTGTGGTCGCCTTTGATGTACTGACCACGCCATGCGCTGGGCCTTAATGACCAACTCCAATGCATGCAATCGATACTACCTAGCATTCCAGGGAATCCATGCTTGCCTTCATGCACCGTATACAATTGGTGGATATCGTTGATAGTTGGTTTGCGCAAATATTGTTGCCCATAAACCAAACAGGTCGCTTTGCAGAACTTGTACACACACTCCCGCACGGTACGCTCTGACATCCTAAAATACTCGTCCCATTTGTCTGTGTCCATGCTGTATGCTAGCTGACGAATTGAAGTCGTGCATTTTTAAGCGGGAGAGAATGGCGTAGGAGTTCTTGGATCTGCGACACGATTCAGAGTCGGCGACTGAGATAACCCGCATGTTTATTGAGAAGGCGATGTTTTGCCCTGAGTTTGCTACGAAGCAGGCTCAGATGACCCGATATCTGAGCATGCTCAAGACAGACATTAGACAGTTTGTGCCCACACAGAGGTGTGATACCTTGCTAGAGTTACAGGAGGCCGCCAGACGGCGCGAGTTAGAGATTGATCTTCAGTTAATGGAGCAGAGATAGGCCCCGACACAGTCACAGCCTGCGCCGAAGCGATTTAGGGCCGCTGACTATAGACAGGAAAGTCAGAGGGGTCGTACTTGTGGAAAGTGCGGCAAGGTATATGATGGGGTTTGTCGGTCTTCTTCAGGATGTCACAAGTGTGGCAAGGAGGGTCACATCGCAAATGATTGTATGTAGCAGACTCCAAGGGATGGTGTCAGACTTTGTTACCATTACGAGCAGGTGGGCCATATGAAGGCCCAATGTCCCCTACTGGCTGTTAAGCCAGTGCAGGCCCCAACACCAGCTACCCTGAGGATTACTGGTAGGGTCATGGTAGAGTAGAGACTTCGAAGGCTCAAGGACGTTCCTTTCAACTTACAGTCGAGGAGGCCAGGACAGTACCAGATGTGGCGACCGGTATGTCTTTTCTCCTATCTATTTGATTATGATTGTATTATGAGCTTTCGTTTTCTTTCTGCATGAGTTATTAGGAGATAGGAGATGCTAGGGAGAATTTATTGTCAGGGGATCGTAGATGGTTAGGATCCGGAGATGCATTCGAGGATAAGAGATAGGATAGAGAATCACCAGTCTAGGGCGAGCAGTTGTAATTCAGAAATCCAAAGATCATCAACGGGAATTCGGATTCTTTTGAAGTTCGTTACTTCGTATTGGTGCGGGTAAGTCACGTATCAGCTTTGCCACCAGTAGTTAGTGGTTAGTGCTCTAAGTGGGGGAGAATTGGGAATTCCCAGATGGGACATTAGCTAAGGGAGATTATATCCATTTCAGTTCGGATAAAGGTTTACAGAGTGGTTGGGTTGAGGCGGTCCAGGCATGCTGAAGAATTTGTATGGGTTTGTTAGTCATATGATTGGCTACTAAGTGTATATGTGTTATAGGGTAGCAACTTGTTCTACAAGTGGAAAGTGTAGGGTGAGGTTTCAGCACTGTGGCACTTGTTGATGTTGTGAAGGACATTGATTAGGCTTCCTTGGGCAATGGAGGAGGTGAGTATCCCCAGGATGGAGTGTTGGTAAACTGAAGTGACAATAGCGTTGTCGTTAGGTTATCAGGGAGCATTCCAGTCATGAGCTGAGGGTCGGCAAGGGCATATCAGACTCATGTTGTGGGCTCAGAGGCAATCCAGACCTATGTTGAGGACCATGTAAGGGTATTCCAGTCATAGGTTGTGGGCATAGAGATTGTGACGGTTAGGCCTCTTGTTGGAGCAAGTTCGGAATGGATGTATTGTTGGGGTTCAGGTGATCTGTATCAGTTGTGTCGAATCAGAGGATTTTGGAGGAGATGATAGGATAGATCCATGGATCTCAAGTTATGGGTTTAAACCCGGGTTATGTATTCGGTGGTATTCCAATATAGGGTATTCCATCCCGATGGATGATCGAACCCTATGATTAATTGGACCTAACGCGTTTGGTACTCCAACCCGAGGGTTGATTGGGCCAGACATGTGAGTGATGTGAGGGTATTCCATACCGAGGATGACTAGACCTGTCGTAAGCATTCCTGGCATTCCAGCTGAGGCTGATTGGGCCAGGTGTGAGTGTTAGTGCTTGAGAGATGGTTGATTATATGTATAATGGTTTGGAGTTAAAGGAAGCAAAGAACTTTCGGTAGCAGAATATGACCCATGGTTCTATTTTCAGATAGGAACCTCAGGTTCCCAAGGCTGAGTAGTCCGTTAATAGTAATGGGAAAGGAACTAGTGATGGTTAGTATGAGTGGTCTGTCAGGGAGTCCGACCGAACTCAAGTTTCCAGATTGTTGGTTTTAGGTGGAGTAGGGTTGTGTGTCGCATGGGATTATCGATTCGTCTTCTCTGGAATGACAAGATTTCCATTGGGTTAGTCCCCTTCGAAAGTCATCGGATGTCATGGCTGTGGAGGCGCCCCTCAGGATGTCGCGTTGTCGGGGATGGTAAGGAATGATTTCGAGGACGAATTCGAATTTAAGTGGGGAAGATTTGTAACATCCCATTTTCAAGTAGCTTCAAATTCATCCCTTGGATTATTAATTATGTCATTTTGGCCCTTGGTTTGTAAGGAAGTGGCAAAAGGAGGCCCTAGCGGCAAAGTGGTAATTTGGAAATTGAAGTAGTACGATGGGCGTACATGTGGTCCGTTGGGCGTACACGTGTGTACGCTAGGCGTACAAGTGCCAAGATGGAACCATAACTTGTAGGGTTTGTGGAGTATTTAAGCACCTTATGGACCATTTCCTCTCATCTCTTTCAGCCTCTGCACCTTCCTTAGCCGACGTGAGAGAACCCTAGCCTCCTAGTGATCTTTCTTGAGCCTGGAAGTTTGTTTTTGTGCCTTTAAGAAGAAAATTGTGCATCAAGGAGTCAAGGAGGTTAGATTGGCTTGTAGATCTTGGTTCATCATCTATTTTGGGAGCTCCAGAAGGTATAAAGTTGTTACCTTTGTGCCTATTTCTTCTAGATCTATCCTTGGTAGCTTAATTGCACTCTTTTGTCCCATAAACTCCCATTATAACGCATGGTTCGTTTTGGACTATTTGAGTTGTCCTTTCGAACCCTAGAATGGTTCCTAAGACATAAAAATGAGGTCCCTTGAGCTAGTTTGGTCCCTAGTGCTTTGTAGGAGGTCTTCATGGATTAAGACCATGTATTGAGCCCTTTTCAGCCGACCAAAGTCTTAAAGTTTGATAGTTTATGGTTCTAGAGCACATTTGAGCAGTGGATCTGAAGTTTAAGCTCGAGTGCTTAATCCCTTAATCACTTGTGGAAGCTTTAAGACCTGCAAGGTTACGCCCCGCGTAGAAAGGAGTACGCCCTACATACTCGGTTAGTGCCCCAACCCGTATCTTGATCAATACGAGGCCACATTTACGCTGAGCGTACCTCAGGAGGACGCCTCGCGTACGCGACTGTTTTGGGCTTCTTTGCTTTGGGCTTCGGCTATTAAGCCATCTGTTTGGGCTTTGATGTTTAGGCCCTGATGGACTCTCTGGATTGGTGATTCTTGGGCCAATGGGAGGATTAGACCTTTGGAAAAGGCCCAATAAGTATTTTGGCCCAGTTTGGAAAATTGGGCCAATAATGGGCCTTGTATATGTGGACTTTTGGATCATGGATTTGGTATTGGGCCTTGGTCCAAATTAGAGAAAAGGCAAAATGGACTATTATGCTATGTGGTACCCTTGGTCAAGATTGATATTTCGATTGTTGACTTAATATTCATTATTTGGATAGTTCAGGATTTTTGGTGAGACAGCGATTCGGGAGTTCGATTCTTCAGTTCAGATCGACATTGCGAGGTGAGTTATCCTCATTGTACTCAAGGGTCTAAGGCACCAAGGTCGGCACTTTGATTTATTATTTGAATGGTTACCGTTGTGATATGTTAGCTCGATATCCTAGTAGGTAGGATGGTTATATGCTAGTATGATTTGTTATATCGGTATCCTGGTATATAGGATGTGGTTATGTTTAGAGACTTGTAGTTGGTCTAACTATCTGTATATGGTTAGGTGATTACCTGTTATGTGTGCACATGCTTGTTATGGTAGTTGAGGGTATTCCATCCCGAGGATGAGTTGGCCCTAGTATGTTGTCTTTATAGACCGTTATATGATTATCTGATATAGGTGCACGTGTGTGATTGATTGTGGGTATTCTAACCCGATGGTTGTGGACCGAGAGTATTCCATTTCGATGGATTATTGGACTCATAGTATGTGGGCATTCCAACACGATGGTTGTGGGCCGAGAGTATTCCATCCCGATGTATGATTGGACTCGTAGTATGTGGGCATTCCAACCCGATGGTTGTGGGCCGAGCGTATTCCATCCTGATGGATGATTGGACTCGTAGTATGTGGGCATTCCAACCCGATGGTTGTGGGCCTGGGATATTCCAGCCCGATGGATGATTGGACCCATAGTATGTTGTTTGTTATTTTATTGTGTGTTGTTGTGTGTATGGGTATTTTGGGGTAACTCACTAAGCTTTCAAGCTTACGTTTGTCGATTATTGTTTCAGGTACAACGGGTGACCACGGGAAGGCGAAGGCGTGACCGTCCACTTCCTCGATTTATGATTATGATTTCTAGGAACTCTGATGTTTAGACTATTTTGAAAACAAATTGTAATAACTGAATGGTTTTAAATGCTTTAAAAAGTTTTAAATTGGCTCGAATTTTATGGACGTTACATTATTATTGAAGCTTGAATTTTTCATGGTAATTGGGACATTTTCATCTAAATTATAGGTGGAGATGGAGGTGGTTGAAGGTCGTGGTGGCTGATAGTGGTGGTGGTGAGGGTGGTCGTGAGGTAGGATTTCTGTTTGGTGGAGAGACATGTTTTTGTTTTCTTGAGAGAGGGAGAGATAAGTAAGAGTGATGACTTAGGCGGGGAAGGGTGTGATTTCTTTTTAGTTTATTTTTTTAATTAAAATATTAATAAATAAATAAATAAAAGGAAATTAAAAATAACTATTTTAGGGGCAAATTAGTCATTTTAGGTGGGGTATGGACCAAAAGCACGACAAGATGTCAACCATAGGGATCAAAACAACACAAGGTATACAAAATTCGACCACTAATGCATCAGCAATTTTTTTTGGACCAAAACCACATAATTTTGACAACTATAGTGAACATTTTTGCAATTTTGTCTTTTTTTTCATTTCATTGACAAAACTGCACAAATGGTCCTTGTGGTTAGCCAAAAATTGCCACTTTGGTCCAAAGGTTTGGACTAACCCCACCTCTGCCTATTACTAACCCACCCACATGCTTTCTCACTCTTAATAACTCCATATGTCTTTCTCTCTTTCAGACCACTATCGGTAGCCGAACCACCATTGTCTTCGGAACCACTGCCATTGTCGTCAGACCACCACCCCTTGTCGCTCTACCATCGGAGACGTCCCTACTCAATCTTCACCCACTTCTAACATCTGTTCGTCGACATTGGAGAAAAACAGTCGGACCAATGGTTCCGACAAAAGCGACTACCCGTCAGGAAATAAGAGAGACATATTAAGGAAACCCGTCGGACCTTCGTCCTTCTCTTTGGACCTCTACCTTCTCAACAAAACTCTATTCTTCACATCATAGATCAAATTCGATGAAGATGACGGCACTAGGGTTTTTGACGACCACCATTAAAGATCCAACTCCAATTAGGGTTATCATCTTTCGCCTCCATCGTCATCGCCACCACCAACCTCTCATCTAATAGTCGTCGTCACCTACATAAAACCCTAATCGATCTGAAGTCACCGTCACTTAGATAACTTGGGTTTTGTCTCCATTGGTAATTTGCAACCCTAGCGACGTCAATCTAGGTTACAATATCGTCTTCATTTCGCCCCTTCTCTGACGACAATCTATATGTAATTTGAAACCTTATCTTGGTTGATCTCCAAAAAGCTCCGACAAAACCACACACTCCAATTCGATTTATCAGTAACTAGGGTTTTCAAGATCTAGATGGGGAAATCATCGGCAAAAGTAGTTGGTGATGGCGACCGGTCAAACTTGATGGGTTTTAGCCATAAGAACATCCTATGTGCTCATGCAAACCCTAATGCTTGGATCTAGGTTTCTCTATTGTACATGCAATCCATCCAAGACTTTAACCCTAGTTCTAGCACACAATTAATCATATTAACATGTGAAAGGGTTTTTAGATCTTACCTTGATTGTTATGTAGTAATAACAATCTCAAATCCTCCTTGTAATGACTTTAGAAAGCTTAGAGTCACAATTGTCACTCCTCTAATGGTTCACAAACACCAAGAGCAAGAGGATGAAGAATGAGGAGAGAGGAGGCTGCCCAAAAACGTCCAAAACCCTAAGGAGTTACTTCCACATGTTTTTGGTGCTCTAGGGATCTTTAAATAGTAAGGCTATTAGGGTTATCTAACAAGGAAACCCAAATTTGGATGCTTAGGCCCTAAGCAACCCATGGACTCCCTCCTTAGAGGCCTAGGACGATTTATAATGGGTTTCCCCATAGAATTCGTCCACCCCTCCAATATGGAGTCCATTAGCTCAATATTCAACTATCATACAATTGACAGTTCTAGTCCCTTAAGTTTAATTAATGTCTTTTAGCCACAAAATTAATTCTTAATTAATTATTGACTAATATTAATTAAACAATATGATTTCTCCTTTAATATATTATTCTCATAATATATTAATAAATCATAATTAATCCTCTCTATCCATAATTCATCCTATCAAGTTGCTCTGGTGAAGGCAACCCAAAAGGACCATGCACCATCGGGTCAAGTACATACCAAAATAGTTATGGGCTTAGACACTAATCCAGCAGTCTCCCACTTGGATAAGTCTAATAACTATTCTTCGTATGAATTCAGATCCTGATCTGCAATCGTAGCTTTCAAAAGCCGCTGTCAACTCTGATCTTATCAGATACACGTCCTTTAGATAAGGGATCATATATTCCTCCATTCTAGATATCGTATAGACTGAGACATGGATTTAAATCATTCTCTCTATCTATGCGTTGTTTCCCGATTTCCGATTTACGACGACTGACAACAGACTACAATTGAACATATCAAATTAGTCCCGGCTTGGCCAAGCGCTTAGGTGTCATCACTAACTCATTGAGGGGCCCACAGATATTGCTTTCATCCTACTCTAGATAAAAGGAACGGATAAGCTTTGATTCAATGCTTGCTTGCACTCACTCACCGAATCACACACAACAATATGTTTTATGACACCAAGTTACTCGTGCGTTTACATATTATCAATGTGTAACCGACTCGCAAGATACAACTCACACATCTCGGTTTCAAGAATATAAGATGTTATCGTCTCACCAATCACTCGTGATAAAATCCATGAAGTGATCCAAGTGAGCGTGGGTTTAATCCAATGCTCAAACTCATATTTATAAGCACTCATGAACGTTGTAGCAAACATTTGCTTATGTCTAATACACTTTAGACAATCCACACACCAATTCACGATAGTCTTCATTGATACCTACTTCCAACATATGAACGACTGTGGTCTGTTTGAATAATTTGATTGTTCTGAATCAATTTAATTATTCAGGAAGTCAAAACATGCAAAGTGAAACACAAGAATAATACTAATCCCATATGGCCCCAAACTCTGGGTATAAATAAAACATTTTATTTAATCACCATATTGATTACTCATTATTTGTTGTTTCGGGTAATCAACTTCTTACTTGTATTATAACAAAAATTGCCCCATGTTCTTAGCATGCACACAATGTTTACCTACGGTCCTTACTTTGTGAAATAGATCAAATGAACACATTTCTAACCATACTCATTTCACAACTCCCAATCCTTATCATAAGTATAAGAATGTCAAAATTTTGTTACTTATGCTAGATTCTAACATTTTATGCAATGATTCTTTCGTAAGGTCATAGCTCAAAATCATCAAGACTTGGCTAATCTCTATTAGAAACAATTCTATAGATATGATGTCTCTCACTCAAAGTACATTCCTTTGAACATCCTTCTTGCATGATAGTTTCTAATCTAGATATAGATTCTCAATATCCAACTCCCAATATGGAAACATTTCCATATTTGCCATATGACAATTCATTCTTAAAAGAATCTTATCTATTCATAATAATGTCGATATGGTCCATCCAATACCATACTTCCAACTACTCACAAGCGACCAATCCTCAGCGAGCTTTGGATCGTCCTTTGATAGTTGTTTAATTATCTTAGTCAAAACCAATTCTTGTCGTTTTTCCCTCTTAATGTGCTAGACATTTGGAAAAATTTAGAATGTTCAAATATTATAGCATTTGCAACCGATCCTATACCCGAAGCGTATGGGACACGATGCATAATGTCTTACATAAAGATTTGATACTTTATCAATCTTTTTCCATAATATTTTATGTGTCACGTTCTCACAATTCGAACTATGCCATAGTCATAATCGAAATTTGAGAACACACTATGTATCCTTGACTAAATTTATTAACATTCCACAACCTAAGCCTTTAGATTTGAAATGAAGCATAATATTCTCTCCCTTAATTATAGCAAAACAACTATTCCATTCTTACGACTTTGCAAAGTATAACGCTTGTTTTCTATAATTAATATTGCTAACTTGCAATACTTGCCTTAATAATCATACAAGAACAACATTTATGCTCCCACTATCATGATGATTATTATCAAATAAGCATAACACTTATGCTCCCACTAGCTTTGACATGATAATCCTTTATCTAAGCTTCTTCAACTTATACACTTTTGCCTTAGATAGCTCATATGTGTGTCTAAACAATTCAGACTAATTGCCAAATCTCACAATTCGAATTATGGAAAGGGATACCATAACCATAATCGAATTCGAGAATACAATTTCACAATCACTATCTTCTTAAAATCTCTCTTAGTGAAAGCATTTCCTCACAGTCATCTTCATGAAGGAGGGAATCTTATGACACTTAGATTTTAGTGGTGTATGTGTTCCTATCCATGCGAATTTGCCCAAAACCAAAGTTTGCGACAAACCCAAACTCATATGGACCGAACCTTCTCAATCTTGATTTCTTGCCTTATGGTAACACGACTGCCCACCATGTCTTCCAAGTAGTTAAGCAGCTCACCCTATCCCACCAATGTACTTTTCATTGATCAAAGTGCTTGCCTTTCATGCATTCAAATGAGAACTTAGAGAACTTACATGCATAATTAACTCAATTGGAACCGCACAGAAACAAGATAGTGTCAACACGATAGGTTGTAAACCTCAACTCGTGTGCTAGTGATGATCGATAAGGTTTATTCTTGATTATTTCTTGAAACTTTTCAAGACCATTAAGACTCCCACTAACTCTTCGACATATAAGATTCTCTTGTCAACAAACATTTCTTGACAAAAAAGTATTCAAGAGTTAGTGTAGCTTTTATCAAGACAAAACACTTCACAAAATTGGTCCTAGTTGGTCTTTGTCTTATCCAAGACATCACAACTTTCCACATTTGATGAATGTTATAAACCTTCTTAAGACTTGTCACTCAATGTCACAATCTTAACTCTAAGACTTGTTTTGGAACAAAGTATGATTGACCTTTTGATTTAACCATTTCATCAATTCTTGATTCCTCTTCTTAGACATACAATTGTACTAAGACTTACTTAGATGATCAATTGAGATATGGTTCTTAATCATTAAGACCTATCATAAAACATAATAAAGGTACTCTCCCTTCTTCTTAGAATAGAGAAACTTTTATCTTTCTGCCTACTTGATTCTTCTTATTCGTTCTGCTATTGATTTAAACTCTTTCAATCAACTCGGAATTACACTTCATCTTATAAGTATAATCATATCCACTAAACCTTTAGTAAATCATGACGAATATCTTTGTCACTCTTGTGGTGGACTTGATCAACACACACCCTTATGTACTTGATCTCCTAGTCCTTCACTTGACACTTTGTCAACGAATTAGTCTAATTTCCAAATATGAAACTTCTCATTCATCATGTAATACTTGTTGTATGATTCCAAGTTTCTATCCAATTGAAACTTGGGCGATGAGAAACTGTCCCTATTTGGTAAATTCTTGACCTTTCCACAAATAACATGATTAAGAATCAAATCCATTATTGCTAATAATAGAAACTTTCAAACATCAATTTTTCATACACACCATTGCAAGGATAAATAAATAATATAAAAAATCAAATTTTATTTTATTGCGGAAAAAATTTGTCCTTACAATGCAATTCAATTGAAAAACTATGTTAATACATATTTCTTAGCAATCTTATTCTAACTCCAAGTAGTAGCTCAAGATTCTAATCTTCAAGTAATGCGATCGAAATCCACGATTAGATTCTGCTCACTTCTTCCCTTAAGCTTCCTCTATTTTCTTCGATCCTACAAGACATCGAAATATAATCTTATCATATCATGTATTAAGAATCTAGAATAGGAACATAAGAGAGTTAGTTAATGGATTTTACCTAAAGCAGAGCCATACGTTTTGACTCTCCCATCTCTTAGATCTCTTAGGTAAATAGGGCAGCTTCGTCTCCAATGCCCCTTCTCTTGGCAATAAAAGCAAATTGACTCTTTTGGAACAACACACGGAACTATTTCTGACTTTGCCTTTCTCTTATGATCAAACTTTTCGATCATGGCATGCCTTTCGTTGCCATTGCCTATATCCATAGAGGTCTGGAAGGCCGATCCACCAATCAACTTTGTTTTTCCAGTGCGCCAAATCATTGCTGATTCAGCAACAATAAGCATATAGGTGAGATCAATGAGGGTTACGTCGTGGTTCATCATATAGTACTCTCTTACGAACTCACTATATGAGTTAGGAAGTGACTGAAGAACCCAGTCAACAGTCAGCTCCTCACAGACAACAGATCCCAACATTCTTAATCTATCAATGTGTGACTTCATCTCTAGGATGTGTGCACACACTGACTTTCCTTCTTCACGTTTACTTGCCAAAAGGGCTTGAGTGAGTTTGAACTTTTCAATCTTTTGAACTTGTGGGTTAGGGAGAATAATAGGAGGAGGTGGAGGAAGCGAAGCATGATCTCGTGTTCCTCGATCGAATCGTGGAATATCATCTTCATGTGAAAGGCTTGCTCCACGGGATTTAGGAAGACCATAGTTGTCATACTTTGACATCTACAAAACGGGAGAAAAAAATTAAATTTAAGTTAGTTGATTGATTGAGTCCTTAATAAATCACCAAAATGAGATATTAAGGCTAGGACCCAACACGATACTCTACAACCTAGAAAAGGGATGCCGTAATCTAGTTGTAGAATATTTGAAGGTAAGTGAATGATGATTCACTAATTTCCACCATGAAAAACAAAAAAAGAAATTTAAGTTTTAAATCTATTGAAAATTCCTAGATCTTTTAAGATTCATTGAACTTTTCAATGACATGTTTAAATCTCGATATGCCCCTCTAGTTTGTGACTGGGATATCGAGGATCACAAAGCGGGTGTGAATAACCATGCAAACTTACATGGTGCCCCCACATGTTACAATCATCTATTCGATGTGCCGGTTAACCACACACGCTCCACCGAACTATGACAAACATTGAGTCACCCTTTGCTACCTTTGCTTAGAACCATTTAGTGTGCCGGTTAACCACACACGCTCCACTAATGTCTTCGCAAGGGCACAAAGTGTAATTTCATGGAATTGCATCAATTCACTTTTGCCTAAGTAACTAAGATTGGGAATTTGTAAAAGCATTTAGTTACTTTTGTAATTCATTATACTTATAATGGAAGGTTTCTGTCATGTCCTACCGGTTCGGCTAACGACCCTCCACTAGTCAAGAGTGCGGTGGGTAAGAGTGGATACCCATTCAATCGCCATTTTATAGACAATTTCCTTAAACACCCCTTATAGACCAGCTTCGTGAATGAGACCTACTAACGGTAAGACTGACTTTTACTCATACATATATATAATATTAGACTTTTAATGTTATATATAATATAGGGTGTATTTTACACTTTTAAAATATTAGGTGGTCAAATTTAATAATTTTACATTTAATTTAATTAAATTGTAAACCAAAACTTTATGGATTTATTAAATCTCCTTTAATTATACACCTTAATTAATTAATAAAACCATAAGGGTGTGATTTGAACTTTTTCAAAACAATACTAGGGTTTTAGAATTTAACATTTCTAAATTAAACTTTTAATCAACTTTTAAATTCCAAAACTCGAGGGCAAGTTTTGAAACATTTCAAAACATTAGGGTTTAACTTATTTAAATTTCAAAACCAAAAACTTTTAAGTTATAATTTAAATTATAAAACCTAAAGGGATTAATTTGAAACTTTTCCAAACTTTGTCAAGAATATTCTAGATCACATAATTCAAATAAGGCAATTAACAATTAATTGGTGGTTATCTAATTAGATCTAGTTCAAATTCTTACAAGATCATGATCAAATAATTCATATAATTTAATTTATTAAATAAGGTAACAATTATCTAATTAGATGACCAAAATCTTTTATTTTGACAAAGATAATCATAAGGAATCAATAAAATTCGAATTTTATTAATTTTAAACAATTATGGGAATTATCCTAAGTCAAAATAGGTAAAAATCCTGAAAATCCGCCTGTCTGACAGCTAAACTCGCCGAGTCCCCTTATGGACTCGCCGAGTTCACCCTACTCGACGAGTCCACATTGGAATTCGACGAGTTTGTCAGGCAGATGGTCAAAAATTCGATCTTGCAGCATGAATGAATGTACTAGGCATCAATACAATAGAAACCAATCAAGGCTCTGATACCACTGATGGGTTTTAGCCATAAGAACATCCTATGTGCTCATGCAAACCCTAATGCTCGGATCTAGGTTCCTCTATTGTACATGCAATCCATCCAAGACTTTAACTCTAGTTCTAGCATATAATTAATCATATTAACATTTGAAAGGGTTTTTAGATCTTACCTTGATTGTTATGTAGTAATAACAATCTCAAATCCTCCTTGTAATGACTTTAGAAAGCTTAGAGTCACAATTGTCACTCCTCTAATGGTTCACAAACACCAAGAGCAAGAGGATGAAGAATGAGGAGAGAGGAGGCTGCCCAAAAACGTCCAAAACCCTAAGGAGTTACTTCCACATGTTTTTGGTGCTCTAGGGATCTTTAAATAGTAAGGCTATTAGGGTTATCTAACAAGGAAACCCAAATTTGGATGCTTAGGCCCTAAGCAACCCATGGACTCCCTCCTTAGAGGCCTAGGACGATTTCTAATGGGTTTCCCCATAGAATTCGTCCACCCCTCCAATATGGAGTCCATTAGCTCAATATTCAACTATCATACAATTGACAATTCTAGTCCCTTAAGTTTAATTAATGTCTTTTAGCCACAAAATTAATTCTTAATTAATTATTGACTAATATTAATTAAACAATATGATTTCTACTTTAATATATTATTCTCATAATATATTAATAAATCATAATTAATCCTCTCTATCCATAATTCATCCTATCAAGTTGCTTTGGTGAAGGCAACCCAAAAGGACCATGCACCATCGGGTCAAGTACATACCAAAATAGTTATGGACTTAGACACTAATCCAACAAAACTTCCAACATCGAAGGAAGAAAGAGAGAGACGAGATTAAAAGTGGGTGAAGTTGTCCAAGTTGTTAAAGGATTGATGTATAATTTCTTTTTTTGTTTTTATTTTAATCAAGAAAGTTGTTACATTAAATAGAAGAAATAAAAAATTAAAGTACAAAGGACAAAATCGTTATTATAAAAAAGTTAAAAGCAAATCGGATCAAACTCGCAATAAAATGTAAGCTTTGGACCTCTGTTGTTACTCCAAACATCTTAGGACACAATTTTCAACTAACCACAAAAACCATTTATAGTAGGGATAATGACTTAAAATGGTAATATATTTTTCGATTTGTACACATTTAGTCACTGAGTTTTTTTTGTCCACATTTACCCTTCAACTTGTTAAACAGTACACATTTAGTCCTTATGACTGGCCACTCCAAGTTAACCGGTAAAATTGACTTAATAGGGTAATATATTTCTCACTTTGTACACATTTAGTCCTTAATATTTTGTATACATTTAGTCCTTAATTTTTTTTTGTTGCAAAATAATTCATTTTTAGTTTTGTATTAATTCAGTATTTATGAATGATTTCTTTAGGTTTTTCTCACGACATCTTATGTGGGATAGCCATATGGTGGTGGGATAGGTTGAGGTGGTCCTGCTATATGTTGTAGGCTAAGATACCTGGTGCGGGTCGGCTATAAGCTATAGGCACGGAGACTCGAGAAAAGCAGTTGGGTTAAGGCGACATGCCAACAAACCCTGAGTATTTCAGTCTGATGACGGACCTGTTGCATGTTGGCGTTTCAGTCCGATGATTGATTGGGCTAAGGTATTCCAATCTTATGAGTGTAGGTTCGTTATGCATGATAATACGTTTGTTGTATCGGGTATTTTGGGGAAAACTTACTAAACTTTGTGCTTACCCAATTGTTTATGTTTTCATGTTCTATCGTTAGTCGTAGGAAGGAGAATGCATGTCTGTACACACTCATCAACAATATTGAGGATTCCACATTTCTTATATCACTCTGATTTTCGATAAATCTATTTTGGAATAAACATTTTTTCTTAATAATGAATTTATAATTAGGGAGTTTTGCCTTATTTAAAAATAAAATTTTTTTGTTGTGAAAACGAGACATTACACATAAACATCCACAGCCCCACACATTTCATCAACGATTGTCTCACATATGATGTCGTGAGAAAAACCTAAAGAAAACATTTATAAGTATCAAATGTGTACAACAACAAAAATGACTTATTTTGAAACAAAAAAATATTAAGGACTAAATGTGTAAAAAAATATTAAGGACTAAATGTGTAAAAAATAAGAAATATATTACCTATTAAGTCATTTTCCCGGCTAACCTTGAGTAACCAGTAATAAGGACTGAATGTGTACGGTTTAACAAGTTCAAGGGGTATATGTGAAAGAAAAAAAAAACTCAGTGACCAAATATTTAAAAATCGAAAAATATATTACCCTTTTAAGTCATTATCTCTTTATACAAATGTTCTTTTGCAAAATTTAGCAGTCATTCTTAGACGTAGGTTAAAAAAATGGAGCACAATGAAACATGCCTATAAAAATGTTCTTTTGCAAAATTTAAATTAAAGACTTGAAACCCAAAAATTTTAAAAACACAATGATAAAATTTATAGTTTTTCTTTGAAATTAATAAAATATAGAAGAAACTAGAGGAAATAATTCAAATAGCGTACATTAGAGTTTTGGTCCATTTGGTATATATATTTTTACAGGTTAGTCCTACTTTTTGAAAATCTACATCAATTATCCTCATGGATAGAGAATCCATAAAAAATGGTCCCTTTCATTATCGTGTGTCCCTTCCTCTATTACTATTAAGTAAGCAAAGACTAAAATTCTCCTTTTTCCTTTTTGTCGTTTTCTATTTTTCTAATTTCAGGTTTTTAAAAGTATTGTTAAATAAATAATAGATCCCATTCTTAAAATCTTAACCCTTTCCCATTGTATACCACCACCATATTCAACCAACATCACATCACCACTATATACAACCAACATCATAACCATATACCACCCGCAACACGATCACTTTCCATTTCCCTTTGACACCACCACCGTCGTTCACCCCACTACCTACAATCATTCTCAAGCCAATCCCGTTATAATGCTTGCGTTTCTTGTTATATTAGTCATAGTCTGTAATCATTTTGGTCAATTATTATAATCTTTTTCTGAACAAATAAGAAAAGATTATTCATATATTTATATGCTTATGTGTTATCTACATGTTTTCTACGATATTTTATGCAAATTATATAAGTATTTAATAACAAAATAAATATAAGATTAAAATATGCATCGAAAATAAAAGATTATTTATGAAAAATAATGTTAACCTAAGTTGTAGTATACGTAATAAGGATCCCAGAGATATGAGGAATGTTCGAATCCGACTTGTAACGAAGAAGTTATGGTATACGGCTACGGATGTCACAAAATAGTGAATCGGAGATAGATAACTTACTAGCCTAAGTAATCTAAACGATAGTCGTAGTAGTTGTTAAACTGAGAGCGTGCATATAGAGAACGTCTAAATCTGACTTTGTATATGAAAGTTATGATTTTCTAAGATTCAGCGCAACAATGTGCAACGTTGATATCGGAATTTAGAACGGCCGGTTGTTAGGAAAAACAATTTAAATAAGAGTTAAAGATATCGTCCATACCTATCCTTCAATATAAAGATAGTCAATAACAGATATCGTATGAGAGATTATGATTTTTACACGGACTTTAACCATCTAAGTCTATAAAAATATAGCCTTATTAATAAAGTCAAAATTAGCCAATTGAGTCTGAATGAAAGTTGTAGATACGACGATAGCTACGCGTTGATATAAAACTCGTCAAAAACGGAGCTCATATGAAGAAGATATGAATTACTTAAGAAAACAGATTAATTCATGTGTAGTAGCCGCACACCGAGACAGAGGGCGCGATGCGCTTCTGACACTCCATGGAAATCGCGACACGTGGCACCACTCAGAGAACGACATATCACCGGCCGACCACGTGTGCGACGCGCTCCGACATTATGTGTCGCACCTTTTGCTTTTTACCGCTATATATTCTTCGATTTCCAACCACTTTCTTCACACCTTTCCTCTAATTCTCTCTGGAATACCTTCTAGCTTTTATTCCTTTTACTCCTTAGTCTCTGACCCCTTTAGTGAAGCCCTAAGGTGTCATATAGGCGGTGATTAAAAGCTCTCGGGTCAAAGTTATGCCCTCATAATTCTCGGTTCTCGCTAGGTTACTCTGTAAGTAAAGCTATGCTTATTTTATTTTAAGTGTAACTTTTAATTATAGTCATAGTCGTTATTAAGAACCTATAATTAAGATCTTTCAATGATTCTAAGTCGTTATACTAATTGATCTACTTACGGGAGTGATGTCTAGGCTAGATTTAGTGAGTCGTTTAAAGTGGGATTTCCAAACTGTATACTTTGTATACCAAACAGATCCTACCTCCGATATGATTCTACCTGGGTATTCCTTACTCGATGGATCTTGATGTAGACATTGCGATTGTTGAGGAATCTAGTGTGTCATTATACAGTCGCAAGGATTATGAAACTAGACTAAGGGGTCGTTTGATAGTTCTGACTGAGTTAGTGCTGGCTGGGTCAACATTTCTGATTGAGTCCACATCTGACTGAAATCATGTTGTTTGATTATATCTGTGACCGACTGTGGTGAACGATAAAAAATGACTATATTACCCTTATGTTGTCTTTTATTCCGAATATAATAATTATAAAAAAAATACAAACCGTGAAAATCCAAATAAAAATTGTTATAATGACACGTAGAATCATGTGATTTTTACACCAAGTTGAAGTAAAAGTCAACACTTTGACCAAATTCATTTAAAATGCTTCAATCACCAACAAACGAATACAAAATTAGCTTGAAATTACAAAAAATAATAATAAGTACCAGCCAGAAAAACTTGGCTAAGTTCTCATGAGTATATTCTACACAATATAGCTTCAACTAGCAAACAACTACCAAAGCATTTAGTATTTTAGTTCTCGCAGCTCAGTTGTTGATTAAAGCTTTATTCTCTTCATCATCTTCTTCAATCTTAGGAGCCAAATAAAACCTTCATATACCCATTTCTGCTATCTTGTACTCCACTACATGTTGCTCTGAAGACAAATACAATCAGTAATGGACAATGGAGTTGCCTTTGTAAACAATGTCTAGTATGTACCTTATAGACACGAAAAACATTTGGCAGTAATCAACTCTTCTTTTTCTTAATTCCAGATAAGTCAAACTTCATTCCCATCTCTTAACCTCACACAAAAATAAGATATTGTAATCTCTTTTATCCATCCCTTAACTATTTCCACTGCAACTTCTTTAACCATCTAAAATTTCATTCTTTTCTTAACCCACCATCAACCATATCAAACTAGTCAAACAAGTGAATCACTGCGTTATATGAAGGAGGTATACACAATCAATTACATAAAAGATAAAAAAAAAAAATTCAATTTTACCAGTCGTCGATCTCGCACCCACAATCAACGTTCCTAAACCCACAATCCATGTTCCAAATACTCGTTCATGTCTATCAGAATCACGAATTGAGGAATGGTCTATTCAATTTTGCAATCGGTTCTTTTTCGATATGGGTCGCGTTCCACAGGCGATCGGTACAAAACCGTACCACAATGATGGTGGAGTACCAGCGACGGGGTTGCCTCCTGCAGCGAAGATGGTGGTCGGCGAGAGGGTTAAAGGCAAAAGAAATCGTTGCTATAACATTAGAAGAGGTGGTCGGAATTTGAGGAAGAAGTGATGTAGTTGTATCGTTCATCAATTAGCGACGAAGAAGAAAGGTGTGAAGAACAATCGTGTTTTGGGAGAAGGGCAAATGAGGGCAATCAAGCAAAATGACCGAGTCAACTTCTTTTTTTTATGGGACCGAGTCAGAAGGTGGGTCGGTGGTTTTGGACCGGGTCAGACAAAATTACCAATTATCAAACATGATGACCGGACCGAGTCGGCCAAAAGTGTTGACCCGGACCCAGTCAGCAAGATATCAAACAAGCCCTAAGACTTAGTGCTTTTTAAATTTAGGTCTTTGAGAAGTGTAAAGGCAAAGCGATGTCGTAACCTCTAGTCACCTGCTTTTGTCAAGTGAGTGTGTAGTTATTATGTTCAAGAGAAAAATTTAACAAAAATATTTACTAAATGCTAATTGTTTTATTTAGGCTTTGTGCTACTTGTATACTTATAATAGTACTGCTGATTATGAACTATGTCAGAATCATAATTGCCTTTAGATATAGTAGGGTTTAGTTATGAACTTATAAAAGGTAAGTTCTAAATAAGTTGGACACTGAATAAGTCTCATTCTGAGGGTAGAGTGTGAGAACAGAGCGGAGTGCAGTTGTCCTCTTCTCTTTAGATTACCAAAATGGTGAGTCTAGATCAGACAACTGGCAAATATGCCTGGGTCATCGACCAAAGTAGATGACAACACTTAACTATTCTAGGCGGTCTACTGAATTACGTTGCTAGTGTGGACTTGTAACCCACAAATATAGATAAAATATTTATCAATAGCTCTGAACATTGGTTGCCTTATGAATTACACTTGTCATGGACTCCCCTAGTTGTGTAGTCAACCAAATACTCAAACGGTTTATCAGGTTGGGTAATTCCTCCAGATAATTGTTGCCTTAGGATTTGTGAGAATCGATTAGGCATGATAGGTGGTCTTATGCCAGATTATACCTATAATACTTGTTGCGGGAATGTTATTATATATACTAGGTGTAAAACTCATGTATTACACGGGTTGATTAAAAAAATTAAATATTAAAATATAAACATTAAGTATTTTTTAAATAAAATTTTGAAATAAGGAAAGAAAAAACGTATTAATTAGAATTACTATCATGTTTATTACATTTAATACTTTGCATATATAAATATTATGTGACTTTTTAATTTTAAAAATTAGAAAAACCTAGAAATTGACATATGAATATTATTTAAATTTAAAAATATCATAAAATGACAAGTGTCAAAATTCATGAGAGATTGACATGTGGCAAAATGGATCTTCATTTATTATAGTTGACTATCATTAATATATTATGGGCTTGAAAATCCTATGCATCTCACCAGTTTTCTCAAAATTAACTCACTCGTTTTATATGCATCATAGGTAGTGGATGGAAGGTTGCTCAAGCTTAGTTAGGATACATGTAACATCCCAAAGTTAATAGATTGCTAATAGAAAGAAAAAGATGAATTATAAATAGACAAATACAAACTTAAACTCACAAACTATGTGTTGTTTCTTTCGCATCAATTGATGAATTGTTTTTTTAAATATAACAACTTTTTTATATAATAGACAAACTACAGAAATGATCCATGTGGTATGTATTTTTCTGAGTTTTAGTCTAAACCTCGATTTTTTGGCTTCGTAGTCCTTTTGAGCTAGTTTCGTTACGGATTTGATCTCTCAGTAAACTGAAATGACTATAATACGTTGGGTTATTCATTTTTCGTTTTTCTTTCACTTTTTTTTTTAAATCTAATAGTTATTTGTTTATTTATAATAATTATTTTAATAATTAAAAAAAGAGGGGCCTCTCTCTCTCACACACACATCCAATACTTTCAAATTTGTGCCTTATACATTTATACACATTGTAATTAATACCTTTCATTTTAATTATTTAATATATATTAGCATCAATATTATGTATTAACCGGATGATAATAATATTAAAACTTTTTTATTTTAGACCTATTTTTTGTATGTGTATAGTTTTACTAATGGAGTGGTAAAAATTATCTAAATTTCGGTTTATTTATTTCAAGAACAAATTACATGGATGGTCCTTAAGGTTTTGTTTTTTTTCCCTAAAGTAGTCCTTATGAAATTTTTTCCCTCAAATGGTACCTACGGATCAAACCTTGCACATAAATGATCCTTATGACTAACTTTGTTTACAGATTCTGTTAAGTGTGTGAAAAGACGAAAATGCTCTTTATTTGTTTATTTATTTATTTTAATATTTTGTTAATTTGAAAAAAAAAATGGGCCCTCTCTGTCTGTCTGTCTGTCTCTCTCTCTCTCTCTCTCTCTCTCTCTCTCTCTCTTTCTCTCTCTCTCAGACGACATCCTCCAACACCACCACCGGAGTACCATTTTCTGATGGAGCACCACCACCAGAAAGATCTCCATCGTTGCCACTTGTTCTAGCCGGAAATTTGACTCTCAATAACCTAAATTCAGAACACTTTGAAAAGAGGGAAGATTAATTTATGATGAAAATACTTAGGCTTAGATTTGCAATTGGGGAATGTAGACAAAGAAGATGGTGGATCGGCCATGGCTGTAAACACATACATTTACAAAGTGAGAGAATATCAATTACATATTCACTATGCCATCCGTGATGTTGCAACGCCAAGATATAGATCTGATCATCCATGTCATTTCACTTTTTTCTCAGAATACACCGATCATCATAGCCATCTCAAATCTGTTGTATTTAAGGAATTTAATGGTCAAAATCCGCCATGGCTACAATCACAGTTGCAGGTGACGTTTGGAAAAGAAATTTCAAGAAACAAGCACATGCCCTCTGGATTGCCCAGGCAAGATACGAATTAGACCAACAAATTCCGATTTTGCTCAGATGAAATCCCATCGTCATAGCCTTTGAGAATCAAAATAGTATTGGGCAGAGATAGACACAAACACACACCTTCTTTAAACGACATTTTCTTGCCCTAGCAAAACCCACAAATCGATTTATAGGTTTGTCTTCATTCAAGAATGAGTTTTGGGCGGAGATAGACACAAACACACACCTTTTTTAAACGATTTCATATACATACATCGATTTTAGAAATGAACACACATACACAAATCGATTTCCACAAACGAAAACTGCACACACAAAAAGCGATTCTAGATTCGATTTTTGGGATTTTTAAGTCCCAAAACGATTTAAAGAACAAATAATTTCATATTCGACTTATGATTTTAGATTCATGAAGAACAAACTCATAAAATGGAGTGTTATGTGTTCTATGTGTTCTTGAGTGTGTTCTTTTTTAAAGAACAAACATACTGTGTGTGTGAGAGAGAGAGAGAGAGACTTTTTTTTAATTTCAAATTAACAAAATATTATAAAAAAATAAAAAAAATAAACGACATTTTTGTATTTTTCACACATACTTAACAGAATTTGTTAACAAAGTTAGTCACAATGATCATTTGTGTGCAAGGTTTGCTCCGTAGGTACCATTTGACGGAGAAAAAAGTTTCGTAAGGACTACTTTAGGGAAAAAAACAAAACCTTAAGGATCATTTGTGTAATTTGTTCTTATTTCAATTAGGTGATGTAACGATCGAGTCTCGATTTAAATGAGAAAAGCCACTACATTATCTACTTTTAATTTTTTAACCTGCTAATATCGGCCTACAAAAAATACAAAATATAAAAGGTTATCGTGTTAAATATTGAAATCAAGTAAACAACGAAATTTTAGAAACTTAACCAAAACCTCTTTCCATTTAGGGTGCATTATAGCACACTATGTGACCACGTTTTCCGGTTGATTGAAGCACTTCCACATGTATATTTTTACCGTGTAAAAGTATATCACAATTTGTATTATATATGTGACCAAAAGATATTTGTACAATATCTCTTACCAGAAAAAATAAGTGAACAGCCATAAAATATTTGAAAATCAATATCATAAAAGTATACAAGTCGAGTAATCAACATAATTTTATAATAAATATGAAATAAATCTAGTTTTCAATTCGGTTAATCGTAACCAATGATTGAATGTTCAAAACTCATATTTTATATATTCTATATATTCTAACATCATTTATGGTATTTTTGTTTTTATTTTAACATTTTTAAAAGCTTTTTGAATTAAAAATTTCAAAAATACTAAATAAATGAGTTTTCTTTTTCGTTTTTTTAAATTTTTTTTCGTTATTTTTTTATTTTGTTTGACACCCTAAAATATATAGCTAGAAATGCATCTACTTGTCACATAATTTTTTCGTTATTTATTTCGGCGAACAAAACAAATGATTAATGATTAATGATTAATTGTCACATCTACTTGTCACATAATTTTATCTTGTGAATCATCTAATGATTAATTTCGTTTGTTTGATAAAAAAAATATGTATATAAAAAATTTCTTACCTTCTTATCGAAAATTTTCTTCTTATTTGATATATATATATATATATATATATATATATACACACACACACACACACAATGTGTGCACCCGCGCAAAGCGGCGGCGACAACTTTTACTGTTTCAACGAATGTTTTTTTTTTCAGAAAATGTTATTTAACTGTTTTAATGGCTACAACTTTTGTGGCTGAAATGTTAGAAAATTTTTATGCCCAACCTTTGGACAAATATAATGCCCAAGCTGAGATAATATACATCGTTTCTCCACGTTGAGTCCTAAGAAAATGATTAAAAAATAATTATAAAATAAAAATCCAAAAAATCAAAGTTTTTTCTGAGAATGTTTTGAAAGTTTCATCTGTGACAAATTATCTTGGATTATTTTAAATAATAAAGATGAGAAGGGAAATCATATCTCTTGGAGCAATGAGAGAAAGAAAGAAATTGGCAAAACAAAAGAAAATGCATTTTTGTCTAATTATCATTAGTCGAATAAACACTATGCATTATTCATCTTGTTTTGTTGTGTACTACTTAACAAACGGGTCCTAAGTAAATTTGTTATCTAGAGGAAGAAGTCACTCGAGATGGTTCGGAAACTGATTCTCAACCTGAAAAAATAAGCTTTCAAAAAAATACATAGACTTAAATGTAACAACGAAGAATAATTATATGTTATTAAGAAAATGATATCAAAGTGAGAAGTTTCATTGACACAAATCATTGTTCTTGAGGAGCTTGAACAGATCAACCCATCAAAAAGAAGGATGGATGAACAACCCTTAATATCTCTCTAGTAATATTTTGGAGAAGATAATAGATAATATCTATTATTTCAGTCCTCATATGTTTATTAAAAATTTATTTTAAGTTTTCCAAAAAATTCACTCTCATGTTTATTAAAAATTTATTTCAAGTTTTCCAAAAAATTCACTCAAGAGAAAAGGAGAGACCCACCATTTACAAATATACAAATTTAACATATACACAAATATATAGAAAATCAAGAATATAAATGCATAATTTTTTTCATGTCAAAACTTTACCATATACATAGATATACAAAAAATCAAGAATAAAAAAATGCAATCATGATAGAAACAATTAATAGAAAATCAGGTAAATGGAGGCCCACAATTATGTGATAATCACACCACTAAAACCAAAAACATCCTTGGAAATCCACAAGAATTCATACCTATAAACTATTGATATGAAACATGAATAAAGAAAGAAAAATAAACTAAAAGATTAAAACCAAAGTTGAAATATGTTTTTTTTTTTTTTGAAAGAGCCAAAGCTCAGCAAACTATAGTTGAAATATGTTAAAAAACATGGAGTCATGAACTATAGTGAATAAAGTAAAAGTAACGTGAAACGATAACATATCTCATATTTTTTATTTAGTATAACTTTCTATCTAAGTTAAAAAAAAGAAACATAATTTAATTGATATTTACTTCCTTAAATATTTTCGGTGATTATTCGTTACCATAATTAGTTTTTTGTTCATAGAAAGATGGTGGTTTGTGCATAACAAAAATGTACAATAAGTTTTCAAGCATGTACCTCTTAAATTTCAAGAAAAGTTCAATATGCTTTAATATATATATATATATATATATATATATATATATATATATATATATATATATATATATAGAGAGAGAGAGAGAGAGGTAGGTTCAAATGTTTTTCACATCTAATGTGTGCCACAATGAACCAATAGGAATTTAATATTAATTATATCTATATTAAATGTTATCCATACTTATAACTTATTTTTATGGAACCAATTAAATTCGTCATTAATGTCAACAATAATATTCTTTCAGAATAAATTCATATATAGAAGAAATAAGAGTGTATTCCAGCAGAATGAGAGTGTATTATAATAGAATACATTCTCGTTCTTCATATTTCATTTAACTTTATTGTATTTTAAGTGAGTGAGCCCGGAAACAAAATATAAACTCATATAAAAAAACCTAGATGTGAATTCATTCTGAAAAAATGTTATTGCTGACATTAATGACGAATTTAATTAGTTTCCATAAAAAGAGAATTATAATTATAGATATCATTTAATATACATATAATTATGGAAATCATTTAATATCTATATTTATTTAATTTACTAAATTACTATTGGTGCATTTTAGCACACAATAAATGTAAGAAACAAAATAACCTAGCCCTATATATATATATATATATATATATATATATATATATATATATATATATATATATATAAAGAGAGAGAGAGAAAAAAAAAAGAGGTAGGTTCAAATGTTTCTTATAGCTATTATTGTGTGTTACAATGCACCAATAAGAATTTAGTAAAAATTAAATTATTATTATTATTATTTAATAAAATAAAGATAGATATTAAATTAAATTAATACCACAAGTATATGTATATTAAATGATATCCATACTTATAATTTTTTTTATGGAAATTAATTAAATACGTTATTAATGTCAAAAATAATATTCTTTTAGAATAACTAGTTCATAACCCGTGGAACCACGGTTACAAAATTAATTAAGTTTTCATAATAAAAACTCAAAATTATTAATCAATTATTTTAAATAAATTATTAATTATGAGATTTTTTAGTTATATAAATTTATAATTATTGATTTAAATAAATACATAACCTTAAAATCTGAATTAACTTTATTTTAATTTTTATTCTAATATTTTTTAATTTAATGTAATTAGAGTAGAGAATTTAAAATTTATATTTTGAAATGGAGTATCAATAGGTTAATATGTGGCATTACATTAATTAAGAGGCCTTATAAGATGACACATGTCAGAAGGAGAATCAACATATTCTTTTATTAGCATATGGATTTGTATATAGAAGGAGAGTGTATTCTAGTGGAATACACTCTTGATCTTCATATTCAATGCAACTTTATTGTATTTTAAGTGAGTCAGTCATGAAATAAAACACGAACTCATACATAAAAATACAGATGCGAATTCATTATGAAATAATGTTATTGCTGACATTAATAACGAATTTAATTAGTTACCATAAAAGAAGAATTATAATTACGGATATCATTTAATATACATACAAATAAGGAAATCATTTAATATATATCTTTATTTATGTAAATAATTATTTAATTTACTAATTTCCTTTTGGTGCATTTTATCACATAATAAATATAAGAAACACAATAATGTGTGTGTGTGTGTGTGTGTATATATATATATATATATATATATTAGTTCTTTACTATTATATAAAACATTTTAGAAATTTTTTGAAATTTAAGAGGTACTATACCTACTACATAATATACAATCAACTTATGCTTATGGTGAAATACATGTATTACATTTCTGTATGTGCTATGTCCCTCTAAACTCACATTTCTCTGAATAAAATAGCAAAACCCTAAAGTTGAAGAGCTCGCGTCGCATCTCATCCGCCCAACTCATCGTCATCAGCACCCGCCGTCTCCACCATCTCTCTGCCCTCACAACAATTTTCCTGCGACCAACCCCTACCACGATCCATATCTACCTCTCTTCTCTACTCTAACTTACTATCCAACCCCGCCACCACTCATTGTCTCGGACAATGCAATCGCCGTTGCCCCCATCTCCGCCACCATCCGATGGCTAAGCGACGACGGTCACCCTACTCGGACACATCGGTGACCCGACTCATTCAACCGAATCTAAACAGCCCATTTTCTTTTATGCTAATCTCACTAAGGTAAAACACAATATATTCTTTTTTTTGGAAGATTTCTCTTGGTTTGTTGTGCAAACACAATGATTCTCAACAATTCTGACTTTTTAAATTGATAGGGTCGTCTTGGTTGCAGGTGATCAGCCCATACCTTGTAATATGCTTCCTTTTTTAGAGATATTTTTAATCTTATAGGACATTTTTTTAATCTTGGTTGCAGGTGTTCATCCCCTAGCGCAAGAGTTTTTTTTGACGTACTGGGATAAGTTTAAGATACATAAAGTGGTCAGTGGTTATAGAAAATAGGTATTATGTTTTGGTACTATTTGAGGCGAATCTAATTCTTATCTTATCATTTTTTTTTCAGTATTAAAATTCTGCTCATTGCTCAAATACCTTGTAAATTTTTGTAACAGCCCAGATTCCCAGGTATTATTTATTTATTTATTTTGGTAATTGGTGAGGGGACTCGGCGAGTTGGAGCCTAGACTCGCCGAGTATGTTTGCGGATTTGGACGCGGGTTCGCGTCCGGACTCGACGAGTCCAAGAGTGGACTCGGCAAGTCCACGCTGTTTAATGAAACCCTAATTTCTCGGGTTTGAGGCATATTTAAAGGGGCTTATGGCCGTCATTTGCACTCATCAGTCCCCAGAGTGAAACCCTAGATCGTTTGAGTGATTCAAGTGAGGGAAGGAGCCATTATTGATCTTGGAGTTGTTGTCTAGCAAGGAAAGAGGAGATCTAGCCAAGAGGAAGCAAGAGAGGGGTGGATTCTTGAAGATTTGAGGTCCAGAACATCACATCTGAGGTACAATCTCGAATCATTCTCTGTTGTTGTGATGTTCATGTAGATTTAGGGCTTTTGGACCCATTTGTGGCTAGATCTAGTGTCCTCATGGTCCCATAGCGAGTTAAGGTCCTGGATCTGGACCCATAGAGGTCCAGAGCACCTCATTGCCAAAGCTTTATATGCATCCATGGAGGTTTTGGCTTGGGATCAATGTATTTGAGGCTAAAACACCATTCATGAGCTATTCAATGCTTGATGAGCATCAAGACTTGGACTTTACGTGGTCAATAAGCTTTAGGAGACTGGATCTAGGAGTTAGTGAAGCGGATTTGACCTCAGAAGGTCGTTTGGGGATGTGCATGGAATGCACTCGCCGAGTCCATTTCCCAGACTCGGCGAGTTGGTGCGAGTTGTTCGTCGATTACGAACCAGGGGTTGAGTAACCGAGTCGGGTGAGTGACTCGGTGAGTCGGAAGAGATTCAGAGGGATCGGGTTCCCGTAGGAACTCGGCGAGTCCACGCCAGACTCGGCGAGTCGGGTTGACCGTTGACCGTTGACCGTTGACCAGTGTTGACTGGTTTGACTTCGTGGTATTAGTCAGCCAGAGTCAAGTAGTATTAAGTAGGAATACACTTGTGTTGTAGGAGGACGATAGCTTGGGAGATCGAGCACTAGTGATTGAGAGCTTTACGAGTTACCGAGACACGCGAGGTGAGTCTTCTCTCTATACGTTACCTTGAGTGGCATTATGAGTGGACCAGAGGGTCTTATGTGCTATGTATGAGATTATGTGCTATTTATGAGATTGTATGCTATGTGTTATTTGTATGTTGTATGACTATATAGACTGGACCGGAGGGTCTAACGAATCAGAACGGGCCAGAGGGCCCAATGAGCTATGACTGGACCAGAGGGTCCGACGAGTTGCTGGACTGGAGGGTCCCGCTGAGACATCTTGACCAGAGGGTCGGGTTAGCCTCGAGTGGCGTATTTGTGGTATGTGGTATTTTGGGGAACTCACTAAGCATTTATGCTTACAGTTGTTATGTTTGATGTCTCAGGTACTAGCGAGGACCGTGGGAAGGCGACGACTTGACATGTACGCACACACTGATGGAGATTTTTATGTGTAGAGATCTTGGAATTTGTTTTTTTTAAACAGAAATTGATTATGGATTTTGATTTGTGATGTGATACATTATGTGGTTTTAAAAATGAAAAATTATTTTGAAATTTACGGTGTTACAAGTTGGTATCAGAGCCTTGGTTTGAGGGATTCGGATGCACCTTCGGGCGTATTTGAACTCAAACCGAGGATTTGAGAAATTTTCAAATAAAACAAAAATTTTCTAAAAAGAAAAAGAGGTTTTGGGAAACGAGCAGAGTGGAAGGTGTGTACGGTCAGCCAGCGCCCGAACGGTGAATCCCCAAAATACCCTTACATTATATGTTATGAGTTATGAGATATTACGTTGTACATGTTAGAGAGGCTAGGTATTCCTATTAGGACTAGAATGAGCCTGATTTGTGATGCCTTAGCTTAGGAGATCGTTGCTGCTATGAGATACATTGAGAGTGAGTAGGTAGCAGTGAGGAGCTCAGGAGAGGGCTATTGAGGGTAGCCAGTGCATAGCGAGAGTAGAGTGTTTGCGATTTGGGATCCTAGGAGGAGGACTTGGGTTGTATATCGATTCGGTGTGGACGATAGTATTGGGCCCGTACTATTGGAGACACCGGATTGGTGCGCAGTCCATGTAAGAATCCTTGGGGGTACCAGGAGAGAGGACGTTTGAGTTATCGAGTGTGAGTATACTCGAGAGTATTCCTGATATTTATTATGTTGTATTTCAGAGGTTGATCATGGTCGGGACACGCCATAACCCGGAGAGCAGTGGGGTGAGCGATGAGGAGATCCGTCGGATCATCCATGAGGAGGTGGCTGCTGCCATCAGAGCCGAGATTCCGGAGATGTTTGGGTCTATTAAGACCACACTGATCGAGACGTTTGACGAGCGTTACGCTGCTTTGACTGATGCTGCTGTTGCTGCTGCGAGACCCCAGGGTGGTGATTCGTTGTTGTACCGAGAGTTCAGCAACACGAAACCACCGGAGTTCGATGGTACACAGGATCCGATCGCCGCTATGAGGTGGATCTCAGACATGGAGGGGTGTTTCTATACGTGCTCGTGTCCGGAGCACTTGAGGGTGCGATTCACACTCAACCAGCTTTTCTTGGGGGCGAAGGACTGGTGGAAATTCGTGACCGCGAGTTATTCTACAGCTGAGCTGACTGCAGTGACCTGGGAGAGGTTTACTGTGATGTTTCGTGATGAGTATGTTCCCCAGGTGGAGATGGAATGTTTAGCTCAGGAGTTTCTGACCCTCAAGCAGGGGACCGAGTCGGTGACAGTGGTTACGAGGATGTTTCATGAGCGGGCGCTGTTTTGCCCGGAGTTGGTGTCCACTGAGCAGGCTCGCATGAGCCGTTATCTGAGTATCTTGAGGAGGGACATTCGTGAGTTCGTGGCGAACTCGACGTATCAGACATTTTCCGAGCTCCAGGCAAATGCCAGGAAAAGGGAGATCGAGCTTGAGACACAGGTGAGGGAGGAGATTGAGTTGCATAGGGGTGATCGGCGACCGGCGCAGTCGCAGCCGGCCGCCAAGCGGGCAAAGCCCGCTGATTCGAGGACAGGCAGTTCGAGGGGCCGCACTTGTGGTAAGTGCAGCAAGAGCCATGACGGGCCGTGCAAGACTGGGGTATGCTACAAATATGGGAAGGAAGGACATTTTGCGAGGGACTGTCCGAAGGGGTTCTCGGTTTGCTTCCATTGCAACCAGACCGACCATCGGAAGGCCGAATGCCCCCAGCTTCAGAGATCAGTGCAGGGATATGCACCTGTGGTTCGAGCTGCCGAGACCCGACCAGTGAAGGCCGAAGCACCGAAGGCTAGGGGGAGAGCCTTCCAGCTGACTGCGGAGGAGGTCCGCACAGCACTTGACGTCGTGGCGGGTATGTAATCTTTATCTATTTTATGTTGAGTTTATGCTATTGTAATTGATATATGTTATGCGTAGGTACTTTTCTTGTGAGTTCTGTACCTGCATTGGTTTTATTCGACTCGGGTGCGAGTCGGTCATTCATATCTTTGGCTTTTAGTCGGCACATTAGTATTCCGAGGCAGACGTTGAGTCGACCTCTACGGGTTTCCATAGTAGATGAGCGTGAGGTATGTGCTACCGAGGTGATACGTGGATGCATGCTGGAGATCTTCGGGGTGGAGTTCCCGATCGATTTGATTCCGATCGCTATGGGGGATGTTTGTGTCATAGTAGGAATGGATTGGTTGAGCCGTTTTGGGGTTGTCATAGATTGCGAGCGTCAATTGGTGACGATCCGAGATCCTAGTGGGGGAGCGCTAACGGTTTACGGCGAGGGGACTCGTGGTGGTTCGGTTTTCTGTTCGGCCGTTAGAGCGAGGTGGAGTTTGCAGCAGGGATGCAAGGGGTTCGTAGCCTATGTGATAGATGTGTGAGAGGCCGCTGGAAGGCCAAGTTCAGTGGATGAGGTGCCGATAGTGCGTGAGTTCCCGTACGTGTTTCCGGAAGAGTTGCCGGGTGTGCCTCCCGAGAGGCAGGTGGAGTTTCGTATCGATTTGGTTCCCGGGGCTGCGCCTATCGCCAAGGCGTCGTATCGGCTAGCGCCGCCAGAGATGCAGGAGTTATCCTCACATGTAACGACCCAATTTTCACGTCCAAAAATTTCGTTATAAAACATTACATGAAAGCATTAATAGTTAAAACATTGTTTGATTAAACCATTTCACATCGAACACCAAATTGAAAACCACAACATTCGATCAATCAAATATCAGAGTATCAATCCCAGAATAAACTCGTAATTGCGGAAACAAGAGAGTGTGTGTGTGTGACATGCTGCTACCGCGCCGGCTCCTTTCCCCTAGCTGAGGAGGTACCTGAAACCAAAACTGAAAACCGTAAGCACGAAGCTTAGTGAGTTCCCCCACTGTACCACATACCATATAATCTCATAACATACATATAATGTCAGGCATATCTGGGTGCCCGACCTACCCCTTCGGCCCTCTTGACCGGGTATTGCCTAGCATATCTGGGTGCTGGCCTCCCCTTCGGTCCTCTCGACCGGATACTGCCTAGCATATCTGGGTGTTGGCCTCCCCTTCGGTCCTCTCGACCGGATACTGGGGAACTATTCCTCCCCTCCACTACTACCACATAACATGTATCATAATATCAGATCTATCTAACATGGCTGGGTAAAACTACCCCTTCGGCCCTACCGACCGGATACCTCGGGGACTATCTCCCCCTACTGTCACTAGCACATATCATCATATCATACTAGCACATAAACATAACACAGGTAGTAGAAATCCCTAAATGAATATCACGGAGACAATCATCTACATACAACTCCTACCGGTGGGCCGACACTGTGGTCGTAGGCCCACCGCTACTGGAAGGTAAGTCACCTCGAAGTAACTGCTGATCTGATCGGAAACTGACTGTCTACTGCTGCTGCTGCTGCTCCGGGAATCCTCCGGCTGCAATTCCCACAACATACTCAATCAAACACTGCTAACTGTCCTTTGGGTAAAATGACCATTTTACCCCTGATCATGCCCTAAGTCAAAGTCAGAGTCAACTTTCAATTGACCCGACTCGCCGAGTTGGCTTTCCAACTCGCCGAGTCCCTACCCAAACAATTGTCCTGAATCCTGTTTCTACTCGTCGAGTTAGGCGACGACTCGACGAGTTCTCCTTCTAAACTGATATTCAAGTCCTTCGTCCTACTCGCCGAGTTGTATGAACAACTCGTCGAGTTCATCTTCATCCGATGAACACTTATGCTAAGACTCGCCGAGTTGTATGAACAGCTCGCCGAGTTCATCTTCATCCGAAGAACACTTATGCTGCGACTCGCCGAGTTGTATGAACAACTCGCCGAGTCTGTTCTTGATCTAAGGAGATTGCCTTGAACTCGCCGAGTCAGGGCATTGACTCGCCGAGTTTCTCCATAGATGAGTTCAGCTTCCGACTCACTGAGTCACACCCCGCGACTCACTGCTCACTCGACACTACGAAAAGGGGACAAACTCGGAGACTCGCGAACAGACTCGCCGAGTCACATGAACGACTCGCCGAGTCGTTGCCATGCACCCACTAAATACATAGATTTGCTCAATTCCAGTCCATGCCATTCACAGATTTGGACTCCTAGAACACAAATCACACGTAAAGTTTCCAACTTTACGTGTAGATATTCACCAATACGGATTTTAGGGTTCAAAATGTACTTAAAATGGTAGATCCAAGGTCTTCAAGCAATGAGGGTCCATAAAGGCTACAGATCCGAGCCCTTAGAGCCCAAACATGCCTAGATCCGAAGTCCCTCAACACTACAAGCTCATTACACAAAGGTCAAGACTAGAAGAAGCATTGAAATGGATATCACAAGCTCTCAACGAGATAATAATGAAGGGACAAAGAGGGTTTTGAGTCCAATACCTCTAGAAGTTCTGAAATGGCACAAAGATTTTGGTTCCTATTCCTCTCCTCTTGATCTACCTTCTTCTTCTCTCCAAAACTTCAAAGAAATGCACCAAAATCACCCAAATTACCAAAAGAGGAGTTAGAGCTCCAAGAGGGAGTGTTTTGGACGCAATGGGGGCTGATATGAGGCACAAAACATCGTTTAAATAGGGTGCAACCCCTGAAACTTAGGGTTTCATCCAATAGCGGTGACTCGTCGAGTCTGGAATATGGACTCGCCGAGTCGCCAACTTAAACATGTCCCGGGTCCCGTCCTTACTCGGCGAGTCGGACCTATGACTCGTCAAGTCCAAGGCTAAAAAGAAGGAAAAATACTCAATAAGATTTACATACCAGGAACCAGGTGCTACAAATCTCCCCCACTTATTTTAGACTTCGTCCTCGAAGTCTGCTGCTCGATCCTGAAACAGCTCAGGATAATGCTCCATCATCTTGTCCACCGGCTCCCAAGTCCATTCCGAACCCTTGCGGTGCTGCCATTGCACCTTCACTAGCTCCACCCTCTTGTTCCTCAAATCCTTCGACTTCCTGTCGAGGATTGCGACTGGGCGCTCAATGTAATTCAGGCTGTCATCAATCTGAATATCCTCCAAAGGCACTACTGCTGAATCGTCCACTAGGCACTTCCGCAGCTGGGAAACATGGAAAGTGCTGTGGATTTGGCTGAGCTCGACTGGCAGATCCAGTCTATACGCCACCTTGCCCACCCGGGCCATGACTCGGAATGGTCCGATGAACCTCGGACCTAACTTGCCTCGCTTCCTGAATCGAATGACGCCCTTCCAAGGCGACACCTTCAGGAGAACCATATCCCCGACTTGGAATTCCAAGTCGGATCGGCGCTTGTCGGCATAACTTTTCTGCCGACTCTGAGCAGTCTGAAGCCTGCTCCGAACCTGCTAGATCCTCTCGGTCGTCTTAAGCACCACTTCAGTGCTTCCCATGACTCTCTGGCCAACCTCACCCCAGCATATCGGGGTCCTGCACCTCCGACCGTACAACACCTCAAATGGGGGACAGTCAATACTCGCGTGGTAGCTGTTGTTGTAGGAGAACTCGGCCAGGGGAAGATAGGTATCCTAGCTACCACCGAAATCCAACACGCATGCCCGCAACATATCCTCCAAAGTCTGGATGGTCCGCTCGCTTTGACCATCCGTCTGCGGGTGAAAGGCGGTGCTAAAATGCAAACGAGTGCCCAACTCGTCATGAAATTTCTTCCAAAACCTGGAAGTAAAACGTACATCCCTATTCGAGATAACTGAAACTGGCACCCCGTGCCGCGCCACGATCTCCCTGATATAGATGTCGGCCAATTTCTCGGCCGATATGCTCTCCTGAATCGGGATAAAGTGAGCACTCTTGGTCAATCGATCCACGATGACCCAAATCGAATCCACTCCACGCGCGGTCCTGGGAAGTTTCGTGATAAAGTCCATCGTGATATCTTCCCATTTCCACAATGGAATATCCAACGGCTGCATCTTGCCATGTGGCCTCTGATGTTCGGCCTTGACCTTCCTGCAGGTCAAGCAGCGCTCAACGTACCATGCCACATCCTGCTTCATGCAGGGCCACCAATAATCTAGACGAAGATCCCTATACATCTTCGTCGCCCCGGGATGAATAGAGAATCGGGACTTGTGCGCTTTCCATCAAAATCTGGCGCACGCCTCCGTGATACGGTACCCACACCCTACGGTGTAGTGTCAATAGTCCTCGGCTATCATAATCAAAGGAGGAAACCTGACCCACCACACGCTCGCTCTTCCGATGCTCCTCCTTGATAGCCTCCTGTTGAGCCTCCCGAATTCGCTCCAACAGGGGAGTCACCATGGTCATCCTCATGCAAACGTCCCTGATCGGCGCCGCCTTGCGGCTAAGCGCATCGGCCACCACATTGGCCTTCCCCGGGAAGTAAAGGATCTCGCAATCATAATCCTTTACCACGTCCAACCACCGACGCTGCCTCATATTCAGATTCGGCTGATCCATGAGGTACCTCAAACTCTTGTGGTCCGTGTAGATGGTACATCGAACCCCGTAGAGGTAATGCCGCCAAATCTTGAGGGCAAAAACCACCGCCCCCAACTCCAAATCATGCGTCGGGTAGTTCGCCTCGTGAGGCTTGAGCTGCCTCGAAGCGTAGGCAATGACATGCCCCCTCTGCATCAATACCGCGCCCAACCCAGAAATGGATGCGTCGCAATATACCACAAAATCCTCTACGCCCTCTGGCAGGGCTAATATCGGCGCCTCGCACAGTCTCTGTCTCAGCGTCTCAAACGCAGCCTGCTGCTCGGGTCCCCACCGAAAGACCACGGCTTTCTTCGTCAGCCGCGTCAGTGGTACGGCTATCTTGGAGAAATCCTGAATAAATCTCCGATAGTAGCCTGCTAATCCCAGGAAACTCCGAATCTCAGATGGAGACTTCGGAACCTCCCATCTCATCACGGCCTCGACCTTGGCCGGATCGACCAGAATCCCATTCTGGTTGACAAGGTATCCGAGAAATTGCACCTCGCGCAACCAAAACTCACACTTGGAGAACTTGGCATACAAGCTCTCCCTCCTCAGGGTCTCCAACACCTCTCCAGATGCTCCTCATGCTCCTCCTGAGTCTTAGAATAAACCAAGATGTCATCGATAAAGACTATCACAGACCGATCCAGCATCGGTCTGCACACGCGGTTCATGAGGTCCATGAACGCGGCAGGAGCATTGGTGAGCCCAAACGGCATCACCATAAACTCATAGTGGCCATAGCGCGTCCGAAACGCGGTCTTCTGCGTATCCTCCTCCCTGACCCTCATTTGATGATAACCCGAACGCAAATCAATCTTGGAGAACCAAGATACTCCCTGAAGCTGGTCAAAGAGGTCATCAATCCTCGGAAGCGGGTAACGGTTCTTCACCGTTACCTTGTTCAGCTCCCGGTAATCTATACACATCCGATGCGACCCGTCCTTCTTCTTCACGAACAAGATCGGGGCTCCCCAGAGTGAAATACTCGGTCGAATGAATCCCTTGTCTAACAGCTCCTGCAGCTGTGTAGACAACTCCTGCATCTCAGGAGGAGCCAACTGATACGGTGCCTTGGCTATCGGAGCCGCACCAGGAACGAGGTCAATCCTAAACTCAACCTGTCGTTTCGGAGGTATCCCAGGAAGCTCCTCCGGGAAAACATCTGCAAAATCTCGAACCACCGGAACCTTGCTCACTGTCGCCTTACCCGCCTCCCGGGTATCCATCACATACGCGACATGCATCCCTGCTGAAGATAGCGCCTAGCCCTCGCTGCTGAACATACAGTGGGTCCGCAAGGTGGCCTCTCGCCATGGATCACTAACTCTCCTCCTCCTGGGGTCCTAACTCGCACCAGCTGCTGCGCGCAATCTATCACTGCCCCATTAGGGCTCAGCCAATCCATGCCTATAATCACCTTGTTCCCACGCAGTGGAATGGGAACCAAATCTACCAAGTAGCACTCCTCAAACAAACGCAGCTCGCAATCTCGAAATACCATCGATGCTCGCACCGATCGATCATCAGCAATCTCCACCTCCAAAGGGCAATCTAACTCGCCCGATGACTCATGAAACTTCTTGCTAAGTGCAAGGGAAACAAATGATCGGGACGCACCCGAGTCGAACAACACCTGAACTGGAAGGCTGTTCACATGGAACGATCCCGTCACCACATCGGGTGCGGCGCGTGCCTCCTCGGTAGTCAGCTGAAATGCTCGGCTCCTCACCACCAGATCCTCTGCCTTGCCCTGCCGGCCATCCGTGATTCGCAGGGTCGCTGGAGCTGGCGCCTTCACCGGCGCTGAAACTGTCAACTGGGGGCAATTGGCCTTCTTGTGGCCCCTCTGGTTGCAGTGGAAACACAGCAACTCTGATGTCTGAATAACTGCTGCCGAAGCAGTGCAATCCCTGCTAAAGTGCCCAGGCTTGCCGCACTTGTAGCAGCCTGATGATCCCAACCGGCACGCTCCCTCGTGCGTCTTGCCGCATTTCCTGCAGCGTCCCCGTCCCTGTTGGCCTTTCGGCCCCACATCTGATCCCTTGGGCTTCTTCCCCGAAGCCCCTCCTGATTGACCCTCTTCTGCCTTCCGTTTCCGGATGTGCTCCAAATCTATCTCCCTCTCCCTCGCCCTGGCAATCATGGAGTCCAAGGTGGGGCAAGCTGAAAAACTAATGTGCTCCCGGATATCAGCCCGGAGCATGTCGTGATAGCGGGTCCTCCTCATATCCTCGTCACCAGCATACTGGGGCACCAACAAAGCCCTCTCCCGGAACTTGGCGGTGATCTCCGCCACAGTCTCCGTCGTCTGTCTCATGTCTAGGAACTCCCTGGCCAGCTGCTGAAGCTCGACAGCCGTTGCAAACTCTGCCCTGAACCTGGTCACAAAGTCCGACCAGGTCATAGCCTCGATAGCTGAGGCTCCCAACGAGTCACCCACTGACTCCCACCAATCCCGGGCTCGGTCCCGTAAACACCCTGCTGCATACCTCACCTTCGACCCCTCGGGGCAGAAGCTGGTCAACTGTGCAGACTCGATGTCCGCAATCCATCGCCTGGCAGCAATGGGGTCTTTCACCCCATGGAAATCCGGCGCACCACTGCCCCTGAAGTCCTTGAAGGACAGTGTGCGAGATCCCGACTGGCTAGATGCCATATCACTCCTGAATGCCCGAAGGCGATCCTCTATCAACTCCATGATCCCTTCCTTGATTGACCCAAAGAGGATGGGGGTCGACTCAAGGATGCCTCTGGTGATCTCTGACGCGATGAACTCGCGTAGTCCCTCATCTATCGGCTTGGAACCTGATCCCGAACCTGACCCCCTCTCCTGAACCGCCATCTACCGGCCTCGATCGAAGTACCACCATTCTGCAATACATAATACAATCATTAGTGATATTGATACTTCCTGAGGGATCACTGTTACTTACAAGTTCCCTGGTCTTATCTTGGCCTTCCTTGGTTTGGGTACGGATCCTCTGCTTTCAGTAGTACGGCCCATACTACCTTCCACATCTATCCGTACCTTCTTCAAGGAATGCCTCGACTCCACCAGATCCCTTTCACTACTACTGATCACTGCTATACTCATCCTAGGCTTGCCCTAGGGAAATCTCAGATTCTACTCTATCCAGCCCTCAGCTGCTGCAGGCCTCCTTGTAATGCCAGTTAGCCATTACCCGAATACCGTCACATCTGACGAGGCTCAGATAATCCTTCGAGTACCCGACGCGTCCCTACAACGGTTGGACTCAAACAAGAGCTGCGCAGTAGGATCAAATCCGGCACTCTAAGATTATTCAACCCTGATCACATGTGACGTGACGTATTCGCCTAATAGCTAACTTCCATTATTCATAGCCCCACATAGCACGAAGCAAGCAGCATTCAGACAAGGGTAACAATCTCAATCAAACTATCAGGCATAACCTAATCAGGCTATCCTACTTGCTGTCTACTTAATAACTAGCATGCAATTCTCATACAACTGAGACACATAAAGCAGGCACATAAGGCATCACGCCTAGTGATAGTTAGTTTTGTTTACTTCTTTTTATAGTTTATTTTAGCATATTTCATTCATAATTTAGATAATTTCCATGCATATTTTCCATTTTGTTATTTTATGACTATTTCGGGTACTTTCGAATCTTGTGAGCATAATTGCAGGTTTTTGGGTCTAGCGGAGCGGGAGTGTTCGGGACGTATGGGAAGCGATGAGATTTGGTAGACAAAAATGATGTTAGGCTTGGTGATTGTGGAGATTATGCATGGAGCGAGCTTGATGGTTATTTGAAGGCTTGGAGAGAAATAAACTTTAAATTTGCAAGATGCGGGAGTTTATTCAAGCATACGTAGATTTTTAATCGGGAGAGTGCACGAGCTTTGGAGGATTTGGAAAGGTCAAATTGGGCTTAAAATGAAGAAAAACTTGAAGAAAATGGGCTAGGAGGTGATTGGATTCGATCTGGGCTAGTGGGATATGCTTTGGAGGCCCAAAATCTCAAAGAAGCCCATGTTAGGCACCACCCGCGCAACCCATCCGCGCAGCAGCACGCGGGTCGCGCAAGGCTCTGCAGCGGTAATTTCGGAAATCCATTTGGAAGGCTATTTGAGGAAGGTTGGTGCCCATCTTTTGGAGACTTTTGGACATCCGATTTTTGGAGATTCTCTCTGGAGTTTTGAAGACTTTTGAAGGCCAAGAACACTTGAAGAACATCATATTTTTACCTCTTGCTTCTTGCTTAATGTTTGGTACAATTTTCTCTAACTTTGTTTCTTTGGGTTTAGCCATGCTTGGCTAAACTAATCTTGGTTGACTTTTGGTTAATCCTTTGAACTTTTGTTGAATGTTGAAGAATCCATGAACATGTTCTTGAATCTTTATTGGAATGTTTTGTGTTTTAATATCTTATCATTACTTGTATGTTTTAGTTCATGAGTTTAAATGTGTTTGTGGTGATTAGTTGGCTAATTTCTTGATTAAGTAAAGGATCCTCAAATTAGCAAGCAACAAATGATTTTTGTGTTGTTTTTGCTTCACACAATCATAAAAACATTTCCTCCAACATGGTGGTGAAAGCATTTGACCCCTCTTGGATTTGGTGACTTTTTGGTTCTTAATGCTAGTTGACTTTCACTAATTACATGCTATTTGGAATTAGTGACTTTAACTAAGGAAATTGTTATGAGCTTCTCTAGCCATTTCAACAATTAAGAAAAGTCTAGGTAATCTCAAGCTCCTTGGATTACTATAGTCAAATTAAGGATTTAAATCAAAGTATTGCACCATTGGATTCTAATGATATGTTCATCAAAAGTCAAAGTGAGGAAACTTTAAGTCAACCATCTCTCCCTTATTGATTTTACATCAAACTCTTATTTTTGTTGCATTTGTCTATTTAAATCATAGTTAATTCTAGTTTGTTTCAAGTATTTCAAAACACCAAAACCCCCCATTTTATTTTTATTGTCATTTTACAAGTATTTTTACAAAGAGATTTTTCATAGAGTTATAAATTGAACCAATCTCCGTGGATTCGATCCCTTTACCACTATACACTATTTTAGTGTGTAATATTTAGGGTTATTATTTGTGTTGGCCTCGACAACCACCACCTAGATCCTTAGTCCTATTCTAGCATGCTATTCTACAAAAGCTGATAAACATAACATAAACTCGTATGGGTACTTTGGGGTACACTTACTTGAGCTCGGCCGGTCGCGCACATCACACACTTCGTTCTTTTTCAAAACTCGTTTCTTAGTTTCTAAAAACATTTTCTTTTAGAAAATCTTTTAATCCCTCGATTTGAGTTCAGGCACCCCCGAAGGTGTGTCCGAATCCCTCAAACCAGGGCTCTGATACCAACTTGTAACGACCCAATTTTCACGTCCAAAAATTTCGTTATAAAACATTACATGAAAGCATTAATAGTTAAAACATTGTTTGATTAAACCATTTCACATCGAACACCAAATTGAAAACCACAACATTCGATCAATCAAATATCAGAGTATCAATCACAGAATAAACTCGTAATTGCGGAAACAAGAGAGTGTGTGTGTGTGACATGCTGCTACCGCGCCGGCTCTTTTCCCCTAGCTGAGGAGGTACCTGAAACCAAAACTGAAAACCGTAAGCACGAAGCTTATGGAGTTCCCCCACTGTACCACATACCATATAATCTCATAACATATATATATTGTCAGGCATATCTGGGTGCCCGACCTACCCCTTCGGCCCTCTTGACCGGGTATTGCCTAGCATATCTGGGTGCTGGCCTCCCCTTCGGTCCTCTCGACCGGATACTGCCTAGCATATCTGGGTGCTGGCCTCCCCTTCGGTCCTCTCGACCGGATACTAGGGAGCTATTCCTCCCCTCCACTACTACCACATAACATGTATCACAATATCAGATCTATCTAACATGGCTGGGTAAAACTACCCCTTCGGCCCTACCGACCGGATACCTCGGGGACTATCTCCCCCTACTGTCACTGGCACATAGCATCATATCATACTAGCACATAAACATAACACAGGTAGAAGAAATCCCTAGATGAATATCACGGAGACAATCATCTACATATAACTCCTACTGGTGGGCCGGCATTGTGGCCGTAGGCCCACCGCTACTGGAAGGTAAGTCACCTCGAAGTAACTGCTGATCTGATCGGAAACTGTCTGTCTACTGCTGCTGCTGCTGCTCCGGGAATCCTCCGGCTGCAATTCCCACAACATACTCAATCAAACACTGCTAACTGTCCTTTGGGTAAAATGACCATTTTACCCCTGATCATGCCATAAGTCAAAGTCAGAGTCAACTTTCAGTTGACCCGACTCGCCGAGTTGGCTTTCCAACGCGCCGAGTCCCTACCCAAACGATTGTCCTGAATCCCGTTTCTACTCGTCGAGTTAGGTGACGACTCGACGAGTTCTCCTTCTAAACTGATATTCAAGTCCTTCATCTCGCCGAGTTGTATGAACAACTCGTCGAGTTCATCTTCATCCGATGAACACTTATGCTAAGACTCGCCGAGTTGTATGAACAGCTCGCCGAGTTCATCTTCATCCGAAGAACACTTATGCTGCGACTCGCCGAGTTGTATGAACAACTCGCCGAGTCTGTTCTTGATCTAAGGAGATTGCCTTGAACTCGCCGAGTCAGGGCATTGACTCGCCGAGTTTCTCCATAGATGAGTTCAGCTTCCGACTCACTGAGTCACACCCCACGACTCACTGCTCACTCGACACTACGAAAAGGGGACAAACTCGGAGACTCGCGAACAGACTCGCCGAGTCACATGAACGACTCGCCGAGTCGTTGCCATGCACCCACTAAATACACAGATTTGCTCGATTCCAGTCCATGCCATTCACAGATCTGGACTCCTAGAACATGAATCACACGTAAAGTTTCCAACTTTACGTGTAGATATTCACCAATACGGATTTTAGGGTTCAAAATGTACTTAAAATGGTAGATCCAAGGTCTTCAAGCAATGAGGGTCCATAAAGGCTACAGATCCGAGCCCTTAGAGCCCAAACATGCCTAGATCCGAAGTCCCTCAACACTACAAGCTCATTACACAAAGGTCAAGACTAGAAGAAGCATTGAAATGGCTATCACAAGCTCTCAACGAGATAATAATGAAGGGACAGAGAGGGTTTCGAGTCCAATACCTCTAGAAGTTCTGAAATGGCACAAAGATTCTGGATCTTCTTCCTCTCCTCTTGATCTACCTTCTTCTTCTCTCCAAAACTTCAAAGAAATGCACCAAAATCATCCAAATTACCAAAAGAGGAGTTAGAGCTCCGAGAGGGAGTGTTCTGGATGCACAAAACGTCGTTTAAATAGGGTGCAACCCCTGAAACTTAGGGTTTCATCCAACATCGGTGACTCATCGAGTCCGGAATATGGACTCGCCGAGTCGCCAACTTAAACATGTCACGGGTCCCGTCCTTACTTGGCGAGTCGGACCTATGACTCGCCGATTCCAAGGCTAAAAGAAGGAAAAATACTCAATAAGATTTACATACCAGGAACCAGGTGCTACATCACAGCTGCAAGAGCTGTTGGGGAAAGGGTTCATCCGTCCCAGTAGCTCTCCCTGGGGAGCGCCGATCCTTTTTGTCAAGAAAATGGATGGTTCACACCGGATGTGCATTGATTACCGGGAGTTGAACAAGTTGACGGTCAAGAACCGTTATCCGTTACCGAGGATCGACGATCTATTCGATCAGTTGCAGGGGGCGTCTTGGTTCTCCAAGATTGACTTGAGATCGGGATATCATCAGATGAGAGTTCGGGATGAGGATATCCAGAAGACGGCGTTTAGGACTCGTTACGGGCATTACGAGTTCGTGGTGATGCCATTCGGGCTCACCAATGCACCAGCGACATTCATGGATCTCATGAACAGGGTGTGTAGGCCGATGTTGGATCGTTCGGTCATTGTATTCATTGATGACATTCTGGTATATTCGAGGACCAGAGAGCAGCATGAGGAGAATTTAAGGGAGCTCCTCGGAGTTCTGAGAGCGGAGAGGCTTTTCGCCAAATTCTCCAAGTGTGATTTTTGGTTACGGGAGGTCCAGTTCTTAGGGCATATCGTTAACCAGGATGGGATTTTGGTTGACTCGGCCAAGATTGAGGCTGTGATGAGTTGGGAGGTGCCGAGGTCACCTACGGAGATCAGGAGCTTCTTAGGGTTGGCAGGCTACTATCAGAGATTTATCAGAGATTTCTCCAAGATCGCCGTGCCACTTACCAAGTTGACCCGGAAGGGCATATCGTTAACCAGGATGGGATTTTGGTTGACTCGGCCAAGATTGAGGCTGTGATGAGTTGGGAGGTGCCGAGGTCACCTACGGAGATCAGGAGCTTCTTAGGGTTGGCAGGCTACTATCAGAGATTTATCAGAGATTTCTCCAAGATCGTCGTGCCACTTACCAAGTTGACCCGGAAGGGTGTTACTTTCTCATGGGGTCCAGAGCAGCAGACCTCGTTTGAGACCCTTCGCCAGAGATTGTGCGAAGCCCCTGTGCTCGCACTACCGGAAGGGATGGAGGATTTTGTGGTGTACTGTGACGCATCGATATCGGGGTTGGGAGCGGTGTTGATGCAGAGAGGGCATGTGATCGCGTATGCATCGAGGCAGTTGAAGACTCATGAGACGAGATATCCCACCCACGATCTGGAGTTGGGGGCTATGGTGTTCGCCCTCAAGATCTGGCGTCACTATCTGTATGGGGTTCGGTGTACGATATACACGGACCACAAGAGTTTGAAGTACTTGATGGATCAGCCCAACCTGAACATGCGGCAGAGGAGATGGCTGGACGTGGTAAAGGATTATGATTGCGAGATCCTGTACCACCCGGGCAAGGCTAATGTGGTAGCTGACGCCCTGAGTCGTAGGGCAGAGGGTGCCCCGATGCGAGATATCTGTATGAGGTTGACGGTGATGACTCCGGTATTGGATGCCATCCGAGGGGCCCAGGCTGAGGCGGTGAGACCGGAGAACCGTAAGAGAGAGCGAGTTATCGGGCAGATGTCGGAGTTTGTTACCGATAGCCGTGGGCTTATGACCTTCCAGGGACGGATTTGGGTACCGTTTGTGGGAGGGACGCGTACCATTTTGATGGAGGAGGCGCATCGATCGAAGTTCTCGATCCATCCCGGGGCTACCAAGATGTATTTGGACCTAAAGAAGGAGTATTGGTGGCCCTGTATGAAGAGGGATGTTGCTTGGTTCGTCGAGAGGTGCCTAACTTGTCGCCAAGTTAAGGCCGAGCACCAGCGTCCGCATGATAAGCTGCAGCCGTTGGAGATTCCCGAGTGGAAGTGGGAACAGATTACCATGGATTTCATCACCAAATTGCCAAGGATTGCGAGAGGAGTCGATGCAATTTGGGTGATTGTGGAGAGGTTGACGAAGAGTGCTCATTTTCTTGCTATTAGTGAGAGCTCTTCTGCTGAGAGGTTGGCAGAGTTGTATGTGAGGGAGGTGGTATTGCGACATGGGGTTCCGTTGTCGATCGTTTCGGATCGAGACGTGCGATTTACCTCCAGATTTTGGAAGAAGTTCCATGAGGAGTTAGGTACGAGGCTGCATTTCAGTACCGCATACCACCCGCAGACGGACGGACAGAGCGAGCGGACGATTCAAACGCTTGAGGATATGCTCCGAGCATGTGTTTTGGATTTTGGAGGGAGTTGGAACACCTATCTACCCTTGGCAGAGTTTTCGTACAACAACAGCCATCATTCGAGCATCGGTATGCCACCTTTTGAGTTGTTGTATGGGAGGAGATGTCGTACCCCTATTTGCTGGGGTGAGGTAGGGCAACGTGTGATGGGTAGTACGGAGATAGTGCTTCAGACGACTGAGCAGGTCCAGCAGGTCAGGCAGAGGTTGTTGACCGCTCAGAGTCGCCAGAAGAGTTATGCAGATAGACGTCGAACCGAGCTCGAGTTCCAGGTCGGTGATTATGTTCTCCTGAAGGTATCTCCTTGGAAAGGAGTGATCCAATTCATGAAGAGGGGCAAGCTAGGACCCCGGTATATTGGACCGTTTCGGGTGACCGAGAGGGTGGGTATGGTAGCATATCGCTTGGAGCTACCCGCAAAATTGGAGCGGATTCATAATACCTTCCATGTGTCTCAGTTGAGGAAGTGTATAGCCGACGAGTTGGCGGTAGTGCCGTTAGAGGACATTCAGGTGGATGCGAGCCTGAACTACGCAGAGAGACCAGTTGCGATTGTGGATCGAAAGATCAAGGTTCTACGGAACAAGGAGGTGCCCTTGGTTTTGGTTCGGTGGCAACATCGGAAGGGGTCCGAGATGACTTGGGAACCGGAGCGTGAGATGCGTGAGCAGCATCCAGAGTTATTTGCAGAGCGAGACTTCGAGGGCGAAGTCTAGTTCTAGTGGGGGAGAATTGTAACAGCCCGGATTCCCAGGTATTATTTATTTATTTATTTTGGTAATTGGTGAGGGGACTCGGCGAGTTGGAGCCTAGACTCGCCGAGTATGTTCGCGGATTTGGACGCGGGTTCGCGTTCGGACTCGACGAGTCCAAGAGTGGACTCGGCGAGTCCACGCTGTTTAATGAAACCCTAATTTCTCGGGTTTGAGGCGTATTTAAAGGGGCTTATGCTCGTCATTTGCACTCATCAGTCCCCAGAGTGAAACCCTAGATCGTTTGAGTGATTCAAGTGAGGGAAGGAGCCATTATTGATCTTGGAGTTGTTCTCTAGCAAGGAAAGAGGAGATCTAGCCAAGAGGAAGCAAGAGAGGGGTGGATTCTTGAAGATTTGAGGTCCATAACATCACATCTGAGGTACAATCTCGAATCATTCTCTGTTGTTGTGATGTTCATGTAGATTTAGGGCTTTTGGACCCATTTGTGGCTAGATCTAGTGTCCTCATGGTCCCATAGCGAGTTAAGGTCCTGGATCTGGACCCATAGAGGTCCAGAGCACCTCATTGCCAAAGCTTTATATGCATCCATGGAGGTTTTGGCTTGGGATCAATGTATTTGAGGCTAAAACACCATTCATGAGTTATTCAATGCTTGATGAGCATCAAGACTTGGACTTTATGTGGTCAATAAGCTTTAGGAGACTGGATCTTGGAGTTAGTGAAGCGGATCTGACCTCAGAAGGTCGTTTGGGGATGTGCATGGAATGCACTCGCCGAGTCCATTTCCCAGACTCGGCGAGTTGGTGCGAGTTGTTCGTCGATTACGAACCAGGGGTTAAGTAACCGAGTCGGGTGAGTGACTCGGTGAGTCGGAAGAGATTCAGAGGGATCGGGTTCCCGTATGAACTCGGCGAGTCCACGCTAGACTCGGCGAGTCGAGTTGAACGTTGACCGTTGACCAGTGTTGACTGGTTTGACTTCGTGGTATTAGTCACCCAGAGTCAAGTAGTATTAAGTAGAAATACACTTGTGTTGTAGGAGGACGATAGCTCGGGAGATCGAGCACTAGTGGTTGAGAGCTTTACGAGTTACCGAGACACGCGAGGTGAGTGTTCTCTCTATACGTTACCTTGAGTGGCATTATGAGTTGACCAGAGGGTCTTATGTGCTATGTATGAGATTATGTGCTATTTATGAGATTGTATGCTATGTGTTATTTGTATGTTGTATGACTATATAGACCGGACCGGAGGGTCCAACGAATCAGAACAGGCCAGAGGGCCCAATGAGCTATGACTGGACCAGAGGGTCCGACGAGCTGCGGGACTGGAGGGTCCCGCTAAGACATCTTGACCAGAGGGTCGGGTTAGCCTCGAGTGGCGTATTTGTGGTATGTGGTATTTTGGGGAACTCACTAAGCATTTATGCTTACAGTTGTTATGTTTGATGTCTCAGGTACCAGCGAGGACCATGGGAAGGCGACGGCTTGACACGTACACACACACCGATGGAGATTTTTATGTGTAGAGATCTTGGAATTTGTTTTTTTAAAACAGAAATTGATTATGGATTTTGATTTGTGATGTGATACATTATGTGGTTTTAAAAATGAAAAATTATTTTGAAATTTACGGTGTTACAATTTTCTTCCAAAATTATATTAAATCATGTGTTGTTCTTCCAATAAGCCTATTTCTTATTTTGTTATTCCTTTTTTGCAGGTTATTTAGTTATAGTTTTGGACTGATGGAATCAGGTAAAATGACAAAGCCAGCTAAAAGCAGAGTTTTTCAAGTGCTCTTCAGAAATCCTGACCCTCACAGCAATTGTTGAAGAAATTAAGGGAAAAGGAATCTATTCAATGGAAAAAGAAAATCTTCCAACAAGTAAGCATTGCTTTGTTCAGACTTCAATATGATGCTTTATTTTAGTGTTCTCTTTCTATTATATTTATGGTCATGTTTGTTTTCATGCACTAACTTATAACATACAAAGACGAAGCTGTGGTTTTACCATTTGATATAACTCAAATGTTTTTATAGTTTTACTGTAACTCATTAAAATCAGTTATGTTTCAGGTTTACTAAATGTGTTTGGATTTTGATTTTTGAACATAGGTCTGTCGTGAGAGAAAAAGAGGAACAACTAGGGGTGGTTTAGTCAGATGGTACATTTTTCGTTAATGTGTAACATCCCCCCCCCCCCCCCCCCCCCCCCACACACACACACATACACACATACAAACACACATATTTTTTTTTTGACATAAATAATGTCATTTCATTCATTGTATGAAAATGTCAATAGTAATATCACTATCTAATCCTACATAAGAAATCCCCGGCTGGATTTCATTTGTCAGTTAATTAGCACAATTTAATGACCTTTGTTTTTTACTTCAGCATAATTTCATAATTTCATGAATTTTGTTTTTAGACTTTGAAGTCTGTTTCATACAAATTTACGCTTATTTGGGTAAAATCTTGTATTAATTTTGAACAAAAATAGCTTGTACTTCTTTGGAATTGTAGATATAAATATAAAAATAATGTTTCACATGCTAAGCTGTGGTTATCTATATTAACTTCTCTTTGAGATTAATTCCTTTGATTTTTGTTATGTTCTTTGGATCGTTAGATGGTGAGGGGTTGAACAGAATAATGATGGGTAAAAAGAGTAAAGTAAGCTGTTATTTTATGCAATTTGCAAATAAAAGTATTACAAATTATATTTTTTGCTTGATTGAAAGATTAATGTTTTACATTATGCTTTCACGGTAAATAAGAGAGAATGGAGTATTTAGTGTCAAAGCGTTGTAGGGGGTCATCAGAGCCACTGATTGTTATTTAGTAATGGTTTTGTTATTACATAATGGTTAGTTTTTATTTATAAGAGGCCTAATTATTCCATCTAAAAGTTAGAATAACAAAATTATACTCAAGTTTATAGAAATTGTAAGAATGGATTTAACATATATAATTTTACCGAATTGCAAGTTACCTAATTATTTTTTATACAATAACACGAGGCTTATTGGTGGTTGACAAATCATAACCCTACAAACAAGACTTTATATAGTTAGACAAAACTTTATATAGTTAAGGTAGTTGACTCGTACACAACGATTTTTGGCAATCCATAACAAATTTTTATAAATAGACAAATTTACACTTTACCCCTCCCCACAGATAGTCTAAAAAAACCCTACCTAAGTATTAGACGAACGACTCCGCACAAGGCAATTCAATTCCCATAATCAATTGTGCCATCTCTAGCCTCCATGATCATCAATCATCGCCGGATTGTTCCACCGCCGTCCCATTCGTTGCATCACCTAGGTACACCAATATATTTTTTCTTATTTTTAATTTGACATGTTTCACAAAGCAAGCTAATCATTGAATTGAAACTAATTAGTGTTCACCGAAAAAATTAATTGCCGAAATTATTATTCGTCGTCTGTTGTTTTGCGCGGGTAAACAACTAATATATATATATATATATATATATATATATATATATATATATATATATATATATATATATAAGGAACTAAAAATAGTCTTTTGAAACTAAGAGGGATATAAACAGAAAGTATATTTTAAATAAAAGGATGTAAATTTAAAAAGAAATGATCACAATGAAAGTTTAAGGTGATAATTTGATTGATGAAATGAATTAACGATTACCTAGACGAATTCACAAAAGAACCCGTTCAAGATACCCAATGAATTCACATAGGGAATATCACTTAAGGTAATTAATTTTTCGGTGTATTTATATTTGGGTAACTATTTATTTTTTTGTATACATCTAGGTAACAAACTTGTTGGAAGTGTTCATATATGACCATTATGACCTGCTATAGCAGGTTAAATCCTAAATGTGAACGCTTTCAACAAGTTCGTTACATAGATGTGTAAAAAAAATAGTTACCAAAATATAAACAAAACGAAAAGTAAAAATTAAATTACACGAATGGTCCCTGTGGTTTGGGGGATTCTTTTTTTGGTCTCTAACTTATTTTTTTAACTTGGATGGCCCCTACTGTTTATTTTAGTTGCGCGTCTCGTCCATGTGTTACTTAAAAAGACTATTATGCCCTTATTAATTTATTTTTAATTAATTTTCTTATTTATGTATTTATTTTTTTACATATTTAAAAAAATTAATAAAACACATCATCACACATATCTAAACATACCAAAAAATAAATTACATAAGTCATATTCCCATTCATAAAAGAATTAGTTAAAAATTCAAATAACAAAAGAAGTCGTTCAGAAAATATACATACCATCAAATTATGTAATCTACTCGTTCAATTATGTTGGGCCCAATGAGCATGTTTTAAATGCCACGTGCCAGACAATTTGCAGATCTCAATGTACATCACATTATGCACTCCCTGTTCTGACAGAGGATCAATCCATCAACCAATCAAAACAACACAAAGACAGATATGGTATTCTTGTAAATATCTCGAACATTCAGCCTATTTTCTGAACTTCCCAATTTCGTACCCTAAGACCCACGTACAGCCAGTAATCAATAGTATTCACAACTTCACATTTTTGAATCAAACCTTATTTTTTTCTTTTCGATTACAATTATTGCTTTTTGTCAACAAATAAATTTAATATTTTAATTGGAGTTACGCAAAACACATAGTTTTTTATATTTTAAGTAAGTTATTAAATTAAGATATACTATTTTATTGATTTTTATTTGTAATATAATATTAATTAATAACAATACTATTTATAGTCAACCAGCAATTGTAAATACCAAATATATACATAGCAATTGTAAATACCAAATATATACATAATATTATTACTCGTACTTGTGTTTATTTAGGTAAAGCCACATACTTTATTTTAACCGATTACCGAGTTTATGGCAACTACAGTCTACATATTTTGTATTCATTACAATCACGTGACCTAATATCACAGTTTTTCAGATTTTTTTTTGTAAATAAATTACTGTATATATTTGGATATATATATATATATATATATATATATATATATATATATATATATATATATATATATATATATATATATATATATTTCTAACAACTATTTTGTGTATGAATGCACCAATAGGAATTTACAAATAATTAAATGATTAAAAATTGTAATAAGGGTAATTATGTAACTTTAGCATGATAATTAAAATAAAATCTCTTAATTCATGGAAATTACCATAAAAATCTCTTTGACCAACTATTAAACCCTAGTTTCTCATATCATACGTATTCTACTTATGCCTCCTCCCTATTGCCTCTTCCATCAGCAACCACAAAATTGTATCCTCCCCCTTCCATTGACCTTCAGCCACATCCGTTGAGTTTTGATGAACATGTCGACCATAACCCTGCTACAACCAACAAATGTTACAAGACTGAGGGAGTGAATGATAATCAAAATACCAGCACCAGTAGCAATGAATTCAAACGAATTCTATTTCTCAAGATGCCAAAAGGTTAGTTATATTTCCTCTATTTCTTATTCAACTTAATCGATTTCTTCTACCTTAATTTCTGATTCGTTGGAAGTTTCATCTTTGAAGAATCGAGACTTATTCACTTTGAGTCAAAATTGATTTATGATTCTGATTGAGTATGTATCGATTGATTGGTTTTGAAATTGATTTCTGATTTTGCACATTGAATCTAATTGCTATCTGAAATTGCACATGATGTTTACCTTGTTGTTGAATCTGATGTTGATCTTGACATGTTAATTTGCTATATATAATGTGAAAGTGTAACTTCCACCCACCAGGTGTTCGACATAATGCCAACATTGCATCATTCTTCCTTAAACATTCTACATATTCTTATATGATAATGATTTCTTTTGAGTTATTCTAGATATTGTAAGTTATGTATACCTTAAATATTTTAAGCATTATGGTTTACGTTTATTTATTCTATACATGGTGGTTTGATAAAAATGTTCACTTCAAATTATTCTACTTATTCTAATGTATGTTGTATACTAGTTATTTTTAACTACTTTTACTTATGTTTTATGTTATGTGTTGAATATTCTATATATTCTAATCAAGCTTCAATTGCTACAGATGATGAAAGATACACTATTACCTTTTTATAATATTTCCATTCTGAAAGAATAGTTTATTATATAAGAATATTATTGCTTTATTCTGATAGAATTTGTAGTTAATTAATTATATGTTTAATGTGCAGTTGTTACAAGTGTATCACTACAAAGTATTTGGCAATGAATTTATGATAGAAATTGCTTGAAGAATGGCTTGAAGACCTAATGGGAAAGGCTCCTTGTATAAATTCATTCTCATGCAATATAATTCTGATAGAATGTCAATGTTACAAAATGTCAATCTTATAGAATGCTAGCATATTTTGAATTGACTTAGAGGGCAAACATACACAAGACATCTAGAATGTTGTTACTTTTTAAGAATTATACTTGTTATTCTTTCAGAATGTTTGTTATAATTCAATGAATCACAATCGTACAATGTAATTATTTGGTATATTATTAGTTCAAAAATCGATTTTGTGTATTCTTTCAGAATATATTTACTAGTTATGGTTGACATTCTGTCATTCTGACAGAATAAAATCGAAAAATATGTTTACTACTTTATGGATAAAATTCTATCATTCTGACAGAATAAAAATCGGATTTTTAATTTTAAATTAATTTAAAATATTTAGAATTTTAAATATAAAGGAATTAATTATCCCTAAAATCCGAAAATTTCCTTTTTTAATATAGGTTAATTGACTAGAATGCCTTTATGCTCAAATTTGTGTGATTATATGGTAAATGTTATCCTATTCTACTATTATAGACCCTCAGATCATGACCTTTGATTATATTTCATCCAATGGTCATGTACATTCTGACACACAATAGTTACTAAAAACAAAATAACCTAATATATATATATATATATATATATATATATATATATATATATATATATATATAGTTCGAACGATCTATATAGTTGAATTTTGTTTTTAGTTTAATCTCTATTAGATATGAAAATTATATTATCATAACCAACTTTTTTTAATAATTTTTTTAATTTATAATTTCAAAAAATAAATTAACACCCACCCTCCAACTATCCCATTCCCACCCATGTTATACGTGATATACCCTAGGGGTTAGTAAAAATCGCACCGCAATTAAAATTAACCGCATAAATCGCAACCGTAATAAAAACCGACTGTGAGATTTTCTGTTTTTTCAAAAACCGCAAATTTGCGGTGCAGTGCGGTTTTTAGTTTTCTAAAACTGTACCGCATCGCATCTATTATATAATTTTTTTATTAATTATTAATATATTAAATATTAAAAATAAGAATACTTTTATTGATGAAAGATGGATAAAATACTAGAAGACAAAAGTGTTGGTTTTTTGTTATGTTTAACTTTGAAAAATGGTGAAATTAGACAATTTTATGATATTTATTGTTAATTACTTTTGATTTGATGTTTTTAAGATATTAGTTGTTTGTGATTTAAGTTAATTGTCTTATACCTTAGGATTTTTTTATTATTACAAGTAATATGTTTGAACTTTTAAAACCGTTTGAGCTCTAAACTATGGTTAAAAACCACATAAAATAACTGCACCAAATCTATGCGGTTAATAACTGCAACACAAAAAAAAAACGCAACACAAAAATAACCGCCTAACCGCACCGCAAAAATAACTGCACCAAGCGGTTTTGAAAATGGATTAACCACATTTGCGGTTAGTGGTGATGTTTTGGCTAATAACCGCACAGAACCGCATCGTGCTCACCCCAATATATTCTCTCAACTGAAAACCCTTAATTTGATCACCATCCATCGTCGTTGATGACCGCTTTTTACCGACTAGAGCATTGTCGACATGCATCTATAGCCATAATCCATTGTATCGATGTGTATCTAAATCCACCTTTTTGCTTTGTCTTTCTCTCTCTTCTGGTCATGTCACTATCGTTGGACCCTAAAAATCCAACAACCATTGTTGCTTTTGTAAAGAAATGACGGCGTCAGAAACAACGACAATGTGAAGGAGTGGTGGCACCGACGTCCTCCTTCTTACCGACCATTGGTTCTCAAATCACATTTTGACGAACCAGATTCACCAGGAAGAACTTATCCATTTTTTACCCTACTTTTTCTGGCGACATCTCCAGTCTTGTTCTTGCCTTCAAATTTTAGCTTTATCGTTCTTGTCGATGGTAGCTCATGTTACAAAAGAGGAAGAGGATGACAAAGGGTTTGGATTTAGAGATCATTATTGTAGGTTTTGTTCCAAAATCCTAGTCATATTCGTTTTTTTCTTTTATTTTTAATCTAACAAATTATAGACGAATTTTGTTTATATCATTTACCAGATTTTATTCCGAGGTTTGAAATTCGAATATAAGATTAGTAGTGATTTGATTTTGAGGTTTGAACTGATATGATTTTGAGTTTTGTACATGTAACAGTTGGCAGAAATGACTTGATTGTCGGTTGTCAGTATTTGAGGTGAATCGATTAGCTATAGTTGTCGAATGTAGATTGGGTGTCAGATATCTAAACTACTAAACGATAAAAGGTGGGGGTGGGATAAGAATATTAGGACCAATAAAATAAATAAACAAACAATTAAAATAAATGACGAAAACTAAAAAAAATTAGTAAGGGCAATATAGTATTTTTTACATCTCAGGAATCAAAACCAAGAACAATATAGTCTTTTTACATCTCATGGATCAAAACCCAATAAAAATCTATAATAAGGGTTAAGTTAAAAAAAATAATAAATAAATAAATAAATAAAATATATTATCAAACGTGTCGATGACCTCAAACCACAGAGACACATTAATTTAGCATGTTTATATTAGGAACTAGGTGAATGTCCGCGCGTTGCGCAGAAACACCTATATAGTTGAAGTCTTTACAAATATATGATTTTTTGTATATAACAATAACGTTGTTGTTAAATTTGATATAATAATTTGTATATACTAAATTAACATAATATATTGATTATTTTGAATTATATGATAATATATACATTTATTATAACTTCATAATCTCAATCGTTTTAATGACTTCTATCCGCGAGTTACACATGAATAAAATTAAATATAATATATGATTTGATGTTATTTATAATTGTTTTTATTGTTAATTATTTTTTTAAAATTTATTTGCTTAATGTTTTAATTTCTATCATTATAACTATTTAAAACATCAAACATTGTTTTTTTATTTTAAAGCTAACAATATAATCATTTATATAAAGTTGTTTTTAACTATTTTTATTGTAAATTAGTTTAAGCTACTTATTTGGAAACTTTTAACGATTATAAAAATATATTTAAGAAATATTTTAGTTAAATTGAAATTACAATTTTGTTTTTGCTTTTATCACTACAATTTATCACTTTTAACTATTTACAAAATATTATTTAGTTTTTTTAAATGAAACTAAAACTTATATTTGAATTGACATTGTAACGCACAGAAACACCTATATAATTGAAGTCTTTACAAATATATATTTTTTAAAATATAACACTAACATTGTTGTTAAATTTGATATAATAATTCGTATATTAAATTGATATAATATATTGACTATTTTGAATTATATGATAATATATAAATCTATTATAACGTCATAATCTCAATCGTTTGAATGACTTCTACTCGCGAGTTACATATCAATAAAATTAAATATTATATATGGTTTAATATTATTTATAGTTTTTATTTTTAACTAATTTTTTAAAATATATTAGCTTAATGTTTTAATTTCTATCATTATAATTATTTAAAACATCAAACATTATTTTTTGATTTTAAATGTAATAATATAATCATTTATATAGAGTTATTTTTAACTATTGTTATTATAAGTTATTTTAAGCTACTTATTTGAAAATTTTTAACGATTATATAAATATATTTAGGAAATATTTTAGTTAAACTGATATTATAATTTTGTTTTTTGCGTTTATCACTATAATTTTTCACTTTTAACTATTTACAAAATATTATTTGGTTTTTTTAGTGGAACTGAAATTTATATTTAAGTTGACACTGTAATGTTATATTTAAATTAACAATTTAAGTACTTTGTCCAAACTATTCAAAAATTATAGCTTTAAACTGATAATGGTTTATATGCAACAACATTTTAAATCTAATAAATTAAGTATAATATTTTAAATTTAAAGACATAACTTTATAAATAGAAGTAAAGATATTATTTTAAAATTGAAATTTAGTCTATTTATGATTACACTTTAGCTTTGATATTTATTTAACCTTGTTAACCAAGTTACAATCATTATTAGAAAGACACTACAATTTATCACTTTTAACTATGTATAAAATAATCTTTGGGTTGTTTAAGTTAAATAAAATTTATATTTAAGTTGAGTTTATAATGTTATATTTTAATTAATAATTTAAGTATTTTATACAAATTGTTCAAAAATTATCCCTTTAAAATTATAATTTTATACATCCAACAATATATTAAAACTAATAAATTAAGTATAATATGTTAAAAGTTAAAAAACATAATTTTATAAGTAGAATTAAAGATATTATTTTAATATTGAAATTTAGTTTATATATGAATACACTTTAGATTTGATATTTATTTAACCTAACTACCAAATTATAATTATTATTATAAAGAAATTGAAAAGTCATGAGAGTTTCAAATGAATGTGGTGAAAGAAAAAAAGAATGGGGGTTTCAAATGCATGAGATTCAAGAAAAAATACTAGCTTTATAAGTATGTATAATTTAGTTATTTTTATAGGCTTAAAAGAGTGGACACACTATATCCCTTGCCAAAGGAGCGCTAGAGACGTTGCACACCTTCCCCTTCAAAATCGCAAGAGGCGCTAAGAAGGAAGCTCATCATGGGCACAACGAGAGGAGAGAGGAGAGAGGCTTAGCTTTCAATCGCTCACCCTTCTTTCCTTTTTAATTTTTTTCTAAATTAAAATCTATTAAACTAACACACTCTCGTTCTTACCTTTTTACAGTTTGGATGCTAAGAATCTTCTTAGCTTACGTGGCTTCAAAAAATCTGATGTTGCATAGATAAATCCAATGTGACGACATGCTAAGGTTGAACGGTGTGGTGCCGATGTTACCACACTCCACATTGGTTGATAGTGACATTTTTAGCATTTTTTTCATCTTTAAATAGATGTCAGGGTGGTGTTTAGGATTACCATAGGGAAAATGAAGGAAATGAGAATGAGTTTGAATTGCAAAAGAAGAGAGATATAGTGATGGAAACCCAACGTCGGTATACCACCGCCGTTAAAAAGGAAGAAGCAATGTGATGTTCCCCGCCGATAAAAAATGCAACATGTGATTACCAACAGTAAACTACTTTCCACACCGTTCATTCTAAACATGTTATTACCTCCTCCGGTCTAATGCCTTTGATAAATTTGTTTTTGTAATATTTTTTATATGTTTTAATATTTATTATTTTATTTTTATGTTTTCTACGTTCTTTAAAATGGTATTTAAAGTACGTTTCCTCAACTTTTTGCTTAATTTTTAAAGAAGTTTCTTCAAATTTGTTTCTGTTTTTTTTCGTTTAAATGATTTTACGCTTCCACAACTTTTTGTCTTAATTTTTAAACATGTCTCTTAAAATTTGTTTTTGTTTATTTTTTCTTTTGGCTTTCTCAACATTTTACATGTTTTATATAAAATCTTTCTTTTTACCTTTTTAAATGTTTTAAAGAAATTATTTATTACACGTAAAAACTATGTTTAAAACAAAGATTGTTTTACATGTTTTTACTTTTTTTTTTTTTTCACTTTTACGGATTTTAAAAAATATAAAAGACTAATATGTAACATGAATTTGTAAAAAAATAAGGTGTGTGTCTAAATTATATGGCTATTACATGTATTTTCAAAAGAGGTTATACAAAATGAATTTTGTGCATGTCTTATGATAACATTTTCATTTTCTAGAATTCCAAATATAATTGATGATCTATTTTAGGTTAATCGAAAATCAAAACAATACATATAGAACAGTTTTAAAATATATGAGTGGCTAATTTTATTTATTTTAAAACGTAATGAAAAAAATGTAAAAGTGCATTGAAGGCAGAAGTGCACAAACATCAGTTTTAAACAAATTCTGGTTAAAAAAATCTATTTTTTTTAAATCATTAGTAGGAAAATTGGTTTCGGTTATAACATGTTCGGTCTTTTGTAAGTAAAATTTTGTTAAAAAAAACGGATTTTTGTTTTGAAAATCGGTTCGGTTGTTTTAGAACAAACGGTTTTAGTTTTTTTTTTTTTAAAAAAAAAAACATATATTAGACCGTCGTCTAATTTATTTTTTGAACGGATGAGTATATATATATATATATATATATATATATATATATATATATATATATATATATATATATAAAGTAACAAAATGTTAGCGAAAAACAGGAATTACATCAAAGAGTTTAAAAATAGGTTTTGAAGCTATAATTTCAAATTACTTTGAAACTTATGTTTTCTATGGATATGTAGCGTCCCAAAAATTACTATGTAAAATATTTATTTTAAAACTAACAAAAACATCGTTTATTCATTCCAAAATCCATCAAAATGTGATAATGTATAAAATAGTTATCAGAGTGCAAATCATGTCATAAAATGTGGAATGCTGGTGGATGCGGTGCGATCATGTCGGACCCTTCCCTATAGAACCGGAAGTACCTGAAACCATAAACATAAAACTGTAAGCACAAAGCTTAGTTAATTTCCCCAAAATACCATATACCAAACATACATAACTACTCAAAGCTAAAATTAGGTCTATTTCACCCCTTTCGGTATCTTTCAACCGGTATTGGGTCTATTTCACCCCCTTTGGTATTACTGGGTCTATTTCACCCCGACAACTATGCATACAATCATATCAACAAGAGTCACAAAGATAACAAGCACATACAAGCATATCAACAAGTGTCACAAAGACATGTATCATCCTACAAACATAATCCAGTGGGCCGACATTGGTGCCCTCGACCCACAAGTACAGTGAAGAGACTCACCTAACAAACGATGATCAACCGCTACTGCTCCTACTGCCATGAATGCAAATGCTATAAACCACCTATACAGTCGTACAAAAGTACATCCTTAGATTTCCTTCCAAAACTAGGGGTTTTACCAAAAGTCAACGCAAGTCAAATTTCAAAGTCAATGGTCAAAGTTGACTCGCCACGTCGTGGCCCTCAAACGACAAAACAAACGCGTTTTCCCCCAGTCGCCACACTGTGGCAACTTAGGCCACGTCGTGGGCACTAGGTTCAAAGTGTCTTAATGGGTTAAGTTTATTGTTATGATCGCAAAGGTTCCAAAGTCTAGATCTGATCATTTTTATTGTTTAAATGGATAAAGTTTCCAACTTTATCCCTTGAGCTCACCAAGGGGTCTAGATCTCAAATCTTAGGTCCAAAAGACACAACCATGGCATGAGCTTAATCAAGAAGCACTTAATCCCTTAAGTTCCAACTTGTTTGCTCTGAAAGAGCTTATAACACTAAAACTGACCTAAAGATTGATGCTTTTTAGACATGCATGTCTAATGTATGTCTTGGACTCAACTTAGGTCAAAATGGGGGGTTATGACCAAAATCTTATGCATGGCTCAAACAACCCACCAAACTTCAGATCCAAACCAGGTACTACTCCAAATGATCCAGATATCATAAAGCTGCAACTTTTATGGAATCTCATCATCCCGTCTAACAAGATCAAGAAGAAAATGGGACAAAATGCAAGATCTAGCACCCTATAATAAAAAAGGTGGAGCCTTGAACACATATAAAGGTCCATAATCGAGCTAGGAAGGGAGATGGGGACTTTCTTGTTGATCATTGGCTTACTCCTTCTTACTTTTTCCTTTAAAACTCTCAAAAGCACTTAAGAAAGCTTCAACATTTGAGGAAAATAAATTAGGGTTTCTTCTGAGTTAAAGAGGGTGGCAATAGGATAAGGGTGAGCAAACCATAGCCTCCTCATTCCTTATGGGGTGCAAAACCCAGATAATTAGGTTTTAAGACGTCAATGGCGGCTACACCGTGGCCTTCCTTGCCACGCTGTGGCGATCCAAAACAATCCACGAGCAGGAAATACCTGGCCACGTCGTGCCCATCCTTCCCATGCAGTGTGTAACATCCATAAAATTCGATCCAATTTAAAAAAATTTAAATCATTTAAAACCATTCAGTCATTACAATTTGTTTTCAAAATAGTTTAAACATTAGAATTCCCATAAATCATAATCATCAATCGAGGAAGTGTACGGTCACGCCTTCGCCTCCCCGTGGCCATTCGCTGAACCTGAAACAATAAACTGAAACTATAAGCCCGAAAGCTTAGTGAGTTATCCCCAAAATACCCATACACATAATAATACACATACAATAACAAACAACATACTATGGGTGTAATCATCCATCGGGATGGAATACCCCAGGCCCTCAACTATTGGGTTGGAATGCCAACACACCGATACACTTCACATAACACATATACAATTAACAACATGTACTGGGTCCACAACTTTACATACTGGATTACCCCTAGGCCCACAGTGTGAGTCTGGATTGCCTTCCAGACCCACATCTCACATCTGGATTGCCATCGAGCCCACAGTACGAGTCTCCCTCAGCTAGTATCTGGAATGCTCCTGGGTTTGTTGGTTACCGCACGGAGCAGTCTCACCTCAACCCATCCCACATAATATGTCGACATATAACACAACTAATGCACATATAGATAATCACATAATACTACAGGTAGTCCTACAAATCTACCTAACTGGCATAACAACTAAAATATAACACTAACTCATACTCAACTTAATACCAACTGCTATGATATCATATCCAGTAGGCCGACCTTTGTGCCTTAGACCCCTTAGTATAGTGAGGATAACTCACCTCGCAACTGACGTGCTGAAGTGATAAGCTCCACTCTCGGATCACTGTCATAACTCCAACAACTATATTCACCATAGAACCATACTTATAATTTCCAATTTCCAAAAATGATCCCAGAAGTCAACTAGTCAACCCTTGGTCAAATTCCAAGTCAATGGTCAAGGTCAACAGTCCATGTTGACCTCAACTCGCCGAGTACAACCTGTCACTCGTCGAGTTCCTTGCATAACTCGTCAACTTGCCGAGTCACTTGTGTGACTCATCGAGTTCCTAATGTTTGCGGCCGTAAAATCCTTGGCCAACTCATCGAGTTTCCCTACAACTTGTCGAGTTCATGCGTGCCAAAATCCGGGAAAAACCCTAACTGACTCGCCGAGTCACCCTATTGACTCGTCAAGTTCACGACAATCTTCATCAGACTCATCGAGTTGACCATGCAACTCGTCGAGTCCCTTCAGTCCATTATCCATTCAGATGCTTTTTAAGCCATGATAAGGTCCCATATTGCAGATCCAGCTTCCCAATGCATGTTGATCACGTAAAGTTTCAAACTTTACGTGCATGCAAGGCTTTAAAGCCTTATAATGACAAAACCAAGCTTGCAATGGAGTTTTACACTTAAGGAGAGGTTCACACTTGCTAAAGCTGAAAGCTTTATGGGCTTAGAGACCAAAGAGAGTTCAGATCTGAAGTTACAACTTCATATCTTAGCTCATACCCAAGAATAACTTCTTATTATGCTAGAAAATCCTAACCCAAACCTTTAACCCAATAAGATCTAGATTGAAATGAGGTCTAGGAAACTACTTGATACCTTCCTAAAAAATGCTAACTGAGGTAGATTTCAGATCCCATACGTTCTTTGCTCCTAGCCACTTGCTCTCCAAGTTCTTCTTACAAAGATCCCCCTCCCAAAGCTTGAAACACACAATAATGGAGCACACTCACGGATTAGAGTTTACTGAACTCTCAAGAGGCTGCAAGGAGGCCAAAGGAGGCTAATGATCCCTTAAATAGGGTGCAAAACCCTAGAAATTAGGGTTTCATCCTCTAGCTCCTACCCGTTGAGTCCATTATTGGACTCAACGAGTAGGTCACTTAAACACGTGGACCAACCCGCTGCTACTCGACGAGTCAGGGCATCCAACTCGTCAAGTAGACCTTGAATTATTAAAATTAACCATAAATTAATACTTGAGAATCGGGGCGTGTGACATCCCCAAATTTCTCGGCCAAAAAAGACTGATTTAAATTATGCTTTTAAAATAAAATCAACGTAATATTTTTAAAAGACGTTGAGGAATTTGTCCCCAAAACAAAACATGATATTTTTTTTTATCAAAACATTTCTTAAAGAAATATATATTTTCATTTTATATCAAAACCTTGGGGTGTCATGTTTCGATATAGATCAAAAGCATAAACAGTATATTATATGCCTTACAACAGTTATTTACAACTACTTACCTATAATCCAAAAATCTCTCATCATCATCCGACTATGCTCAGGGTCTACTACCTGTAATATAAAAAGCTGAGTGGGTCAGGCTTGGGAGCCTGGTGAACATATAGGGTTTTCAACCCATAAATAATAATAGATTTATTTATTTCATCAACCAATAATAAATTTATTAATTTCATCAACCAACAATAACCTTGATTACCCATTCCCGTTATCCTCACTTTACGTCCCTAAACACCTATCATAAGGGACCTAGCCTAAGGATCATCATCGGGATGGACACTACTGCTAAGGGGATTCCTCAGCCATACATGTCCTTAAGGCAACCATGAGGGGGATGGAGTACAACAGCGAACATATAGTTCACCAACACCTACAGGTTGCGAACCTACTAGCGTTCTACTGGACTGTCTAGAAAGGTCTGTGGTCGTCATCTATACTCTGCTAGATGACTACAACAACAACAACAACATCGAGACATTTCATCATTTTAACACACATCCACTATTTCATCTACCCATATTTTACCCAACATATTTATATATAAAATTATATATATACAGTTTAAAACTTGTATAAAACATCTATTCAACACCATCTCAAATAAACTAACAATATAATTACACATAGCACATATTTTATAGAAAATACTTCATATTTATGTGTAAGAAGACAGTGACTACAAACTCACTTGTTCAGACGATAATTTGGTAGCACCTCGTATCTTAAAATGATCGTTTCCGAAAAAGATGTTTTTCCCAAAAACCGGGCTCCACACGGGCAGAGTTTCGACTCGACAAACTCTTTTTCTTGGAGACTTCAGGGCTATAGGATTGCTTCGGGTGCTAGGGGATGATATCGGGACCTCGGGGGTGTTAGGGAAATTTTAGAGAGAGTAAGGGTGAAAAAGATTGGATTTTCTAAACAAAACCCGTAAGACCTCGATTTCTATTTATAGTGGTTGGACATCGGGGTTACACTAGGCGTAATGTCCTCGTATGTTGGGCGTACTGCAAGGCGGTCCAGTACGTTGGGCGTACGGGTGGATCATCTCAGACGCATCGGAGCTACATACACACGTTGACCATGCAATGGAGTAGGCTACGTGGCCCAACTCAGACCATGAACACGAGTACGCTGAGCGTACTCCCTTACGTTGGGCGTATTCCGAATTTCCAAACTTCTAAAATTCGTATCTTTCGCATATGAGCTTCGTTTTTTACGTTCTTTATATCCACGCGTAGATGAGACTATACTCTACAACTTTCGTTTAGACTCCGTCGGCTAATTTTGACTTTATTTTTAAAATTATATTTTTAACAGGCTGGGACAGGAAAAGTCCGTTTAAAATTCATAACTTTTTCATCCAACATCCGTTTTCGTCTGTCTTTTTACTGTTGCACTAATATCAACGAGATCTTCGATTATCGTTTAGGTTGTTTCGGCTAAAAATCACTCGAACTAAATTTCGAGTTTTGGGCCGCATACTGCTAAGTCAAAACTTAGAAAAATTATAACTTCCTCATACGGAGTCAGATTTTGGGCGTTCTTTTTTGTAGCACCTGGTTCCTGGTACGTAAAATTTATCTTAGCATTTTTCATTTTTAGCCTTGGACTCGGCGAGTTGTAGGTCCGAATCGCCGAGTAGAGACGGGATCCGGAGCATGTTTAAGTCGGCGACTCGGCGAGTCCATATTCTGGACTCGGCGAGTCCCCACTGTCTGATGAAACCCTAAATTTCAAGGGTTTGCACCCTATTTAAACCCCCTTATCCGCCCCAAGCTCGCCCCCATTCACCCTCAGAGCTCTATACTTCGTTCAAGCCTTATTCCTTGTGTGTTTGAAGCATTTTGGGTGTTTTCTTGAAGTTTTGGAGAGGGGAAGAGAGTAGATCAAGAAGAAGAGGAGGAGGCCAAGCATCTTTGTGTTATCTTAGTGTTTTCCTTGAGGTATAGCTCGATTTCCCTCTGTTTTAATGCTTTTAGTCCCTTTTGAGCTCCATGGAAGTCCTTCTTGAGTTTTCCCCAAGCTTGTTTTGTGCCTTATGGTTTGTAATAAGTTGTTAGCCTCTAGATCTAGGTGGGATCGAGCTCCAGGAGCTTAGATCTACTGCCTTTATGGAGCCATATTGCATGAAAGCCCTAGATCTACCCTTTTGGTGCATTTTGAGCCCTAAAACCTTCATTGGTGAATATTTACACGTAAAATTGGAAACTTTACGTGTTATTCATGCCCTAGGAACCCAGATCTATGAATAGCATAAGTTGGATTCAATCATAATCGCGTGTATAGTATTTGCATGTGGCCGACTCAACGAGTCGTTCATCTGACTCGGCGAGTCGAGTCGTGAGTCCCCGAGTTTCCCCCTTTTCGTGCTTGCGGGGTGGAGTGGTGAGTCGTGGGATAGGACTCAGCGAGTCGGAAGCTAGACTCACTCGTGAAGCAACTCGGCGAGTCAGTGCCATGACTCGGCGCGTTCAAGGCAATCTTCTTGTCTCAAGAACAACTCGGCGAGTTGATCATACAACTCTGCGAGTCTCAACTTAGAGTGTTCTTCGGATGAAGACGAACTCGGCGAGTTGTTCATACAACTCGGCGAGTAGGATGAAGGACTATTGGCCTTTAGTTTAGAAGGAGAACTCGTAGAGTCAATGCTTAAATCGACGAGTAGAGACGGGTTTAGGTTCGGACAAAGAGATAGGGACTCGGCGAGTCGGGCCAACTGACAGTTGACTTTGACTTGACTCTTGATTTGTAAAGGGTAAATGGTCATTTTACCCTGAGGTCGGTTAGCAGTATTTGACTAAGGGCTTTGTGGGAATTATAGCCGGAGGATTTCCGGAGCGGTAGCAGCAGCAGACAGTCAGTTCCCACACAAATTAGCAGTTACTCTGAGGTGAGTTTCCTTCCAGTAGTAACGGGTCTAAGGCACCAAGGCCGGCCCGTATAGACGAGATGTTAGTATTAGAGTGTGGGCCGATCCCGTATCTCTTGGTTGAGTTGATTATGATATATGCAAGTATGATAGAGTTGTCTATACTTGCTGTCTGTGTGATACTTGTATATTATGGGTTAGCAGCTGAGTGTGGGCGAGGCCCGTATCTTTCTGAGAATGGAGTGTGAGCGAGGCCCGTATCTCCCAGATAGTGGAGTGTGATTTGGCCCATTCGTATGTTTCCATTGCACAAGCACTAGATCGACCATCTTGCGTCGCAGCTTCTTAGTCTTACGGTCAACGATTGCCTCCGGTTCTTCAATTAACCTTTTGCTTTCATCCAATCTAAGAGACTTGAGTCTAAGCGTTGCATCATACGATGAGAGGTCATTAGAACACGACCCATCAGTCTGTTACAATAGATAAAGGAAAGTACTTATCCTAAGAAGAATAAGGAGTCCTCAATAAGGATTTATTTTGTAACTCGAAGGTTACGATTGAAAGTACAACATAGTACGAAGAGCAGATGCAGGATTGAGCACTACCTGCTATCGAGAAGTCCAAGAGTTAGATACTCTTTCGAGGAAACATAAAACTTACAGTTATTACCTAGGATGAAGACATAACGTATGGAATCATTATACAAGTCCTATTTCGTTGACGATTCCGGGACGTAATCATCCTAAGGGGGAGATAATTGTAACGCCCGTAGATGCGGGCTAGTCAATTTAGAGACGATAAGCATCAAAAATGACTTTTTGATGGAAGATTATTTATAAGGAGTAACCTTAACTAAGTTTTAATATATGTTACAAGGATTCCGTACATATAAAGAAAGCCAAAATCCGAGTTATAATGAAGAAGTTATGATCTATCGAAGTTTCGCGACAGAACCGACACGACACAGCGCGACGTAAATAGTGAGTTTACTTTAGAGCGATATTTGGCCTTAGCGATCTAAATGAAAGTCGTAGAATACGTTAAACCGAGAGCATGCATAAAAAGAACGTCTAAATCTGACTTCGTATGAGGAAGTTATGATTTTTCGAAGTTTCAGCATTAGCAGTATGCAGCCCGAAACTCGAGATTGAGGTCGAGTGATATTTAACCAAAACTTTCTAAATGAGAATTGAAGATCCCATCAATATTAGTCCATCGATAAAAAGACAAACGAAAACAGAGTTCAGATGAAGGAGTTATGAATTTCGAATGGAGTTTTCCTGTCCCGGCCTACTAAAAATAATATATTAATAATATATTAAAATTAAATTCAAAATTAGCCAATGGAGTCTAAATGAGAGTTGTAGAGCATAATCTCACCTTCACGTTGATATAAAGAACGTTGAAAATGAAGTTCATATGCGAAAGTTATGAATTTCTGAAGTTCGGACGCGAAACCCCAAAACTGTCAGGGTTCACGACGTGAAAACAGTGTTCACGAAGTGAACTGACTTCTGACGCCTTCTGGAGCCTCCAGAGCAAGTGGAAGAGTGAAGAACGCAGTGATCTACCGTGCTCACGACGTGAACACTTAAAACTCACGACGTGAGTGCAGAAAATTCACCCTATAAATAGAATTCAAGTGGCAGCCGAGTTTGGTTGCTCATCTCTTACTCTCCCACTCCCGATACTCTCTCTAAGCCCTATTTTAACCCCCCCCCCCCCCCCGAAGCCCCGGTATCATCCCGAGACCCGAAGCGAGTCTCGAAGCCCGAAGATCCCGTGAAGAAAAGAGTTTCCGAGCCGAAGCTCTGCCTGTGAGGAGCCCGGTTTTTATGAAGATCTTCCAGATCTACCGAAGAATACTACTTCTGCAAGCCGTAGTGTTGTCCGATCATCTTCTGATCAAGTGAGTGTGTGGTCACTTTCTTCTAACACATAAATATTAAGTATTTGCTATGAAATACATGCTATGTGTTTATATATTGTTGTTTATTTGAGATGTTGGTGGAATGCATGAATTATATAGGTTTTAATGAGTTAAATTGTATATGTATTTTGTAACTACAAATATGTTGGGTAGGACATGGGTAGATGATATTCGTGAGTATGGAACAAATCAAGAGATTAGTTTAGATCCGTGAGTAGGGATCAGATCAAGAGGCTAGTTTTAGATTCGTGAGTATGGATTAGACCAAGAGGTTAGTTTTAGATCCGGGAGTATGGATCAGGTAAAGAGATAAAACTTGTTATTAGTCCGGGAGTATGGATTAAGACTAAGTTAATTGTCCCTAGTCCGGGAGTATGGATTGGGCACAATTATTGATCTGGGAGTATGGATCAGATCAGGATTAAGGTATAGTTAATTGTCTCTATTTTGGGAGTATGGATTGGGTACAATTATGGATCCGGGAGTATGGATCAGATCAGGAGGTTAGTTTTAGATTCGTGAGTATGGATCAGGTAGTTTTAGATCCGTGAGTAAGGATCAGGTGAAAAGGTTAGTTTTAGATCCGTGGGTAGGGATCAGGTAAAGAGGAAAATTTTAGATACGAGAGTTTAGATCGTGTTATTGTGAGGATCGATGGGGTGGGATAAGAGTTGCTTGTATATAGTGAAATATATATATATATATATATATATATATATATGATATAACATTGTGGGTTGAAAACCCTATATGCTCACCAGGCTCCCAAGCCTGATCAACTCAGTTTTCTTTGTATTATAGGTAATGACACAACAATATAAGTTGGTGGACTTGACGAGAGATTTTAGATAATAGACTAGTAGTTGTAAATAACTGTTGTAAGGTCAAATTGTTGTGTTTATGCTTTTGGTCTGTATTGAACATGACATCCCGAGATTTTGTTAAATAATGAAAATATGTTTCTTTAAAGAAATGCTTTGATAAATTCTTATCATATTTTGTTTTGGGAACAAATTCCGCAACCGTTTTCTTTAAACGATTACTCTGATTTATAAAACAAAGCATAAACAAATCGGTCTTTTCTGGCCGTAAAATTGGGGATGTCACATAACCCCTTGGTTGTTTGTACCGAACACTAACGTTTTGCTTAAACGTTCTTCCTTTCGGTTATTTTTCTCTGAAGCTTCCTCCTGAGCTATCTTTATACTTTCCACAATTGTCGAGACAACTTCAATTCTCAACACTCTTGGCCTTTTCTTTTCAAGGTTTACCTTCCGACTGAGAGCATCAACGACAACATTTGCTTTGCCAGGGTGGTAAAGTATCTCACAGTTGTAGTCCTTGAGTAATTCTAGCCAACGTCGTTGCCTCATGTTCAATTACTTCTAATTAAAGAGATATTGAAGACTCTTATGATCAGTGAAAAGTTTTCACTTTGTGCCATAAAGATAATGCCTCCATATCTTTAGGGAGAATACTACCGTTGCCAACTCTAAATCATGAGTGGGGTAGTTCTTTTCATGCTCCTTCAATTGTCAAGATGCATATGCTATCACCTTTTCTCTTTGAGTTAGAACACATCTCAACCCGACTCCCGATGCATCGCTATACACTGCGAAGTCTTAAACTCCATCGGGTAGAGAAAGAATCGGTGCTTCACATAATTTCTTCTTTAGCTTCTCTAATGCTTCCTTATGCTTCTCACTCCAAGCATAAGTAGCTCCCTTGTTGTAACGCCCGTAGATCCGGGCTAGTCAATTTAGAGACAATAAGCATCAAAAATGACTTTTTGATGGAAGAATATTTAGAAGGATTAATCTTAACTAAGTTATAGTATATGTTACAAGGATTCCGTACATATAAAAAACGCCGAAATCCGAGTTATAACGAAGAAGTTATAACCTGTCGAAGTTTTGCGACAGAACCGACACGACACAGCGCGACATAAATAGTGAATTTACGTTAGAGAGATATTTACCCAAAACAATCTAAATGAGAATTGAAGATCTCATCTATAGTAGTGCAACGAAGGAAAGACGGACGAAAACGGACGTCAGACGAAGGAGTTATGAGTTTATAACGGAGTTTTCCTGTCTCGGCCTACTAAAAATAATATATAAGTAATATAATTATAATATATTAAAAATAAAGTAAAAATTAGCCAATGGAGTCGAAACGAGAGTTGTATAGCATAATCTCACCTTCGCGTCGATATAAAGAACGTCGAAAATGGAGTTCGTATGCGAAAGTTATGACTTTCTGAAGTTCGGGGTGTGAAACCCCAAAACTATCAGATATCACGACGTGGCAAGCAGTGCCACGACGTGGCCAGTCTTCTGACACCTCCGGGAGTCCCCCATATGCAACTTGCGATGACGCATGCAGTGACGACCAAGCCCACGACGTGGAAAAAGGTGCCACAATGTGGCAAGGGCAGATTTTGCCCTATAAATAGATTTGAAGGGCCAGCCAAGTTTGGTTGCTCATTATCTCATCTCTCACCTGTATTGCATCGATTTACATGAAAAGAAATACCCCCGAAACCCCGGTATCAACCCCAAGACCCGAAGCAAATACGGAAGCCCGAAGATCCCGAGAAGTGCAATTCCCGAGCCGAAGCTCTGCCTGCGAGAAAACCGGTGTGTGAAGTGATCCCGGTTTCAATAAAGAATATCTACTTGAAGAGTCGTAGTGCTGTCCGATCATCTTCTGATCAAGTGAGTGTGTGGTCACTTTCATCTTACACATAGATATGAAGTATTTTATAAAATACGTGCTATGTGTATAATATAAAGTTGTTTATATGTGTGGGTGTATAGTCCCTTTCATATACACGAGTATAATACAAGTATTGTTTGAATGTATTAAGTATATGTTTGGGTGAGTGTGTATTTACTTTCTTCTAACACATAAGTATGAAGTATTTGCTATGAAATACGTGTTATGTGTTTATATATTGTTGTTTATTTGAGATGAGTGTGGTATGGATGTTTCATATAGTTTTTAAATGAGTTAAACTATATATGTATTTATATCTACAAATATGTTGGGTAGAACATGGGTAGATGATATAGTTGGTGTGTGATGAAAGATGGTATGAGTGAACCTTGGCAGCTATTGTCTTAGTGCCTAACAAAGAACCCTGGCAGCTATTGTCTTAGTGCCTAACAAAGAACCCTGGCAGCTATTGTCTTAGTGTCTAACAAAGAACCTTGGTAGCTATGGATTTAGTACCGTATAGAAGAACCTTGGTAGCTATGGATTTAGTACCGTATAGAAGAACCTTGGTAGCTATAGATTTAGTACCGTATAGAAGAACCTTGATAGTTATGGATTTAGTACCGTATAGATGAACCTTGGTAGCTATGGATTTAGTACCGTATAGACGAACGTTGGTAGCTATGGATTTAGTACTGTTAGATAGACGATGATAGCTATGGACTTAGTACCTGTTAGATAAACGTTGGTAGTTATGGACTTAGTACCTACACTGGTAGCTATGGATTTAGTACCCGATGAATGAACCGTAGCAGCTATGGAATTAGTGCTTTACGAAAGAACCTTGGCGGCTATTGTCTTAGTGCCTAATAAAGAATCCTGACAGCTATTGTCTTAGTGACTATTACGGAGTGAACGAATAGATGACTCTTAGGGTAGACCGTTAAGAGTAAGGAAGATAATGTGGATGGGTAATTGGAATGATCGTTTGATGATTGAATATATATATATATATATATATATATATATATATATATATATATATAATATTGTGGGTTGAAAACCCTATATGCTCACCAGGCTCCCAAGCCTGACCCACTCAGTTTCCTTTGCATTACAAGTAATGACACAAGAGTATAAGTTGGTGCACTTGATGAGAGATTTTGGAATATAGACCAATAGTTATAAATAACTGTTGTAAGGTCTATTTTATATTGTTTATGCTTTTGGTCTGTATCGGAACATGACATCCCGATGTTTTATTATTTAATGAAAATACATTCTCTTTGAGAAATGTTTTGATAAATGGTTATCATATTTTGTTTTGGGAATAAATTCTGCAACCGTTTTCTTTAAAAGATTACTCTGATTTTAAAAACAAAGCATAAACAAATCGGTATTTTCTGGCCGTGAAATTGGGGATGTCACACTTGTGGTTCAAAACTGTCAATGGAGCAACTATCGAAGAAAAGCCTTGGACAAATCTTTGATAATATCCAGTTAATCCTAGAAAGCTTCTGATCTCCGTAGGACTCTTTTGTTGTTCCCACTTTGTTATAGCTTCAATCTTAGCTGGGTCAGTCATAATCCCTTCTTGGTTAACCACATGACCCAAAAATTGGACTTCTTCAATCCAAAAATCACATTTGAAGAACTTCACATACAGTTTCTCCTTCTTTAATACTTCTAACACTTCTTGCAAGTGTCTGCCATGCTCCTCCTGGCTATTCGAGTAAATCGGAATGTCATCTATGAACACTATCACAAATTTATCTAGGAATGGTTTACAAACCCTGTTCATTAAATCCATGAACGCTACTGGAGCATTGGTTAGTCCAAATGACATAACCAAAAACTCGTAGTGTCCATATCTTGTTCTGAACGCAGTCTTCTCAATATCCTGCTCTCTTACCTTTAGCCGATGATATCCTGACCTAAGATTAATCTTCGAGAAATAGATCGAACCTTGAAATTGATCAAACAGGTCATCAATTCTTGGCAATGGATACTTATTCTTTATTGTTGCCTTGTTCAGCCCCCTGTAATCTATATACATTCTCATGCTCCCATCTTTCTTCTTCACAAATAACACCGGAGCACCCTAGGGTGATGAACTAGGTCTAATAAAACCATTTTCCCACAACTCCTGAAGTTGCGTCATAAGCTCCTTCATCTCTGTCGGTGCTAATCGATATGGGGCTTTTGATATTGGTGTTGTTCCTGGTAACAAGTCTATTCTAAACTTCACTTGTCTATCATGGGGCAATTCAGGAAGATTATCAGGAAAAAATTCCGGATAGTCACACACAACAGGTATACTTTGCATATCCTTTTCTCCTTCTTTGCATCGATCACGAATGACAAGTATGAAGTGCATCCTTTAAATAAACATTTTCTGGCTTTCATTAGGGAAATGATTCCATAATTTACCCTGCGCTTATCTTCGTATACCATAAATGATTCCTTTCCAGGTGAGTTTACTCTTACTATCTTTTCTTGCACAATATTTCGGCATCATTGGCACTAAGCCAATCCATTCCCAATACTACGCTGAAGCTGTTTACCTCAATGAGTAACAGCTTCTCAAGGAATTTGTTTCCGTTCAGGTCAATGACGATATTCCTAATACAATCTCTAACAAGTATGAATTTGCCACTAACAACTTCTACAATTAGGGCATCATCTAGCTTTTTCTATAGGCAATGCTAGTCTTTCACCAAATTTATGTGATATAAAGGAGTAATTCGCTCCGGAATCAAACAATAAATTGGCAGGTAATCCATTCACAAGAAAGGTACCTGAAGTGACATCCGTTGCATCCTTTGCAGCTTCTAATTTCATTTGGAAAGCTCTGGCTTTTGGCTTTGGTGGAAGATTGGGCTTCACTGCCTCTTTCTTTTTCGGACAATCCTTCAAAATGTGCCCTTCTTCGTTGTACCCATAACAGACTTTCTTAACAAAGGTGCATTCACTGACATAATGCCCAAAATTTCCACATTTGTAACAAGTGACTTCCTCGCTACATTTCCCAGCATGTTTCTTCTTACACTTGTCACACCATTTCACTTTGGCTCCTCCTCCGAATTTTATCGAACCAGATTTCAAGAACTTATTCTTCTTGTTGGAACCTGAAGTTCCTTCAAACTTTCTCTTTTCGCCAACTTCAACCTTGCTGGCGGCTCTCCCCTTAATCATATCTTCAACAAACTTGTTAGCCCAAATAGCTGCCTCCAAAGTAAGTGCCTATCACATTGGCACTGCATACTCCCATGGAAGTCCCTTTGCGTACCTGTCTATTTTCGTCAGATCATCTGGGACAATACGCAAAGCAAACTCCATTTTGTCTGTGTTCCCGAGCTTGAGCCGAGCTCGATGCAATTAAGCTCAAATCGATTCAAACTCGAGCTCGGTTCCCTTATAACTTAAACGAGACCGAGCTGAACCTAATTAATCTCGGGCTCGACTCGGCTCGTTTACACCCTAATTCCAGCCTTGGAGACAACTTTCCTTCTAACTTCTAACCCTTATAACTTCTTCGTCTTAAACCCATTTTGTATGATCTTTAAATCTACACAAAGGTGGGGATACGTTCTACAACTCTATTAAGTCAGTTCTCACCAACTTAATACAAATCTTAATCTATTAATTCACAAAGTTGTCCCCACAACAAAAAAATTTCTCATTTTACACTTTTGGCCAAAATGCATCTTCTTATGCATATCTTCTCTAGAACTTACTTACTTATCCAATCACATTTTAGTGACTTAAATTTATCATTTTCTTGAAGTCACAACTAATCACATCTTACATTACTATAGTCATTTTTACACACACACGCACACACACACACACACATATATATATATATATATATATATATATATATATATATATATATAGGTCCATTTGAGACTATGAGCTTTCTGTGAGACACGTGGACCAAATCCTAGCCACTTAGTTTTGAGATCAAAAAATTATAAAATGAAAAATAAATGGAAAATTTTAAAATTTTCTAGAAGATTATTTTCGTCATTTTTTTAATCAAAAAAAAATTAAAATTATAAAAAATAAAAAGAATTACTGTTTTTTGTATATATACATGAAATATTCTAACATAATTTTACGTGCTATATTCTTGTAGAAGATATAACATATTCTAACAATTCTAGTAGATTATTAGAATATATTAACTATTTAAATAGAATATTATAATATTATAACATTTATTTTTGAATATTTATACTGTAAATATGTAGTATAGCATTAGAATATTCTATAAATTCTAAATTTTTTCCATATAATGAAAAAAAAGACGGTAATTTCTTTTCTAAATAAAAAATGACGAAAATAATAATTAAAAAAAATGGATTTTTCCCTTTATTTTACATTTTAGAATATATTTTTTTGATATCTAAAATGAGTGACTACGATTATGTCCCCATATTTTATAAAATTTCATGATCTCATTTGAACTCACCCATATATAACCATGTATAGAGGTTGGTTGATTTTAGAACACTAAAAAGAATGAGAACGTCAGAATAAATCTCAACCCTCCTATGCAACGTATGATAATTCGCCATCTATATATATATATATATATATATATATATATGTCATACATACATACATACTTATAAAACTAACATTTTTTCTTGAATCTCATTCATTTGAAACTCCATTTTTTAACTTCCTCAAACCACATTCATTTGAAACCCCCTTTTTTAAGTAATCCAACTCAAAAGTTTTCTTAATTATGATTTAACACTCAAAAGTTTTATAACTTATATTATGTTTAATTAGCATTTAGTGAAAAGTTTAGTATAAAAATGTCAATCTTTTGTGTCTTTTGTGTTATATAAAATCTTACATGTAAGAAAGATTTGAAGATATTGTGATTCAAAAGTTTTCATGTAGTTCGAGCATTCACGATCCAAATATGATGATTTGAAGAAATGAGTTATGTCGATTCAAATATGATGATTTGAAAAAAATGGGCTATGTCGCATCGATGGTAATTGTAATATAATTTTTTTTTCAACCAAAACAAATGAAGCTTTTCTATTTTTTCTTTAAATTCAGTTTCTCATCTAATATTTATATGTGATTTGTGTGTATTACTCAATCTTTAATATGACTCTCCAAACATCAATGTTTTGCTTGGAATATCTTTCTGATTCTTTTTTTTTTTTCAAGAAAAATATTTTAATTGCAGGTTAGTGAAGAATTATCATCAAGTTTCTATGGTTGAATGATGTTAAATGAAGAAAAAAGATTCATAAAATGGATATAAGTTTTTTTAGCAAAGTTGACGAATGTTAGTTTTTTTCTTTTGATTTAAATGTATGTTTATGTAACATCTTTATTTATATATTCAACTTCCCAATACTCTTATTTATTTGATTGTAGTTTTTCTATTTTGATTATGTTTATTTTCTATTATATTTTTGTTAGGTTATCCTACACAACATATTTAAAAGGCAATATTTAAAAGATAACATAATTTTGAACATTTGATATATAATTATGATAGACTTATCATGATATGTTCTTCATATGAAAGTAATTTATCCATATTACTACGACAAGAATTACATGACATTTACGAATATATATATATATATATATATATATATATATATATATTATGTGATTTTTTTATCATGTATATACACCTATGTATGTTATAAATTTATAATTAAATATCTTTATGTTTAATAATTGAAGGGATTAAAATGATGCATCAAAACCAATTATTTACACGAATATAATAATAATAATAATAATAATAATAATAATACATTTCCAAGTACCGCATTCATTTGAAACTCACACTACAACTCAAGAGTTTTCTAATTTATGTATATTTATTAGTTACAACTCAAAAGTTTTGAACTTATGATTATTAATTAGTAATCACTAATAATTTTTTTTTTCTCTTTCTTTTATAAGGTTGTAAAGTTTTTCTCATTAAAAACATTAATGTATTTTAAAAGATTTGTGATTTAAATATGAAGAGTTAATATAAATGTTATAATAGATGTTTTAGTGTTTTTATGTTATTAAAAGTTATAGTATTTATTTTTCATATTTTTTATTATTCGTTGTATACATATCTTTTTTAATACAAATGTTATAATAGATGTTTTCTATTTTTATGTTACTAAAAGTTGCAGTTCATATTTTTGTTCATACGTTTTGTTACTCATATATCATTCATTTGATATATAATTTATAGAATATTAAATGGTTTATAAAATTATCAAATAATTGTATATATCACAATGACTTAAAAATTAAACTATAATGTTTAATAAAACTAATATGTTAACTATATGTTTGCTTTAGTACTAACATTTTGTTTCAAAGTAGAAATATTAGATAATAATTTGGTAAAAGTTATTATTTTAACTATATAATTTTATTCCCGCGCAACGCACGGGGATTCGCCTAGTATATATATATATATATATATATATATATATATATATATATAATGAGATCATGAGAATAAATCTCAACCCTCCTGTGCAACGTATGATAATTCGCCACACACATACACACACACACACACACATATATATATATATATATATATATATATATATATATATATATATATATATATATATATTCAAGCAAATGTTTGTTCTTCAATATCTCAACTGCTTAAGACTTTGGACTAACTGCTCCTCCGACCCAGAGTGGATTCTAATGGAAGGGCAGAGAAAAGCCTTGCAGTAAGAAGGTGTTCGTTGTTGGGACGGTTTCAAACTGGACTGAAGGGAGGATGAATTTCGTAGTCCTCTCTTCCTGGGGATTCATCACTGGCTAGGGTTTTCGAATCAAAGCATGGACATTTGCAATTAAGAGGGAACAATAGATCACCGATGGAAGAACCGTGTCAGTAACTTCTATTGGGACTATATAGGGGCCATATATATATATATATATATATATATATATATATATATATATATATATATATATATATAAAGAGAGAGAGAGAGAGAGAAAAAAAAAAGAAAAAAAAAGTTCAATAACGAACCATTATAAATGGTTTTCCAAAGAACCAAATATTTTTTTTCAAGTTTTAGAGCTTATTTTTTCTCAGAAAAAAAAACTAAAAAGATCTAAATTCATAACTTTACATTATGAATGCTAAAAAATAAATTATATATTTTTAGGATTCACCGTGTGAATTCAGATTCACGTTATGAATCTGCAAATATTCACACTATGAATTTGATGAAAAAAAAGAGTAAATTTTTTTTTATCGAAATTGATGTTATTAGAATAAAGATAAAAAATTATGAATTTCTGTATTTTTAGTTTTTTTTATTAATAAAAAATAAGCTTTAAAATTGAAATAAAACAATTTTTTGATTAAATGGTTAATGAGAGAGAGAGAGAGAGAGAGAGAGAGAGAGAGAGAGAGAGAGAGAGAGAGAGAGAGAGAGAGAGAGAGAGAGAGAGAGAGAGAGAGAGAGAGAGAGAGAGAGAGAGAGAGAGAGAGAGAGAGAGAGAGAGAGAGATTTTAAAGGAAAAGAAGAGAATAAAAATAGAACAGATGTTGACAAAATTTATGTCACTGTTCTTAGAAGGTCGTTTGTTTGTGTGAAGATTTCTTATCTGGGATCTCTCTCTCCTAAAAAGAAAACCCCCAACTTTCTCTCTCTAAAAAACCCTTCTTTCTTTTCATAGTGAGAGAGAGAGAGAGAGCGACTGGCCCAGCAGATCGAAAATCTTCATTGTTTTTCTCACAGCCATGAAGTGATGATCTAAGCTCCTTCAATGGTGGTGCTGTATCTTCTAATCATGATTAGCATCCATTTGTAGTTACTACATCACCTGCCAATTTTTAGCTATTTTTGATATTTACTGCTATTTCAAGATTTCCCGAGTTCATATGCGGTGGAAGAGAATAGTTGAACGATTCAACCAAATCTAACTTTTTCAAGAACGATGTGGCTCTAAGGTAAATTTTACTTTCAGTTTCCTGCTTTTTTGATTCATGAATGTCGTGGGTTTCATAATAATCCGTTTCTCTTTTATCTTTTCTTGTAATCTACAAAAAATGATAAAATAATGGATTTGGGTATATAGAAAATGTTAATTATTACTGTATTACATTAAATTACAAAAAGTTATAAATTCATCGATGAATAGTACCAGGGTCGAATTCTCAAAAAATAGAAATGGACTCTAATTATGTCACCAGAGAGTAACAATTTAGGGTTCTTAATTTGTATCAAGTATCTTGATTTAGGTCTTTTTAATAACATTTACCAACTCTTATCCAGTTCCCTTCTTTCTTTGTTTAGATATATCTAATCTAGATTCTCAAATTCATATTAAGCAGCAAAAGGAGAAGTTTTTTTTTACAAGTTTCTTTACGAGTAGTTAGGGTTCTTGATATGCCTAATTGTCTGTTATCTAAAGTCGATAATTCATATTTTTAGCAGCATTAACATCGCAAAATGTGATTGACTAATTTGCAGGAATGGGAACAGAAGTACACTACAAGAACTCGTTTTACTCCATGAGAAATGTCAATGAAGATTCCAATAGCAACAGCTGGCATCTCTTTTATGGTGATAACGCCTTCACGAACAGCCATTATTACAATAATTTTATTCCAAGAACCATCACAGATCCCTATATAGCTCATGAAAAAGCCGAATTAAAACAAAAAATGCTTCAACACGAAGCCATATTTAAGAACCAGGTATACGTTTTTTACTTTTTCAATTAAATGCTCATAAACGACAATTAATTCATTTGATTTTCAGGTTTATGAACTCCATCGGCTTTACAGAAGACAAAGAGACATGATGGAAGAGGCTAAAAGAAAGGAGTTTAACAAATACCAGATTCCCATTGACACATCATCTTCTTCAAGCTTCATGCCACCTCAAAAATGGCAGATTTCTGGACCTTCCATTTTTGGAGTTGACATAAGTAATTCTCCTCCTATAAGTTATTCAAAAGGGAATAATGATTCAAAGGACTGTGAGATAATCGATTGTAGTAGACCTTCAAAAGTTAGAAAAAAGTTATTTGATCTTCAACTTCCAGCCCATGAATACATTGAACCAGAAGATGATGAACAAGTTTTTGATAACCATGCATCTGAAATTTCAAGCTACTTACCTAAAAATGGAGTAAAAACATTTCTTGAAAATGGTTACAGAAATTCTCCATCTGGTCAACATTGTATGCGGTCAAACGGGTTGACTGATCTTAATGAACCTGTTTACCTTCAACCAGCATTCAACCATTTCCATGGTAAAGAAGTTCATCATCATCATCATCGAGGAACTTATTCTGAAATTTCTTCAAAAATTCAAGATAATCAAACCCCTTCGATCTTCACCACTTCCAATGCATACCCGTTTATTACCACCTCAGATGGCTTGACTCGCAAATTACAAAAATACCCTTCGTTTCTATCTTCTACTACTGGAAATGGGTGTCACGGGGACCGGTTTTTTCACGGGTCTTCATCTGGGTCAAAAGAAGTATTTGATTATCGAAACTGCAAAAAGATTGATGATGGGTCCCAAAAGAAATTTAAAGGTTCAAACTTTATAGATTTAACAGATACTACTACCAAGGGTATGGACTTGAATACTATTCAAATTTTGTCTGATAATGAAGACGAGTCAAGAAAATGCGATCAAACTGTTTTTCCATGGCTTAAATCTGAAACGGGTATCTGTAAAAATGGTGATGTAGCAAAGGAGAAAGATAATAAAAAGCTATTAGGGTTTCCGATTTTTGGGAACTTTTGTAAAAATGATGCTTCTTCTTCTGTTGTTTCGACCTCTGCATCAATTGAAAAAAGAGGGATCGACATCAATGTAGCTTGGGATGATGTTATCGATGAGAAACGGATTGATGTGGAAGAAACAGATGCAGAAATCAAGAATTTCAAGAATCATTTTGATTTGAATTCGTGTGTGACAGAGGATGAGGAACTGTTAGTTACAGTTACAGTTACAACAGAGTCTGTAAAAAGCTCGAAGAAGAAGATGACAATGGAGATAGATTTAGAAGCACCCGCTGTTTCAGAGATCGAGGAAGAAGCAATCCAGTGTGGGGAGGAACACAAGAAAACCATAGAGCTTGAAAAGATTGCGGTTGAAGCAATCGTTGAGATATCCAGTCAGCAAGAAGATCAAGTGGGCCCCACGGAAAATGATGATCCGCTTTTATGGTTTGTCGAGGTGATTGAGAAAAACACGGTTTTTGCAACTCGTGAGACGGATGAATATGAGATGTTGACTTTACAGATGGAAGAGAGTAAAGAAGAAGATTACATGCCTGCCCCTCTGGTTCCTGATGTACAGGAACCAGATGAGGTGGTGGGGCCGGGGCCTGGGAGCAGGCCCCGGAGAGGGCAGGCAAGAAGAGGTAGGCCCCGGAGGGATTTCCAAAGGGATATCCTTCCGGGGATGGAGTCTTTATCAAGACATGAGATAACCGAAGATCTTCAGATATTTGGAGGGTTGATGAGAGCTACAGGGCATTCTTGGAATTTTGGAACAATGAAGAGGAATGGGAAGAGAGTTGGGGCTCAGGGGAGGAGGAAGGGGAAGGCGGTGGAGATAACTACAGCCGCCACCACACCACTGCCACCACCACCACCAGTGGTGGGGTTGGAGGAAAGAAGCTTTACAGGGTGGGGGAAGACAACTAGAAGACCCAGAAGACAGAGATGTGGTGTGGGTAATGCGGTTGCTGTTCAGTCGACATGATCTTGAAATCTGAACCATGGATTCAGGTGATGTAAGTAAGCCTGGTGTGGTGTGTGTTCTCTATTGTTACAGATGTTTCGTGGGTTCTTTTTGATACATACGATGATCAAATTGACACGTGATTAGTTCATAGATTCGTTGGAAAAAAAAAAAAGGAATTGTGGTTGTTGGTCGTGATGTCATGGTAAGATTACCAATCAAGTGAACAACTCAATTTGGCAATGTGTTTAGGTACATTGAAAAGTGCAGTCAAAGTGTTTGATGAAATGTCCAACCAAGGTTTGTTTCGTGTAAAATGATGATCAGATGTGTTTTCAAATGTTTTACGACTTCAAAACTATTGACCACCAATATATGACCTGACCCTCGAACCCAATTTTACGATAAAGAACAAGTAACTTGTGATTAAAAAAGCTGCACAAACAGATGGTATATATATATTTTTTATTATTATCAATAAATGATGATTTAAATCTGACAAATTCTGCACATAAAACTTTAAGTTCACGTTTCAATAATATAAAAATATTTCAATTCTTTATTAAAGATGCTCAAAATGACTTATTTAATAGAATCAATAATGAAGGAACACTGGAACAGTGAATAGGATAAGCCTCAACACAACTCTCAAGAACAACGTGTGTCATTTAATAATGAAAATAAATAGTTCCTAGGTCTCTTAAATTTTTTGACAGGATTGCAGTTGAAGCTCTAAAAGGGTTTTTATTAATCAACTTCTGATGAAAATAATAAATATAGCCTAGTTACAGGGATCCTAATGCAGGAAAATACCTAGTATTAATTAGAAAACAAATCGAAACCCCTAAAAGTTTTAAAAAAAATAAATAAATGGCCCAACCCAAAATGACTCGACCCGGTTGAGCCGGTCGGGTCGTATCACCAAACAACAAGGCCTTCGACTCGGTGAATTATAACTTCCTTGACTCTATGATGCAACAAATGAATTTTGGAATAAAATGGAGAATTTGGATGAAGGGATGCTTAGAGTCAGCTAGAGCATTGGTTTTGGTGAACGGATGTCCAACGGCAGAATTCCAACTAGAGAGAGGCGTAAGGCAAGGAGACCCCCTATCTCCCTTTCTTTTTATACTGGTTATGGAAGGATTAAATATTACGTTAAAGGGAGCAGTATCAAAAGGAGTTTTCTAGGGAATATCTATTCCTAACTCTACTATTCAGCTCTCTCACCTATTTTATGCTGACGATGTCCTTTTCATTGGTGAATGGTCAAAACAAAATATAAAGAACTTAGCAAGGATACTTAAGTGTTTTCAAGTATCCTCTGGGTTGAGTGTTAATTTCAATAAGTCTAAAGTTTATGGTACAAGTGTTGATCCTCATGAGGTAGAAAGATGGTCGTCACCTTTGGGATGTGATCCGAGCTCAATTCCTTTCAAGTATCTCGGGGTTCCAGTAGGCGCGAATATGAACTGCAAAAACTCCTGGAAGCCAGTGATTGAAAAAATTAACAACAAACTTTCTGGATGGAAATCAAAGACTTTGAGTTTTGGGGGGAGGGTGACATTAGCAAAGTCAGTCCTTGGGAGTCTTCCCTCTTTTTACTTATCAATTTTTGCAACTCCCTTGGGGGTTATTGAAACCATGGAGAGAATAAGGAGGAATTTCATATGGGGAGGATCAAATAACACATCAAAAATCCGATGGGTGGCATGGGAAAAAGTCCTTGCTCCAAAAGAGGTGGGCGGACTAGGTCTCGAGTCCATTAAGTCACTGAACTTGGCATTATTATCAAAATGGAGATGGAATTTCTACAGGAGAGGTGTGCATTATGGGCAAGGATTATAAAAGGTATTCATAAAATTGACACGCAGCTCCCATCTAGGATGTCATCTAGATATATGTGGTGTGTGGAAAAACATAGATAATTGCAAAACTGCACTTGAGGAATTAAATATTGTAGGTTCTAAAGTTATTCGGCGAGACCAAGAGGGAACGGGATGGGAATCGAATTTTGAAATGGATGGACAGTCCTTAAGGGGGAGGATTGATCGGGCAAGCCATATGATTCCCGATGGAATATTTCAATGGAATAAATGGATACCCATCAAAGTAAGTTGTTTTATTTGGAGGGCAAGATGGGACCAAATCCCAACTGCTCCCACTCTTTCTAAAAGGGGAGTTCAAGTCCAATATTTACAATGCAGTGCTTGTGTATATGGAATGGAATCAACGGATCACATGTTACTGGAATGTCCCTTCGCTGTAGAAATTTGGAACCGGATATGAGAATGGTGTGGTGTCAAACCTCAATGATGTTCTAGGGTAAAGGAGTTGTTAACTGCCACAACAATATCTGAGGAATGTCTAAAACGAAAGAAAACATTGCATTCAATCATTTCTGGTGCACTATGGGGTATTTGGAGAGCTAAAAATGAGAGAGTATTTAACACAAAATTCGCTTCCCGGGAATTGGTGTTTGAAGGAATTAGATCAATGGTTCATATTTGGATTAAGCATCATTATGGGAAAGGAAATTTGATTTGCGGGGAATGGCTAAAAACTCCTTTTTATTTTCTATAATTCTCAGCTACAAAGCTGAATTGTAATCTGGCACCCTTTATCTTCTTGTTAGGGGGTTGCTTTTAATAAAATTTGCCGGTTAAAAAAAAAGCAATTAATTTGTTGGTGTTAGGTTTCTAACATAACTATGTTGGAGCCCACTTTAAATGTGAAATTATAAAACCTCACTAGGTCCCTAGACCTGAATACAAGACAAACATGTATTAGTAGGGGTGAGCAAACCCAAACCAAAAAACCGAAAAACCGATTAAAACCGACGAAACCGGAACCGAAAAAACCGAAACCGAAGCAAAACCGACGGTTAGGGTTTGATATTTCAAAAACCGAAAATCGGGTTCGGTTTTGGTTTTTACCCAGAAATCGACCGATCCAACCCAAGAAAACGACCCATACTTAAAACCGACAAACCGCCCCAAGAAACCGACCCAACCAATCCAAGAAACCACCAATTGTGTTTTGGTTGTAATAGACTATTGTGGTCTTTTGTTGTAACTTGTAAAAGACTATTTATTGTAAGACTTATGTTTTTGTAAGTATTTAACTTCAATTTGGTGTTTTTTTAAGTATTTAGTTTGTTGTTTCGTTTATATAAAATGAGTTAAAACCGAAAACCCATGGGTTTAAACCTAGAACCCGTGAGTATATGTGATGAACCCAAGAAACCGGAAAACCGACCTCAGAACCCGAGAAACCGAACCGACCAGAAACCGATCTTATTGAATTCTGAAAACCAGAAACCGACCATTTATGAGTTGGGTTGGGTTTGGGTCCAAAACCAACCCAAACCGACCCATACACAGCCTTAATATTTAGAAATTTTAAGCAATTAATGTGTCCAACGTGATAAACAAGTAGAGACCCATTATTATACGTATCTGTGAATTTCAGAGAGTTTCCATGGCAAATTTCTAATATCAAAACTTTAAAAATCTACGGACTGGAATGCAATTATCTTTTTGACCCGAATTCTCCAACCCGCTGTGAAACAAAGTTCCGGCCTTTTTTCATTTCTTTTTGTCAAAATGCAATTTATCCAGAGTTTTAATGATATATTTATAAGTCACATAATCAGAAATTCGTTTCTACCTACCTCACTGTTTCTCTTATTCTAGATAAACAATAGTTGCAATTACTTTCAAGATTTTGCACAAACACAGCACAATCACCACCTAATTTATTCAAGACAACTCTTACACAAAGTAATAACAAATCACAACCAAAAAACTATTCACATGGATACTCCAAAATCAATTTCTAGAACAAAATTACCAAAAATTTAAATGATCACATTTTCAGACTTTCCCCCGGGTCGATTATATACATATTTTGTTCTTGGATCCACAACAAGTCCTTTCCCTCCATTCACTTCCAGGTCATGCCTAAAATGCAAAAACCCATTAAATAAAAATTCAAATTATGACATCATCATTTATAAACCTAAAATAAACCAACACATCACACATGAACATTCATGTCAAGTTAATTTAGTAAAAAATAAAAAAGAAGTAAAATATTAAAATAAACACTCAACTGGAAAACAAAGTCCGGGATGGTTAGCTGTTCACGAGGAACATATTTGAAGAGATGAAGAAGCCGCTCAACATATACAACCTTCTTCCACACCTGTAAGCAAGTTCATTTCCATTTTTTACATATTATTTATGTAAATCTTTATTTTTATTTTTTTCTTCCAAAAAGTCAAGAATGTTAGGGCATGGCATACCATGTTGTCTACTAAGAGTTGCATTGTGAAAACTGCAGCCTTCAGTCCAAAACTTGGATGGAGGACATAGATTGCCTGTTTGCATATATATAAAAAATATTTAACAAAAAAAATTGGTAATTAATTCACTTTAAAACCATTGCTTACATGGAGATTCCGCTGACTTTTCCTACCAAGTATTTGTTGTAATTTCCTCATCCATCCTAGATCTGGTTGCCTGTTAATTCCATCAACTTGATTTACATCAAAAGATAAAGCATGTTTACTAGTCAATGCATAAAAATTAATTATATGGCTTAAAGAGTACTCACACTTGTAAAGATGCAGCAGAGTGAAAGTAAACAATGCTATACGCCTTCTGTATCAAGGGCTCAAATTCCTGTAATTCCAACATTCACAAGAAAAACACACATTCTTATTTCTTATTCATCAAAACTTAATACAATTCATCTATTCTGAAAATTTTCAATTTATTATTCATATTACCTTTACTATGTAGAGTACAAATCTGTCAAGATCAAGACAACGAAGAAGAAAATGTGCTCCAACTATAACCATAACTGGATGACCTTCACTATCTACTCCCCCTCGATACCTACAACAAAAAGTAATATGTGACCAATAATAGCAATGTACTTTCAGTATATATGATTCAATATAATTATATAAAATTATAAATATAAAGTTTTTGAAAGTGAAATACACCACTTACACAATCTTCATTTCTGCTATTTCAGAAAGATTCCTAGAATTTGCTTTTGCAAGGTATCTAGAATGGAGTGAGTACTCTTCAGCAGCTGAAAGTGGGGGCCCACCAACATCACCAAACCCTAGAATTTTACCCAATTTGAACCCGTTTTGTGCTTTTGCTGTTTTTTCCCATTGTTCTTTTCGTCTTTGATCTGGATCCATGATTAGAGACATGAAATCTGGATCCAGATATGAATCCAAATATGATGAAGAGTTCCTTTTATGAAAACAATAAGTTTAATTATCCACCTGTCTCTTTTGTTATCTCAATCTGCTAAAATAATAGTAAAACACAACGAGTTTTTGAGTTGACTAACCTTCTGGTCAACCCACGATCATTGATAGGAACATCTATCAAAGCTTTGCGAGGTTTTGGAACACTCTTCTTCACATTGGGTAAAGATTTTATTCTGATTTTTCGTTCATCTATAAGAGTCTCACCATTTTCATCCCCAACATCAGCAGGAAGCTTCATAATTGCAAAACTTTCCTCATTTCTATCGCGTGGAAAGTAGAGTGGAAGCAATCTAAGCAAAAAGGAAATCACAGAGAAAGTGCTTAGATGGATATTAAAAAAAATCAAAACTTTATCCTGACCATATTCAAAGAAAAAAAAAATCAAAGCTAACCTTTTATATATATCTGTATCATTTGCTGTAGTTGTACAAAAGACCACTGCTGTGATTTTATCCTTTTGTTTCTCAAGAAACCGGCGAATTGTTCCTGATATATATATAAGAATTAGAATATTTATAATCTTTACAAAAGAAACAGGGAATTTAAAGGTTTTTCTTACTTATTGCTACATGTGCAGCTGGTTCTCGAGGATAATATTTTGCTTCTGTGTATATACAGCCAATAGCAATGCTGTGTATATAAATTTGAGGGGCAATAAGGTCAAGTGTCACCATATATACAACCACCACATAAAAAGGGATAAATAATTATTGGGTATGGGAAAACCTCTGAAGTCTGTTTTCAATGAGAAGTTCTAGACAAGAACGATAGCAGTGACTCAAAGCATTTTCTGCAGCTGTATGATATTTTACAGCATATTTAGGCCCCACGGTATGTATGATCCTCCTAAAAGAAAAATCAAAAACATATTATTCAATATGGTCAACTAAAAGTGAAATCATACAATCTAATGCATACCTTGAAGGTAGATCATATGCATTAGTAACTCTAGACATCCCTGTTCTGCAGCCACCCTATGAAAGTCAAAGGTTACATCAGATTATTATGGTATTTTAGAAGTCTTCTTGATTGTGATATAGACAAAGATGTAGCTAAACCAGGAACTTGATTGTTTTGATCATTTACACAAACATTAAAAGGTGTAAGTAGAAAGGTAAGTTACCAGTGTTGAACATTCTTCAGCAAGACCAGGCCCTGATGCAGCATGCAAACCAGGGCTACAGTGTGCTTCATCCATGTTCTGTAAAGGAATTCGATAATATACAGTTAGATGAAAGAGTCAATTTGGACAAATTCAGAATGATAAGAGCTCACCTCATTTGTGGAGTTGACAACAGCATCAACCTCCATATTCCAAGGGTTTCCTCTCCACAGATAAATCTTTGAGTTAACTTCATGATCAACTGGAAACCTTGAAACAATTCCTGTCCCGCTACTCTCTGCCTCAGATGATGAAGCTAAAGGGTCTGGAAAATGTGAACTGGGATCTTCAATTTCATCAGAATATCTTAAATCACCATCAATCCATCGAGGAACTTGGTCAAGTGTCACAACAGTATCTCCACTTTCAGTGGGGAGTCCACCATGATCGGTTATGGCTGACACTGGCCGATACATCGCAATCAGTATCACTACCCTCCTATTCCTTCTATTCTGTCAACTCAGAGAAGTTCAAAACCCGTCGTCGGACGTTTTCAAGCCCTCAAACACCTTCACAACGTCAAAAATGAATCCATTGAGCTTCGAATTTAACCGACAAAAAGAATTTAGGGCAACTAGGGAGGCTGAGCAAAGTTTACCGGATTATATCCCTATTAGTCAACTTTATATGAAATTGAAAAGGTATTCTACGTCTCTATCAATGACATGATACTGAATCATTGAGTGTTGTAAAAACTATTAATTCGAGCTATGTAATTAAATAAGAGAAAAACATGCATCAGAATCATATCCAAAATAACAGAACATCTCGAGTCATGCTAAACGAATTAACAAATAGATGCATTATGTTTACGATATCATAACACATACCTTAATCGGTGAAAACTATGGAGCTATATATGTATTCCGAGATAGAAAGAGACGACGACGATGACGACGACGACAAGTTGCTGGCTTTGGGTAGAACTTGGGGTGTAACCAGTGTACAGACTACAGAGGCCTTGTTTGTCTTCTTGGGTGGATCCAACTGCTTGTAAGAATTATCCTCTTGGAAACTATAATTTTGTAGGAGTATTCACAGTAAAAGATAGAATCTCAAGTGACATTGACATTTAAATCGAGGTAAAAAAAAAAAAGGCAATTTGTATACGTAGCCCAACCCCAATGCTCTGTATTCCTATATTTGAGTGTATTAGTGTTTGTATATCCACTATCCAAAAAAAACTTGTGAAAGTTTAAAGTTTTTTAATATTACGTTAACTTTTATAAGCTGTTTGTTTTTGTAAAATCCTAAAAGGTCTATTATTTTTTAAGTGGACTAAAGTTTTCTAATATTTTTAGATATCTTTGACATAAATAAAACATTCTAAGGAAAAAACTTGCATCATAATCATATCCAAAATAACAATAAATCTTGAAGTTGATCTAAATAAACTAATTAAATAGATTCATCATGTTAGATTGTTAGGGTATTATATAAAAAGGAGTTATATAATGGTGAGAAACTATGGAGCTATAGCGACCCTACATGTATTTCGAGTGGTGTGTAAAAAAATCCCTAAAAGTGAATAATAACCAAATGAAGTTTGGTTGTTTAGGTTTGGTTAATTAAATAAGCATAATTTTATTTCGTTAGTTTACGAATAATTTTTTTGCATTCCACGCGAATGAATTAACTCGAATAAACAATTACATTTATGTTTTTATAATCTAAGAGCTATGAAATATACTTTGCAATTTTTTTAGATTTTTTAAAATATAGAATAAATATATTAGAACATAGTTATCACCGTATAACGAGTGAGAAAGCGAACGAGCAATAAATTATACCGCTAAACCTTTTTATATGATAAAGTCAATTTGTAACATCTCAAAAATCAAGGTGAAATTTTCATTTTTCAAAAACAACCAAAAACATAATTATTTACAAAACATAGTTTCCAAAGTGTCAAAGTCACAAATCAGAGTATCCCAAGAACAAATTTCATAAAAAATGAAGGATGTGTACAATCAAATCTTCGTCATGCCTCGATCATCTGATGTACCTGAAACCATAATATAAGACTGTAAGCACGAAACTTAGTAAGTTTCCCTAAATACCACACAACAGAACATCTACAAATAATAGATACTGAGTCCATAACCTTCCGGTTGGATTACCCCTGGCCCACAACCTTCCAGTTTGATTGCCCCGAACCACAAAGTCATGGTTGGATTGCCCCCTTCTGGCCCACAACCTTTCGGTAAGATTTCTCGGGTTTGTTGACTGGCAGCACAAAACAGTATAATCTCAACCCAACTACACTATGTCGACATGTATAACAGATAATACACATAACAACAACTAGGTAATCATGCAAATCTTAACATATCACTACAACATAACAACATTCTAAACCAGAATACACAATCTACTAGGTCAACATTGGTGCCTTCGACCCACAAGTACAGTAAGGAAAACTCACCTCTCAATCTGGAATGTAGCTGAACAGATTACAGCTCCAACTGCTAACTCTACCGGTCACCTATACAACAAACAATGATCTAGTCTCAAACTACTGCTCAAAATACCCAAAATGCCCCTAAGTCAAACTTGGTCAAAACTCTTAGTCAAAGGTCAAAGTCAGCAAGACAAAAAGTCAAAGAAGGTCAAACTGACTGAGTACGCCCAACATACTCAGTCTCTACGCTACGCCGAGTGTAGTTGAGACTTAGCCAAAAACACATGACTCTAACCCAATACGTGTAACACCCGTGTTTCTGGCTAGGCATTAGTAGTATGGTGTAATAGTTAGGGTGAACAATTGTAACCTATTTTGGAGTAATAAAAAGGAATTACTTGAATATTATGTGAATTATGTGATTTTATGTGCATTATACTTATTTATAAGATATAATAAGTTAAGAATAAAAATAAGTGTCAAAAAATAAAATAACATATGAACCCAATATCTATGAAGAAAGTTGTAGTGGTCGTGACAAGGATTCCGGATATATAAAGAACGCCATAATCCGAGTTATAACGAAGAAGTTATGACTTGTCGAAGTTTCACGACAAAACCGACACGACGTTGTGTGACGTAAAAAAAAGTGAGTTTATGATAAAGTACTTTTTAGCCTTAACAATCTAAGCAAAAGTCATAGTATACGTTAAACCAAGAGCATGTATAAAAAGAACGTCCAAATCTGACTTCGTATGAGGAAGTTATGATTTTTCTAAGATTTGGCATAGTATTATGCAGCCCGAAATTCAAATATTAGATCGACCGATTTTTAGCCGAAACAACCTAAAAAGAACAGAAGATCTCGTTAATAGGAGCTCAATGATAAAAAGACAGACGAAAACGGACGTCGGATGACAAAGTTATGAAAATTTTGACGGATTTTACTTGTTCTGGCCTATTAAAAATATAAATTTAAAAATAAAATCAAAATTAGCCACGAAGTGTAAACGAAAGTTGTAGAGTATTTCTCCACCTACGTACATATATAAATAACGTCAAAAACGGAGCTCGTATGCGAAAGTTACAGAATTTAGAAATCGGAAGTGGCTGATGCGAGATGCATGTGAACCCGCCCCGCAGAAGAGCTCTACGCCCTGCGTTCTCGCAAGGCTTGGCTCTGGATCATCCACGTCGCCCCATCCAAATTCGGACACCTGCCCCCTTGTACGCATTGCGTACCCTCGTATGTGCAGCGTACCGGGAACACGCATCGTTCCTCCGAAGAGCGCCACGCACACCGTGGACCAGCCCATCTATAAATAGCATGCGAGAGATGCCTTCATTTCTCACACCTTAGCCTCTCTTTCCCTCTCTAACATCTCTATAAAGCCCCCCAAAGCCCTAGTAACTTCTAAGTGCTATAGGAAAGCCCCATTGCGCCAGAAGGCTCCAAGAAAAAGAGTTTTTCGGCTCGAAAGTTCTGCCCCTGCAGAACCCGGTTTCTATCCAAACCTCCCGGTAAGTGAGTTATGCTTACCCTACTTTAAGTATAACTTAAGTTTAAATTTATTATCGATATTATGATCTTATAAACAAAATCTATATTATAAAATATAATATAAAGAGTGTTATTATAATATTTTTTAACTACTCGCGATACGGGGATTCTAGTTTGAAGGGTCGCATAGGGTTGTTAGATTTCAGAAGTGCTACAATGCCAAAATGGTCATACCCTCCGGTGTTTCATCTCTGACCTCTGTCTGTACATAGTGGTTGAAAAGTATTGTTTAACGCTTATAAAACAATATCGCTCGTAAATAGTCGCGATAAATATTAGACTAAAATCTAGGGGTAATAATATTAAGTTTCGTCGAAGGAAATTATATTATTAAGAAGTGAAGCGTTGTCCAAGTTGGAATCACCACTTTAACAAGTGAGTGCATAGTTACAGTCATCTTACACATAAATATGAAATATTTAATATAAACTAGAAAGGATTCTCCGGCGTTGCCGGGGTCGGAAGGTGTTGCTTTGTAAAGTAAGCATACTCGAATCAAGCAACATCTCTTTTGGTTCAAAGCGAGTCCAGGCCGTTATTTTTTTGTCTGTTAATGTGAGGTATATGTTTTAAATGTATATGTATTTTTATATCTACGAAAATATTGAGTAAAACATGAGTAGATGAAATAGTTGATGTGTGATAAAATGATGAGAGGCCTCGATGTTTACGATGATCCAGTCATCTATAATAGCGGAGTATAGATGACGACTACAAACTATTCTAGACAGTCCAGTAGAACGCTAGCAGGCTAGTAACCTGTAGGGGTTTATTTGAACTACGTGTTCACCAGATGTACTCCATCCCACTCATGGTTGCCTTATTTGACATATATTGCTGAGGAATCCTCTAAGTAATGTTGTCACCTCGATGAAAATCCTTAGGCTAAGTCCCTTATATTAGATGCTTTAGGGACGTAAGGTGATGATAACGGGAATGAGTAATCGGGTTGAATGATTTGACGAAGTTAATGAACTTAATTATTGTGGGTTGAAAATCCTATGTGCTCACCAGGCTCCCAAGCCAGACCCACTCAGTTTCTTGTATACAGTAGTGGCAAGAGAGCACATGAGTGATGATCTAATGAGAGATCAATATATTATAGGCCACTAGAATAAATAGATGTTGTAAGGTCTATGTTGTTTCTATTCAAACTTTTGATCTGTATTGATAATGACATCCTGAGGTTTATAATATAATGAAAATACATTTCTTCGGAAATGCTTTGATAAATTTTTTATCATATTTTTTGGAACAAATTCCGCAACATATTTTTTAAATGTATACTCTGATTTTCAAATAAAGCATAAACGAATCGGTATTCTCTGACCGTAAAAAATAGGGATGTCACAGTACGCGCAACATACCCTTTAGTACGCCCAACGCACTTCGTATGAATTGTATTCTCCTCATAAGTGCTTAATCTCAAGGACTTTTCATCTGAACTCTGATCTAGAAAAGGTCCAAAAGCTAAAATCCTAACTTAACAAACAAACCAAGGCATCATAACTCATGCATGGAGGGAATAAATGGACCAAGATCACATTTTTATGGTTCCTAATAGCTCCATAATGGATAAAGTTTCCAACTTTATGCATTAGGATGGTCCAAATAACCAAGATCGAGTTTTAAGTCTTAAAGGGACCAAAAATGCATCTTTTACAGCTTAATTCATTAAGTCCAAGCCTCAACATTCAAATATGAATCAATATGATGTTTATATGGATAAACTTTCCAACTTTATCAACAAGTGATGGATCTTCGTCTTCTTCCTCCATTTTCCTGTTCGTCTTGCGATTTATCCTCACAATAGAAAACCCCTTTGTCTTTTTGAGGTTTTAAACTTTTTTGGTGTTTAATATTCAACTAGTATTCTGTCACCTTGCGCGTTGCGGCAAAGAACTCATTTTCAAAGTGAACCATAAAAGTATAATCAATGGCTTCTAGCCCAGCGGTATCAGGTGGTGCCCCCCTTCTTTGAGGTCGAGGGTTCAAGTCCCGTCGGTAGAATTAGATGTTAGTTTAGGAGTAGATTAGTATATTTGTATTTGTCGGTTCAAAAAAAAAAAAACTTTTGATGGAAATAATTATATATGGAGGATGTGGATAAAAATAAATTTTGACATTATATCTTGATTTGCACACTACACAAATGATAGTTATTTAAGAAATTATAATGATAAAAAAACAATATTAGTAAAAAAAGAAAACTATAAAAGCAAATATATAAGAGACTAAAACCGTAACTAAGGACCAAAACTACAACTAATAAGATACCAATAATTTGATTTTAAAATTATATGGAGAAAAATTGTTACATCAAAATTAGTTTAGGGTACAAAGTATAAAACAAATCAAACTAAAGGGAGGAAAATGAAAAAAAATTAAAAAATAGAATAGATATGAAGACGTTAAGAAACGACCCTATTTTTGCTAAGAATAATAATTTTTCCTAGTAAACACATTTTGGTATTTAATATTCTTCTTAATAAATGAAATTTTTTTTGCCACATGTCAATCTCTTATTAGTTTTGACACTTATCATTTTGTGGTATTTTTGAAATAAATATTATACACTTGTTAATTTTTGGTTTGTTTCAACTTTTAAAATTAAAATCACATACATATATATGATATTAAATTACAATACATACGTTTCTTTTTTTCTTATTTTAAAGTTGTACATTAAAAATATTTTTTGTTTACATTTTAATTTTTAATCTTTTCTTAAATCAACCTGTGTAATACACGGGTTTCACACCTGGTATATATAATTTTTGCCCTCTAGTTTTGAATTTTAGATCATAAGCACTCCCAACCTTGCTAACAGTATCAGGCTGTGGCAAGATTTGAAAATTTAAGATGTCTGAATTTCTAAAAAAGTTTAAATTTTTAAGATCTAAATTTTTTACATGTTAGTTTGATTGGAACATCTATTGTAAAAATAACCATTTTAACCTTCTATATTGTCATAAAAAACCGAAACAATTTCTTAAATAATTATTAAAAAAACATAAACGTCATATAAAATCCAAATTGAACATACATCAAAATGAAAACAAATCCAAATCAATGATAAATATTTTCAAATCCTAAAAATTATATTGATATCCAAATAAAATCCTACAAGCACATCAGATTTTTGGCACATATGACATGAGCTGATTTAGAAAAAAAAAAATAACATCAGATCATATTTTCGTGTCCAGACATTACCACATTAGATTTCAGCATTAATACATCAAAAAAAGGCATTTCCATTAAAAAAAAAACCCTTTTTGAAAGAAAGCTATAATTTTTTTTGTATAAAATTACAACCTTTTATAGTCTTCAAATCACACTACCTTAAAAAATACAAATTAAATAAAATAAAAGTTATAAAATTTTATAATATTACAACAATTAACTCACAGTCGAAGCACAACCTCTAAGAGATTCGATAAGAATATCTTCATTTAGTGATCTCCCTATAAAAATAAAAATAAAATAAAAAAATCAAGGCCAATCACACAGATAATATAAACCCTAATTAGAAGATTAGTTTTAGGTTTTACCTATGAACACGATTTTATTCGTTTTATTTTCTTGGCTTTTCCATTTTCGTGAAGGAACTATCTCATAAATCTCTTTCACAGCCTGAAAATTCAAGAAATAGCAACATACTTTCATTTAAAAGTTAAGATCTAAATAGCAATGTAACTTCATTTATGAAAGTACATTGCTATTTCTTGCATTTAACCGAAAAGTTTGTACAAAATATTACCTGTACTATGTGAAGTTCATCAGAGTTCACAACATTTAAAACACCTTTGCATCGATAAACATCCATGTCATATTTCTTATCCCAAAGTATCTCCTCAAGCCATAAACGCACCTACACATACAAATTCTATAATAAAAATAATAAAAAATTATAAACAATTACATATTTTGAGGTTTTAAAGTGATACCTTATCAAGATCAAGCTGGTGTGAATCACAAATACACATAGTTGTCACGCCACTATCATGAAGATCTTTGGTAGTTAGTGATTTATTTTCCTCTAGTAAATTTTCCAGGTGTGCAACATGCTGTGATGTAATAGATTTTGGGGGTAAAAATGTCAAATTGGTATAATATTATTGAGAATAAAAATGATTTTTAAGGAAAAGGGAGGCTAAATTACTAACCAAAGCATCATATGCTTTGCAATCTAATACTATGGACATATCTACTTGACACCTCACAGAATGAACTATATTAGAAAGTGAATTAATGCTATGTATCTCTTTCTCTAGTTCTTCTAGAACATCTGGAGAAACTAGATCAACCTTGTTAAGAATTACAACATCCTACAAGAAATGATAATTGAAAAATGAGCGTATGAAATTATTAAAATAATAATAATAATAATATCACTTACTGCAAATGCTATTTGTAAGAAGGCTTCAGGAAATGTGGAAGAATCTTGATGCTTTTTGAGCTGAAAACGGAGATTTTTAGCATCTACAACCTGTCCAGGAATAAAGTTTAGTAATTTAAAGATTTTAGTTTTATTACTTGATGAATTATGAATCCAAACACCGTAACAAACGTATCCCTTTTTATAATCAATTCAGTTAGATTAATCAATGCCATTTGACATCAAGAATACTTCCCATGTTTCTAAACAAAGGGTTTTTGTGGATCATAAGCTCATTTTATCAAAAACGTTTCTTTTAAATTTATAATATCAAGTCAAAATTAAAACGATTAACTTTACATTTGAACAAGAAACTTACAGTGATAATGGAGTCAAGCTTGACTGCTGCTTCTAGTTGATCATCCAGCCAAAGAATAGATGCAAGAGGAGCAGGGTTTGCCAATCCAGTGGTCTCTAATAATATATGATCCAGTCTAGATACACAAAAAGCAAAAATGACATGATTTTAATGATATTAGAGTTAGTCTTGAACTATTTAAAATCTTTTTGCTATATGAACTTGAATGATATATTGATTATTGCATATGCAACTTGAAAAGAAACCAAGATTGCAAAAGGAATCATGGAAATTACTTTAAAAGGCATTACCTTTCCTTCCTCTGAACAAGTTGTTCCAATGCTTGAACCAGACTGTGTTTCACAGTGCAACAAATACAGCCATTTGCAAGCTCAACCCACTCTTCAACAAGTGCACCTCCTTCACCTTCATTAATCATAGCTCTCTCAACTCCAATCTCCTCACCAAACTCATTCAATATAACAGCTATCCTCTTTCCATGTTGTCCATTCAATATATAATTAACCAGCTGAAATAAAATCAACAGTCATCAATAAGTTTTTTGAAAGGATTCTCAAACGGCATACAAGTTATAATGGTCAAAGAGTTAAGAAAGTGCTTCGAAAATCATTCCGTTTGTAACAACACTGTCGCTATCAAATTCCCAGATATTCTAAGAAAAAACTTCAAGCGTAACAACTCATCATAACAACGGATATACAATGATTGTTAATTTGTTATTCATAAGTTCCGACTTCCAAAAAAAACTTTGAATATACTTTTTAGTATAATAATAATTAGGGTACAGTTTGCATAATAACGGTGCTAAAATGATTAAGGAAATTGATAACATCGAATTAGAGATAGTACAGTGGATTTGCCTGCGCCCAGATAGCCGGTGATGACAGTCACGCCAACTGGTGGAAGTTCATCTGTGTTTTCGTATTTTTGTAAAGATTGATTGAACGATTGATGGTCTAGGGTTTCGTTGATCTCAACAGCAAGTGGTGGATCTTCGTCTTCTTCCTCCATTTTCCTGTTCGTCTTGCGGTTATTCCTCACAATGGAAAACCCTTTTCTCTTTTTGAGGTTTTAAACCTTTTTGGCGTTCAGTATTTCAATTCTTACCCTCTAGTTTTTAATTTTAGATCATAAGCACCCCCAACTTTGCAAACTGTATTTGTTTGGCAAGATTTAAAAATTTAAGATATGACTTTCAACGTCGTCTGAATTTCTAAAAGTGTCTGAATTTTTTAAACATTGTTTGGTTGAAACATATGAATTGCTATACTGAATTGTAAAATTGACCATTTTGCCATTTTGTATTATTTTTCAATGAATTCAAATGCTTGTTTATATAAAAACCGACATTTCTTAAATAATTATTAAAAAACATAAACATCATATAAAAAAACATAAACATCATATAAAATACAAATTGAACATACCTCAAATGAAAACAAACCCAAATCATTCATAAATATTTTAAAATCCTAAAAATTATATTGAAATCCAAATAAAGGAAAATCCTAAAAATTATATTGAAATCCAAATAAAGGGGATGTTTGAATTAGCTTATTAATAAACAAATGGGTGGAGATGCTTATTAAAATTAGTTTATTTAATTTATTAAAATTAGTTTATTTAGTTTATTCCTAACACAATAAATTTTTTAAAATTTTATCAACACACTTATACTTAGTTGTTAAGGTGGGAATAAACAATAAGCTCCCTTCTGCTTCTTCTTTTTTTTCTTTTTTTTTTTTTCATATCGAAACACCCCAAAACCAAAACAAGCACTTCAGATTTTCAGGACATCAGAACATACGATATCAGAAAAAAAAAATAGCATCAGATCAGATTTTCGTGTCCAAACATTACCACATCAGATTTCAGCATTAATACATCAAGAGAAGTTTTTCCGGAAAAAAAAAACGGCCCTGATCTTCCATCTCTGCTCAAAGGATGTGTAATCAAAATTCCTCAATTCCAATTTGAAATCATCAATCTTTACGTCAATTTAGTGTTATTTTAAATCAAAACATCCTTTGACAATGGAGATTTCAGCAAAAAAATACCAAATATCAGCAAGAATTACAGAACCATTACCCATTTTAGAAAGAAAACACTGATTTCACCCAGAAATCGTCTACTTCATTATATTTGGCGAGAGAAAAAAGGAAAAACTAAAGAACTGTACATACCTGAAGGCGACCTCTGATGTGCGACAGTGGCGCCGGAAGTGTGGAAGGCTGGCACCGGACGTATGGGAGGGTGGCGCCGGAGATACGAAGGGAAGCGATGGCAGGATGACGGAGGCGGAGCGTCTGGCGGCAAAAGACTGTAGGTAATCGGAGTGTGCTGGGAGGATAAGGGGTCGGCGTATAAAATAGAAAAGAGAAGAGGGAAGTCGTCGTAGGGCAAAATAGGAACACACGCCAATCCTATGTCTGAAATATTAAGAGGCTTTTGAAATATTAAGAGTCTTTTGATTAAGACGCGGATTGAATCGGGGTAAAATTAGGAAAGATTTATCGGCTGTTTTAAAACCCGTTTGTAAGAGTAAAATTAGGAAAAGTTTGTTTGGAATCCATAATTATGCGTGTATATATGTATACGTACATGAATTACTATATCTATATCTCTTTTAAGGTTTAAAAAAAATTAGGCAGTTTGTTTGGAATCCATAATTATGTTTGTATATATAATTAATGAATAGTATCGATATTTCTTGAAGGTTTAGAAGAAAACATGGAGAACAACACCAACACGGATAATGGTTCTTCTCATTCATGGTGGCTTGACAACACTCATAATAATCGTCTCCATCAATCTCAATGGCTGCAGTCAACTTTATCAGGTTTGATTTTCTCTTTCTGTCAAGATTAAATACATAATTTTCGACAAAACCCATGATTTTCACGTCTGTTCATGTTAAATCAACTCACGGAAACCTTTTTCAAAATTTATTATTACTTGGTATCTAAAAGTAGGCCTGGCAATGGAGCGGGTTTTGACCCTGATCCGATCCAAACCCTTAACAATTATACGGGTTTGAAGCATAGTTTTGATCCGTTTACCCGTTAACGACCCGTACCCGCTAACCCTTTTGTTAAAAGGGTCGGGTATGGATCATTACCGATCTGATCTGTTTATAACCCGCTCCATATAAATTTTAGAATTATACATTTATATTTTATATTGCCTAAAGTTTACATTAAATTCCAATCGAAAGTCCAAAGAGAAAAGGCCAAAGACTAAACTGTTTTTACATAGGACTCGAGGAATCAACTTCCAGACTTCCAGAGTTCTTCCAAGAGTCACGATTTCATTTCATTTATATTTCATCATGTAATCACCAATTTCATTTATAAATCAATAAGGTCATTTATCAATCGGAAGAAAGTTTGTAATTCCTATTCTCTATCAATGCAACCAACGGTCAAAAACCTATTAGAAGTAACTAAAATAATGATTTTAATTCCAATAGAAAGTCCTCGAGTACATAATGTGTTTTCTAAATCAACACTTAGTTTTATTTTGATAAATGTGATTTTATGATTTAAGTAAAATATGTTTGATTATTCAAAAAACCTACGGGTTACGGGGCAGCTTTGGATATCTGCTGATTTGGTGGATAAGGGTATGGATTTGATTATTCGAAACCCTGCGGGTTACAGAGCGGGTTTGGATCGGACTTCGAAATTTGTTAAAAGGGTTTGGATCAAGGTCGATTCGCTCCAAACTCGCCCCATTGCCAGGTCTATCTAAAAGTCGATGCTTTGACTATAAAAGTCAAATTAAGCGTATGAAGCCCTAGTAAGTTTGTGTTGTTTTTTTATATATGCATGTAGAGTTGGAGAAGAAGGTAAAAAACATATTAAGTTTTATTGAAGACGATGGGGATACATTTGCAGAAAGGGCTGAGATGTTCTACAAAAAGAGACCTTTACTCATTAAATCCGTTGAAGATCTTCAAGAATCCTACAAACTTTTGGCTGGAAACTACAACCAGTTATTGAAAAGATATGAAAATCTACGTGCATTTTCCAAGTTGGATTCCCCCATCTTTGAAAACCCTAACCGGTTTTCTCCTAAAGTACTTCAGAGTTGTGATCACAACTTTGAAGATGAGCTAAAGAAAAAGAGATACAAATTTTTTCAGTTTGCTGATGATTTAGAAAATCGTTGTGATGAGATGAGGTTGAGTGTGATGAAACTTGTTGAAGATAATTTAGAGCTGCAGGCTGAGCTGGTGAAAAGGAATGATCAGAAAAGAGAAGCCATTAATGAGTTGCGAGCTCATGTGAAGAAGCTTCTTGGTGAGAACAATGAATTGAAGAGTAAGTTAGCTTGTATGGAAGCTGATGTAAAGAGGAACAGATCTCAATTTTTGAGAGCAAAAGATCTAATTTTCAAGAAAATTCTAAATTAGTGGCTTAGAATTAGTTATCAATAGTAGAATACTTACCCCTTTTTAATGTTACATGAGGAAAAATACTTTGTTTTTTACCCAATATAATGATCAAATGTTTTTTGTGGAAATGGTTGAATCAATAAAACCAACATGTCACATGTGTCTATAAGTTTTTTTTTTTCTTTCTAAAAATGGGATTTGTTCTTTATAAGCACGTTGCTATTTGACGCAATTATCCCTAGGACATTTTGAAAACAGTTGATTAGCATCTTTTTAACAAAATTTTTGACCCTAAAAAGTCAACTCCCAGCTTGTAATTGTATCTCCTTTTTCTTTCTCAAGAATCTAGATTTTCAACAAAAAGACTTCATGGCAACCCAGAATTCAATAACAAAATAAAAACCCAAAAGAAGTTGCAACATTTTGCTTTAAACATGCATATGTTACTACTCAATATACTATTAAAAAAAAATACTACCATTTTTCAGTGTTTTTTTATCCTTCAAGCATGGCCTTTGCAGCATCTATGAGTATGGGTCTAAATTCATTTGATGCTCTACCAAGAACAGTGTATCCTTCCTTATCTTCAACATCAACATCTGCACCATGTCTGATGAGTAAAAGAGCTATCTCTTTGTTATAACATATAACTGCACTCATAATAGGAGTTTGCCCTGCTCTATCAACAGCATCAATATCTGCACCTTCTTCAATCAAAAGCTCACATAACTCTGACTTCCCTGTACTTGCAGCCCGGTGTAATGGGGTGCACCCTACCTGTATATGATGAACATCAAACAATTATCAAATCAGAGAAAGATTACAAAAAGAAAATGATAAGTTTTTAAAGAAAATTATGAAGTTACTAGCCTTGTCTTTTGAATTGATCTTTGCGCCATTTGAAAGAAGAATTTCAGCTACTTTCAACCAACCCTTGCTGGCAGCATAGTGAAGAGCAGTGCGACCTCCATTGTTTTTCAAGTTTACATCAGCTCCTGTTCATCGGAATGTTGTTTTTAGCAAGTAATTCACTATTTGGAGCCAAAAGTTTCAGCAGAAAAAGAATTATCCAACCTCTATCCAGCAAAATCTTGACGATCTCAACATTTCCACTGCTTGATGCAGAATGAAGTGGTGCCCAACCTTCTTCATCAGCACTGTTAATGCCACTGATTGAGTGATCAAAAGCTGCAAGTATCTTCACCACCTGTATTATTGAAATCAATGTTCAACAAGTATTTTAGAAAGGACTCAACAGTGGCACTCTTGTCATTCAAACCTAGAAAATTTCAAATTTGCAGCAAATTATTGTGGAGAAATCAAACTCGGCCTTTACTTTCTAAAAAAAGGTTCGTGATTTATATCAAAATAATCCTAAATAGTTCTTCAATTTGGTACAAATTCATGAATTCATTTTCTAAATGGAAGTAGCAAACTACATAGCAAGAGGCGAGATAAAATTAGGCTAGGAAAATGGAAACCTCGGTGCGGGCTGAAGAAACGGCGACATGAAGTAGCGATCGTCCGTCTTCGTTGCGAAGCGCGAGACAACGGAACAGCTGCGGCTGAGAGAGGGATTTGAAAAATGAAACGTCGCCGTTGTCGGCGGCTCTGAAGAGATCGTCGTCATTAATGATTTCAGTTTTGTCTGCTTCAGGTTCTGGATATTGTGGATCAATCTCCATTTCTGTCGGCAATTTCGGAATCGGTGGTGCAGTCCAGGGTTTTAGGTGGTCTTTGTGGTAGCCGGAGGGCGAAGCTTGTACAGAAAGAAAGGGGTCAAACTTTAATTTAAAAAACTTAAGGGGTAAGAATTGATAGCCGAAAGTTTCGTGCATTTTTAAGTAACTTACAAATAGGCCCCTATGATAAACCAAAAGTTATAAATTCAACCCAACTTATTTTTTTTTTCAATATTACCCTCAAAATTTGATATTTTTCCTTTTTTTTTTAAAATCATTTTTTTGCTAAATTCAAAGACAAATTTTACTTAATATATACATACGTATTTATCAATTTCTTAATATAAAAAGTAAACAACCCACTTATATAGATTACAACAATATGAACATTAGTAAATGGAGGTTGTCAACGACATTTAGGAAGGTGGAATCAGTTATAGTAGATGGGAAGAGGAGACAAGGTCGTTTAAGGAGAAAGATGGATGATAGTATGATGTTAGAAATGAAAGAGTTGACATTATCCCAAGACATGACCTCAAATAGAAGACTATAGTTGAGTATATTAAGTCTTGTTTGGGTACATGTCATATATGCCTTTGTCTTTAGTATGTTTTTACATACTTGTTTCTTCTGCCGTTTCAACAAGCGTCGTCATTTTTTGTCCTTATATATATGTGTGTGTGTGTGTGTGCGCGCGCGCACGCGCTTGCGCATAGAGACAAAATAGATGGGCTCACTTAACATTGGAAGGAAATGTTGAAAAATTAGTTTAACCAATTTTTAAAAATGGTTTATTCCCAGTTTTAAACATGAGTTTCAAACCATAAATAGTATTAAAATGTAACGTCCTAAAAACCACGATAAAAATTTTCATTTTTAAAAGACATTCTCATCAACACATAAGATAATCAAACATTGGTTTCATATCAAATCCATAAAAATCAAAGTATCAAAATAATCTCTCAAAACATAAATCAGCTGGAGAATGTGTACGATCATGCATTCGTCTTGCCGCGATCATTTGAAGTATCTGAAAACATTAAAATCCAGAACTATAAGCCAAAGCTTAGTGAGTTCCCCCAAATACCTCATACAATAATACATATAAAAACCGCATAAACCGCACCGCAACTAAAATTAATCGCAAAAACAGCATAAACCGCACCGCATCGCAACTAAAATTAATCCTTCTTTTATCCTTCTTTCGTGAGCAAAAACGGCACCGCAACTAAAATTAATCGCAAAAACCGCAACCGCAAAAAAAACTTATGGTGAAGTTCTCTATTTTTCAAAAACCGCAAATTTGCGGTACGGCGTTATTAGTTTTTAAAAACCGCACCGCACCGCATATATTATATATAATTTTTTATTAATTATTAATATATTAAATATTAAAAATAAGACAAGTTTCATGGATGAAAGAAGGATAAAATTCTAGAAGACAAAAGTGTTAGTTTTTTCGTATGTTTAACTTTGGAAAATTGTGAAATTTGACAATTTTAAGATATTTAATGTTAATTACTAGTGATTTAAAGTTTTCAAGATATTAGTTGTTTGTAATTTAAGTTAATTGTTTTATACCTTTTGGTTTTTTATTATTACAAGTAATATGTTTAAACTCTTAAAACTGTTTGAACTCTAAAGTGTGGTTAAAAATCACACAAAATAACCGCACCAAATCCATGCGGTTAATAACCGAAACACACAAAAACAAAACCGCACCGCAAAAATAACCGTTTAACCGCACCGCAAAAATAACTGCACCAAACGGTTTTGAAAATGGATTAACCGCATTTGCGGTTAGTGGTGAAGTTTTTGTCACCGAACCGCACCGCGCTCACCCCTAACATATACAATGCATGCACACCAGACCCACAACATAAGACTGGATTGCCCCCTAGCCCACAACATAAGACTGGATTGCTCCTTCCCGGGCCCTCAACTTATGACTGGTTTGCTCTTGAGCCCTCAACATAAGACTAGATTGCCCCTCTCCCGGTCCCTCAACATATGACTGGATTGCTCCCAGGTTTGTTGGCTTACAGCACAAAGCAGTATCACATCAACCATACTGTAACGCCCGTGTTTCTAGGCTAGGCATTAATGATGATGCAATAGTCTAGGTTAACCTTTGTAAATCGTTGTGAAATAATAAAAATGTATTATTTTGAGTGTTATGTGTTTTACGCATAATTGTGTAACTTAAATGAATTAAGAACAAGAATAAGCGTAATAATAAAATACTAGATAAGCCCGATATTTATGAAGGAAGTTGTAGTGGTCGTGACGAGGATTCCAGATATATAAAGAATGCCAAAATTCGAGTTATAACGAAGAAGCTATGACCTGTCGAAGTTTCGGGACAGAACCGGTACGACACTGCATGACGTAAATAGTGAATTTATGATAGAGCGATATTTAGCCTCAGTGATCTAAACGAAATTCGTAGAATACGTTAAACCGAGAGCGTGCATAAAAAGAACGTCTAAATCTGACTTTGTATGAGGAAATTATGATTTTTCGAAGTTTCGACTTAGCGGTATGTAGCCCAAAGTTTGAATATGAGATCGAGTGATTTCTAGCCGAGACAATCTAAACGAGAATTGAAGATCTCATCGATAGTAGTTCAACGGTAAAGAGACAGACGAAAACGGACGTCAGATGAAGGAGTTGTGAATTCCTAACGGAGTTTTCTTGTCGCGGCCTACTAAAAATAATATAATAAAAGTTAAATTCAAAATTAGCCGATGGAGTCTAAACGAGCGTTGTAGAGCATAATCTCACCTACACGTGTATATAAAGAACGTCAAAAACGGAGCTCGTATGCGAAAGATATGAATTTCTGAAGTTTGGGGCACAAACCCCGACACCGTGTCAGAATTCACGACGTGAACACGGTGTTCACGACGTGAACTCAGAAGTGACGCTTCTAGAGCAAGTGGATTGATGACGAACGCAATGACCTATGCCTGACTGAACTCACGACGTGAATCCAGAAAAATAGCCCTATAAATAGAAATCGAAGGGCAGTTGACCATGGTTGCTAATTCCTTCACTCTCTCACTATCAATACCCTCTCTAGCTGTCTTGAAGTACCCCCGAAGCCCCGATATCATTTCGACACCCGAAGCAAGTCCCGAAGCCCCGAAGATCCCGAGAAATAGAGTTGTCGAGCCGAAACTCTGCCCGCGAGAAACCCGATTTTTGGAAGATATCCCGGTTTCATCGAAGATTATTATTTTAAGAGCCGTAGTGCCGTCCGAGCATCATCTTATCAAGTGAGTATGTAGTTGCTTTCTTCTAATACATAGATATGAATTATTTCTCTATAAAATACGTGCTATATGTTTATTTATTATATGTTATTTGGAATGAGTATTGAATGAATATATTATACATGTTTTAAGTTGTGTATGAATGTGTGTGTGTGTGTGTATATATATATATATATATATATATATATATATATATCACCATTGCCGCTTCTTCATCATCACCTACGTCATATCACCATTGCCGCTTCTTCCTCCCCCTTTTCCACCGTCGGACATTGTTATTCATTGTCGGAATAGGTCCGCCGTTGTCGTCTTACACTAACACCACAACTATCGGATAATAGAGAAGGAGTTTCATTTCAAATCGTAGCCCTGGTATGTGTTTTTTACTCAATTTCTGATTTCATTATATTTGCTAACGTGAAACGCATGAAATCAAGATTATAAATGAATTGTGTGTTTTCTTAGTATTGTCGACAAATAAAATATTGATATCATTCGTTCATCATAATTGTGGCATAAAAAGAAGCTTTTAATTTATGCTTATTTATCTGTTCCATATCTAATTATATGAAGTATTGGCTGCTATCTAGTTTTTTATCTGTTGAATTTTATGTGCCAATGTACAACCCTTTTGATGTACCTTTTTGATATATTATTATCATTCGGGATTCATGGGTTTAGACTGTTGCCATCCCTAATTTCATATAGGTTTGTTATACATTTCATTTTGCTTGGATTTGTTATTTAAACTCCTTATTCATCAATGTATTCTAACAAAATACCTATGTTTTAAAAAAATTAAATACAAAATATAGTATATTCTAAAAGTACAAAGTTATATCTTTTAATGTTAATATATGGTATATTGTTTCATAATTATATGTATTTCATGAGATTTTGCATAATTTTTCTAAACTCTAAATGATCGATGAAATGCTTATAAGATCACATCTTTTTTCATTGCGGTTTTTAGGATTACATTCTATTAGAACAAGTTACAATTCTCTAATGTGTACTACATTCTGTTAGAATTCACAATTTTTATTCTTTTAGAATGCACTGAAATTTTTAATATTTGAAAGTTGATTATGTTTTCTTTGTGGATTTAGGTTTTGAAGAGGTGTCATTTACGTGGAAAAGGAAGGAAACATAGAGAACCAACGTGTATTCTAGCAGAATGTATTATGTCATAACATACAAAATGTTTCTTAAGAATAATATTCTTTCAGAATTGATTAGTGTTTTTGTTAGATTTTAATGTTTTTTTAATCATTCTTAGTGATAATCTTTAAGAATAATGTAATTCTTAAACCGTTATTAGTCATATTTTTTTTAGAATGAATATAATACTCCCTCCATCCCAATATTATTGTCCATAGACAAAAAAACACAGAGATTAAGAAAAACATTAATTACCGCTAACTTTATTTAATAAAATGACAGTTTTGTCCTTACTTTGCATTTAATGTTCCATTAAATGCTTAGTTAGTTAAGTAATAATGAGGGGTATTTTGGTAAAAATGTTATTTATTTTTAGAAGTGGACTATTATTTTGGGATAAACCAAAAAAGAAAGATGGACTATAATTTTGGGACGGATGGAGTAATTGTTTATAGTCTTATTAATTTATATTATTCTTGATAATGTGTTGTATAATTCTTTAAGCGTATTAAATATAAAAAAATATCATGAATGAAACCATATTCTGCAAGAATAAAATCGAAAATATAGTTCCTATTTTATGGTTGGCATTTTGTCATTCTAACAGAGTAAAATCGGATTTATAATTTTGAATTAATTTAAAATATTCAGATTTTTAAAAATAAAGGAATAATTATCCCTAGAAATCTTAAAATTTCCTTTTTTAATATAGGTTAATTGACTAAAATGTCCTTATGCTGAAATTTATGTGATTATATGGTACATGTTACCCTATTGTAATATCATAGACCCTCAGATAATAACATTTGATATTATTCCATCCGATGGTCCAAATCTGTGCATTCTGGCATACAATAGTTAGTAAAAACAAAATAACCTAAGCCTATATATATATATATATATATATATATATATATATATATATATATATATATATATATATATATATATATAGAAGTAGGTTCAGTGGACAATGAATAATTAGGGCAACATATGTTGGAATCAATAATCAAGCGACACGTGTCCATTTCTTTATTCATAAGCAATGTACTATGGAAGTTATTTATGTAGTTACACCAAAGTGATGTGTTGTCATGCTTTCATTGGTTCCAACATGTGTTGCCCTAATTATTTATTTTCTATATAACCCTTCCCTATATATATATATATATATATATATATATATATATATATATATATATATATATACATACAAAAAAATGTTGGGTAAAGCATGGGTAGATAGTTGATGTGTGATGAAATAAAAATGATGAGAGGCCTCGATGTTGTTGTTGATCTAGTCATCTAGCGGAGTATGGATGACGACCATGGACTTTTTCTAGACAGTCAAGTGGAACGCTGACAGGTTCATAACATGTAGGTGTTGTGAACGATGTGTTCACCGGTGTACTCTATCCCCCTCATGGTTGCCTTTAGGACATCTATTATTGAGGAAACCCATTTGCAGTAATGTTCATCCCGATGAAAACCCCTATACTAGGTCCCTTGTGATAGTTGTTATTTTAGGGACGTAAAGTGAGGATAACGGAAATGGGTAATCGGGTTATTGTTGATTGGTGAAATTAAATATAATTATTTATTGTGGGTTGAAAACCCTATATGCTCACCAGGTTCCCAAGCCTGACCCACTCAGTTTTATTTGTATTACAAGTAGTGACGCGAGAGCATAAGTTGGATGAATCATCAAGTTATTTTTTTATAGACCTGTAGTTGTAAATAACCGTTTTAAGGCTTATAATGTGTCGTTTATGCTTTTGGTCTGTATCGGAACATGACATCCCGATTTTTTATATATATGAAAATACATTTCTTTAAGGAATGCTTTGATAAATTTTATTTATCATATTTTTTGTTTTGGGAACAAATTTCGCAACTCTTTTAAATCAAAGAATTACTCTGAGAATTATTTTAAAAGCATAAATTAAATTGGTCTTTTATAACCGTGATTTTGGGGATGTCATACCAACCATGCTATATCGACATATGCACAAAATAATAATAAGCAAACCCAAGTAATCATAGCAGATCTAACAATCTAATAGAACTCTACATCATAACAACATCCTACACGCAATGACACATACTGCAATACAAAGTATAGTAAAAAAACTCACCTCATCAGCTATCAGATTTCCACACAGCTCACTAGAAGACAAGAACTGGCACTATGAGTCACCTATTAATCAAATAAAGACAATTCCTCAATCTAGGATCTTAATTTGCCTAAGCTGACCCAAAAGTCAACTTGGTCAAAAGACAACGGTCAAAGGTCACTCATTCGGTCGCCACGACGTGGCAAAGCTTCTTCCACCTCGTGGGGACTATAAAACAAAACAACACAAAAACCCTAACACCATGCCGTGGAGATTGTATCTCCACGTTGTGGGATCCGTCCAGACCAGCTTCCTTTCATCCAATAAGTTATAAAAATCAATGCTTTATAGACATGCATGTCTAATGCATGTCTCAAACTCTAAGTAGGTCAACATGGAAAAAATGAGGTCAATACCTCATGCAAGGATTCGAAACTCAAAAATCCTAATGATCCAGGACATATAACCCCAAAAGGACCTCAATGATCCATAAAGTTACTAACTTTATGGATTCCAACCATACCAACCAACTCAAACATGAAGAAGAAGGCAAGGAAACCTAGATCTAGAAACATGAAGTATAAAGGTTAGATCTTGGATACTCACAAGGGTCCAAAAGATGAGCTAGGAGGTGGAGGAGGAGCTTGTTTGTTGGATCTACACACAATGGTTTCCTTCTTCTTCATATTCTTACAAAAATCACCACGAGACCTCAAAACTCAATAATGGTGGCTAGGGTTTCTTGAGAATGGAAAGGAAGGTGATGGAGGCCAAGGGTGTGTAAACCATATCCCTTACTTTTCTTATATAGGGGTACAAACCCTAAAATTTAGGGTTAGCATAAAATGGCTACCACGCCGTGGCACCCACTTAAAATGTGTGATTCCTTCGGACCTTGCCACATCGTGGAGGCTTTTATCAACATAAGAGCATAAGCATACCTGGAACTGGGTGTTATAATTCTCCCCCACTTGAACTAGATTTCGTCCTCGAAATCCTCAGCTGCAAATAGATCTGGGTAGTGCTCGCGCATCCCCGAATCGGGCTCCCAAGTCCACTCGGAACCCCCTTCGATGTTGTCAATGAACCTTGACTAAGGGTACCACGTAAGGCCTTTGTATTCCTATCCAGAATAGCCACTAGTCTCTCCAGATAATGCAGACACTCATTGACATGAATGTCATCTAACGGAACCACTGTCGTATCATCAACCAAGAACTTTCGAAGCTAAGAAACATGGAAGGTGTTATTAATCTGACTAAGCTCCTCATGTAGGTCAACCGGTAGGCCACCTTGCCTACCCTGGCTACCAATCAAAAAGGTCTGATAAATCGGGGGTCCAACTTGCCCCGCTTCCTGAAACGTATAACAGCCTTCCAGGGTGATACCTTCAACAAAACCATATCCACAACTTGGAACTCCAACTCGGACCGTCACCTATCAACATAACTCTTTTGTCGATTATGTCTCGTCTGTAACCTCTGCCTGATTTGCTGAATAAGCTCCATCGTCTGGAGTACCACCTCAATCCTCCCCATGACCCTATGACTGACCTCTCCTATCAAACCAGAGTACGACATTTCTTCCTATATAGAAGCTCATATGGAGGCGCACAAATGTTGGAATGATAGTTTTTGTTGTATGAAAACTCAACTAGAGAGAGGTAGGAGTCCCAGATCCCTCCAAAATCAATGACACAATCCCTTAACATATCCTCGAGCATGTGGATAGTTCATTCACTCTAACCATCTATCTGAGGGTGGTAAGCAGTGTTGAAGTGCAATCTTGTACCCAATTCTTCATGAAACCTTTGCCAAAACTGAAAAGTGTATCGTACATCATGATTGGATATTATGGAAACCGGTACACCGTGGCGAGAAACGATCTCGCGCACATACACGTCAGCCAATTTTTTGGTCGAAGAAGTCTCCCGAATGGCAAGAAAATTGGCACACTTGGTCAGGCGATCAAAAACAACCCATATGAAATTAAATCCCTTGGTCGTCCTCAGCAACTTAGTGATGAAATCCATGGTAATCTCCTCCTATTTCCACATGGGAAGCTCCAAGGTTTGCAACTTGTCGTGCAACCTCTTGTGCTTTTCCTTGACCATCCTCCATGTCAAACATCTCTCCACATACCAAACTATCTCTCTCTTCATGCAAGGCCACCAATAGCTAAGTCTAAAGTCTCGATACAACTTCGTGGCTCCAGGGTGAATTGAGAACTTGGACTTATGTGCCTCCTCTAACAGTGTATGCAAGACCCCACCAGAAACTGGGACCCAAACCCCTCCGCACCGGGCCATAAGTCATCAACTATCGATGACAAATCTGCCATTATGGCCCCTCATATTCTCCTTATTCTCCTTCTTCCAATTCTCCCTCCTAATTCCCTACTTGATCAAGTCCAAAAGTGGTGAAATGATGGTCATCCTCATACATAATCCTCAAATGGGGGTACTATCCGCCTTGCGGCTCAAAGCATCGATGACCACATTGGCCTTCCCTGGATGATAAAAAAATATCACAGTCGTGATCCTTGACCACAAGCCACCTACGCTGCCTCATGTTCAGATTCACCTGATCCATAAGATATTTTAAGCTCTTGTGATTCGTGTAGATGGTACAATGGACCCCATAGAGATAGTGTTGCCAAATCTTGAGGGAAAACAGCACTGTCCCAAACTCTAAATCGTGTGTCGGATACTTAACCTCATGAGGCTTCAGCTTCTTGGAAGCATACGCGGTGACACATACATCCCCCATAGGAAAGGGAAGCAGGTCAAACGGCTAGGGCACCCCGAACATCTCTAAAGTACTAATCGCGAAAAACGCTAGAGGCAGAGACCTTGTGTTTGTTGGAGATGGAAACTCACAACATACACTCTAATTCTCCAAGGGTCATACCAAAATCCCTACTGAAAGATCGACATACAAAAGACTGACTCACATCTGAGTCAAAAAAGCACAAGAGTAGGTAAAGAATTCATTAAGAAGGTACCTATCAAGAACATAAGCATAAGCATACATAAATTTAACTAAATATAATAATAAATGAATACATACCAGTAACAACATCATACGTCACTTTAGCCACCTATGCAGTAAGTTCAAACGCACAAACCCTACCCCTCGGGGACTCAGCCTTCCCTGATGGCCATACATGATCCGAAGGGCAGTCAGAGCCGGTTCCTATATTGGTCTCGAAGTGAGCAATGGACAGTTGGCCTTCACATGGCCAACCTGATCACAATGGTAACAAATCCTAGTGCTCGACGATGGAGCCTTCTGATGCCACTCTTTTCCGTACTTGCCACAAGTGCAGCCCCTATAGCCTCTCGTTACACTTGGTTTCGGATTTACTTCGTTGCTTGGGGTTGCGGCCCACTTATCAGTTGTCATGAGGCTTTGGGCTTCGGGAAAGGAAGGATTTGGCCCCCGCGTACTGATGACTTTGTGTATACGCTCAACATACCAGTGTGTATGCCCAACATAGATGGCCCAGTGCCATTTTGGGCTTGGTTGTCACCTTTGGAGATTGGGTCTTGGAGTTGGGACTTAGACTTTGAGAGTTGGACTTCTGGATGGAGGAATTGTTTTTGGAATTGGACTTCTTTTTGGACTAGGTTATGGGGTTTCTTTATTAGGCCTTGTGGTCCCAATGGATTTGGGCCTTTATGGGCCGAATGGGCTTGAGCCTTGTGGTATCTTTGGGTTTTCTGAGATTGATTATTGTCTAAGGTATTAGTGGGCTTTAGAATAAGGCTCATATGGGGTTGGGCCCAATTTGGAAAATTGGGCCATGCATGGGCCTTATGAATCAGGTGGTTTTGGGCCTTTTTGCTTTTTGGTTTGGGCCTCGTTTTTGGTTCAAGTTGGACCAGGGGAAAAATGGTCATTTTACCCCAAGTATGGATTATGGATCATGGTTTGGAATCCAATTGCTAATTGGGTGATATTTTGGTATTGTTAGCTCAGGAAGTTGTCAGTGCAGCAGCTAAGGATTTCTTGCAGTGAGCTTTAGCATTCGAGGTGAGTCTCCCTTCATAGAATCCGTGGGTCGAAGGAATCAAGGACGGCCCACTAGTATTGATATAGCTTAATGATTGTCTTTGTGATAATTATTAATGTGGTATGTATTGTTTGATGTTTATGTGAGTTATGTCGACCGCCGCCGATCTGAGTTGGAGTTTTAGGTCGGTTACATGGTGTTGCCGAAGGTCTTACCCTGGAAAGGTGTGATCCGCTTCAGTAAGAGGGGAAATTGGGCCCTCGATATATCATACCATTCCGAGTTATTTCCAGGGTTGGCAAGGTTGTTTATAGATTGGATCTTCCGGAGGAACTCAGTCAGATCCATATCGCTTTCCACGTATTGCAGTTGCGGAAAAGTGCGTTTTGGATAAGGATGCAGTGATATCATTGGATGATGTTCAAGTTGATGAGTTCCTGAACTATGTCGAGAGGCCAGTAGCTATTCTAGAAAGGAAGGTGAAGGTTCTGCGTGACAAGGAAGTACCTTTGGTGAAGGTATAATGACATCATCGGAGGGGATCCAATGGACTTGGGAGCCGGAGGTCGGGATGCAGGAGCATTATCCGAATTTGTTTGTTGCAGTAGACTTCGAGGATGAAGTCTAGTTTGAGTGGGGGAGAGTTGTAACATCCCGTGTTTCTAGGAATTTTCAAATCCTTCCTTTAGTAAATTAATATGTTATGATTGGTCCTTGAAATTGGTTGAATTTAGCCCTAAGAGGCCCGAGGGGCAAATTGGTAATTTTGGTCGGAAGGGGAGTACGCTAGGTCTACTAGGGCGCACCCTAGTACGCAGGGCGTACGCATATGTACGCAGGGCGTACGTATGTCCGAGTGCAACCCTAACTTTTAGGGTTTGTTGGGTATTTAAACCTCATTATGAACTCTTTACCCCCATCCTTTCAGCCTCCAAGTCCTGAGATCATTTCTTGGCAACCCTAGCTTCTCTTTTGGGGTGTGTGTGTGTGTGTGTGTGAGTGAGCTAAGAGTGCGTTCTTGTGTGGTTGAAGAAGAAGAAGTTGCATCAAGGTGTTTGGAATGTGAAGAAAGCTCGTAGATCTGGGATCATCTTGTCATCTAGAAGCTCCAAAAGGTAAAAAGCTTCTGCCTTTGTGTAACGTCCCAAAATTCAAGACTAAAAATTTCTTTTAATTAAAACATTACGTTAAGCAAATTCATCATTTCAAAACATAAACAAAGTATTAGTTTCCAAAATACATATTCGTTATCAGAGTAAACATTCCTAGGCTGTCTAAACTATGGTGTGTGCCATGCGATCACCCCGAGCTCTTCCCTCCGCTACTGGAAGTACCTGAAAACAAAACTGAGAACCGTAAGCACGAAGCTTAGTGAGTCCCCCACCCTACCACATACCATGCATAGCCACATACTGCACATACTGGGCCACACCCCCTATCTTGGGACTCGCCCCCTACCTCGGGCCTCGCCCGCTACAATGACCCCGCCGCTGCAGGCCCCGCCTGGCTTCGAGCCCCGCTCGGATACAGATCTGTTTCACGTAGGCCTCGCCTGTCACAGGGCCTCGCCCACTAACATATAATAGCACATAAACATATCACATAAGCTAAACACATACTAACTGATCTTGTCCTAAGGCCTCGCCTATCTCTGGGCCCCGCCCCTGACCTGCTACTGATGAGTCACGGAACCCCGTCCATGCTCCTACTGGTAGTGAGATACGGGCCCAGCCCACACTCACTCCTTTCCTGACTTGGGCCTCGCCCCTGCTCTGCTGCTACTGAGATGTGGAACACCATCCACACTCTGCTATTGGTGAGATACGGGACCTCGCCCACACTCACCTCCCTACCCAGGCACATACAAGTATCACACAGACAACAAGTATAAACTATCACATAAACCATTCCTTGGGCACCCGCCCTCTATCATTGGACCTCGTACCGAGTATCATACTAGCATACTGTGCCTAGGGCTAACCCCCGGGTCTTCTACTCATAACTACATGGGCCGACATTGTGGCCGTAGACCCATTCATACAATGGGAAACTCACCTGATACTGCTGAACTGCTGCTGCTAATTCCTTTGACCGCTACCTGACCACTGACTCCGGACTGCTGCTGCACTAGCTCCCCGAGCTACCAATATCAACATAACACTTAGTCTAACTGACCTTCGAAGGTCAACTAAGTCAACTCTTGTCAAAGTCAAAGTCCTGGTCAAAGTCAACCTTCCAGGTCAACCCTACTCGCCGAGTCCACTTACTGACTCGCCGAGTTCTTAAACTCAAAGTCCTTCCAATCGCGAATTGACTCGCCGAGTCAGCCCCTGACTCACCGAGTCTATAGATTCCCGAATCCTGTCCTGACCAACTCACTGAGTCCTTGCTCGACTTGCTGACTCGAGTCTTAACTCGAAGGGTTTGGGACTATTGGACCTGACTCGCCGAGTCTAAGAACAGACTCGCCAAGCACAAGGCAATCTTCATGCAACTCGCCGAGTTCATGCCCATCTTCATCTGACTCGACGAGCTGTTCATCCCACTCGTCAAGTTCCTCCTTATCTTCATACTACTCGCCGAGTCCACTCGAAGGACTCGCCGAGTCCACTCGGATCTACTTACATGCAGAGGACTTTCTAGTCATGCATGGACTCCAAACTGTAGATCTACCCTTCCTAAGCCTATCCCCCACGTAAAGTTGCAAACTTTACGTGTAGAGAAGGAGATCTAGGCACAATCCACCATAAACTAGGGTTTAAGGCCAATGGGGCTCCAAAATCGACTCAAGGGCTGATACTTTATGCTTCCCCAGCTCATAACACACTTGGATCTCAAGTAGCAACTCCATATCCGGCTTCTAGCTCACTTGGGTGGCAAACCATGGCTTAAAAGCCCCAAATCTCACAACCATAGAAGGTCTAAAAGAGGGAAACAACTTATTACCTTCAGATACTCAGAAATGTTTCCCAAATCTTCAGATCCAAGACCACTTATTGAAGCCTAAATGATTTCCCCTTCTTTTTCTTCCTTCAAATCACTCAATATGGATTGGGAGCTTGAATGGGTAACAATGGGGTTTGGGGTTCGATGCTCTGGGTGCAAGAGGCAGTAAAGGGACCCTAGGAAGGAGGTTAAGGCGTTTATAAAGGCTCCAAGTCCCGAATTTAGGGTTTTCCTCGCACATACCAGACTCGTCGAGTCACCTTGGCCGACTCGCCGAGTCGGTCACTTACTCCCCGACTCGGATCCCGCTCGAACTCGCTGAGTCCCTCCTTGGACTCGCCGAGTCGACCCCTAAACTTAGGGTTTTCTTTACCTTTCTTGGCCTTCAAAACTTTGGGTGTTACAACTCTCCCCCACTTAAATTAAACTTCGTCATCAAAGTTTGCCATGGCCCACCGCCTGCGATCCGCCTCCAATACCCACCATTTATCCCAACACCAGCCGCCTACCTGCGCTGGTCTTCCACCTGGTCATTCTGACTAACATAAACCTCGCGGTTAAACCTCGGGTCAAACCTGACCCTGAACAACTTAGAAACAGAACTTACTCAACCGACAATCCTTCTGGTACTCACCGAGTACTGCACTGAACCCATAAGGGTTCTCCACTTCCTTCTTTGCGCGATTTCCTTGCCTCCCCAAGGCAATGCTCCATAACCGACTATTTCCTCTGCCACTGCGAAGACCCTGTTTTCACCGATTCTATTACTCCCGCTACTTCCAGTACGGGTCATTATCGCCAGTATCCACTGATCATTTCTTTCTACTACAATTTGGTGTCGAGCACCACACGATCAGCTAACTGAATTCCACCATACGCTGCATACTCGCACTGCCACTAACTGGCAATTCTGCTATTCCTCATCTGACTTCCTGATGAACTGAGACCACCCTGGTCCCTACCAACCTATCAATGACTGGATTACCGGCTCCCACCGGTAGCTAGTCCCAACACCACCACTAGTCGCTCCCAGCGACTTTCAAAGAACTTTGATCACCTATAACTGCTCAATTTACTCTGCCATTCAGGCACTACAAACCTGGGATTCTCGATCCCCTCACTTGACACTAAGGTCCCTACCAGGTCCCACATGTGCTGCTAAAACTCACGGGCCTCGCCCACGGGTCCTACCCGCATCTATCCTTCTATTCCCACTAGTCTAATCACTCTTGCTCGGGCCTCGCCCGCGGGTCTCACCCAACCATACTACTGAGCAACCCTGCTCCCAGGTCTTATCTACACTGCTAATCTCATACGGGCCTCGCCCACGGGTCTCACCCAACTATATCCTGGAGCGGCCTCTCCCAAGGTCTCACCTCTCTAGGGCTATACAGGCAAACTCCATATGATTCTCGTCCACTACCCATTCCTGATCCCTATCTATTCACTAGGAGATAAGGGCCTCGCCCCAACTCCGCTAACAAAACTACTAAGGAATGCTACGACTTACCCGTAGTCTTACATCACCATCCATTGCTGACTGCTAGAACGAAGGCACCCATGTGCCATTAGCTCTCAAGATCCTCATTCTGACTCCCCCGAGTCCTATGGGCGATCCACAACCTGAATTCTCAACCATAACTAACCATTACCGACACACACACTAGCTGATGGGGAGTTTCTCAAACTCCCAACCCTGAAATCCTCAATCCATGAAACGCTGAACTACTTCTCTTCCATCTCGGAGGTCACATACTCATTCTGGGTCTGCGTGCTCCTCTCTGGGCACACCCGAAGGATTCTCCCCCACTTCGATCCTGCTTACCCCTTGCTGCTCAATACTCAAAAGAGATTCCGATCTTTGCTACCATTCCATAGCCCATCTACTGAGGAACCCAAGCCCGCCATAATTAGGGATTTAGCCAATCCATCACAATCGCTGTACCACTCCGAACTTAGCGAGACGTACCTAATCTCTCCCAAGCATGCTACAGTTACTGCATCCCTCGAAACCTTCTTCAATAGAGCACATCCCCTAACTACCATACAAATATCTAAGGTATGCAGATGGCATATAACTCGATCACAATCAACCACTCAAAATAAAATACTTTTACCGATAATGATGCAGAACCATAACAATAAAATCATGCGCAAAAAAAAGAACTGAAAAGAGGAAATTGCATACCTGCAACGTCCGACGTTGCTCGCGCCTCCAAGGTTGTCATCTGAAAAGCCCTGCCCCCTGCCGCAGGTGCCTCTACCCGGCCCTGACGGCCATCCGTGATCCTCAAAGTTGCAGGGGTGGGTGCCATCACCCGTCCTGCTGAAAACAAACTGGGACACTGGGCCTTCTTGTGGCCCCGCTGGTTGCAGTGAAAACATATCAAGTCTGATCCCTGCGCGGCGGTAACAGTACAATCCCTGCTGAAATGGCCAGTCCGACCGCACTTGAAACAGCCGGACTCACCACCGCTACCACTTCTTCATGTGCCCCCGTGCGCCCTTCCACACTTTCCGCACCGACTGCGGTCCCGATGATCCCTCGATCTCGATCCCTTGGGCCTTTTGCTCGAACCCGTAGCTACCTGAACCTCATCCGGCTTCCTCTTCCGGATTTGCTCCAAATCAATTTCCCTTTCTCTAGCCCGAGAAATCATATCTTCCAGCGTCTTATAGCTGGATCTGCTCACGAACTCCCTGATGTCATCCCTCAACATCTCATGGTACCGAGCCTTCTTCATCTCCTCATCTGCGACATACTGCGGCACAAGAAGAGCCCTCTCCTTGAACTTGGCGGTGATCTCCGCTACAGTCTCAGTAGTTTGTGTCAAATCCTGAAACTCTCGTGCCAGCTGCTGCACCTCAATAATCGGCGAAAACTCCACCCTGAACCTGGCCGAGAAATCGCTCCAAGTCATCGCGTCCAACGCAACATCATCCCCCAAAGCATGACCAATCTCCTCCCACCAATCCCTCGCTCTGTCCTTCAGAAGGCAGGAGGCGAGTCTAACCTTGTCCCCCTCGGGACACTTGCTCGTACGAAAAGCGTTGGCAACATCAGCCAACCATCTGTTGCTAGCAATAGGGTCCCTAGCCCCATGATAATCTGGTGCCCCGCAAGCCCTGAACTCTCGAAATGTCAAGGTACGTGCTCCCAACAACACCATCATCTCAGTACAGAAGGCTCCCAACCTTTCATCCAAGATCTCCAGTATACCCTCCTTGACCGTGCCAAAGATCAAAGGAGTCTGAGCTAGGATACTACGCGTAACCTCAGCTGATATCAACTCTCTCATCCGCTCCTTGAGCTGCTCGGCCCCTGAACCCGAGCCTGATCCCTCTCCGGCGCCTGATCCGCCCGCTGGTCTCTCTCGCAATGTCACCATGCTGAAACATATAACACAACCACTATCAGAAAACTCATCACTGCTGCGAGACCAAACACACCCCCTATTAGGTTCTCGGTCTTGTCTTGGCCCTTCCCGAATCAAGTACGGATCCTCTGCTTTCAGTAGTACGGGCCCATACTACCTTCCACATCTATTCGTACTTTCCTCAGGAATTGCTTTGACTCCACCAGGTCCCTTATCCACTACTACTACTCCCAGCACTGTCTCATCCTAGGCTTACCCTAGGGAAACCTCTGACTCAACTCAAACAGTCCTCAGCTGCTGAAGGTCTCCTTGTGGTGCCAATTAGCCATCACCTGGATACCATCACATGTGACGAGGCTCAGATAATCCTTCAAGTAAAAGACTCGTCCCTACAACGGTTGGACTCAAACGAGAGCTATGCAATAGGGCCAAATCCAGCACTCTGATATTATTCAACCCTGATCACATGTGACGTGACGTATCCACCTAATGGCTAACTCCCATCACTCAAAATCCCACAATGCACAAAGCAAGCAGCATTCGGACAAGGGGAAAATCTAACCACAACATACTCAAGCAATCATATCCAAACAGCAAGAATCTGAACTAACATGCAACACAAACTCATAAACTCAGGCATAACCTAAACATACTATCCTACTACTGTCTAATCAGCACTATCATGCAGCTCCAACACATATAATAGGCACATAAGGCATCATTCCTAGATCCTTAGTCCTAATCTAGCATACTGTTCTATCAAATGATAATCATAACATAAACTTGTATGGGTATTTCGAGGTACTTACTTGAGCTCGGTTGATTGCATGCACCACACCCTTTTTCTCTTTTCAAAGTTCTTTTCTTTCTGAATTATTTTTGCCTTTCTAAAACTGTTTTCTTTCCCAAAACTCTCTTTTTACAAAACTGTCTTTTCATTTTGAAAACTTCTATACCAATCCCTCAGTTTGAGTTCAGACACGCTCGAGAGCATGTCCGAATCCCTCAAACCAAGGCTCTGATACCAACTTGTAACGTCCCAAAATTCAAGACTAAAAATTTCTTTTAATTAAAACATTACGTTAAGCAAATTCATCATTTCAAAACATAAACAAAGTATTAGTTTCCAAAATACATATTCGTTATCAGAGTAAACATTCCCAGGCTGTCTAAACTATGGTGTGTGCCATGCGATCACCCTGAGCTCTTCCCTCCGCTACCGGAAGTACCTGAAAACAAAACTGAAAACCGTAAGCACGAAGCTTAGTGAGTTCCCCACCCTACCACATACCATGCATAGCAACATACTGCACATACTGGGCCACGCCCCCTGTCCTGGGCCTCGCCCCTACCTCGGGCCTCGCCCGCTACAATGACCCCGCCGCTGCAGGCCCCGCCTGGCTTCGAGCCCCGCTCGGATACAGATCTGTTTCACGTAGGCCTCGCCTGTCACAGGGCCTCGCCCACTAACATATAATAGCACATAAACATCTCACATAAGCTAAACACATACTAACGGATCTTGTCCTAAGGCCTCACCTATCTCTGGGCCCCGCCCCTGACCTGCTACTAATGAGTCACGAAACCCCGTCCATGCTCCTACTGGTAGTGAGATACGGGCCCAGCCCACACTCACTCCTTTCCTGACTTGGGCCTCGCCCCTGCTCTGCTGCTACTGAGATGTGGAACACCATCCACACTCTGCTATTGGTGAGATACGGGACCTCGCCCACACTCACCTCCCTACCAGACACATACAAGTATCACACAGACAACAAGTATAAACTATCACATAAACCATTCCTTGGGCACCCGCCCTCTATCATTGGACCTCGTCCCGAGTATCATACTAGCATACTGTGCCTAGGGCTAACCCCCGGGTCTTCTACTCATAACTACATGGGCCGACATTGTGGCCGTAGACCCATTCATACAATGGGAAACTCACCTGATACTGCTGAACTGCTGCTGCTAATTCCTTTGACCGCTACCTGACCACTGACTCCGGACTGCTGCTGCACTAGCTCCCCGAGCTACCAATATCAACATAACACTTAGTCTAACTGACCTTCGAAGGTCAACTAAGTCAACTCTTGTCAAAGTCAAAGTCCTGGTCAAAGTCAACCTTCCAGGTCAACCCTACTCGCCGAGTCCACTTACTGACTCGCCGAGTTCTTAAACTCAAAGTCCTTCCAATCGCGAATTGACTCGCCGAGTCAGCCCCTGACTCACCGAGTCTATAGATTCCCGAATCCTGTCCTGACCAACTCACTGAGTCCTTGCTCGACTTGCTGACTCGAGTCTTAACTCGAAGGGTTTGGGACTATTGGACCTGACTCACCGAGTCTAAGAACAGACTCGCCGAGCACAAGGCAATCTTCATGAAACTCGCCGAGTTCATGCCCATCTTCATCTGACTCGACGAGCTGTTCATCCCACTCGTCAAGTTCCTCCTTATCTTCATACTACTCGCCGAGTCCACTCGAAGGACTCGCCGAGTCCACTCGGATCTACTTACATGCAGAGGACTTTCTAGTCATGCATGGACTCCAAACTGTAGATCTACCCTTCCTAAGCCTATCCCCCACGTAAAGTTGCAAACTTTACGTGTAAAGAAGGAGATCTAGGCACAATCCACCATAAACTAGGGTTTAAGGCCAATGGGGCTCCAAAATCGACTCAAGGGCTGATACTTTATGCTTCCCCAGCTCATAACACACTTGGATCTCAAGTAGCAACTCCATATCCGGCTTCTAGCTCACTTGGGTGGCAAACCATGGCTTAAAAGCCCCAAATCTCACAACCATAGAAGGTCTAAAAGAGGGAAACAACTTATTACCTTCAGATACTCAGAAATGTTTCCCAAATCTTCAGATCCAAGACCACTTCTTGAAGCCTCAATGATTTCCCCTTCTTCTTCTTCCTTCAAATCGCTCAATATAGCTTGGGAGCTTGAATGGGCAACAATGGGGTTTGGGGTTCGATGCTCTGGGTGCAAGAGGCAGTAAAGGGACCCTAGGAAGGAGGTTAAGGCGTTTATAAAGGCTCCAAGTCCCGAATTTAGGGTTTTCCTCGCACAGACCAGACTCGCCGAGTCACCTTGGCCGACTCGTCGAGTCGGTCACTTACTCCCTGACTCGGATCCCGCTCGGACTCGCCGAGTCCCTCCTTGGACTCGCCGAGTCGACCCCTAAACTTAGGGTTTTCTTTCCCTTTCTTGGCCTTCAAAACTTTGGGTGTTACACTTCATGCTTGTATTGTGTAGATCTTGTTTTGATAGCTTTTTGGTACTCTTCTTGTCGCATAAGTCCCAATATTGTGCATGATTTGTTTTGGACGTTTTCATTTGTCCTTTCAGACCCTAGGAAGGGTTCTAAGTTATAAAAATGAGGTCCCTTTGGCTAGTTTGGCTTCATGTTGCTTATAGGAGGCCTTAATGGATTAAGACCATGCATTAAGGACTTTTTGGATGTCCAAAGTCTTAGAGTTTTTGACTTTATGGTTCTGAGATACATTTGGTCAATGGATCTGTATTTTTGTGCTTAAGTGCTTAAGCCATTAAGCACTTATTGGAGATTTGAACTCTGCGAGGGTACACACCGCATAAATGGAGTATGCCTCGCGTACGCAGTCAACGCCCCTCGTTTCCAATCAATGCGATGCTTGCGTACGCTCTGTGTAGCCTCGGAGTATGCCCATCGTACGTCTTCTGATGGGCCTTTTCAAGTTGGGTTGCGGTTTTGGGCCATCTTTGGGCCAACATGTCTTGGGCCCTTGTTGGACTTTTTGAGTTGAGGAAATTGGACCTTAGGACGAGTTCTATTAGGGAGTTGGGCCCAATTTGCAAAAATTGGGCCAATTATGGGCCTTATATATTTGGACCTTTTTGGATCAAGATTGGGTTGGGCTTTGGCCCAGTTAAGGAAGAGCTAATGGACAATTATGAGTTGAGAGATTTGAGGAGATAATCCATATATTAATTGGAGGTTTATTTATTATGATAGTTTGAGGTTTTCGTGAGCTAGCAGCCGGAGGTTCTGTTTGATTCGTTAGTGTGAGGTGAGTTTTTTCTCACTATACTTATGGGTCGAAGTCACTAATGCCGGCCCTTGTTGGATGTTTATCCTAGTAGAATGTTTCTATGCTGCTATGATCTGTTAGATATGTATCCTGATAGATAGGATGATGCCATGCTTAGTGATCTGTAAGATCTGCTTATTTGTTCGTAGACTGGTTATGTGTTTAATTGCTATATATGTCGACATGTATGTGTATGTGGTTGGGTTGAGGTGGTCCTGCTTTGTGCTGTAGGCCAACAGACCCAGAGTGGTCCGGATAGACTAAAGGCCTGCGAGGCGGTTGAGTCAGGCCGAAGGCCCGACGAGCGGTCCAGATAGGCTGTAGTCTTTGCCAGGCTGTCCAGTCATGCCGAAGGCTCTAGAGCGGTCCAGATAGGCCAAAGGCATTGGGAGGCGGTTCAGGTAGGCTGAAGGCTCATTATGCATGCAATTTTTAGTTATGTTTATGTGGTGGTATTTTGGGTGAAGACTAACTAAGCTCTGGGCTTACAGTTTTTGGTTATGTTCCAGGTACTTTAGATGATCGCGGGAAGGCGAAGGCTTAATTGTGCACCTCCTCATGTTTTTGTGTTATGATTTCTGTGAAAAACTCTGATGTGAAACTCACTTTGAAAACAATATGTAGTAAGTGATGGTTTTTGGATTTATGTAAAAGTTTTAAAATTTTCAAAATTTTATGAGTGCTAGACATAGAAGGTAAAATTCAGGCATTTTGTTAGGTTCGACGATCTTGAAGAATCGTTCAAAGTTGTTGTATCTTAGGAAACAAACACCCGATAATAAGAGAACTTGTTTTAAGGACACTATGTTAAACACATGTCTCATCGTTTTCTGTTTTCTTGTTTGATAACATACATTTACTTAATACAATTCCTACAGGAAAATCATATCTAAGACGAAGAAACTCACCGCCACAGGTTGGAGAAAACACCATTAGGAAGCAAATTTTAGGTGAAGATTCAAGTTCATGTCATCCATTATGAGATCAAAAAAGGAGATTAAGTTAAAAATAAACTTTTTTTCTTGTGCATATTTTTGAAGTCTCAACAATGAGTTCATATAATTCGGACAATTTTTTTCCAAAGAATTAGACAATCATCATCAAAGATACAAATTCAACGGAAGAGATTAACGCTAATTTTTATACCACCAACTTAAAAGAAAATGTTCTAGAATTAGGAATCAACTAAGTTTAGAAGGATAAATAACACAATCCTAGGTAGGTGAACTTTAAGTAAATAAATTTTGTATTAGTTAATTTTTTTATTATCTAAAACAATAAAAACTATTTAAATGTTTTAAAATGATAACATATTAATAAATTTAAGTTGTCGTGTGCTAGCAGGCTTGATGAAACACTTGAAAAATATATAGAAGAAAATCAAAAGAGTTTCGAACAATATCAATCATCTTTAGATATCAAGAAGAATGCACCAGAAGAAAAAAAAATAAAGAAGAAAAACTAAATTAACAAAAGATATCAGTCATTTTCATGGATCTCGGTACCATTTCAGAAAATAGACGAGAAATATGGAGAAACCGTTGTGATAATATTAAAATATAATACAAGTGATAACATTTGTATTTTATATATCATACTTTTTAATTAATGCATTAGTCATAATTTTTAGTTTCTGTCTTGTAATCTTTTATTTGTAATTTGTAACTTTTAATTTCTAAATAATATTCTACTTTTATATATTTTTGTTATTTAAAATGATATATATATATATATATATATATATATATATATATATATATATATATATATATATTAAAATTGAAATGGTGATATGGAAATCCATTAAACTTTAAGGGTTTAAATGTTTAATGGAGTATAAAGTTTAATAAGATAAAATATTGTCGATCCTTTAAATTTTGAAAGGTTTAATACTTTAATTCATTGAAGATGGCCTTAGGCCTTTTGGAGTATCCACAAGTAATCATAAATGTGGTGGGTGTTATCTCACTACCACATAATCACCACACACATCCACAATAGGTTGATATACTCACTCTCCACATCATTATATTCCTCTCATTTTCTGATTATTTAAATAAAAATGTATATTTTATTTATTTAAAATATAAAGAGATGCAGAGTAAGTTAGAGAAAAAGAGGGAAATAAATTGATTGGGTGTTGTGATTCATTGTCTAAACAACCACAACTAGCAACCACTAACAACCATTAACCACCGGGGTGTTCATGAATAGTGGTCGTTGCCAAGTGGACCATGGAGGCAGTGGCGGGGCTAATATTTTAGTAGAGGGGTGGATGGACCCACTTAAAAGTGGGTTCCATCAAGCATTTACATAAAAAAAAGTTTGAATACATGGTCCCCACTAGAAAATCATGTGCACCCACTTACCCTATTTGAAAGATAAAAGTTGCGTATTTTCTTTTTTCTCTGTTAAGTCTACACCAAAATGACCTATCTTCTTTCATTTTCCTTAAACCTAGCCGATCATGTGCCCTCCTCTGTTGCCGTTGTCGGAGATCGGAGACTGAAATTAGTTTCAATATTCATGTCACCATGTTTGTTCTTTCCGCCTCTCTTTAAATCTGAAGTCCAAAAACAACCACAAAGCTAGGTATACTTCTTATTTTTAACATTAACTTAGATAAAACATGAAAAATACGGGTAATCATAACATATGTTTTCGAAATCGATTTTGGGGTAATCTTTTTCAGATCACTTTGGCTTAGTCATTCGACACAATTTATGATAAGAAATCTATCTAAACTCAAGAATCCAATAGCTTCGTTTTTCCTTGATAAAATTGACCTGAGTTTTTAAGAAATCCTCATATTGATATGCAATCTCTTTTAAGAAATTCTTGAAATGGGTCATAGGTTGTAACGCCTGTAATTTTAGGCTAGACGTTTAGGTATAATCGTAATAATTATTATATTTCATCGAACAATTAAAATAATTGTTCTTCATATGTATTATGAGATAATAAATAATTATCGTGTACACATTAAGTGGACAAATATTAGGATTATAATATACTTGTAGAAAACCTTAATATAAAATTTATCATTAAAGCGATAAAATAAAGATTAAAAATAAAAGATTATTTAGGATAAATAATCTTAATGAAAGTGTTAGTAGTCGTGATCATGATTCCGTGGATTTAAAAAACTCTCAAATTTTACTTCGTATGAGGAAGTTATGGTTTATCTAAGTTTCGTGTCCAAACCGATACGACAAGATGCGTCATAAAAAGTGAAATGGAGATAGGTTGCTTGTATCCAAAGTGATGTAAATGAAAGTCAAATTTCTCGTCAATAGGAACGCGTCCATATAAAGAACGTCAAAATCTGACTTCGTATGAGGAAGTTATGATTTTTTAAAGTTTTGAGTGCGATACAGAAATCGAAATCAAAATCGGTTTATTGTTAGCCAAAACTATCAAAATGAAAGTTGTATTACTCTTCAATATGAAGCTGACGATATAAAGAATGTTGAAAAAGGAGCTCGTAGAAGAAGTTATGATTTTCGCAGCGTTATTTACAGTCCAAACCTCTCGGACCGTAAAACAAAAAATAAAGTGAAATTAGTCGATGAAGTCTAAATGAAGGCTGTAGTACTCGTCGATAGCTGCGTGTGTATATAAAAACCATCGAAAAAGGATTCCGTATTCGAAAGTTATGATTTTTAAAAGAAAATTAAACTTCGGCAGACCATAAGCCGACACATGGCACCACCAGAGGGTGACACGTGTCACGACCACACTGCACCCTTCCTCCCCACGCCAGCCGCTAGGATTACAACACGTCGATAGAACGCAACGTGCCCTTCTGTTTTGGCTATTTTCTCTCGTTTTCTAGCTCATTTCCTTTTTCAATTTCTTCTTAATCACTCCTAAACTCTTCCAAGGCCCTGAGGCCCTATTCTAGTACTTCTTAGGTGTTAGTAGCGAAGCTCTGGAACGTTTGAGAGCCCCGAGAAATAGATCTTTCAGTTTCGAAGTTTTGCTCGCGTAATGTCCAGTTTTTCGTCAAACAAGCTGTAAGTTGAGTTATGTTACTATGCTTTAAGTATAACTTATATTGATGTTTATAATCATTATTATGAACTTATAAATAAGATCTATTAGTAATACCAATTGTTATACTGACCGATCTACTTACGTGAATGATGAAAACGAGATCAGTGAGGTATTTAAAGTGGATTTTCCAAACAATATATATCTTTATATGCCAAACGAATCCTACCTCTGATACGATCTTACATGGTTGTTTCTTACCAGTTATACGCCGGTTTTCTTTTGGGAATATTGATAAATATGATAAAAAAGTTATAATGATTAAACTTTATAAATACGAACGAAAAATAAGGCTTAGTAATATTCGTATTTAGGTCGTTTTAAAGGGAAATTTGAAGTGTCAGTCTGTAACACCAGTCAAAATCAAGTCAAAGATAATTCCCATAAATATAACAAACACATATTATAATCAATGTAATTTAATCTTTAATGAAGTTTTCATTCAATACTGCAAGTCTATACGATTCCAAAAATATATTGAACGTCTAAATCTGACTTTGCATGAAGAAGTTTTGACCTTCCGAAGATACAACTATCTGAGAGCAAGACGCGTGTCAGAAAACCCTAATCTGACTGAACTTACGATGTGAACTTCAAAACTCACGACGTGAAGAGTCAAATCACCACATTTCAGGCCTAGAATGCAGAAGGCAAGTCTACGTATAAGACTCATGACGTGAGCTTGAAAACTCACGACGTGAGCTTGAAAACTCACGACGTGAAGAGTCAAATCACCACTTTTCTGGCGTAGAATGCAGAAGGCAAGTCTACGTATAAGACTCACGACATGAGCTTGAAAACTCACGACGTGAAGAGTCAAATCACCACTTTTCAGGCCTAGAATGCAGAAGGCAAGTCTATGGGATGATCATGATCAAACTCACGACGTGATCTATGCATGCTCACGACGTGAGAGTCGAGATTTTAGACTATAAATAGAAGGTGAAACCTTCCGGATTTGGTTGCTATTTCTCAACCTCTCTCCTATCTTAAACTCTCTCTAACCACTCTTCAATACCCCGAAGTCCCTATAACTTATCTAACACCCGAAGGAAGCCCGAAGCCCAAAAGTTCTCGAGGAAATAACCTTTTCCAGTCGAAACTTTGCCCGCATAAAGCCCGATTTTTCATTAGAAACTCATGGATTCGTCAAGAAAAATCACTCCTAGAAATGAAACGTTGTCCGAATCACCACTCGTCAAGTGAGTTCATATCCCTACACTTTTCCAAACTTTTTATATGTTTTATAGGGGGGGGGGGGGGGAATACAAGTATAACACAAGAAAACATGTGTTAAAATATAAACCAATGATTATGTTTCTTATATTTTATGTATTTAATACGCGAAACAATATTACTATCAAATGTGCACATATTTACAAACAACATATATTAAAATAACACGATTATCATGTTAATGGAATATACATTTTAAACTATAATAGTTATAGTTCGGATAATATTGATACTTTTTTAACCCTTTGCGGGACAGAATAACGTTTATATAAAAATACGATTATTTTTATGTTTTATAAATATTATGAAAGGATTAAGAATTTCGGATAGAAAAGCGATATGAAAACAAACATATAAATTATAATAAGTATAATTTATGAGTCAATCCACTTTTTCTATCGTAAAAAGATATAAATAAAAACTTGTATTTTTATTTACTAATTTTTTTTACACCGTATTACTCGTGAAATCGTTGTTAGCAGTATATTTGTGAGACAATGACTTTGTATAGTATCCAACGAAAGTCCCCATTTATAACCAAAGTCTCTTGGAGGGAGAACATGAATTTGTGTATAGATTTATACGAGACTGACGATCCTGCACCTTGATTGTTAGCTATAGTCCTCGGGGTGACAAATGTCAACATCGGTATTGACGTCTATTATGGTTATAAGAACTCGCAAGTGGAAACAATGACTCATGCACGTAGTAATATGCTTCTCAAATAAACTTAAGGAGTAGAATCTTTATGGTTACTTTTTATATAACTCGTTTGTACTAAGTAATCATAATAGGATATTATTATCACATTCAGAATCTAGAGTAAACACATTTTCAACTAGTTTTATTTGATAATAAAACTACAAGTTATTCAAGCTAAGTATAACATATTTACTTACACTTTTCGGTCTTGATTCATATTAGACTATAACTCAACTCATGGATAATATAGAATTTTCCGGGATAAACATCATCATTTTACAAGTAAACGATTTACAATTTAACTTTCTGGAAACAAATACGATTATTTATTTCAAAGTGTCATTCTTTAAGTAAAAGAACTTATACAAATTTGTCTTAAGGTACTAAGACTACATTCCATTCAACTAATAAGAAAATATAGGATTTTTTGGAGAAACATCGTAACACTTTCAAAGAATAAAGAACGTACTTTTTGAACACGAAAATGCTTATGAACTCACCAACTTAAATGTTGATACACTTTCCAAATTACTTGTATTCTTAGGAAACTAGTAGACATGTACTTTCTCAAGCGTTTTGAAGACGGAGCATAGTAGTATCACGTCCTATCTTTTGCTATAGTTTTAATGTAAATCATGTAATGTTTTGAACTCAATGTAAATTATATATATTATCAATACAATGGTTTTTGTTACTTTGATTACTATTATACATTTGTTTTGATATTGTACATGACGTCCTCCGCCCCTGAACATTTCCGCCGTTCCGGTTTGGGGGTGTGACACAGTCAAAGATCCGACATTTCCGTGAGTCTTCCACCTACATCAGGTGAGTGCACAGTAACTTTCATGAACATAATTTAATACCAGTAGTTATTAAAAAGTATTAAATATCTATTGAAATTTTATATGTGAGTAAAATATTTATTATATGAAATATTTGTTAAATGTGTATTTGATAATTTGCATTGTGTGAACCAGTTATGGTGTATTGTTTGTTAAAATGTTTATATGATATTATTACGTGATAAACTTAAAAATAAGTATTTTTACTTAAAAGATTACTGCATGTTAAAATATACTATGTGTTAAGAATATACACTAAGTTATGATAAATGTCGTTTAAACAAGAGTTACTATTAAAAGTCGATTACAATGATTGTAATCTTGTCTAAGATTAAAACTATGACATATAAAAAATATTTAGATCCAGTTAAATTGGATAAATAAATAGTCGCTTACTGTATTGTAAAAATATTATATACGTAGGAAATTGTGTTGATTACAGGCTTTTTGACCTTGTCTAGTTATACTTATACATTAGGACTTAATGGGAATACTTAGTTCAATTAAGTTTGGATATTGGTTAACATCATATTAAGGGCGTGTGAGATAGGAACGAATAGTAGAGTTCTGTTCAATGACACGTGTCGATGTACGATTTACGTACCAGATTACAAATAGTATTCTTTTTGACAACCAAATATTATGGGTCTGATCAGGCAACCGGAGGGTATGTCTGATCATCTAACATGGTAGGATGACAAAACTTAACGTTCTAGATAGTCTTGTGAATTACGTTACTGGTGTGGGCTCATTACCCATAAATGTAGATGAAATGGGATACCATAATTCATCAAATACTCTGATGGCCTAAGTGCCTTTATGTAACGCCCGGGTTTCAGGGCTAAGCATTTTTGTCAATGTAATAGTCTAGGTCAACTCTTGTAACTCTTTTTGAAGTAATAAAGATGAAATATTTGAGTATTATGTGAATTATATGTGTTTATTATTTAATTATAAATGTATAATTAATAAAGAATAAAAATGAGCGTCAAAATTAAAGTGTGAGATAATCCCAATATCTCTATATAAAGTTGTAGAATATGTCTCAAGGTTTCCGTGCATATAAGGAACGCCGAAATCCGAGTTATAACGAAGAAGTTATGACCCGTCGAAGTTTCACGACAGAACCGACACGATACCGAGAAGCGTGAATAGTGAATTTACGATAGAGCGAGATTTAGCCTTAGTGATCTAAACGAAAGTCGTAGAATATGTTAAACTAAGAACATCGATAAAAAGAATGCCCAAATCTGACTTCGTATGAAGAAGTTATGAGATTTTAAACAGACCAATCCTGTCCCGGCTTGTTAAAAATATAACTTTAAAAATAAAGTCAAAATTAGCCGACGGAGTCTAAACGAAAGTTGTAGAGTACGTCTTCACCTACGCGTGGATATAAAGAACGTCAAAAACGGAGTTCGTATGAACGAGTTACAAATTATAATAGCATATTTACGTATTAAAATAAAGTATAAATCATGTATACGTACACATATATATACATATGTATATATCATTAGAAAGGTATCGACGATGCGGTCATTATAAGACTAATGTTGAGTTCTTTCGACATTAGTTTAGTACAAATATCATTAAATCCATTTATAATAGTATTATAGAGGGGTGTTTAGTTGTTTATATAACTAAAAGGTCATTAAGTAATTATGGAGGGTAGTTTTTGAAAATTCAATTAGTATAAATAAGAGCCTTGGGCTCTCATATTTCTTGCACCATTATCTTGATTCAAGAGTCTTTCTCTCCTTATCCCCCAAGCATTTCGGTCCCTCGTGATTCGACTTCTCTTTCTGTAGCTTAGTATAGTAAGGTGAGCGCTGAAGCGCTGCACGAATCTTTCTTAGAAAGATTCAGCGACGAAGTTTTGCCCCTGAAGAGCCCGACTCCTAGCTAAAACCCCCTTGTAAGTAAGTTATGCTTACCTTATTTTAATATAGCTTATATTTAAAATTAGTATTGTTATTATGAACTTATAATAAATATTTGAGCTATTATTATAACTTATATAAGTGTCGTTATAATATTTTTTTTAACTACTCGCGGTACGGGGAATCTGGTTTAAAGGGCCGCATAGGGTTGTTGGATTTCAGAAGTGCTATATGCCAAAATGGTCCTGCCCTCCGGTGTTTTATGTCTGGCCCCTGTCTGTACATAGTGGTTGGAAAATATTGTTTAACGCTTATATAATAATAATAATACTAAGACTAATAGTTGGTCACGGTAAATATTAGACTAAAATTTAGCGATAATAATGTTAGGTTTCGTCGAAGGAAAATAGAATCGTTAGAAGCAAGCGCTGCCCGATTTTGGAATCATCACCTTAACAAGTGAGTGCATAGTTACTTTCAACTTACACATATATATGAAGTATTTTATATAAATTACGTGCTATGTGTGCATATTATCTGAATACTTGCTATCTATGCTAGATGAACGTTGTTATACATGTTTTCAATGATTTAAACTGTATATGTATTTTATATCTACGAAAATGTTGGGGTAAAACATGGGTAGATGCAATAGGTGATGTGTGATAAAATGATGAGAGGCCTCGATGTTGATGTTGTTGATTCTGTCATCTAGCGGAGTATGGATGAAGACCACAGACTCTTCTAGACAGTCCAGTGGAACACTAGCAGGCTCGCAACCTGTAGGTGTTTGTGAACGATATGTTCACCGGTGTACTCCATCCCCCACATGGTTGCCTTTAGGACATTTATTGCTGAGGAATCCCCTTAGCAGTAGTGTCCGTCCCGATGATGATCCTTAGGCTAGGTCCCTTATGATAGGTGTTTAGGGACGTAAAGTGAGGATAACGGGAACGAGTAATCGGGTTATTGTTGATCGATGAAATTAATAAACTTATTTATTGTGGGTTGAAAACCCTATGTGCTCACCAGGCTCCCAAGCCTGACCCACTCAGTTTTATGTATTACAGGTAGTGGCGCATGAGCATAGGTGTGATGTTTTGGACGAGGGATTACGGATATAGGCCTGTAGATATGAAATAATGTAGTAAGGCTTATATTGTACTGTTTATGCTTTTGATCTGTACGAACATGACATCCCGAGTCTTTTAATGAAATACATTTCTATGGAAATGCTTTTGATAAATCTTTATCATATTTTTGTTTTGGGACAAATTCCGCAACACTTTCATTTAAAATGTAACTCTGATTTTTAAACAAAGCATAAACAAACCGGTCTTTTCTGGCCGTGATTTTGGGGATGTCACAGTTGGTATCAGAGCATTAGTTTAAGCGAACTATGAATTTGTAGGATTTCTAGACTTAAACTTAGAATGTTAAGCGATGATTGTGAGGTGTGAGCACTAGCTTATTTTAGGAATTGTGCCTAAAATGCTTTTATGTGCTAAATGCTTTGTGCATAATATGCTGTTAATTGTTCGGATCTATGGTCTGTTGCCGACCGGATCTGGAAACCTTATGTGTTTAGGATTCTAAACGTACGACTACGATATTAGAACTAGCATGTAAACGTTTCGGAGTGATAAGGACGATTTAAAACGTCTATCCTAAATAAAGATCTAAATTCACCTTATTCGGTGTATAGATCAAGATGGCAAGGACCCGTAGCGGAAACGTGAACTTAAATGGAGGTAGGAACCAACCCCCAGTGGTTCAGCAAATACCTGTTGTTGAAGAAGTTGCACCTGAGCCAGTCACCATGGCTGGAGTTCAAGCCATGATTCAGGCTATGCTAGCTGAACAAAGGGAAGAAATGAGACGGATGCTCCACGAAAATAGGGACGAACCTACCATACATGTTGAACCGACGGAGCCAGTTCCCGAGCCATTTGAGGAAGGGAACTATAGCCGCCAAGTGAGTCAAGTAGGGACTCAAGGTGAGCAAAAGGATGGCCCAGAAGGGAGAAACAACAAGGATGGGCGGATGTACAAAAATTTCTTGGGTGCGAAACCACCAAGTCTCTCAGGAAGCCCAAAGCCTGTTGAGATTATGGACTGGATCTCCGAGATGGAGATGGTGTTTGAGAGCTGCGACTGCAGCGAGAAGCAGAAGACTGTCTTCGCTGTGAGACAATTGAAAACTGGAGTCTTGAGCTGGTGGAAGCTATTGGCAGATACAATGCCACGGGGAGAAGCTCTGAAAATGTCATGGGATGAGTTCTTGGAACAACTGAAGGCGCAGTACTGTTCAGAGATAGACCTGATTGATCTGAACAATGAGTTCCAAAATTTGAAGAAGGGGAGAATGAGCATCGATGACTATGCTGCTGCATTTACGGAAAAGATGAAGTTGTTTCCATACTTAGTGCCAACCGAACTTTCCAAAATTGAGAAATTCGCAAACGGACTGCCGGCTGACTTTGGCCCAACAGTCAAGATGGCAACCACTCTGAAATCAGCTGTTCGAGCAGCTAAGAACGTGGAGACCCAACAAAAGGAAAGAGGTCTGGAGAGGGCTGAGGTTGGTGAGAAACGGAAGTTCAATGGATCCTCGAAGTCCAACAAGAAGAGTAGATTCTCGAAGTCTGGTTCGAGGGGAGGAGGATCAGAAGCGAAGTGGTGTGACAAGTGCAAGAAGAAGCACTCTGGGAAGTGTGACGGAGGGGTCACTTGTTACAAGTGCGGAAAGCCTGGGCACTACGCCAATGAATGCACCCTCAACCAGAAAGCCTGTTATGGGTGCAATGAAGAAGGGCACATTTTGAAGGACTGCCCGAATAAGAAGGAGACAGGAAGACCCAACATACCACCGAAGCCGAAGGCGAGAGCCTTCCAGATAACGCTCGAGGCTGCAAAGGAGGCAGCAGACGTCGCTTCAGGTACCTTTCTTGTAAATGGTTTGCCTGCAAATATACTATTTGATTCCGGAGCCAACTACTCCTTTGTGTCGCATAAATTTGGTGGGAAATTAGCATTGCCTGTAGAAAAACTAGATAATGCCCTGATTGTAGAAGTTGCCAGTGGAAAATTTGTACCTGTTAGTAATCGTATTAGGAACATCGTCATTGACCTAAAGGGAAACGAATTCCACGAAGAGCTATTACCCATAGAGTTAAACGGTTTCAACATCGTTTTGGGTATGGATTGGCTTAGCGCCAACGATGCTGAGATTCAATGCCGAAAGAAGATAGTAAAGGTAAACCCACCCAGAAAAGAATCATTTATGGTGTATGGGGACAAACACAGAGTGAATTCTGGAATCATCTCCCTGATGAAAGCCAGGAAATGTTTGTCCAAAGGATGTGCATCATACTTGGCATTCGTAATCGATGCCAAGAAGGAGAAGAAAGAGGTGCAGAATATACCGGTTGTGTGTGATTATCCGGAAGTCTTTCCCGAAGATCTTCCTGGATTACCACCTGATAGGCAAGTGGAGTTTCGTATAGACTTGTTACCAGGAACAACACCGATAGCAAAGGCACCTTACCGATTAGCACCGACGGAGATGAAGGAGCTCATGACGTAACTTCAGGAGCTGTTGGACAACGGTTTTATTCGACCTAGTTCATCACCCTGGGGAGCTCCGGTGTTATTCGTGAAGAAGAAGGACGGAAGTATGAGAATGTGTATAGACTACCGAGAGCTGAATAAGGCAACGGTGAAGAACAAGTATCCATTGCCGAGGATTGATGACCTATTCGATCAGCTGCAAGGTTCGAGCTACTTCTCAAAGATCGATCTTAGGTCAGGATATCATCAGCTAAAGGTGAGAAAGCAGGATATTGAGAAGACTGCATTCAGAACGAGATATGGACACTACGAGTTCTTGGTTATGTCATTCGGGCTAACCAATGCTCCCGCAGCATTCATGGATTTGATGAATAGGGTTTGTAAACCATTCCTCGATAAATCCGTGATAGTGTTCATCGACGACATTCTCATCTACTCGAAAAGCCAAGAGGAGCATGACAAGCATCTACGGGAAGTATTAGAAGTGTTGAAGAAGGAGAAGCTTTTTGCAAAGTTCTCCAAATGCGACTTTTGGATACGGGAAGTCCAATTCTTGGGTCATGTTGTTAACCAGGAGGGAATAATGGTTGACCCCGCAAAGATCGAGGCTGTAATGAAGTGGGAACGTCCAAAGAGTCCCACGGAGATTCGAAGCTTTCTAGGATTAGCCGGATATTATCGACGATTTATCCAAGGCTTTTCTTCGATAGCTGCTCCATTAACAACTTTGACTCATAAAGGAGCTATGTATACGTGGAGTGAGAAACACGATGAGGCATTCGAGAAGCTAAAGAAGAAGTTATGTGAAGCACCGATACTTTCTCTACCCGATGGAGTCGAAGATTTCGCGGTTTATAGTGACGCTTCTGGAGTCGGGTTGGGTTGTGTTCTGACCCAAAGAGAAAAGGTGATAGCATACGCATCTCGACAATTGAAAGAGCACGAAAAGAACTACCCCACTCATGATCTGGAGTTGGCAGCGGTAGTTTTTGCCTTAAAGATATGGAGGCATTACCTCTACGGCACGAAGTGCAAGCTCTTCACTGATCATAAGAGTCTCCAGTATCTCTTTAATCAGAAGGAGTTGAACATGAGGCAACGACGCTGGCTAGAACTTCTCAAGGACTACGACTGTGAGATACTTTACCACCCAGGTAAAGCAAATATTGTTGCTGATGCTCTCAGTCGGAAAGTCAATCTGGAAAGGAAAAGGCCAAGAGCGTTAAGAATTGAAGTCATCTCGACGATTGTGGAAAGTATCAGGAAAGCTCAATAAGAAGCTTTAGAGAAAAATGACCGAAAGGAAGAACGTTTGGGAAGAACGTTAGTGTTTGGTACAAACAGTCGAGGACTGAAGGTATTCCAAGATCGAATTTGGGTACCTAAGACGGGAGGAATAAGAGATCTTCTGATGGAAGAAGCACACAAGACCATGTACTCGATTCATCCCGGTAGCACTAAAATGTATAGGGACCTAAAACCCTACTACTGGTGGCCGACGATGAAGCTCGATGTTGCGAAGTATGTGGCCGAGTGCGTAACATGTGCGAGGGTTAAGGCACAACATCAGAAACCGTATGGGATTTTGGAACCTTTACCTATACCCATGGGTAAATGGGAAGACATCACCATGGATTTTGTGACTAAACTGCCCAGGATGAAGAACGGTCACGACATGATTTGGGTAGTCGTGGATCGTTTCACCAAGAGTGCACACTTCATAGCAGCCAACGAGAAGTGGTCTATGGATAAGCTCGCAAATGCTTACGTGAAGGAAATTGTAAGACTTCACGGTGTCCCTCTTACGATTGTATCAGATCGTGATAGTCGTTTCACGTCAAGGTTTTGGAGGAGTCTACAATAGGAGTTAGGTACAAAGTTGTGTTTGAGTACTGCTTATCATCTGCAAACTGATGGTCAGAGTGAAAGAACGATTCAGACGCTGGAAGATATGCTGAGAGCATGTACCCTCGAATTCCAAGGGAATTGGGACGAGCACTTACCTCTGGTAGAATTTTCCTACAACAATAGTTTTCACTCGAGCATCAAGATGGCTCCTTATCAAGCCTTGTATGGGCAGAAGTGTCGTACGCCGTCTTGTTGGCTTGAAGCCGGAGAGAAGTAGTTTATGGGCCCCGAGATAGTCCATGAGACTGCTGAGAAGTTGAAGGTGATTAGGGAAAGGATGTTAGCAGCCCAGGATCGTCAGAAGAGCTATGCTGACAAGAAAAGACGACCGATAACTTTCAAAGTTGGGGATTCCGTTTTGCTTAAAGTCTCACCGTGGAAGGGACTTATACGATTTGGGAAACGAGGAAAGTTGAGTCCAAGGTTTATTGGACCGTTCAAAGTTCTTCAGAAGATAGGGAACCAAGCTTACAAGCTGGAATTGCCCGAAGAACTCAATGGTATTCATAACACCTTCCATGTGTGTTATTTGAGGAAATTCACGGGAGATGTTCCCGACATAATTCCAATCTCAGAGTTAAGGATGGATGAAAATAAAAGGTTGATCGAAGAGCCTGAGGCAATTGTTGACCGTAAGACTAAGAAGTTACGACGCAAGATGGTCGACTTGGTGCTAGTCCGATGGAAACATTCGAATGGGCCGAATCTCACTTGGGAAACAGAGGATGACATGATGAGTCGCTATCCACATCTGTTTGCTGATGCATGATTCCGGGACGGAATCATCCTAAGGGGGAGAGAATTGTAACGCCTAGGTTTCAGGGCTAAGCATTTTTGTCAATGTAATAGTCTAGGTCAACTCTTGTAACTCTTTTTGAAGTAATAAAGATGAAATATTTGAGTATTATGTGAATTATATGTGTTTATTATTTAATTATAAATGTATAATTAATAAAGAATAAAAATGAGTGTCAAAATTAAAGTGTGAGATAATCCCAATATCTCTATATAAAGTTGTAGAATATGTCTCAAGGTTTCCGTGCATATAAGGAACGCCGAAATCCGAGTTATAACGAAGAAGTTATGACCCGTCGAAGTTTCACGACAGAACCGACACGATACCGGGAAGCGTGAATAGTGAATTTACGATAGAGCGAGATTTAGCCTTAGTGATCTAAACGAAAGTCGTAGAATATGTTAAACTAAGAACATCGATAAAAAGAATGCCCAAATCTGACTTCGTATGAAGAAGTTATGAGATTTTAAACAGACCAATCCTGTCCCGGCTTGTTAAAAATATAACTTTAAAAATAAAGTTAAAATTAGCCGACGGAGTCTAAACGAAAGTTGTAGAGTACGTCTTCACCTACGCGTGGATATAAAGAACGTCAAAAACGGAGTTCGTATGAACGAGTTACAAATTATAATAGCATATTTACGTATTAAAATAAAGTATAAATCATGTATACGTACACATATATATACATATGTATATATCATTAGAAAGGTATCGACGATGCGGTCATTATAAGACTAATGTTGAGTTCTTTCGACATTAGTTTAGTACAAATATCATTAAATCCATTTATAATAGTATTATAGAGGGGTGTTTAGTTGTTTATATAACTAAAAGGTCATTAAGTAATTATGGAGGGTAGTTTTTGAAAATTCAATTAGTATAAATAAGAGCCTTGGGCTCTCATATTTCTTGCACCATTATCTTGATTCAAGAGTCTTTCTCTCCTTATCCCCCGAGCATTTCGGTCCCTCGTGATTCGACTTCTCTTTCTGTAGCTTAGTATAGTAAGGTGAGCGCTGAAGCGCTGCACGAATCTTTCTTAGAAAGATTCAGCGACGAAGTTTTGCCCCTGAAGAGCCCGACTCCTAGCTAAAACCCCCTTGTAAGTAAGTTATGCTTACCTTATTTTAATATAGCTTATATTTAAAATTAGTATTGTTATTATGAACTTATAATAAATATTTGAGCTATTATTATAACTTATATAAGTGTCGTTATAATATTTTTTTTAACTACTCGCGGTACGGGGAATCTGGTTTAAAGGGCCGCATAGGGTTGTTGGATTTCAGAAGTGATATTTGCCAAAATGGTCCTGCCCTCCGGTGTTTTATGTCTGGCCCCTGTCTGTACATAGTGGTTGGAAAATATTGTTTAACGCTTATATAATAATAATAATACTAAGACTAATAGTTGGTCACGGTAAATATTAGACTAAAATTTAGCGATAATAATGTTAGTTTTGTCGAAGGAAAATAGAATCGTTAGAAGCAAGCGCTGCCCGATTTTGGAATCATCACCTTAACAAGTGAGTGCATAGTTACTTTCAACTTACACATAGATATGAAGTATTTTATATAAATTACGTGCTATGTGTGCATATTATCTGAATACTTGCTATCTATGCTAGATGAACGTTGTTATACATGTTTTCAATGATTTAAACTGTATATGTATTTTATATCTACGAAAATGTTGGGGTAAAACATGGGTAGATGCAATAGGTGATGTGTGATAAAATGATGAGAGGCCTCGATGTTGATGTTGTTGATTCTGTCATCTAGCGGAGTATGGATGACGACCACGGACTCTTCTAGACAGTCCAGTGGAACACTAGCAGGCTCGCAACCTGTAGGTGTTTGTGAACGATATGTTCACCGGTGTACTCCATCCCCCACATGGTTGCCTTTAGGACATTTATTGCTGAGGAATCCCCTTAGCAATAGTGTCCGTCCCGATGATGATCCTTAGGCTAGGTCCCTTATGATAGGTGTTTAGGGACGTAAAGTGAGGATAACGGGAACGGGTAATCGGGTTATTGTTGATCGATGAAATTAATAAACTTATTTATTGTGGGTTGAAAACCCTATGTGCTCACCAGGCTCCCAAGCCTGACCCACTCAGTTTTATGTATTACAGGTAGTGGCGCATGAGCATAGGTGTGATGTTTTGGACGAGGGATTACGGATATAGGCCTGTAGATATGAAATAATGTAGTAAGGCTTATATTGTACTGTTTATGCTTTTGATCTGTACGAACATGACATCCCGAGTCTTTTAATGAAATACATTTCTATGGAAATGCTTTTGATAAATCTTTATCATATTTTTGTTTTGGGACAAATTCCGCAACACTTTCATTTAAAATGTAACTCTGATTTTTAAACAAAGCATAAACAAACCGGTCTTTTCTAGCCGTGATTTTGGGGATGTCACACTTTATGACTTATATTAGCCAAGGAAGTCCCTAGCTGTGTAGTCACAACCTTACTCTAAACGATTCATCAGACGAGTTGGTTCTTCCTGATAATCATGGACTATGATTTGTGAGAATCAGTTGGGATGGGTATGTATGAGTATAATGTTTATAGATAGATAAGTTATGGGATATATCTATATTGTTTGGTAACAGTTGGTTTTGCAGATTTTGTAATTATATATTATTATCATAATAATATTGTGGGATTGAAAACTCTATGTGTCTCACCAGGTTTCCCAACCTGACCATTCAATTTAAATACTTCACATATAACATGGTTAAAACTGCTGAAACTTGTTTAGGATTGCTGATTTATTAAGAGACAACCTGCAATAGTATCCAAAACTATTAGTCTTTACGCTGTGACAATGTTATCTATTAATTATGATATCCTTAGAGTTTTTGTATTTTGAAACAACATTTTTACTCAAACAAAATTACTATGATTTTAAAGCTTAAATAATAATAATAATAATAATTATTATTATTATTATTATTATTTTTGGAAAATAGGGGATGTCAGATCGGCTGAAGAGGAATCTTATTGGATTCAACTCTAAGATTCAAGAACATGGAATTCTGGGACTTTGAATTTTGTTTTTGCTTAGTTTAATGGGTACTTTGTTGTCTTGTTGTCGCCATTTTAATTTAATCGAAGTGTTTGTCTCTTTATAGGAAAGTTCAATTGGTGATCCATTATAATCTTAGAGTTTAGGGTTTAGGTGTTTTTGTTTTCTATTAGGGTGACCTTGTTTTTGTATAGTTTAAGAGGTATTGTTATGATTAATTTAATAATTTGACTTCTAATTAGTGAGCCACTCGATATTATTCTGTTTTTTCTTTATAAAGATTAAAGATTTTAATTTAGAGGTTTTATATTATTGTGTTTTTGGTTTTTTATTGTTTAGTTTATGGGATATTTTTATGCTAATTTTATGTTCTTGTTTAATGGTTATCTTATTGTTTAACAAAATAACAAAGGACAATGGAAAGATATCTAAAAAGAAGAATATCAAAAGAAGGACCATCTTCGGTTAAAATTTCCAACCAAACTTTATTCAACCCATGCCTAGTTAGAAATGAACAAAATAAAAGAGTCTGGGGTGATGCTTTTGTGACATAAGTCTTTGGCTTTACTAGTTGGAATACACAAATGAGAAAGAAGAAAGAAACGATCAATGTTCAATGGTCAATAGTTAACTGTCAAAATGTGCATTCCACTTGACTTTCGGGTTGGATGCAGCACTACATGGAGGTATCCGATGATATGTATTCCACTTACCCTTATGATCTTTCAAGAGGGTGGGTTTAAATGAAACTTTGCAAAGAGGACCTCGCTGGCCATCAATTGGTTGGGATCCATATGGTAGCTAGTTAATAACAATCTCGTGTTAATTCAAGAAGGGGGTATATATAAATTTCTTGAAGTTTTGCTTGGAAACAAATTCAACCATTTTTATATCCTACCAATCGATTAACATATTATTTGATAGGAATTTCCGTTTCAATATTCCCCGTTATATTTTCCAAAAAGATGAAAAATTAATATGAAAACAATCTTCACAGCCGTTTACGTGTAGATATAGAACCCACGTTGCAGGAGTTCTCCTTTGATCTTTTTCCATACAACAATTTTGTATATTCCAATGTCTCACTAGCCGATGGTTCCCATTTGGCTACTAAAACGAAGTTTGTTAAAAACCCATGGTCAACGAAAGTATACAGCCAATTCGTCATGGGTGATGTTTGTAGGTCTGGCCGAACATTGAAAACACCTCAAGTTTACTCTATATATTTTTTTAATTATTTTATTGCTTAACGAGTTAATATGATACGCAAGTATTAGCTCTTAGACATTGTTCATTTTTCTTACATGATTACCATTAAAATCACCTTTAACTATTTATAAAACACATGCATTTTGAGTTTTTGACAAACAATAATCGGTATAGCCGGTTTCAGACATTATTTTTGTAGGTTAATGATTTGATAGGACAACAAACTATTAACTGTGTAGATAATTAAATAAATCCAATTCATTATGTTTTTATCTAATCTAAAGCGATTATATAAAACCCATGTGCTTGTTTTTGTAATTCTCTAGTCAAACACGGAACTTGCCGTACGTGCCCAAGTTAAATACTGAAAATTCAACTACGTGATGTGCATGGACAGCATGGTATATATATATATATATATATATATATATATATATATATATATATAAAAAGACGCACACAGGTTTCATCCGCAGACACTTGCATTAATCTTGTCAATACGAATTAATGAACAAGATGATGACAAAGCTCCAAAGATTTGGAACGATAAGGCAACTTCACACAATCATATCCCGAGAAACCATTCGACCATCTTCCCCAACACCTCCACACCTCAAAACTTATAATCTTTCATTGCTTGATCAGTTTGCTCCTGACATGCACACGCCATCTGTTTTCTTCTTCCGAAACTACAAAAAAAGCGACACCAACATCCTAAAGAAATCATTATCGCAGTGTTTAACACACTACTATCCCTTCGCGGGTAGGCTTACAACACTTCCTGCATCTTACATCAACTGCAATGACGAAGGGGTCGAGTTCTTGGAAGCTACTAATGATAGCCTACTCGATAACTTCCTTCACAAGAATGAGCAAGATGAAACCATAGACCAGCTCTTTCCTTATGGTCTCAGTAGCACTGCTCGTGCTTCTTGCTCTAAGTTGCTCGAGGTTCAACTAAACCATTTTGCAGGAGGTGGAGTGGCAGTGGCGTTGTCCATGTCACACAAGCTTGCTGACGCAGCAACCGTAGCCAACTTCATCAACCATTGGGCCACTATTACACGTGGCGGGTCACCCGTAAACCCATGTTTCATCTCATCCTCCACAAGTAATGAAATTAGAATGCCTAAGTTAATCGTTAAGGACATAGATAAAGTAACCTATGCTACCAGGAGATTTATATTTCCTAATTCAAAACTAAATGAGCTCAAGGACAAGGTTATTGCCATGGGTACAGCTCCAATGAACCCTACTCGAGTCGAAGTGTTGACATCTCTACTATATAAACATGCAGTTAGTGCAGCGAAAACAAAGTCAGGTTCTTTTGAGCCATCGAACTTGTCTGTAGCAATGAACATGAGGAACAAATTTGTTGAAAAATATCCTGAAACAGCAGTAGGCAGCATATTTACGTGGACGACAGTAAAGCTGGTGGATTCTGGTGAAATCAGGTTGAGTGAGATGATTGCTGAGGTAAGGAAAGCAAAAATGGAGCTTGAAGGAATAAGAGATGAGCAAGAAGTAGTTGAAAAGTTTGCAAACACATCCTCAAGCTTACAGGGTGATGTTTATTATAGTTCAAGCGTCTGTAGGCTTCCATTTTATGAAGTAGATTTCGGGTGGGGAAAGCCGGTAGAAGTAATAATACGAATTCCAGATGTGGAGGAGAAGACTCTCATTCTGATGGATACACCATCTGGAGATGGTATTGCAGCACTTGTCCATCTGCCTGAAGAAGAAATAGCCATTCTTCAAAACGACAAAGAGTTTCTTACTTATGTTGAAGAAGTGTGAAAATGTTTATATACACCCTTTGGCCGTGGTTTGTTATCATTCATAAATACATAATTAAATTGCTTTTTCATGGGTTTTAAAATAGAAATCCATGTAGTGGTATTTCTTGATAAATATCCTTTTGAAAGTACGCTGTGTTCCCGAATAATACTTAAAGAGAGAAATAGGAGGATACAGAGGGAAAGTGAGGGGTCTTAAAGGAAAATCGTATTCCCGAGTTTCATTAATGGAAGGAAAGTGAGGGGAAGGAAATCATTTTGAAGCTATATTTTTCTTCCAAAATTTCCCCCCAAATTGGGCGGACTTAGGGGAAGAAAAATTTTAAGTTTTATTTTATTTTTCCTCTTAATTTTGGAACATAAAAACTTAAAATTTTTATTTTATTTCTTTTCATTTCCTTCGAACTTGGGAACACGCAATAATGCATATTTTCCTTCACCTCCCTTTCTTTCTGTCAAAATTTTCCTTCCCTTTCCTTGAATTTACGAAAAAACTCGGGAACAATTTTGATATCATTTTCGCGCATCTTAATTTTTTGATTTTATATATTTTTATAAAATAAAATGGGTGAAAGTTAAACATGAAAACAATCTAAACAACCGCTTAATTGACAAAATTGCAACAATGGTCTCTATGGTTGGCAAAATTCTATGGTTTTGGTCCAAAAAAGTTTGATGATGTATCGATGGTTCAATTTCGGATACCTTATGTGGTTTTGGTCCCTATGGTTGACATTTTTGTGTGATTTTGGCCCATAGCCAACCTAAAATGACCCCCTCTCTCCACTACAAATAAAACGACATTTAGTGGCACAAAAAATGTGCCACTAAAACCAAAAAAGTGCCACTAAAAGCCTAGTTGATAATCAGCGACACAAAAAATAAGTGCCACTAGAAGCACTGCCACTAAAGACCTTTAGTGACACTTTTTGATTGTGTCGCTGCAGCTCTTTTGAATTTTAGTGACATTTTTTATGTCACTATAGCCCCCTTTTTGTAGCATTTTTATGCCACCATATAATTGCTAAAATAAAATCAATTTTTATATTTTTTAACAACAATTATTTTTACCAAAAAATTACAATATTTAAAAATTAAGTCCAACTTTTTTATATATTTAAGCGGAATATAGAATTTAAAAAACAATTCATATAATAAAAATATAAAACACAAAAACAGTACATAAACTAAAATTTAACATGTGTTACAACAATATTATCAATAGTTAAAAAAAAATATCTTCCAAAAAGCTTAATAAGTCTACATATCGTGTTAGTAATTAATCAAAAAATAAAACAACAATATTCTCAATATTTTGAATAATCATCTTCGTCCCTTTGTGTGTTTGTAGAGTTACTTGAAACGAATTGTAGGAAAGACTACAAAATAAAACAATTTATAATAGAAGTTATTATTAGCATACCTGCAAAATAAACACAATGTTATAGAGAAACAAATCAATTTATGTAAAACAATTTCACTGTTAAAAAAAGAAGCATCACAACTATAGGTAAAAATGGAAATAACAACAAAATTAAATTCACTCTTAACAAAAGTAGGGACCTTGAAGGAGAGAATTCAACCTCAATATGATGTCTTTTTCTTGATTTTGTGAATATTGGTCTTCTTTGTGTTGGGGATGTCCACACTTGTATTTTTCTTTTTCTTGGTAAATCTGAATGAAAGATAATGTTAAAAAAATTAATAATACATATTTGGTTTATTAATAAAATACAAAAAAATTAAAACAAACCTTCATGGCTTCATAAAGTCTCCTCTTTTACGTTGCATATCAACCTTTCACATCATGTCATCATCATAAGTAAGTTGTTGCAAATTCGCATCACTTGTGTCTTTATCAACACTCTTTTTCGTGTGCTGTGTAGGGGTAATGGGTGTGAGTTATATGAAAAAGTGAGTGAGAGTAATATAAAAAATCTAAACTACAAAATGAAAAATACAAATCAACAGATGCAGGTTCTAACCATCTTGAAAATGTCAAAATATTTGAAAAGATATAAATGTGCTAATAAGTCATCACTCATGTATGAGATAAATATTCCAACAATCATAGGACATGCCAAATGCTTGAAATAAACTTGCCCTTTTCATACTAACCTTTATTTCTTAAGAATTCAATATAATTCTAATAAGATTTAAAATGTGAAAAGATAATGGACACTTAAGATTCTAATGGTTTTCCAAATAAATCTAAAGTTCATATATGGATTATAAATGTAAGTTTAGGTATATTTATTATTACTTACCTGCCATTGCTGAAGAAAACCTCTCTGAAATCATCCATATCGAAATCTTAACTGATATGTCCCCTACATAATTGATTCAAACATCATTTTTCAGAAATGAGTATTCATAAGTAAAGGCATCATAAGGCATAATAAAAATTACAGTTATATAATTTATATTTGACTTTTAAACCCTTAAATTTGCAACCCTGCACCCATGATATATCATATTTATAACAAGAAGATAAGACTTGAGAATATAAGCAAACTATATTTATGCTTAGAAAGTAAATATACATACAAGACGTTTGTGATTTGGAATCCTTATAATCCTTCTTTCTAGAGAGACCACCTATCATTTTTCTTGTTTTAGAAACTTGATAAACCAACACAGGTCATCTTAAGAAGTAAGAAGTAAATCAATGGTAACTAGAGTATCCCATAAAACCCTAAAATGTTCAACACTCAATGAATTGTATCATAAAGAGTTAAATAACACCAATAATTAGAGAACAAGGACATGAAATTGTACCTGGACGAGTTTATGGGGTAGTTTAATTGTTCTAAAATGTGGAGACAATAGTGAGAAACATCAATTAAAATATAAATATGTACTATCCCTAATTACTTACTAAACATAACCCTAAACATTTTCACAATTTAGACTAACGAATTCAACATACATGATAATCACACATATGAAATTCACACCTATGCAAAATATTCAAAACCTAAAAAGTAAGGAACGTACTTGATTGACCTCCAAATCTATCATGTATCTGATCTGTATGCTAGAAGAAAAAAACGTTGGTATTAAAGCGAGAGGTTTCTGTTTCATAGGAGAAGGCGGTGTTCGATGGTCATGGGAAGGAGAATAGAAGGTGATGCTCCGACGATCATCAGGAGGAGGAGAGAAAGGCGTGTGGCTTGGAGAAGTGACGGTGAGCTGGCAAGGATGAAGAAGGGGGTGCTCTGTTCCATTTGAGTTCATTTGATTTTGGAATTGGGAGCGTAAAATTGAAATTATTAATTTTAGAATTGAGAGCGTAAATTTGAATCTCAAGGATATAGAGGCACAAAAAGAGACGTGTCACTAAAAAGTGTAATACAGTGGCACAAAAAAAATAGTGTCACAAAAAACTTGTGTCACTAAATGTAATTTTATTTGTAGTGCTCTCACATGTCTACTCTGATCGGTCCATAACCCCACCGATGTCGTTTGTAGGAGGCTAGATGAGGTGTTGCTCTGTTGTGGTTTTCAGCTGAGGTGATGCTCGATGGTGGAAGGAGTGTTTTCAGTGGAATGGTGGAGGTTTATGGTGGTGTGTAAGGCTTAACAGATGGCGATGGAGGCTGTGGATGCGATGAGGGTTTTTGTTTCCAGTGTCGTTGTAATTCAGTGGCATAAAGATCTCGTTTTTTGGTGTAGTTGTGGTGATTTTAATCGGGGGAGGGGTTTGATTCCAACAAAACAAGAGAAGAGAGGACAGTGTGGATGGGGAATTTGAGATCTATGGCATAGATAGTGGCGGTGATTTGGGTGAACTCTGACAAGAATGTCAGCTGCCGAAGGTGGTTCAAAACAACGGTGATAAAGGGTTGAGTTAGAGATGAAGGGACTATTTTTACAATTAATTTATGTATTTTAGTAATTAAAAAAAATGAAAAATTTAAATAATAAGGGCATAATTGTCTTTTTCAAAATTTTGCCAACCACGGGGACCTTTTTTGCTATTTTGTCCGCTTGAGTAGATCAAAGTCTGCGTAATAAGTGTGGAATGCCATGAGTTCCTTTTGATCATTTTTATGGCACATTTTCATATATTCCAACTGTTGACTAACTACTGTTTTGTTTTGTTTTGTCTTTTTGTTTTGTTTTGTTTTTTTTGGAAACGCCAAGAATATCATTTTTATGGCACATTTTCATATATTCCCACCTACCGCTTGTGGGGTTAGCCTACAACAACAACTATCATTCCAGTATTGGCGCCCCGCCTTTCGAGCTGTTGTATGGGCGGAAGTGTAGGACCCCAGTCTGTTGGGGCGAGGTTGGGCACAGGGTGATGGGTCGGACAGAGGTAGTTCTGCAAACTACCGAGATGATACATCAGATTAGGCAGCGACTGCAGACCGCTCAGAGCCGGCAGAAAAGTTATGCTGACCGGCGCCGATCTGAGCTGGAATTTCAGGTGGGTGACATGGTATTCCTGAAGGTCTCACCCTGGAAGGGTGTGATCCGTTTCAGGAAGAGGGGAAAATTGGGTCCCCGATTCTTTGGGCCGTTCAGGATTGTTGCCAGGGTTGGCAAGGTTGCTTATAGGCTAGAGCTTCCGGAGGAACTTAGCCGGATCCACAACACATTTCATGTTTCGCAATTGCGAAAGTGCGTCATGGACCAGGAGGCAGTGGTGTCATTGGACGATATCCAGGTCGACGAACGTTTGAACTATGTGGAAAGGCCTCTGGCGATTTTGGAAAGAAAGAAGAAGATTTCGCGGAACAAGGAAATACCTTTGGTAAAGGTACAATGGGAACATCGGAAGGGATCCGAGTGGACGTGGGAGCCGGAGGCAGAGATGCGCGATCATTATCCGACGCTGTTTTGATGGGTTTTAGCCATAAGAACATTCCTATGTGCACATACAAACCCTAATGCTTGGATCTAGGTTTCTCTAATTGAACATGCAATGTATCCAAGACTTTGAACAATAGATCTAGTGTAATAACATAAGAAAAACAGATCTAGAATATTATCTTAAGTTGCTTGCTTGAATCTTCTTGTCCTTAGAGCTTAGAGTCACAATTGTCACCCCTCTAATGGCTTACAAACACCAACTTAGCAAGAGGATGATTATAGAGAGAGGAGAGAGGAGGAAGAAATCGGCCAGGGTTTCTTTAGAGACAAGGTTCCGATTTTCCCTTAACCCCTAGGGTCTATTTATACTAGTGAGGCTCCTAGGGTTTCACCCTTAAACCCTAATTGGATAACTTAGGCCCTAAGCAATCCAATACCCTAATGATAAGCCTTGGACGATTTCAAGGTCTATCCTAAGCCTCAAAACCGTCCCCCCTTATCCATAAGGGATTATAACCCAAAGTATAACTATCATACAATTGACAGTTTATGCCCCTTTATTCAATTAATCTCTTTAAGTAACCAAATTAATTCCTAATTAATTTATGACTTATATTAATCAAATAATAATATTATTATTCCTTATATTATTCTCATAATATATTATTAATATTTCTTCTCTCATTATAAATCATCCTGTCAAGTTGCTATGGTGAAGGTAACCCAAAAGGACCATGCTTAATCGGGTCAAATACTTTCTTAATATAGTTGCAGCCTTAGACACTATTCCAACATGTTTATCCCAGCGGACTTCCAGGATGAAGTCTAGTTCAAGTGGGGGAGAGTTGTAACGCCCCGATTTTCAGGTATTAATTTAAATAAAAAACATTTTTGGGTTTTGGCCCTACTCGACGAGTTGGTTTCCCTACTCGTCGAGTAGCAGCGGGTCGGATCGCGAATTAAGTGGCCTACTCGGCGAGTCCTTTGTTGGACTCGGCGAGTAGGAGCTGGAGAGTGAAACCCTAAGTTCCGGGGTTTGCACCCCTATTTAAAGAAGCTCAAGCCTCTCTCAGTTCTTTTGCAGCCCCCTTTGCATCTCTATCTTGTGTGTGTGTGCCGCCTTTGTGTGTTGAAGTTTGAGAGAGGATTTTTGGTGGAAAAGTTTGGTGAATCAAGTGATTTTGGCAAGGAGCTGGGAAGAGATCCGATTTCTTCTTCTGTGGACACCTCTTGGGAAGGTAATTGTCTATTTCCCTCAGTTATTTCAGCTAGCACTACTAGAAAAACAGCCTTTTACGACGCTCATTGCGCGTCGTAAAAGGCTCAGACGACGCGCAAATGCGTGTCAAGGAAGGCCCTGTCATAAAGAGAGACGATGCGCATTTACGACGCTCATTTACGACGCGCAATTACGACGCACGTTTACGACACGCAATGCGTATCGAGGAAGGCCCTGTCATAAAGGAAGACGACACGCATTCGCGTGTCGTAACCTTACGACGCGCGTGTTAATGACACACAATGTGTATCAAGAAAGCCCCTGTCAAGGAAGGCCATGTCATAAATGAAGATGACACACATTTTTGCGTATCATAATTTTAAATGTTTTAAAAAAAATATTATTTATAGATTTACTAATTTTCAAATTAAGTAATACATTAAAAATCTCATAATACAAAATAAAATACTATAAATAACAAAGATAATTCATTTCACTAATATGTCAAATACAAATAATTATTCCAAAAGTGAGTAAATGTTATAAAAAAATGAACTCATTTATATACAATTGCATCATCTAGCTTACTATGTGCCAATAACTCTCTGTGTGTTTACTTTTGCTTGAGTCTCGTTTCCTCCAAAGCTTCTTATTAGCTTCGATCAGATTCAATAGGCACAAAATCGTTCAATGTTCCCTCTCTTCCTCATGGAGTTTCATTAAAATACAACTTAATAACTCCCATTAAAATAACATGGCAAGGCTTTTCATTGTCTCCATGAGATCCTACCAATCATACCACAGTGCCTCCATAAACATTGATGACCCTGCAACATCCATCCAAAATCAAGCTTTAATACACGAAATTGAACGCGATTTACACTTACAGTAACAAAATCTAGGATGGTAGTAGGCCTACCAGAAATTTCAGTTTAAAAACTTGTCATCGTAGTGAAATAAAAAAAACAATTAATTTACAAAATACTAACAATAAACCTGCCCCCAACTGACACTTGATGGTAAAACACTATGTTACAGTCATATCCATTTGTGCAGATTGCTTTTGGAACTGTTGCATCACTTTCATTTGCTTTGCAGGATCCATTTCCTACAAACAACACATTGACATCATAATTTATTTATCAATATACGGAGTATTTATTTATGCTATCACAATTTCATAAAGATGTTGAGGAAAACAGAAAGATATTATATATATATATATATATATATATATATGTTGCTGTATAACCAATCTTATTCATTGTTGCCATTGCCTTGGTAGCACCTTTCATCCCAACAGCCACAGAAGAGTGTGCAGCTAATGCCTGGGAGAAGTTAAAACCATAGAAAGTCAATCATATGGTATAATTTATTTATGACAAAAAAAACAAGTTGCCATTTGAAAATTTACCTGTGTATGTGTTGCTATGCCCCTCATTTGAGCCCGACTACTTTGTAGGTTGGCTATTTGTTGTCTAAGCCTCACAAATTGGCGTGCCAAAATCTTTGTTGCTGCCTGCACAAACCATATGTTAATGCACAAAAATTTCGTCTTCATATAATCAACAAAATTTCATCTTAATATTCTTATGCGTTGGTGTCAATTCATATGGGCTCAAAAACAACCTGATTGGTATCGATTCACATGCAACATACATAACTTCTTTAATCAACTCTAATTATCTAATTACTAAAAAAATAATATTAATAATACCTCTATCGGGTTAAAACTGGAGACAATGGTTAAAACTGATTAAAGGAACTTTTTCAGAATCTTTGATAATCGAAAATTACAATGAAAAACATGAAAAGAAGGATCCTGAAAGGGAAGGGGAAGGGGGGTCTGAATCATTACGTATGGTCTTCATGAAAGAACAATGTGAAACTACAATGCAAGAACTAAAGCAACAACTTTTGGTTTCCAAAAGGGATGTTGATAACATATTGTTTAAATTACAAGATTGCGTGATTCATCATCATCATCTCTATCAACATCGCGTGATTTGAATTTCTTCTTTTTCCGTTTAACAACTGGTGTCGACCCCTCATATCTTTCTATTAGCTCATCCTTTTCTTTTGGTTCACTTGGAGGCACAGAAGCTGCTGCAACTTCTGTTGATGCAGATTGAGAATCAAAATGTGTGAGCTGTTTTCCCTAATGGGGATGAGAAGGGCATTCACGTCTTTTGCTCATGACCAGACCCCACCCTTTTGGGTAAATCACAGGTCCGGTCTTAGTCCAATGCACGTCAAACATAGTACCATTATGTTTTATCTTGTCCTAAGTAATATGATAGTGACTAACCTTCATCGTTAAAATGAGAATCGAAGACGACATTGGTGAGATGCTGCTTTAAGAAAACCTGCATTCATTCTCCAACAACTTCAAATACAATCAAAAGTAGTAGCTAGAATTTCCTTTTTCCAAAGAAAATCTTTACAATCCATCCATCTTCAAACTATAATTAAATCCAAAATATGCTGATAACATTTTGAAGCTATCATTCACACTTCCAGCAGATGAAACAACATTTAAAGGCATTGCACTTGTGAACCTTTTCATCTTTCTAATGGCATTGGGATTTGTTCCCTCTTAAGTGACAAGAGTTCTTGCTTGAAGCCGAAATCATGGCAACCGAATCCTCACCAACTGCAGCTCTAGATCCATTACCTGGTGTTGATCCTGCAATCCTATCAATCATACTCACCACTGAACCAATGTCATTAACAGAGGAACTCAACGCATTTGCTGAAATTGATTTCACCTGTCAACCAAAACTCCAATAAAACTTTTAGTACTTAAATGGTGAAACAACTTTTTCCAATTTACAAACTTACCACTTTGAGTAATCTCTCAAGAGGCTGTTCTACAGCACTAGACTTCTCGGACCCAATCGAAGCTACAACACCATTTTCATCTGGACTAGTAAACTCAGCAAGCAAAGGGGAAATGGATGTGACATGTGTCCCAATAGAAAGATTTTGACTAGTCAACACTGCCCCACTTAACTGCCCATGTCCATGTCCAACTTTAACCAAACCTGCATAGACTTTAATATAAAGTTGAATGTATATATTTGCATGCGTGTGCATATACCAAAATTTGAAAAAAAAATCAGAACAAGAAATTACAGAAAGTAAATTGGTTAGACTAATTTGCAACTCCATTATCAATCTGGAATTTTATCTATGCTAAAAGATCTGTTAGGTTTTGAACAAACGAGCATACCGGCTTATACCAGCTACATTAACTAAAAGTTCAATTCAATGAGATCGAGAACAGAATAGAATCCAATTAAGCAAATGTCTGAAGCCCCAAAGTGTAAAGAGAGTAAAACTTTGTTGGGATTTTGAGATAAGAAACCTTTTCACCCAAAATTAAGAAACAAACAGAATCCCAAATTAAAGGACAAGTGAGAATGGGGGTACGATTGAAGCGGATTTATAAATTAAAATAAAGGGGATATGAAGTGAGAAGATTACCTGAACGGAGGGGACGGCGGTGCCTGCCACCGAGGTGAACATTTCCGTATCGGTAATCCGTTCCAGCATAAGCTCGTATTTGATGTATTTCGAGATCAAAATAAAAAATTCGCCATCGTTAGTTTAACTGCCTGGCACAAGATCTTGTTCGATTAATTTTCTAAAAGAAGAACGCAAAAAACTGGGAGGATATAAGAACCAAGGTCGCCGGCAGGTGGGGTGAGCGGAGGTAGAGAATGTTGTAAAGAGCACTCCCGTTTGGTTTCTTCTTGAAAAAAGCCCTAGATTTGGACACCTTTTGTAATTGAGGATAATGGTGGTGACGGTGAATTGTGTAGAGGTGAGTATGAGGTAAGGTGGAATGAGATCTTATGAAAAAAAAGCCCTAGATTTAGACGCCATTTGTAATTGAGGATAATGGATGTGCGTTTGGTAAAAGAATTATAAAACGACGCCTTTAAAATCCAGAAGGTGGAGGATAGAGATGAGAGAAAACCTGGTGGAGAAGGAAAGACGAGAAGTTGGTGGTGTCGATTAGGGGTTGTTCAACTGGTAGCTTCGATTAGGGGGTGGAGACGAGGGAGAAGAAGGCGGGGGTTTAAAAAATTTGGGGATTTCATTTTCCCTCTACGGAGAAGCGCGTTTCTTAAAAAAATATAAAACGACATTCATAGACAACGCACCTTTTAGATAAAGTGCCCTCCGTGTTTTTAATTTTTTAACATGAGACACTAATTTAAGGGCACGCAATAATGCGCGACCTAAATCCTTAAATTTGTTGAAGAGATGACGCTTTTTTAACGTCACTCTCTTTTGTGTAACATAAATCTCCGAGTGTCGTTGTTTGCGCGTCGTAAAAGGGTCTTTTTCTTGTAGTGTAGACCTCATCTTTGATGAGTTTCAGGGTTTTTGAAAAGGGATCAAGCTGGTATGGCAATCTATGGGCTAGATCTGAAGTTATAACTTCAGATCTGGACCCCTTTGGATTATTTGAGCATAAAGTTCCAGCTTTAGTCGAGTGGAAGGTCCTCATGGTCCATGAACACCCATTAAGGGCTTGGTTTTGGCATTTGGAGCTTGTAAGGCGATGCATGCACGTAAAGTTTGAAACTTTACGTGATAAGTAGGCTTAAGGAAGCTAGATCTACAGTTTGGGACCTTGCCATGGCTTGTAGACGTCTGCATGTTAAGTTGACTAAAGGAACTCAACGAGTCGCAAAGTCGACTTGGCGAGTTATATGAAGATATGCATTGGACCCGCCGAGTTGGATGAACAACTCGGCGAGTCAGTTGAAGGAAGCCGTGAACTCGACGAGTTGGTTGAACAACTCGGCGAGTTGGATGAAGTTGGTCATGAAACTCGATGAGTTGAAGAAAAACTCGGCGAGCTGTATGAATTTCAGCCAAGGATGTGTTTGCATGTATACTCATCGAGTTGCAAGGAGGAAACTCGACGGGTGGCCTTGAGACCTGATCAGGATTCGAAGGAACTCGACGAGTCACCTCGATGACTCGGCGAGTTGGTGTGTGCTTCAAAGACTCGGCGAGCTGCCGAGTGTACTCGGCGAGTTGAGGTCAGCATGAACTGTTGACCTTGACCAAGGAATTTGACCTTGATCAGGGATTGACTAGTAGTTTATGGGGTGTCTCGTAAGAGTAAGAACTTATGAGTATATTGTGCTATGATTATAGGTGGTGGAGCTGGTGTCAAGTGATCTGATAGTTGGAGTTTGCATTTCTATCGACATCTGCGAGGTGAGTTATCTTCACTATATCGATAGGGTCTACGACACCAAGGCCGACCCTTTATGGTTTACATCTTGGGTTAGGATGGTTGCCTTGATATTGCCTTGTTGGATTCCATCCTAGTTTAGGATGGGTGTTATGTTATTGCCTTGCTAGAATTTATCCTGTTTAGGATGGTTGTCACACTAGAGATCGGTAGTTACGGTATGTTGCATAAGATTCTGATCTGTTGGATTGGAATCAGGATAGTTAGTATGTTATGTTTATATGGCCCATGAGGATTGGTATATTAGTGACCTGTTAGGTCGATACTCTAGTTATGAGTGAAACTCTACGATTGATGGTCAATGAGATAGATATGTTTGCTATGTGTACATGCCAGTATATGATAGTATGCGTACATGGTTAGTTACTTGTTGGCTGGGTTGAGGCGGTCCTGCTTTGTGCTGAAGGCCAACACACCCTCTAAGCGGTCCGGGGAGACTGTAGGCCCACGCGGCGGACCATTCATGCCGAAGGCTCGGGATAGATTCGGATAGACTATAGGCCCGGTAGGGGGGACCAGTCCGGCCGGTGGCCCAGTATGTATGTTGTTTGATTGTTTGTATGGCTATGGTTTCTGTCAGTGTGGTATTTGTATTTTGGGGGTAGCTCACTAAGACCTCGGGCTTACAGTTTTCAGTTTATTGTTTCAGGTACTTTAGAAGAGCGAGGGAAGGCGAAGGCGTGACCGTACCGCTCCACATCCTCATGACCTTTTTTGGGACACTCTGATGATAATTGAATTGGAAATGTTTTGTAAAAACAAATACTATTGACTCTTTTGTTAGTATTAAAAGTTTAAATTTGGCGTAAGTTTTATGGCTGTTACAAGTTGGTATCAGAGCCTTGGTTTGAGTGAATTGGAGGAACACTCGTGTGAATCCAGTCTCATACCGAGGAGATTTTTGGGAAATAAGTTTTAAAAATGGTTTTCAAAATAAAGGATGTAGGATGCAGAAGGTACGATCAGCCGGAGCCTATAAGTAAGCCCCAAAATACCATACAGTTATTTGACATTCTGATATGATTAGAACAACATGTTAGTGCTAGGCTAGGTATTTCAGGAATCGCATGATAGATTGTCCTGATTGTATGATACCTATTAGCTTAGGGTTCCTTGTATATGGGATTGACATCATAACTGTAGATGTTTAGTGTATGCACCATGGTTGTGGATAGTCAAGATCTTATAGCCTGAGAATGTCCGATTCAACCTTATTGTAGGATCGGGTATTCGAAAGTCTATCGGGTCCAACACTATGTGCAGCCAGTGTACACTAGCGCTGCAGGGGATGATGGAAGTTTCATGGATATGCGAGTGGTGCGAAACTGCAGGATCAGTTACTAGTTAGGCGATGTCCCCTGTTAGTGAGGGATGAGCGCGAATTATGTTAAATACAGTTTAGGGCGTTGTGGTGATACTTGGCACAAATATAGGTAGGTGTGGAAGGTAGTAGGGGCCCATACTACTGAAAGCACAGTACCCATACGCGTATCATGGAAGTCACAACCCCTAGGGTTTGAGGGTATTTGGTCTTCCGTCATTATATGATCTGTCTGAGATATTGAGTTTGTTTGCAGTATGGTGGTGACGAGACGTGTTGCTTCAGGATCCGGATCAGGATCGGGATCAGGATCAGGGTCGGGAGACGGAGGGTTGGAGGTGCCGGTGGCACCTGAGCCCGTGGTTCAGATAGGGACTGAGGAGTTGGATGCCCGGATTCGGGAGATCATGCACGATGAGATTGCTGCTGCGTTCCGAGCGCAACTGCCAGAGATGTTTGGGTCGATTAAGACCGCGATGGTCGAGTATTTTGATGAGCGGTATGCCGCCCTAGCAGAGACTGCTGCCGCTGTAGCCACTTCGGCTGTAACAACTACGAGGGTTGGAGGAGGAGGAGCCGGCAGGGCTTTCCAATACCGGGACTTTGACAATACGAAGCCCCCGACATTTGATGGTACACAGGATGCTATTCGGGCTATGAGGTGGTTATCTGACGTGGAGGGGTGTTTCTTCATGTGTTCGTGTCCTGCTGACCAGTAAGTCAGGTGTGCCCTGAACCTGCTGAGGCTTGGGGTGAAGGACTGGTGGAGGCTGACTACTGGGTTGTATACTGATGATCATAGGATGCTATTACCTGGGAGCAGTTCCGGGATATGTTTCGCACCCGCTACGTTCCGCGCGTGGAACGGGAGCGGCTTGCTCAGGAGTTTTTGACCTTGAGACATGATGGAGAGTCTGTGATGGAGATTACCCGTATGTTCACGGAGAGGGCTATGTTTTGCCCGGAGTTTGCTTCAGAGCAGTCTCAGATGACTCGTTATCTGAGTATGCCCAAGACGGATATTCAACAGTTTGTGTCTACTCAGCGATGTGATACCCTCCTGGACCTACAGGAAGCCGCGCGGCGGCGTGAGTTGGAGATAGAGCTGCAACTGAAGGAGCAGCGTCAGGCACCGGCACAGTCTCAGCCGACGCCTAAGCGGCCTAAGACCGCTGATACACGGTCCGGGGGTCATCAGAGCCGCACTTGTGGAAAGTGTGGCAAGGCTCATTCGGGGGTTTGTCGAGCAGGAGGTGGGTGCCACCGGTGTGGCAAGGAGGGGCACTATGCCAAGGACTGTCGTCAGTCCACCCCTCCGGCAGATATGAGGATTTGTTTCCATTGTCATAAGGTTGGTCATGTGAAGACCAACTGTCCGCAACTTGCTGCCAAGCCGGCGCAGGGTTCCGCGCCAGCTACTGTGAGGATTGGAGATGGGAGGCCAGTCAAGATGGAGCCTCCGAAGGCTCAGGGTCACGCCTTCCAACTCACGGACAAGGAGGCCAAGGCAGCACCGGATGTGGTTGCTGGTATGATTCTATTCTCTATCTCAGTTATTATATTTGTGCTATGCTTATTGAATGTACCTATGATCAGGTACGTTTTTAGTAAATTCCTTGCTTGCTTTGGTTTTATTTGACTCGGGGGCGAGTCGTTCATTCGTATCTCAGACCTTCTCTAGAGGGTTCAGTGTGCTGATAGATGATCTTGAGTGCCCGTTGCGAGTTTCGATCGCCAACAAGCACGTAATTTATGCTTCTTCGGTCTACCGAGGATGCAAGTTGGAGATTTTCGGAGTGTCTTTCCCGATAGATTTGATTCCTATTCCCATGGGGGATGTATGCGTGATTGTGGGGATGGATTGGCTTAGCAGATTTGGCGCCATGATCCACTGTGAAGGTCAGTGAGGAGTGGTTCGAACCCCAAGTGGGGGAGAACTGGTGGTATATGGTGACGGCACCAGGCCGGGATCAGGGTTCTGTTTGGCGGCCAGGGCTTGGCAGTATATTCAACATGGGTGTGCCGATTATTTGGCGTATGTGGTAGATACGCGAGTTAGAGAGCAACTCTCTGTATCAGAGGTCCCGGTGGTTAGAGAGTTTGCAGATGTATTTTCGGAGGAGTTACCCGGAGTGCCTCCGGTGAGGCAGGTTGAGTTTAGGATTGATCTAGTGCCAGGTGCGGCCCCTATCGCCAAGGCGCCGTACCGTTTGGCACCGCCAGAAATGCAGGAGCTGTCATCACAGTTGCAGGAACTGCTGGGTATGCAGTTTATTCGTCCGAGTAGCTCACCCTGGGGAGCACCGATCCTCTTTGTCAGAAAGAAGGATGGTTCGCACAGGATGTTCATTGACTATAGGGAGTTGAATAAGTTAACAGTAAAAAACTGTTATCCGCTCCCGAGGATAGATGATCTCTTCGACCAGCTGTAGGGTGCATCTTGGTTTTCCAAGATTGATTTGAGATCAGGTTACCACCAGGTTAGGGTGAGGGAGGAAGATGTGGAGAAGACCGCGTTCCGAACTCGTTATGGTCATTACGAGTTCGTGGTGATGCCGTTTGGACTCACCAACACGCCTGCAATGTTCATGGATCTGATGAACCGAGTCTGCAGACCGATGCTCGATCGCTCGGTCATTGTGTTTATAGATGATATCTTGGTGTATTCCAAGACCCGAGAGCAGCATGAGGAGCACCTCAAGGAGTTGTTGGAGGTGCTACGACGAGAACGACTTTATGCCAAGTTCTCGAAGTGTGAGTTCTGGTTGCGGGAGGTCCAGTTCCTTGGACATCTCGTTAACCAAGATGGGATTTTGGTCGATCCGGCCAAGGTGGAGGCGGTCATGCAGTGGGAGGCTCCGAGATCTCCCTCAGACATTAGGAGTTTTCTGGGCTTAGCAGGGTACTATCGGAGATTCATTCGTGATTTCTCCAAAATTGTTGTACCCCTCACTCATCTAACGAGAAAGGGGGTGGACCTACAGTGGGGCCAGGAGCAGCAAAGGGAATTTGAGACCCTCCGACAGCGGTTATGCGAGGCGCCAGTGTTGACACTCCCCGAGGGAGTGGAGGATTTCGTGGTATATTGTGATGCGTCCATCGCATGTTTAGGGGCAGTCCTCATGCAGAGGGGACGGGTGATAGCTTATGCATCACGACAGTTGAAGCCGCATGAGACGAGATACCCCACACATGATCTTGAGTTGGGAGCGGTGGTCTTCGCTCTCAAGATTTGGAGGCACCATCTGTATGGGTTCCGTTGTACCATATACACGGATTACAAGAGTTTGAGGCATATTATGGATCAGCCGAACCTGAATATGAGGTAGCGCAGGTGGCTGGATGTAGTCAAGGACTATGATTGTGAGATCCTTTACCATCCTGGTAAAGCGAATGTGGTCACGGGCGCTCTGAGCCGCAAGTCAGCTGGGCCTTCTACCCCAACCAGGTGTATGAGGAAGCGGTGGATTCCCCGCTGGTGGGTTTGGTCAGAGTCGCTCAGATCGAGGGTATGAAACCGGAGAATAGGAAATTGGAAAGGATTAAGGGCGAAAGAGCCCGGTTTGTTCAGGATATCCTCGGGCCACTGACCCGATATGGTCGGGTTTGGGTTCCAATAATCAGAGGAATTAGGCAGACAGTGATGGAGGAGGCTCATAAGTCTCGTTTTTCTATTCACCCGGGGGCTACCAAGATGTACCAAGATTTGAGTTTGGGTTATTGGTGGCCTGGTATGAAGCGAGATATTGCTTGGTACGTTGAGAGATGCTTGACCGGTAGAATGGTCAAGGCCGAGCACCAGAGGCCGCATGGTAAGTTGCAGCCCCTGGAGATACCCATGTGGAAATGGGAATGGATTACGATGGATTTCGTCACGAAGTTGCCGAAGACGACAAAGGGATTCGACGCTATATGGGTCATCGTGGATCGATTGACCAAGAGTGCCCATTTCCTAGCTATTCGGGAGAGTTCGTCGGCAGAAAAATTGGCCGACCTATACGTCTGCGAGATCGTCTCTTGCCATGGGGTTCCAGTTTCCATAGTCTCCGATCAGGATGTCCAATTTACTTCCCGTTATTGGCAGAAGTTCCACGAGGAACTAGGTACAAGACTACATTTCAGTACAACGTTCCATCCGCAGACTGATGGGCAAAGTGAGCGGACCATTCAGAACCTCGAAGATATGTTGAGGGCGTGCGTCATCGATTTCGGTGGGAGTTGGGATTCCCACCTACCGCTTGTGGAGTTAGCCTACAACAACAACTATCATTCCAGTATTGGCGCCCCGCCTTTCGAGCTGTTGTATGGGCGGAAGTGTAGGACCCCAGTCTGTTGGGGTGAGGTTGGGCACAGGGTGATGGGTCGGACAGAGGTAGTTCTGCAAACTACCGAGATGATACATCAGATTAGGCAGCGACTGCAGACCGCTCAGAGCCGGCAGAAAAGTTATGCTGACCGGTGCCGATCTAAGCTGGAATTTCAGGTGGGTGACATGGTATTCCTGAAGGTCTCACCCTGGAAGGGTGTGATCCGTTTCAGGAAGAGGGGAAAATTGGGTCCTCGATTCTTTGGGTCGTTCAGGATTGTTGCCAGGGTTGGCAAGGTTGCTTATAGGCTAGAGCTTTCGGAGGAACTTAGCCGGATCCACAACACATTTCATGTTTCGCAATTGCGAAAGTGCGTCATGGACTAGGAGGCAGTGGTGTCATTGGACGATATCCATCTCGATGAACGTTTGAACTATGTGGAAAGGCCTGTGGGGATTTTCGAAAGAAAGAAGAAGATTCTGCGGAACAAGGAAATACGTTTGGTAAAAGTACAATGGCAACATCGGAAGGGATCTGAGTGGATGTGGGAGCCCGAGGCAGAGATGCGCGAGCATTATCCGACGCTGTTTATCCCAGCGGACGAAGTCTAGTTCAAGTGGGGGAGAGTTGTAATGCCCCGATTTTCAGGTATTAATTTAAATAAAAACGTTTTTGGGTTTTGGCCCTACTCGACGAGTTGGTTTCCCTACTCGTCGAGTAGCAGCGGATCGGATCGCGAATTAAGTGGCCTACTCGGCGAGTCCTTTGTTGGACTCGACGAGTAGGAGCTGGAGAGTGAAACCCTAAGTTCCGGGGTTTGCACCCCTATTTAAACAAGCTCAAGCCTCTCTCAGTTCTTTTGCAGCCCCCTTTGCATCTCTATCTTGTGTGTGTGCCCCCTTTGTGTGTTGAAGTTTGAGAGAGGATTTTTGGTGGAAAAGTTTGGTGAATCAAGTGATTTTGGCAAGGAGCTGGGAAGATATCCGATTTCTTCTTCTGCGGACACCTCTTGGGAAGGTAATTGTCTATTTCCCTCAGTTATTTCAGCTAGACCTCATCTTTGATGAGTTTTAGGGTTTTTGAAAAGGGATCAAGTTGGTATGGCAATCTATGGGCTAGATCTGAAGTTGAAACTTCAGATCTGGACCCCCTTTGGATTATTTGAGCATAAAGTTCCAGCTTTAGTCGAGTGTAAGGTCCCCTTGGTCCATGAACACCCATTTAGGTCTTGGTTTTGGCATTTGGAGCTTGTAAGGCGATGCATGCACGTAAAGTTTGAAACTTTACATGATAAGTAGGCTTAAGGAAGCTAGATCTACAGTTTGGGACCTTGCCATGGCTTATAGACGTCTGCATGTTAAGTTGACTGAAGGAACTCAACGAGTCGCAAAGCCGACTCGGCGAGTCATATGAAGATATGCATTGGACCCGCCGAGTTGGATGAACAACTCGGCGAGTCAGTTGAAGGAAGCCGTGAACTCGACGAGTTGGTTGAACAACTTGGCGAGTTGGATGAAGTTGGTCATGAAAGTCGATGAGTTTAAGAACAACTCGGCGATTTGTATGAATTTTAGCCAAGGACGTGTTTTCATGTATACCCATCGAGTTGCAAGGAGGAAACTCGACGGGTGGCCTTGAGACCTGATCAGGATTCGAAGGAACTCCACGAGTCACCTCGATGAATCGACGAGTTGGTGTGTGCTTCAAAGACTCGGCGAGCCGCCGAGTGTACTCGGCGAGTTGAGGTCAACATGAACTGTTGACCTTGACCAAGGAATTTGACCTTGATCAGGGATTGACTATTAGGTTATGGGGTGTCTCATAATAGTAAGAACTTATGAGTATATTGTGCTATGATTATAGGTGGTGGAGCTGGTGTCAAGTGATCTGATAGTTGGAGTTCGCATTTCTATCGACATCTGCGATGTGAGTTATCTTCACTATATCGATAGGTTCTACGGCACCAAGGCCGACCCTTTATGGTTTACATCTTAGGTTAGGATGGTTGCCTTGATATTGCCATGATGGATTCCATACTGGTTTAGGATGGGTGTTATGTTATTGCCTTGCTAGAATTTATCCTGTTTAGGATGGTTGTTACACTAGAGATCGGTAGTTATGGTATGTTGCATAAGATTCTGATATGTTGGATTGGAATCAGGATAGTTTGTATGTTATGTTTATATGGCCCGTGAGGATTGGTATATTAGTGACCTGTTAGGTCGATACTCTAGTTATGAGTGAAACTCTACGATTGATGGTCAATGAGATAGATATGTTTGCTATGTGTACATGCCAGTATATGATAGTATGCGTACATGGTTAGTTACTTGTTGGCTGGGTTGAGGCGGTCCTGCTTTGTGCTGAAGGCCAACACACCCTCTGAGCAGTCCGGGGAGACTGTAGGCCCACGCGGCGGACCATTCATGCCGAAGGCTTGGGATAGATTCAGATAGACTATAGGCCCGGTAGGGCGGACCAGTCCGGCCGGTGGCCCAGTATGTATGTTGTTTGATTGTTCGTATGGCTATGGTTTCTGTCAGTGTGGTATTGGTATTTTGGGGGTAGCTCACTAAGCCCTCGGGCTTACTGTTTTCAGTTTATTGTTTCAGGTACTTTAGAAGAGCGAGGGAAGGCGAAGGCGTGACCGTACCGCTCCACATCCTCATGACCTTTTTTGGGACACTCTGATGATAATTGAATTGGAAATGTTTTGTAAAAACAAATACTATTGAATCTTTTGTTAGTATTAAAAGTTTAAATTTGGCGTAAATTTTATGGCTGTTATAGTGAAGGAGATGATGGAGAAAAAGAGCTTCATGAGCTTTTGTTGCCTAACGTCAATGATCTCCCCCTTTCTCCTCCTTCTGCAATTGAATTTAATTTCATCACTTACTTCGCTCCTGGTATGTAATTTCACCAACCAGTGCCTTTAATTTCGTTAATTTGATTCACGGTTCGTTCTCCTTCCGCCCTAGAAGTAACAACCTATGATTCTATAGAGTATAATCTAGTTTTATTTTCATATTCGAATTCAAGAGAAACTTTTTGATACATATAATTATTACTATTAAATTTGAAGTTAAAAGTTGGCTAATTTAATCTGAATGTTGAAATGTGTGTATCAAATTTGTAGTTTTTTATTATAAAATGTCAAATGTGGGTCAAGTTACTATTAGTATTATCCCTTTTCTTACATTGTTTTGGTTACATTCTTGTGTTTTGATACATTTTATGAAGCCAGAGCATGATCAATATATATATTGCAATGCAAATGGGTATGAATCTTCAAAATAGATGATAAGATTTGAATTATTGATTCATAAACTACAACGAGCTGAAATTTGTTTATACTTTATAACATTGACAATTTAACTTTCTTGTTTTCTGAATAAAGGTTATGTGTTATTGGATTAGCTTCTGGTCATGTGGCCTTTAAGGATGAAGGAGCAGTCACTTTTGTTGATTTCAATGTTGGAAAATCCAACACAAGTGAGATCAAGGTCACAGGGAAGCGCAAAAGGGTACATCCGTCATTCAACCTTTTCTTAATCCTTTTTTCTAGATAAGATTTTTCTTAAATTTACTATATTGGTTTCTTTTCTGCATAATGCACAACATTTCGAGTCCAATACAGCCATATATATATATATATATATATATATATATATATATATATATATATATATATATATATATATATAGGGCTGTAAACGAACCAAACGAACACGAACAAGGTCTTGTTCATGTTCGTTCGTTTAAGTTAGCCGAACAACAAATGAACACGAACGGATAAACGAACGAGATTTTCTAGTTTATGTTCGATCGTTTAACAAATTACTTTGTTCATGTTCGTTTGTGAACATGCTTAACGAACATAAACAAACAAACAAACATAAACGAACAAAGATAAAAAAACACAATTGAACATATATAAACATATATGAACTTAAACGAATATATAATATATCAATATAATAAAAGAATTGAATATAAATGAATATAAATAAACTTAAACGAACGAACATAAATGAACATCATAAACAAACGTTCACGAACATAAATGAACGAACGAGACCATTGTTCATGTTCGTTCATTTATTAAATAAACGAACTACCCACCGAACAGTTCACGAACGGTTCGCCGAACCTTAAGTTTATATATATATATATATATATATATATATATATATATATATATATATATATATATATATATATATATATATATATATATATATATAGGTAAGTAGGTAGGTAATGAGATAGCTAGAAAACTAGTGTATCTAAGATGATTAAAAATAGGGGTGATAAAAACCAAAATGGAATAACCAAACCAAACCAAATAATTTTTGGTTTATTTGGTTCGGGTTATTTGGATTTTGGTTAGTTCGGTTTGAAACCAAATAAGGATACCATAGGTTTAGTTTTGGTTGAATTTTCATTGTTTGTTGAAACCGAAAAACCGAATACGCTATTATATATATATACATAAATATATATATATATATATATATATATATATATATATATATATATATATATATATATATATATATAGAGAGAGAGAGAGAGAGAGAGAGAGAGAGTTAGGTTCAAATGTTTTTAGCAACTATTGTGTGCCTAAATGCACCAATGAGAATTCAAGAAATAATAAAGAATTAAATAAATCATTAAAGGGTATTTTGGACTTTTGGTACTTTTAATTAAGGAAATGATTTAATTGAATTCATTCAATTAAGGAAATAAAGTTAATATATTTGACCTAGTTATTTGGGGCCGAACACATTCATCATCGGCTCACCATCGCCGATTCTGCTTCTTCCTCTACAATTGATGTATCCTCTCGTCTCGCACCTTCCTTCTTGCATGTACCTATTTGCACCACCGCCTGCAAGGACCTTCAACAAGATTCGGGCTTTATTCGATCTTATTTTACAGCCGTTATCTTTATCTCTCTCGTTCCAAATCCATGGACTGATCCTAGAATATAGTGATTTATACTCACCAGTCATAGGTATGTAATTATATTTCTCAAATATTATTAGTTCAATCAAAACCAAAGCCACATAACCATTTATGCTTTTTTTGTTCGATCGTATGGAAACCGAACACAGGAGGTATACCCTCCTGTGTAACTCATGTTGATGGTTCTGAATTGGTATTTTTTTCATTCATGATTCATAGAAAATGTGGTGATTTAGGGAGCGCCCTTAAAGTGTTTGATGAAATGCCGAAGAGAAATATGACAATCTCAGATTGTATTCATGGTTAGTGATGGAACACCGGTTAATGAGGAGATGCTGGTAAGTTTACATGAACTTTATTGATCTTTGATTAAGTTTTTTGAGTTGGGTTTTTGTAATTTTTTATTTTTTTTCAGAAATTCAGAGACACCATTCTTTGATGGCAGAGAACTTGTAGCTGGAAGTATTGATGATTCAATCTATGTTTATGATGTTGAAGCAAACATCTATCCAGATCATAGATTTGATGTTGAAGCAAACTGACTTTTCCTTATGTTTATGATGTTGAAGCAAACAGACATATGGGCTGATCATAGCTTTGACCTTGTTTACCTTTTTATAATATTTCCATTCTGAAAGAATAGTTTATTATATAAGAATATTATTGCTTTATTCTGATGGAATTTGTAGTTAATTAATTATATGTTTAATGTGCAGTTGTTACAAGTGTATCACTACAAAGTATTTGGCAATGAATTTGTGATAGAAATGACTTGAAGAATGGCTTGAAGACCTGATGGGAAAGACTCCTTGTATAAAATCATTCTCATGCAATACAATTCTGACAGAATGTCAATGTCACAAAATGTCAATCTCATAGAATGCTAGCATATTTTGAATTGGCTTAAAGGTCAAACATACACAAGACATCTAGAATGTTGTTATTTTTTAAGAATTATACTTGTTATTCTTTCAGAATGTTTGTTATAATTCAATGAATCACAATCGTACAATGTAATTATTTGGTATATTATTAGTTCAAGAATCGATTTTGTGTATTCTTTCAGAATATATTTACTAGTTTATGGTTGACATTATGTCATTCTGACAGAATAAAATCGAAAAATATGTTTACTACTTTATGGTTAAAATTCTATCATTCTCACAGAATAAAAATTGGATTTTTAATTTTAAATTAATTTTAAATATTTAGGTTTTTAAAAATAAAGGAATTAATTATCCCTAAAAATCCAAAAATTTCCTTTTTTAATATAAGTTAATTGACTAGAATGCCCTTATGCTCAAATTTGTGTGATTATATGATACATGTTATCCTATTCTACTATCATAAACCCTCAGATCATGACCTTTGATTATATTTCATCCAATGGTCCAGATCTGTGCATTCAGGCACACAATAGTTACTAAAAACAAAATAACCTAACCCCATATATATATATATATATATATATATATATATATATATATATATATATATATAGAGAGAGAGAGAGAGAGATTTATAATTGTTTTATATTTTGTATTAAAAAACAAAAACAAATTAACAAAATGTCAATTAACTTTTAGTTATTTTTTTCAGCTTCATATACGACTAAAGATATATTTACTATCGTTTAAATTTGTGTGTCTGTGTCGATTCTTCTAGACAATATATCATGAAAGATTGAACATAGTATGTTATATATTAGTGTATTTTCTTTATTTAATAATAGTTTAGTAAGTGTTTTTTTTTTATTTTTTTTTTATTATTTTTTTTAGTATAATATTTATTTTTACATGTGAAATTTTATTCGATTTAACCGGTAAACCCAACCGAATAAACCGTAACTAAAAAAACCGAAATCAATTAAACCGAAGCTTATTTGTTTTGTTATGGTTAGATTAAAAATATAAAAAAAACCGATTGAACCGAATAACACCTTAAATTTATAATATTGTAGTTAGTTTCCAGATCTAATCAAATTTGATATACATATACTGGATCTGATTATTATAAATTTCAAACGAGGATTAATCTATGGTTGCCTCTGGGAGTTCTTATCTTTCGGGATAATGACGTAAATATACATTCCAGCTACATAACATAAAAGTGACTTCTGAATCCCAAAAAAAAAATTACATCTTTTAAGATACATATCATATTTTGAGTAAATTTAAGATACATACATCTTTTAAGATCCATTGCTGAATGTTAAGATCAAGACAGGTGGGCTTGAAAAAGTAAGAACGATAAGCATGAATTTTTGAAGGAGTATTCAGATAAAATAAAACGTGCAAACCGAACTCATTTATGCTCTAACTTTTCCAATTTGAGATGCTTTCATGCGTCTTCGGGGCTCAAAGTTAATTTTCACAAATCTAAAGTTTTTGGCATTGGTGTTTCGGAGAATGAAATTGCTAGTTGCGCTAGAATTCTCGGTTGTGAGGCGGCTTCTTTCCCTTTTAAATACCTCGGAGTTCCTGTTGGAGCCAACATGTCCCAAAAAAGGAATTGGCAGCTAGTCATTGATCGTGTTCAAAATAAGCTTTCTTTATGGAAAGCTAAAACTTTATCCTTTAGCGATCGCCTAATTCTGGTTAAAGCTGTGCTGGGTAGTCTCCCCCTTTTTTATTTTTCCATTTTTAAAGCCCCGATTTCTATTATCAATAATCTCGAGAAATTAAGAAGGAGGTTCTTATGGGGAGGAAGTGAAGAAAAACAAAAAATCAACTGGGTCGCTTGGAATGTGGTTCTTGGGCCGAAATCGTCCGGTGGGCTTGGGGTCGGATCCTTGGCCTCGCTTAACTGGACCCTCCTGACAAAATGGTTATGGAGGTTTAATGCGGAAAAGGACACTCTTTGGAGGCGAGTGATTGGTAGTATTCATAGATGTGAAAGGAAGCCTATTAACTCTTGGGCTAAAAAAACTTTCGCGGGCACTTGGAGTAGTATTGTCAATGTCTTCTCGACTTTTGGCAATACTGGTATTGATTTTTCAGATATTTTTGAATTTCAGGTGGGGGATGGTAAGAAAATTATGTTTTGGCTAGATGATTGGCTAAAGAATAGAACTTTGGCAGTGAAATTGTGACAACCGTCAATTTTCGGTCAAGTCAAAGTCAACTAAAGTCAACAAGTCAAACCGGTCAACTCAATTTGCCGTGAGTACTAGAGTTTACGTTATGTAATTTCTAAACAACTCTCTATTCTAATGAGAGATCGTAAATCGAAAAGTGCGTACATCTAGATCTCCTTAACCTAAAACGGTGGTACGTAGAGAGCCAAACCGATAAAACAATGTTACATACTCATCGAGAGTATGCAAGATCCTTAAACAAGGCTTAACGGGGTTTACGGACCCTGCATTGCGAAGCCGAACACTCAAAAAGGTCACCAATGAAATCTCTCCCACATATCTCTTTGTATGAGAAATCTCTCCAAGAATGTCAAATCTCTCCCAAATCTCTCTAAGTATGTGAAATCTCTCCCACATATCTCTTTGTATGAGAAATCTCTCTAAGAATGTCAAATCTCTCCCAAATCTCTCTAAGTATGTGAAATCTCTCCCACATATCTCTTTGTATGAGAAATCTCTCCAAGAATGTGAAATCTCTCCCAAATCTCTCTAAGTATGTGAAATCTCTCCCAAATCTCTCTAAGTATGTGAAATCTCTCCCACATATCTCTTTGTATGAGAAATCTCTCCAAGAATGTCAAATCTCTCCCAAATCTCTCTAAGTATGTGAAATCTCTCCCACATATCTCTTTGTATGAGAAATCTCTCCAAGAATGTCAAATCTCTCCCAAATCTCTCTAAGTATGTGAAATCTCTCCCACATATCTCTTTGTATGAGAAATCTCTCCAAGAATGTCAAATCTCTCCCAAATCTCTCTAAGTATGTGAAATCTCTCCCACATATCTCTTTGTATGAGAAATCTCTCTAAGAATGTCAAATCTCTCCCAAAACTCTCTAAGAATGTGAAATCTCTTCCAAATATCTATTTGTATGTGAAATCTCCCCAAGTATGTCAAATCTCTCCCAAATCTCTCTGAGTATGTGGAATCTCTCTCAAATCTCTCTCGAAATCTCTCCCAACTTTCTATAATCACTCGGGGCATCCCGACCCTCGAATTTGGCGAAAACGGCCCAAAAACGGAAGTCCACGCGAAAAACGGACTTAAGGAACCGAAACCCCTCTTAGGACCCGAAAGTCCTCTTAGGAACCGAACCTCCTGATGAAGGAAGATCCGAACCAAAGGTACTGTTCACACTAGCCGAACCTCCTGATGAAGGAAGATCCGAACCGAAGGTACTGTTCACACTAGCCGAATCTCGCTTAAAAGGAAGAACCGAACCGAAGGTACTGTTCACTACTGTTCACTACAGTTCCTTCGGTTCTGACTACTCTTCGGACCGAACCCTCGCCTTCGCTTCTCGCTCCTGGTTCGCATCTCGCTTCCGACTCAGCACCAGCAAGGACCGAACCTCGGCCTAGGACCGAGAGGTCTCGCTGGTAAGCCCTTTTTCTCCCGGTTTTCGATTAAATTTGCGTTTTAAGCCCGTTTTTAATTATTTTAACACGGGATTTTCATCCAAAATCATATTTTAACATAATAAACCCTAAATATTCACAATTTAATCATATCTTCATAAAAACCTTTATTTAAATAATAAAAGCAAGTGGGTAAAGTACAAAGAGGTGGAGTGTTGACTTTCCTTTATTTTATGACACAAGCAACCTCCATCACCCACTCCATGTCACTATTCCCCATCAGCCCTTACCTAGTCATTTCATTGTACTTTTCCCACCTTTTTCCAACCCCACAATTGGTCAAAGGCTAGTAAAGCCTCTTCTCTCCTCATTTCTCTCATTTTCTCTCTTTTCACCAAAAAGAGCGAACTCTTTTCTCTCTCATTTTCCCTCTCTAGAACTCGAGATTTGAGGGCTGATCTTGGGATTTTCCTCCACATTTGGTAAGAATAATCCCTTCTCTTTATGATTATTTCACTTCTTTCTACTCGAATCATGGATATCTTACACAAACTCTCTCATAATTGTGTTAGATCTTCGAATCTTCAAGTGATTCTTCAAGTGTTCTTGGGTTGAACACTTCTCTTCTTCAACACTTACCTACTGAAATCACTCAAGGTGAGTTCATACCCCCATATTTTCATGTTTTCTCAAGTTTTTAGGGGGGGGGGGGGGGAATACAAGTTAAAACACTAAGAACATAACTACACTTTTCTAACAGCCTTCATCAGAAAAGTTCAACTCCATTCACGGACTGTTTTGGACCACTTAAACATTTTAGTTTTCAAAACTGTTTTAGGTGTAAGTAGTTCCAGTTCTTAGCTTTTATGGTGATTTTTACAAAACTGCCTATCATTTCAAACACCAATCCGGACCAGTCTGTGATTATGGACTTTTTCACCCAAGTTGGAGGTCATTAAAAATCATGATAAAAATTATGAGTAAACTAGACACATTTTGGGAACTCTCAGAATTTACGGATCTAGTTTTCAATTTCGTATGATTTTTCTATGATTTTTCAAAAACAGTGTATAAAGGTCGAAAATTTGTTAACAGCTTATAACTTTCATAACACTTTGTATTATGTTGAGCAAAGTGTATAACGATAAGTTCCAAATATTGAATGTGTTTCCATGTTAGTTTATCATCATAAACTGAAATATAGTCATTCATGATAAGATTATTCATTCATTTAGAACACGTATATTAAGCTATAATAAGCATAGTTTATGGATTCATAGCATTAAAGCATTCATAAAAGAATTCTTATACATTACAAAACGTTTTGGATAGACTATAATAGGTATAGTTTATGATACATCACATAACACACACGTACAAAAAGGGTACATTCATACAGAAAGGTTTTACACTCCCGCACACAACTTGTAAACTTGTTAACCTAAATTGTGAGACAATCTCTTTCCGTACGTCCGAGTGCGGGATATAATTCCTGTTAGTTATAATCAGAGTCTCCTGGAGGGAGAACGTGATAGTTGTGTATAGATCTATATTGGGTTTGACACCCCATACCTTGCTGCTAGCTACAGTGGGACCTGCAGGTCTACGGGTGACAAATGTCATTTCAGTTTTACGACGCCTGAGAAACGTCGTGGCAGGTTCATTTAGTCATAGTATGATTATAGCGACTCACATAGGGATATAACAATACATAAAGTTTACGGGATTTTTATAAAACTTAAATGGGTTTTATGTCGATTTTAAAATCACTTTTTATCTCAATAAGTACAGATATTACTGTACACTTTCGGTTTTGGTATTTATGACTACACATCACTTGAAACCACATTTATAACTTTAAGTATGGACAATACTTGTTATTTTCTCGGTCCTGAGATTTAGGACTACATATACATAGAGTATTAACAAACATAAGAATTTACGGGAATTTCATTTAATTCAAGCGCGTTTATGTCAATTCAAACACATATCATTTTCTATTAGTAAGAGAGGTTACTTATACATTTTGGTCGTCGGTTGTAAGACTACATTACATAAATTTTATAAAGAAAATATCGGATTTTCTGGATACATATTCTATCGCTTTTACAAGGAAAACGGTTTACTTCTCCAATAAAATCTCTTATGAACTCACCAACCTTTGTGTTGACACTTTTCAAAACTACTTGTATTCTCAGGAATTTAGTGAAAACAGGAAATCAACAACGTTTTGAGGATGGGACGATAAATCGTCAAACAGTTCATTTTGTTTCATAATGTAATTGATTCAAATCATGTAAACATATACTTTGGTGTAACTTTTTCAATTATATTTATGATGGTTGTATTTACTTTGAGCACTATTATACTCGTTGTTGTGATACTCTACATGAAGTCCTCCACCCTCGGACGTTTCCGCCATCATTGGTTTGGGGGTGTGACAGAAATTCCCTTCTTTATATGCGTTAGATAAGAAGAAAACTTGCTTTTTAAGTGATAGATGGGCTGATGGCACTTTCTCATGGGCTTGGAAGAGGAAACCCAACAATTCTCAAGAGTTGCTGGAATTGAACTCTATTGTGGATATCACAATGTTTGTTGTGAGCTCCAATGTGCCTGATACTTGGAGATCGAGGTTAGCTGTTGATGGTTCTTTTCGTGTGTGTGTGTTATTAGGGCTCTCATTGACAGTAAATTGACCGTCCCGGTAAATAACCCCACGGTTTGGCTTCACTTAGTTCCTATAAAGTGCATTAGTTTTGTTTGGAGAGCTTGTGTTGGGGCATATTCCTACGGCAGTGGCTCTTTCCAAGAGAGGTATCAACCTTTCTTCTATTTCCTGTAAAATGTGCTTTATTGGGGTGGATGTTGCATATCATATTCTCTTGGATTGTCCGGTTGCTTTTGAATCCCTGGGCTGGATTTTCAATTGGTGTGACATTCCTATTCAGAGGTTCATTTCGACTTCAAATTTTGTTAATTTTGCTGCCTCATGGGGGAACTCTCCAAAAAAGAGGAGAATATTTATTGCTATCTGCTATGGTTTTCTATGGTGTATGTGGAAAGCAAGGAACAATATTTGGTTTAACAGAATTAAAGTGAACCCTGCAAAGTTGGTGGATAATGTGATTTCTCTGGTGTTTAGTTGGTTGAAATATAAGGGTAATTTTGAAAATTGTAAATGAGAATGTTGGGTTTGTTCCCCGTTTGACATTTTGTAAGTTGTTTTGTTTTCCGTTTTGTGCCCAGTTTTTTTCTTTTAGGCCGTGGTTTTAATAATATGCGCCGGTTCCAAAAAATTAAATGATCGTATAATTATTTTATCACACTCGGGAAGTTTATCCCAATCAACGTTAAAAAAAGCAACTGTACCCAATGGCGGATTCAATTCAATAGGAGTGGGGTGCATAGCCCCCACTTAAATTTTTTTTCCCTCTAGTAATATGCTAAAAAAAATAATTTATGTCGTTTTTACTTTAAACTATGGACCCCACTTCGCAAACATTGGTCCCCACTCATTTAGATTTCTCTTCTCGTCTATTCTTCTCTCCCGTTCTTTGACCTAGCCTACCAAGTACCCAACAAGTGGAAACCATGGTCCATAGCACAAACACATGAAAATCGTCGGGAATTAGCACTCCACAACCACCGCCCACCGTCGCCAAAACTTCGCATCATCCAGGTACACATCACCGCTGCTTGACGTAGTGACGCCATTGCCTGAAGTCCCTCACCACCGGCTGACCGACACCATCTGCCGCCGCACACGACCCACCACCGTATGACGCCGCACAACACCGCCGCCAAAAAGTTTGTAAGTTTGTTGCACTGATTTCTTTTGATTTTGTGTTCAATTTTCACAAATTTGGTTTGATACTCTCAAATCAGATTTTGTGTTCCATTTCTAAACTGAATGGATTTATCTTGCTTAGTGGTTTTGTGTGAACTGATTTTAGTGATTCCTGATTTCTGATTTTTGCTTTGATACTTTGAACTGAATTTAGATTTAAACTGAATTTTGCTTTGATTTAATACTCTCGGTTGATTAATTTGGTTAAATGGGTTTGATACTTTGGTTAATTTGGATTAATAGTTATGTGTGACAATGGAAAGATATATATATAACCGATTAAAAAGGGTGTACAAAGTTCAGATTTTTACTTTTGCTTAATAGTTTTGAACTGAGTGACTTTGCCTTTGTTCTATGTTGAATGGTTTTGTTTAATGATTTTTATTGTTTAATGGTTTTTTATTGTTTAACCAAATCGATTTCAAATGAAAATTTAAATTATTATTATTATTATTATTATTATTATTATTATTATTTTAACTTCTTGATTATGTACACAAGAAAAGAAAAAGACAACAGAATTATACCTCATAAAAAATTATACCTCATGTCTCTTTCCGGATGACACATCAGCTACCAAAAAATGAGTTCTTTTATTTATGTAAACATAGAACCACAAAAACGCAGAAACAAAATCTACTTTTTTCTATATACTCTCGAGCATATATTCTAAACGGCAAACCATATTAAAATCGGCCACACCGCACCAAACCGCATAACACGGGTTATAACCTTAACAATACGGTTTGTGGTATCTAAAATTTTAAAACAGGTACGATTTAGGATTTTGATTCTAAATCGCATCAAACCATATGGGTACACACCTAATAATAACGGTCAAAAGAAGAATAGATCCACAAAAATTAAGAAATATTTAATGACATTGACAGCTAATGTGTCACGATGTTTCCCGATCTCACCAAACATCCAAAGCACCTCAAGTTCTTAGTTTACTCCTTATTTTATTCAAAATTAACCTACTAAAGCTGCAACAAAAGCTCTCGTGAATCTTTTGCAAAGTCACGTGAAAATCACCCACTTGGGCTTGAGTCTTTCAATTGTTTAAGGGCTTGAGGCTTTCTAGCTGGCCAATTTGGCAAACTGATAAATAGTAATTTTTCCCAATCTAATTTGTTATTACGTATAATTATTTATTTATTAAAGAAACCATAATGGCTTCAAAGTTAGCGGTACTAGCCTCGGCGAAGTGGTGTTCACTTAGGCACCGCCGGTACCAATGCCAACTCGATTTCGTCCACCCATCATGTTGATGATATAATATTACGGAGTAAATTAGAGTTTTGGGTCATGTGTTTTACATGAAATAATAGTTTGGTCCAACTTATGCCAAAATAACACCACCGATCCCCTTGACGGTTTTGGTAACATCAGTGGATCTCCTTTCTAACAACCCTAAGTGGCTGTTAAATACTTAAAAAGACGAAAATGTCCTTCTTAGTTCCATCACCATGCATAGCCTACACCCTTTAACCTATTACTCATTCTATGCTTTCTCATATTAACATCTATATATGCATGTGATAATTAATATACCAACACACATACATACATACACATATACATATATGATGTGACAATCACCAAAATTGTCACCAATCCTCGACCACAAATCCAATGAACATCAATATAATAGGCTAAATGGGTAATATTTGTAAAAAGTATGATAAAATACAATAATGGATAATTCATGATTTAAACTCACATGTGTCCTATTAAATGAAGCGACTAAGTAAACGAGTCAAAATTTTTGGTCATCAGATCGGTTTGCCTAAGGGTGTTATACGCTTCTGTTTATAGGTTTTCGATTTAATCGGTTTGGTTTTGTCTGTTTTCTAGCATCTCTAAATTAATAAGAACCAAGCCAAATAACATTCAGTATAATCGATTTCGGATTATTCAGTTATTCCGGATTAAAAAACTCATTTTTTTGTCCCCTACATATATATGTGTCCGCATGTACTTAAACGCTTACTTCCGATCATCCATAATTATCTCTTATAGCTACTTCAAGATGACTTTATTAGGCTAATTAGGCATTTAAACATTGTATTAGGCTAATTAGGCATTTAAAATAATTTAAACTTAAATTTTTTTTTCCCTCTAGTAATATGCTAAAAAAAATAATTTATGTCGTTTTTACTTTAAACTATGGACCCCACTTCGCAAACATTGGTCCCCACTCATTTAGATTTCTCTCTCGTCCATTTTTCTCTTCTCGTCTATTCTTCTCTCCCGTTCTTTGATCTAGCCTACCAAGTACCCAACAAGTGGAAACCATGGTCCATAGCACAAACACATGAAAATCATCGGGAATTAGCACTCCACAACCACCGCCCACCGTCGCCAAAACTTCGCATCATCCAGGTACACATCACCGCTGCTTGACGTAGTGACGCCATTGCCTGAAGTCGCTCACCACCGGCTGACCGACACCATCTGCCGCCGCACACGACCCACCACCGTATGACGCCGCACAACACCGCCGCCAAAAAGTTTGTAAGTTTGTTGCACTGATTTCTTTTGATTTTGTGTTCAATTTTCACAAATTTGGTTTGATACTCTCAAATCAGATTTTGTGTTCCATTTCTAAACTGAATGGATTTATCTTGCTTAGTGGTTTTGTGTGAACTGATTTTAGTGATTCCTGATTTCTGATTTTTGCTTTGATACTTTGAACTGAATTTAGATTTAAACTGAATTTTGCTTTGATTTAATACTCTCGGTTGATTAATTTGGTTAAATGGGTTTGATACTTTGGTTAATTTGGATTAATAGTTATGTGTGACAATGGAAAGATATATAACCGATTAAAAAGGGTGTACAAAGTTCAGATTTTTACTTTTGCTTAATAGTTTTGAACTGAGTGACTTTGCCTTTGTTCTATGTTGAATGGTTTTGTTTAATGATTTTTATTGTTTAATGGTTTTTTATTGTTTAACCAAATCGATTTCAAATGAAAATTTAAATTATTGTGTAATTTGCACAGTTGAAACATAAAATTTTTCCAAGGTTAGGAATGAAAATAGCATCAATGGATTTTTTACTTATGTGTCCTAGATTTCAATTGTAAAATGACATTTAAGGTTATAATGTTATTCTACTTTTTGTTATTTAAATTTTTTCGTATTAATTTATATGGTCACGGTCAACGGTGCACCCCACTTGACTTCCGGGCTGGATCCGCCACTGACCGTACCTCGTCAGAATTTTGAAAAATCAACCCAAAGGTAGTATATATATAAACATGCATACATGTGTACATAGCATATATATTACTTGCCATCTTGCCAATAACAATGATCAAGATCATGGCAAAGCACCAAAGATTTGGAAGGATTAGGCAACTTCACACAATCATATCTCAAGAAACTATTAAACCATCTTCCCCAACAGCTCCACGCCTCAAAATTCATAATCAGTCGTTGCTTGATGAGTTTGCTCCTGACATGCACATACCAATAGTTTTCTTCTATCGAAACTACAATAATGGCGACACCAACATCCTGAAGAAGTCTTTATCACAGTGTTTAACACAGTTCTACCCTTTTGCGGGTAGGTTTCCAACGCCTCCTGCGCCTTACATCAACTGCAATGATGAAGGAGTTGAGTTCTTGGAAGCTTCTAATGATAGCCCACTCGATGACTTCATTCAGAACAACAAGCAAGACAAAACGCTAGATCAGCTTTTTCCTTATGGTCTTAGTTGTAGCGCTCGTGCTTCGTGTCCTAAGTTGCTCGAGGTCCAGCTTAACCATTTTGCTGGTGGTGGAGCCGCTGTGGCCTTGTCTATATCACACAAGCTTGCTGATGCAGGGACGACAGCCAACTTCATCGATCATTGGGCCACAGTAACCCGTTGTGGCTCACCAAAAAACCCATATTTCTTTTCATCCACCACAAGTAAGAATATCATCGCGCCTAAGTTCGATGTTATAGACATTACGGATAAAGTCAAATATGGTACGAGCATATTTGTATTTGGGAATTCGAAACTAAATGAGCTGAAGAAGAAGGTTATTGCAATGGGTACAGCTCCAATCAATGCTACTCGAGTCGAAGTGTTGACAGCTTTACTATTCAAACACGCAGTGAGTGCAGCGAAAATAAAGTCAGGTTCTACACAGCAATCGAATTTGTCTGTAGCAGTGAGCTTGAGGAAGAATTTTTTTGAAAAAAGTCCTGAAAAAGCGGTAGGCAACTTCTTTACATTGGCAATATCAAAGATGGCTGATTCAGGTGAAATAAGGTTGAACGAGTTGATTGCTGAGATAAGGAAAGGAAAAATGGAACTCGAAGGGATAAGAGATGAGGAAGAAGTAGTTAAAAAGTTGCTAAACACATTCTCAACCTTACAGGGTGATATTTACTATAGTTCAAGCGCATGTAGGCTTCCTTTTTATGAAGTGGATTTCGGTTGGGGAAAGCCGGTAGAAGTAACAGTACGAATTCCAGATGTGGAGGAGAAGACTCTCATTCTAATGGATACCCCATCTGGAGATGGTATTTCAGCACTTGTTCATCTACCGGAAGAAGAAATAGCCATTCTTCAAAAGGACAAAGAGTTTCTAACATATGTCCAAAACGTTTGAAAATGTATTACTAATAACTGGATCACGCTGTATTTTTTGGTTTCATTTTCAAACAAAATTCGAAACAATCAAATTGCTTACACACCTCGAATGCCATGCAAACTGTTTGATATCATTTTAGTTTCCATTTCTCCGTTTCTTATTTTCTAATTAAACTAATGAGTAATGAAACTTATATAAGAAAACAATCTAGACAACCTGCTCTCCTCCTACTCTTATAGTTTCAGCAATGTGTTTTAGACAGATTACCGTTCACAGTTCTGTGTCGTCAACCCATGCAATTTCTCCAAGAAAAGAAAAAGATAAATTGTAAATAATAACTAGGGGTGTCCGTCTGCACCCCATAATGCGGTTTTCAATGTTCGCCCTACAGTTAGTTTGTAGTGTTTGTGGATATTGATTACAAAAGTGCAGTTCAAATTGTAATGCACCGCATTACTAATTTACCTAAAAATGTAATAACCATTTCCAAATTTTGATTATAATCAATGCAATGGGTGTAATTAATCATAATTTTCATTCTTAAAATGACATAATTGTAATCTTTAACTAGAAGATAGGTTAGTTCTCATATATAACTTCTTCATTCTTGATTGTTTCTTTAATTAATAAAATTATATATAATATTAATAAATGTCAATTATTATTATTATTATTATTATTATTATTATTATTTTAACTTCTTAATTATGTACACAAGAAAAGAAAAAGACAACAAAATTATACCTCATAAAAAATTATACCTCATGTCTCTTTCCGGATGACACATCAGCTACCAAAAAATGAGTTCTTTTATTTATGTAAACATAGAACCACAAAAACGCAGAAACAAAATCTACTTTTTTCTATATACTCTCGAGCATATATTCTAAACGGCAAACCATATTAAAATCGGTCACACCGCACCAAACCGCATAACACGGGTTATAACCTTAACAATACGGTTTGTGGTATCTAAAATTTTAAAACAGGTACGATTTAGGATTTTGATTCTAAATCGCATCAAACCATATGGGTACACACCTAATAATAACGGTCAAAAGAAGAATAGATCCACAAAAATTAAGAAATATTTAATGACATTGACAGCTAATGTCACAATGTTTCCCGATCTCACCAAACATCCAAAGCACCTCAAGTTCTTAGTTTACTCCTTATTTTATTCAAAATTAACCTACTAAAGCTGCAACAAAAGCTCTCGTGAATCTTTTGCAAAGTCACGTGAAAATCACCCACTTGGGCTTGAGTCTTTCAATTGTTTAAGGGCTTGAGGCTTTCTAGCTGGCCAATTTGGCAAACTGATAAATAGTAATTTTTCCCAATCTAATTTGTTATTACGTATAATTATTTATTTATTAAAGAAACCATAATGGCTTCAAAGTTAGCGGTACTAGCCTCGGCGAAGTGGTGTTCACTTAGGCACCGCCGGTACCAATGCCAACTCGATTTCGTCCACCCATCATGTTGATGATATAATATTACGGAGTAAATTAGAGTTTTGGGTCATGTGTTTTACATGAAATAATAGTTTGGTCCAACTTATGCCAAAATAACACCACCGATCCCCTTGACGGTTTTGGTAACATCAGTGGATCTCCTTTCTAACAACCCTAAGGGGCTGTTAAATACTTAAAAAGACGAAAATGTCCTTCTTAGTTCCATCACCATGCATAGCCTACACCCTTTAACCTATTACTCATTCTATGCTTTCTCATATTAACATCTATATATGCATGTGATAATTAATATACCAACACACATACATACATACACATATACATATATGATGTGACAATCACCAAAATTGTCACCAATCCTCGACCACAAATCCAATGAACATCAATATAATAGGCTAAATGGGTAATATTTGTAAAAAGTATGATAAAATACAATAATGGATAATTCATGATTTAAACTCACATGTGTCCTATTAAATGAAGCGACTAAGTAAACGAGTCAAAATTTTTGGTCATCAGATCGGTTTGCCTAAGGGTGTTATACGCTTCTGTTGATAGGTTTTCGATTTAATCGGTTTGGTTTTGTCTGTTTTCTAGCATCTCTAAATTAATAAGAACCAAGCCAAATAACATTCAGTATAATCGATTTCGGATTATTCAGTTATTCCGGATTAAAAAGCTCATTTTTTGTCCCCTACATATATATGTGTCCGCATGTACTTAAATGCTTACTTCCGATCATCCATAATTATCTCTTATAGCTACTTCAAGATGACTTTATTAGAGAGTGCACACAAAAAAGACTTTAACAACCTGCCTGTTCACTTACACAACCTTTGACGAACCAAACTGCATAGTTACACTCACATCAAAACTTATTTGATAGATTGTTTCTAAGCTTGTTTTGACTATTGGATGTGTGATATATATATATATATATATATATATATATATATTCCATATTTCTCTTGTTTCTTTAAAATTGATAATATCTCTACATCTAAACTAATTGTTTTGTGTTCCCAAATTCATAGACTGCTTGTTGTCTGTCATCTTCATAGGTAGTGTTCGTCTAAGAGGGGACTACCTAAACGTAATGTTCGTAGTGGTTGCTATCGACGAGAACAACCAGACCCTCTCTATAGCACGTGGTCTTGTCGTGGAAAATCATATCAACTTTTGTACTTGGTTCCTTATGATGAAGTTAAATGAAACTCTCAGAGTTGCTAGGTTAATATCTTTCATAACCAAATTTGGACAATGTAGTTAGTTCTTACATAGGTCAGGTATTCCCTGATTCTTAATCATGGGTATACTTGTAAAAGTGTGTTCATGTATATGCGTAGAAGAGTTGATAGAAACAGAACATTAGAGCCTTTATTATATATGACATCCAACTCATATACTATTTCTGATTTTGAGCAAAACTTTTGTTGGCTAACCCATAATTCACATGAGGTTCTTGTCAACATCATTCATGCGAAATAGGCAAGAGCCTATTTTCCTGACATCCATTGGAGTGTACTCAAAATTGATATGCAACAATTTATGTTGGTGTTATCGCTTAATCAATGCAATGTACCGATAATAACCATAATCGGGACAATTGTGACTACATTCAACATATTTTTGTTGAATGCGGTTTCGTGGGAGGTAAAATACTATAAAATTTTAAATTTTTTTACCTATACAATAACTATAAATGATAAATATTTACTTTTTAGGGAGGTTCACTAGCATACTAATCCCGTATGCAGAGGTGGTGCTTCAGAGGAAGATGCAAAACTCTGTTCGGTGGCAAGCAACAAAAATCCCGCCCGAGATACCGTCTTCGTTCCCGTGCGACATTTTCTGTGTTTTTGATTTTAAAATAACTTGTGTTGTAGATCTGAACTATCATACATGTTCATGTGGGAAATAGCGCAATTTAGGTATAACATGCAGTCATGCTATTGCAACATCATACAAAATATGCACCCTCTTCTCCCTCCATCTGAATGGGAAACACCAGACCCATTGATGTTCGTTTTATTGCCTATGTAATCGTAATAAATTATGTTTGTAATCGATTTTTGGAGTGATTAATGAAAAATATTATTATCGCCATAATATTTGTTAGATATTACAAAGATAGAAAAAGTATAATTTAGAAGTACCATAACCTTATTAAACATAAAAATAACAAAATACAAAATTTAGAAATACTGGACATCTTTTAAAATATGCCAAACATGTTCGTATTTAAAATCAACTACATTATTTTTCTGTTTGTACTCCACCTTTTCCAGATGCAAAATTACTTGTTCATCTTCATCCATTAATTCATTGTCGATCTTGTGATAATATTTTATAAAGTTCTTCACCTTTGAGTGTATGTCTAGAAACTTAGCCTTCACTTCTTCTTCAGTTCAATATTGTGCAACAGATAACTCAAAATGAAACATATTTTTCAATTGTGCCCATCGCGATCCGTACATTATATATGGCAACATGAGGACAACCAAATCGTAACACCAAGGTTCCAGGTACATACTTCTTTTGTTATTATTGTTGGATAAGGTGTCTAAGTCCATAACTATTTCTGGTATGTACTTGACCCGGTTTGACATGATCCATTTGGGTTGCATGGTGTTTATAGAGCCCATAGGATGCTCTATGGATGCTCCATGGTGTTTATAGAACCCATGGGTCATGGAAATGAAAAGTCATGACAGTTAGGGTTTACATGGTGTAACTCTAATTGTAACACACTATATAAGGATCATTAAGTTCACCAAAATCAGCCACTTAAGCAAGTGTGAGAGGGCATAGCCGATTTCAAGAAGTGTTCCATTTCTCTCTAAGTTATTCCACGTGCATTTGGTGTTGTGTGAGATATTTGAGGCATCACACTTGAGTTGCTAGGCTCACAAGGTTTTCAAGGAGTCCATACTACTACAAGGTATGTTTTCTTGGTTACTTTTATGTTTAAAAGTTCCCCATGTATGCTAGATAGGATATAAACCTTGGAAATCAAATTTGCATGTATCATAGTAAAACATATATCTAAGGTTTCTAGGGTTGCATGTACACCTTTGGAGTGTTAGAATGCTCAAAACCCTTCAGTGGTATCAGAGCCTAAGCTTGTTTATTTGATACTTGATGCAAAATAGTGAAAAAAATCGAAATTCTTGCTGTCTGCACAGAGGACTCGCCGAGTCCATGTGGGGACTCGACGATTCGAAGCGAATCTGCAACCAACTCGACGAGTCAGTTCTTGCACTCGACGAGTTGGTCAAACAGAGTGCAAATTTTTGACTTTTGCTGTTGGAAATGGACTAGAAACATTACCCTAAACTGTTTCGGTATTTTAAAACTTGTTTTAGATGGTGTAATGGTTGCTCTAATCCATTTACAATGGCTAATATCAAAATTCCATGTTTATATGTGTTCATATGTTCTTGAAATTTTGATATGAGTATTCATGTTCTTATGAGTTCTTGCAAGATCATATGAATTACGTGCTATTGATTGGTAGTTAATTCGTGATCATGATGTGTTTTCATGGAGTCCATAACTTGTCCTCAAGTTATGGATAACCAAAAGTCACTTTGTAATAAATCCATTAAAAGAGCACATAAGTTACAAAAAATGAAGAGTCTTCATTTTTAATAAACAATAACTCATAATTTATGAATTGAGAAGTTTTGTAAAGTTACAAAACTTGCCCTCAAGTTTTGGAGCATGTAAAGTCATCTAGTAAACGTTAGTTCCAACCCCTAGAATTTTAAAAGTTAAAATTCAACCCTTATACTTTATAATATTATAAGTTAATAATATATATATATATATATATATATATATATGTGTGTGTGTGTGTGTGTGTGTGTGTATAAGATCAAGTCGGTTTACCATTAGTAGGCCTCATTCACGAAGTCGGTCTATAAGGAGGGTATAAGGTTGTTTCCTATAAAATGGCAGCTTAATGGGTGTCCACTCTCACCCACCGCTTCCTTGATTGGTGAAGGGTCGTTAGCCGAACGGGTAAGACAATGACTTAAAAAATTCCCATTAAAACTATAATGATTATCATAAAGTAAGTAAATGTTTTATAAATTCCTAGTCTTAGTTACTTTAGCAAAATGTAAATAAGGTGCTAACCCATGAAATTACACTTTGCACTTTGATTAAGTCGTTAGTGGAGTGTATGTGGTTAACCGACACACTAACTTGGAGTTAACAAGGTAGGCAAAGGGTGACTTAAAGTTTTTCATAGGTCGGTGGAGCGTGTGTGGTTAACCGGCACATCGATTGAGTGGGAAACATTAAGGGCGCCAAGTAATTTGCATGGTTACTTCCCACTTTGTTTTGTGATCCTTGACATCCCAGTCATAAAACATGAAGGGAACACTCGAGATCGAAGCATGCCATTGAAAATTTCAATGAATCTCAAAAGAATCTTGGAATTTCTAAAAAAATCAATTAAAACCTAATAGTTTATGTTTCGTTTTTCATGGTGGAAATTGGTGAATCGTCATTCACCTACCTTTCAAATATGTTATAGCTTAGATTACGATATCCCTCTTCTAAGTTATAATATATTATGATTGGGTCCTAGCCTTAATATTACATTTGGGTGTTTTATTAAGGACTATCTTTATATCTAATCTAAACTTATTTTCTTCTTTTCAGATGTCTTCCAACAATGATGATTCGGGCTCAAACCCTACCGTCTCCTTCTCTCTCATGAAACTTTGTGGGAGAGTCATCTTTGATGGATCCAACTTTATGGATTGTATTAGGAATATCAGGATGGTCACTCGGTATGAGGACAAGGAATATGTCCTTGATAAGGAGCTTAAGGTACCCGAGTCGTCTGCTTCTCCTGAGGAGGTCGCTGAATGTGAGGCACATGAAAAAGATGCTACCAAAGTGGCATGCATCATGTTGGCCACTATGACAGCCGAGCTCCAAAAGTCCTATGAGGACTATTACCCTTTTGAGATGTACCAGGACTTGATGGACTGCTACCATCAGAGTGCTCGACAAGAGAGGTATGACATCATCTCCTCCATGATAACAACCGAATGAAGGATGGTGAACCTATCACCGGCCACTTGCAGAAAATGCAAAGGTATGTGGACCAGTTGCTGAAACTTAATGTGAACTTCTCCGAGGAGTTGGAAATATATATCATTTTGCACTCCTTACCCTCGTGTTATGATCTATTCCACATGACATACCACATGAACAAGGAGGAAGTTACCCTCATCAAGCTTAAAGGACTCCTAATGATCGCTGAAACTGGTCTTAAAGGTAAGTCGGTTGTTACCACTTCTCCTCCTACTCCAAACTCCGCCCCTGTCCTAGCAATTGGGAAAAATAGAGGGAAAAAGAGGAAGAATCCTTCAAAGGGTACCAAGAGTAAGACCCTTGATGGCTCCTCTTCAAGTGGAGCCAAGAAAGGTTTCGTCACTCCTTCTTCTGAACCAAAAGAGGCTGAATGTTTCTATTGCCATGAAAAGTCGCATTGGAAGTGGAACTGCCCAAAGTACCAGCAAGATGTGAAGGATGGGAAAGTCAAATCCAACCATGCAGGTATTTACACTATTCTATCTAATAACTCACCCTATTCTAACTCTTGGGGTCCTTAATACCGGTTATGATATTCATATATGTTCTGATTTGTAGGGACTAAGAAGAATTGAGAATGTGGAGCATGGAAAGATAAACTTGATCATGGGGAATAGGAAAGCTTCACCTGTCACCAAGATTGGAGTTTATTATTTGTTGCTAAGTAGTGGGTTTACATTAGATTTGAATAAATGTTGTTACTCGTCTGAAATGGCAAGAAATATTATTTCCTTTCATGCTTTGTACAAACAAGGTTTTACCTTTTCTTTTGATAATCAAGTTGGTGGAATAATTGCTTTCTTTAATAATGTTCTTTATTTTAAAGCATTACCTTGTGATGGCATGTATGAAGCTGTGTCTATTGTATATAACCTAGGAAATAATGTGTTGTGTATTGATTCTTCTAATAATAATAACTTGGATAAACCATCATTATGGCATTGTCGTCTAGGACATGTAAGCAAGAAACGCATACGCCAACTCCAAAAGGATGGAGTCTTGGAGTCATTTGACCTAAAGTCAGATGATAGTTGTGAATCATGCCTACTTGGAAAAATGACAAAGTCATCCTTTACTGGTTCTTGTGCATGGGGTGAAGTTTTGTTGGATCTAGTGCACACATATGTGCATGGACCCTTCAAAACTGCCACAAGGGATGCTAATTGTTATTATGTGACTTTTATAGATGATTATAGTAGATATGGATATGTCTACTTAATTAAGCATAAGTCAGAGAATTTTGAAAGGCTTAATGAGTTTAAACAAGAATTCAAGAATCAATTGGGTAAGAACATTAAGATGCTTCGACCCGATCGAGGTGGTGAGTATCTTAGTACAAAGTTCCTCGACTATCTTAAGTAATGTGGGATTGTCTCACAATTGAAACCTCCCAGGACACCACAGTTGAATGGTATGTATGAGAGGCGTAATCGAACCTTATTGAACATGGTTCGTTCCATGATGAGTCGAGCTTTGCTACCAATCTCATTCTGGGGGTATGCCTTAGAGACTGTTGCCCATATCCTTAATCTAGTCCCTACAAAGAAAGTTGCCAAAACTCCTCATGAGATGTGGACTGGAAAAGTTCCTAATCTAGACCACATCAAGATTTGGGGTTTGCGAGGCTTTCGTGAGGCTCGAGACTCACGATAAGCTTAAACCTCGAAGTGAGAGGTGTATTTTCATCGGCTACCCAAAAAAATCCTTTGGTTACCTCTTCTACAGACCCAATGAGAATGTGGTCTTTGTAACAAGGAGGGGCATCTTTCGAGAGAGAGAGAGAGAGAGAGAGTTCATAAGCCAAGGAAACAGAGGGGAGGCAGATTGACCTTGAAGAAATTCAAGAGTCAAGTGGTGAAGGAACTTTAAACCCTAGCAGTCAACTTAAGGAGGAAACTCATGTTGATTCAATTGACGAGTCTGTACCTCTGAGGCGTTCCACAAGGGTTAGGAATGCACCTGAGCACTACTATGGTTTTCATATTACTGCGGAAGGTGAGACACTTATCAGTGATGAGACACTGGTAAGCCTGGATGAACCTAACAACTATGCGGAAGCCATAGCAGACCCCAAGTCTGCTAAATAGAAAGAGGCAATGGACAACGAGATACAGTCCATGTATGACAATCAAGTTTGGAACTTGGTTGACAATGTTCCAGGTCGTAAGACAGTTGGGTGCAAATAGATCTTCAAGAATAATACCGACATGGATGGTAATTTACACACATATAAGGCGCGACTGGTTGCAAAGGGCTTTTCTCAAATTCCGGGAGTTGATTATGATGAGACCTTTTCACCAGTAGCAAAGATTAAGTCTATTAGGGTCCTGTTATACATTGCTGCATTTCATGATTATGAAATATGGCAAATGGATGTCAAAACCGCCTTCCTTAATGGAAGTTTGGCTGAAGATGTTTACATGTGTCAGCCATAGGGTTTTGTCAGTATAGAATACCCAAATAGAGTGTATAAGCTTGAGAAATCCATCTATGGATTGAAACAAGCAACTCGCAGATGAAATCTTTGTTTCAATGAGAAAGTCAAAGAGTTTTGGCTTTTCAAGGAGTGAAGATGAATCTTGTGTATATGTCAAGACTAGTGAGAGTATAGTTAGATTTTTGGTACTGTATGTGGATGACATACTACTCATAGGAAATGACATCCCAACCTTGCAGGAAGTGAAGTCCTGGCTTGCAAAGTGTTTCGCTATGAAAGACCTAGGAGAAGCTGCCTATATTCTAAGGATAAGGATTTTGAGAGACTGGAGTAAAAGACTAATTGGACTTAGTCAGAGTACCTACTTGGATAAGGTGCTGAAGAGGTTCAACATGCCGGATTCCAAGAAAGGAGAGTTACCTATCCAGAGTAATGCCAGATTGAGTAAGACTCAGAGCCCGAGTACCGAGGCTGAGATAGCAGAAATGAGTCGAGTACCTTATGCATCCGTTGTAGGCTCGATCATATATTCTATGACTTGTACTCGTCCTGATGTAACCTTTGCTTTGAGCATGGTTAGCAGATATCAGGGGAACCCTGGCAAGGATCACTGGACTGCGGTAAAGAACATTCTCAAGTACCTTCGGGGGACTAAGGACTGGGTCCTTACCCTCTGTGGGAGTGATGACTTGAGAGTTGTAGGGTATAGTGATCCTAGCTTCCAGACTGATATGGATAATTTTCGCTCACAGTCGGGCTGGGTCTTTACCTTAAATGGAGGAACAATTAATTGGAAAAGTTCCAAGCGGGAGACAATGGATGATTCAACTTGCAAATTAGAGTATATAGTAGCAAGCAAGGCAGCAAAAGAGGCAATATGGCTGAAGAACTTCGTTGTAGATCTTGGAGTAGTACCAGCTATAAAGGAGCCTATGGAAATTTTCCGTGATAGTGAAAGTGCAGTTGCCTTAGCGAAAGAACCAAGGGATCATGGGAGATCCAGACACATCGACAGAAAATACCATTTCATCAAACATCAAATAGAAGAAGGACTCCTCGTGGCAAAGAGGTATCATCAGATGAGAACCCTGCAGATCCCCTCAGGAAGGGACTAGGTAGGGTTAAGCATCTTCAGCATGCAAGGCGCATAGGGCTGAAGGATGATATTAGTTTTAGTAGTTAGATAGCTTTGAAATTTGTAAAGTGTAATTGACATTTAATGATGAATAAAAGGTGTCTTTATTTATGATTAAAGTGTTGCTATCTTTTGTAAATGGTTTACTATTATTTCTTTTGCATGTTTTGACTTCCAGAATATTTATGTTGTGTATTACATATTATTCAAATTCTCCACAGTCGGCCATATGTCGGAAGTAGATATGAATCAAAACTGTCATGAGGTTGGCTTGTAGCAAAGTGGTGCTACAACACTTCATGAGTACTCATAAGTTCTGAGTATTGAACTCAACCCACGCTCACTGGTATTCCTTCATGGAATTTATCTCGAGTGATCATGAGACGGTAATATCATATAAGTCTTAAAACATAGAGATATGACTTGTTGTCTATGAGTTGGTTATACATTGATCGTACGAAACCGCATTGGTAACTCGATGTTATAAAACATACTTTTGTGTGTGATTCAACAGGTAGTAGAACAAGAATATGAGTCGAAGTTTATTTGTTCCTTCTTGGAATAGAAGTGATATTTGGGCCCCTCAATGATTTTGTATTGACCTATGTACCTGGCCCGGTCAGAACTAAATTGATGTGTTCGATTAAGTTCTTTGTCAAACAAATCGGAAATCGGGAAACAAACTGCTGGACAATAAGTAAGACATTGTTCCATGTATTTGTCCGGCTGATATCTTGAACAAAGGATTATATGATCACTTATATTAAATGGCGTATCATCATCTCAGTTCTGAGAGACCTTGAAAGAACTACGATTGCTGATCGGTTCCTGAAGTCATACTTGCAGTTATAGTTATTAGACTCATCCAAGTGCGAGATTGTTGGATAAGGTGTGTACTCCATAACTATTTCTGGTATGTACTTGACCCGGTTTGGCATGTTCCATTTGGGTTGCATGGCATCATGCGTTTGGATAGACTAAAATGAGAGAAATAATACTTATGGTTTACTAATATATTATAAGTTATAATATATTAATAATATTATTTAGTTAGTATTGATCAAGAATTAATTTAGAATTAATTAAGTGATTAAAAGGTGACTAATTAAATATATGGGTTGATTGTGTAAATCATCCATAACTTGTATAGTGGGCTAATGCTTCATGGATTATCAAGTTGGGCTAAAACCCATAGCATGCTCCATGGATGCTCCATGGTGTTTATAGAACCCATGGGTCATGGAAATGAAAATTCATGACAATTTGGGTTTACATGGTGTAACCCTAATTGTAACACACTATATAAGGATCATTTTGTTCACCAAAATCGGCCACTAAGTAAGAAAGGTGAGAGCTAGCCGATTTCAAGAATTGTTCCATTTCTCTCTAAGTTATTCCAAGTGCATTTGGTGTTGTGTTAGACATTTGAGGCATCACACTTGAGGTGCTAGGCTCACAAGGTTTTCAAGGAATCCAAACTACTACAAGGTATGTTTTTTTGCTTACTTTTATGTTTAAAAGTTCCCCATGTATGCTAGATAGGATATAAACCTTGGAAATCAAATTTGCATGTATCATAGTAAAAGATAGATCCAAGGTTTCTAGGGTTTCATGTACACCTTAGGAGTGTTAGAAAGCTCAAAACCCTTCAGTTATGACATTTAAGCTCAAAATGATGGATTTTTTATGGCCACAACGCGGTGGTGATAGTACCATGACATGGCGGTCCCCGATAGAAACACACAATTTAAGTGTGTGCCATGACGTAGTAATGTATTGGCCAGGACGTGGCAATAATTTTATGCTAAACGTTAATTTTGTGATTTTGCCCCTATTTAAGGGAAGCGAGGGCTAGGTTTTGTACACCTTCAGCCTCCATCACCTCCCTTTCACCCTGAAAGAAACCCTAGCCTCCTTTCTTGTCAATTTTGAAGCTTTGTGGTGTTTTATGACCTTGAAGAAGAAGAAGGTGTTCTTGAGCATTGATCCAGCAAACAATCCTCCTCATCATCTTGTTACACACCCCATTGAACTTTGTAAGTCCTCCAACTAGTATATTTTGTGTTCAAACCTTTTAGATGTAGGTTTAGAAGTTTGTTCTTCATGTTCTTGTTGGTTTGAATGAGTGGATTCCAAAAAGTTAGCAATTTTGTGGAACCTTGAGGTCCCTTTGGGGTTATATGTTCCAGATCTAAAGTTCTATGATGTCTTTGTTCTCATGCACAAGTTTGAGTGCATTTCTTTTATGTTTTTGACCTAGTTTGGAAGAGACAAGCATTGGACATACATATTCATAAAGAACTAATTTTAATGATGCATTAGGTGTAGGAAAGCCTTCTGGAAAGTATGGATGGATGACCTTGGCGATTAAGATCTTAATGCATTAAGATGGCCAGAAGAGTTCCCACAACATGGATGATTGGCCTCTACGACGTGACAACTGACAATGTCCAAACACCACCACGATGTGGCAGAAGTTTGGTCACCGCGCGACGGCTGGTTGTGAGACATACGACTGTTAGATTTGACTTTGACCGTTTAATTTTGACCAACTTTGGGGTTTTAAGGCCATGGATTAAGGATTTACCTCTATTCGATGTATAGGTGGCTCGTAGTGTCGGTTCTTGTCTTTGTGTGAGCAATTTTGATATATGTTGGCTTACGAGGAGAGTTTTCTCACTATAATTTGTATTGCACTATGTATCCTTGTATGTAGGATGTTGGTACGTTGTAGTGATCTGTTAGATTGGTAGATCTGTAATGATAACCCGTATTGATGGCTATTGTTTGCCTTTTGTTTGTTTGTTTACATATGTCGATATATTATGGTTGAGTTGAGGCGGTTTTGCTTTATGTAGTTGGCTAAGATACCCGGGAGGTCCAGGTGTACTGTAGGCCTCGCGAGGCGGTCCAGTCAGACAGTAGGCCCAAGGGAGCGGTGCATCTATGGTAGGCCTTGTGAGGTGGTCCAGTAGAATGTACACTCAGTAGAGAGGTCTAGGTGTCCTGTAGGCCTTACGAGGCAATCCAGGCAAAAGGTAGGATCATGTGTGCCTGCATTGTATGTGTATCATTGTGTGGGATATTTTGGGGGAAGTCATGAAGATTTGACTTACAATTGTCGATTTTAATGTTTCAGGTACTTCAAAGGATTGAGGGAAGGCAAAGGCTTGATCGTACTCATCATCCTATGGATTTTTCTTGGATTAGTGTCTAAGTCCATAACTATAATTGGTATGTACTTGACCCGATTTGGCATGGTCCATTTGGGTTGCATGGCATCGGAGCAATTTGGATAGACTTTTGTGAGAAAAGGATATTTATGATTTATTAATATATTATAAGTTCTAATATATTAATATGAAATCATATTATTTAATTATTATTGATCAGTAATTAATTTGGAATTAATTTTGTGATCAAAAGACACTAATTAAATATATGGGGATTGATTGTGTAAATCATTCATTCTTATATATGTGGGCTTATGATCCGTAATTCTTCATGTTGGGCTAAACCCATGGAGTAACCCATGGATACTCCATGGAGGTTTTAACCCATGGAGCATGAAGAATATGGAAAGTCATGAGTTACATGGTGTAACCCTAATAGCCACAATATATAAAGACCCCATAGCTCAAGAAATCGGCCCTAAGGATTCATATGAGAGGGCTAGCCGATTTTGAGCATAAGAACTTTTCTCTCAAGTTATTCCAAGTTGTTGGTGGTGTTGTGTGAACCATTTGAGGTGTCACACTTAGGGCACTAGGATCTTAAGCTCTATGGAATCAAGCTACAACACAAAAGGTATGTTACTCTAACTAGTATCTTATTTGGTATATGAAAATGCATGCTAGTTATAGGTTTAATGCCTTGGAAACCATTTGCATGTATAATTATTGAAAACATAGATCCGAGGTATTTAGGGTTGTATGTGCACCATATGATTTTGTAGTATACTAAAACCCATCAGTGGTATCAGATCCAATGCGTATTTTCAATTATACTTGATGCAAATTGCTGAAAAAAGCTGAAAAAGTCGATTTTCTGGCTGTCTGGGCTGTGGACTCACCGAGTCCACTGATGGACTCGCCGACTCCATGAAGAAATTCATCCTGCTTGTCGAGTAGGTTCATACACTCGACGATTAGATTCCCCTGACAACATATTTTCGAGTTTTAAGGCTGGAATTGGACTAGAATCATTACCCTAAGCTGTTTTTGAACATATAAACCTGTTTTTGATGTGGTAATGATCATTCTAATCCAATTCAAAAGATAATTGTCAATAGATTCATGTTTTTTATTGGTTTAATGGTTGGGATAATTACATGAAAATTTGTTTGATTTGAATTATCTTGTTCTTATGAGTTAGTTTAAATTAATAGAAAAATTATGTGATAATTTATTTTCGATCCAAATTGATTTAAGAGTTGTTCATAAAATGTGTTTTTGTAACTTGTCCTCAAGTTATATGAAAAGTCTCATTTATGATTTTTAAAACTCATAAGATTTCCATAAGTTATGAAAAAAAATGAAGAGTCTCATTTTTAAATGCTTTAAAGTCTTCCATAACTTGTCCTCAAGTTATGGAACTTGAAGAGTTTTTTTTCATTAAAACTACTTTAAACTCATAAGTTATGGAATTGAAAAGTTTTTTTTTTGAAATTTTCAAAATATTCCCTCAAGTTTCTGAATTTGTAAAGTTTTCCCCCATGAATACTTTAATTCCAAGTTAAACACTTAGAATTTTAAAAGTTAAAATTCAACCCTTATACTATTATAATATTAATAGTTAATATATATATATATATATATATATATATGTGACAACCCGGAATTTTCATTTGTTCAAACTTTAAAGTCAAGCACTTAAATTAAAAGTCAATTAGATTCCTAATAATTGTTAGCCAATTTAAAGTCCGTTTGAGTGTTTTTAGTATTTATTCTTCAAACGAACGGATGAAAGGAAGTATCGTCTCGACTCTTGGAGTTGCAAAACTACACATACCACCTTAATAAGGAGTTCACGGCCAAACTTTTAGAGTTTGGGCTGTAAACTCCCTAGTGGCCGTGAACTCATGCCTTAGGCATGAGTTTACTCCCCAAACTCCTCACTTTTCACTTCCATTCTCAAGAACACCCTCTATTCTTTCTCAACTATCATCCCGTCTTTCACCCGATCTCCCGAAAATGTAAGTGTTTCTCGACTTGATTTGTTGTTATAACATAACACCTAGTGTTTATTCATCATTTCATCCATTCAATTTTGTGTTTTACTTAGATCTTCAAAACACCAAGAACACCAAGAACACACACTAGTTCTTGGATGCCAACCTTGAACCTTCCTAGAAGTGTTTAAGACCTTAAACAACAATCAAAACATGTCCCTAAGAGATTTTACAACCATGAACACATAAGAATATGGTCATTTGGCCGTAAACTCCACAAGGTGGTCTTATTATTCCCCTAATGCTTTCCTAAGGCTTGGACTTGATCATTTGATGCCCAATCATGACTTGTAAGGCCTCAAAACACAATTTGGCACTTAGTACCATGAGTTTACGACCCTAAACTCATGGGGAAATGGTCATGGGCCGTAAACTCCATAAAGGGGTGGTTCATGGGCCATAAACTCCAATGACATGTCATACAACCCTTAGGTGCAACCCTTTGGTACTTGTAGCAGTTGAATCAAAGTGTTTCCATGACCTAGGGTGTATTAAATTGATTAATTAGTTATTATTTGACTAATTAGATTACATATATGTTTATTATATGATAACTAGGACCGTTGTGTGTGTTCAAGTCCTCACTTGATACCTAACACCTTGTCCGACACTTCCGAACAAACCACTCTCTACAAGTGAGTTCATACCCCTTGAATTAACCTTTTAAATGTTTTTAAATGTTTATAAATGCTTTATAGGGGGGAATAAAAGTTGAATCATGTTTAGTTATTATATCAATCACATGTGATTAATAACTAACATGCAAATGGATTTACTATACGTTAACTGTTTTACTAAACAGATTTCTTCAAATGTTTATCTTAAACATTTTTATATGTTTAAAACTCTTTATTAAACTGTTTATTAAACACTGTTTGTTTCATTTCAAACTCCTTTACAATTGTGTTTCAAACAAAGGTTTCTTTACACTTAAACTGTTCTATCAAATAAATACTTTCAAACCGTTTTATAAACTGATATCAAGTGGATATTTTCTTAGATTTTAATCTTTTTCAAAGGTTTTACAAAGCTTCTTTTACGCTTTTATATTATCAAATGCATGCCCATATATGTATAGTTATATAAGAAATGTTTAAAGGACTTAGGAAGGTTAACTCACTCTATTTCCTTTTCCTCGTTGGGATGTGGCTATGGGGTATCAGTTATCTGTCCGAATGTCGTCTAACTATTATATATATATATATATATATATATATATATATATATATATATCATGTATACATATGTAGGCATAAAAGTTTTCCTCAGTCAGTTCAGTACCTTTGGGTAGAAAAGGCATACTTCAGGTTATACACGTACATTGTTAGTAACTATTATAGGTATAATTAGGAGATACTACTTACCATTTCAAGTACAAGGAATCACACAAGAGTCAGTTCATTCATGACTTTATACTAATGCATAGATAAGCTTACATGATTATGCTTACATATATATGCTTACATGATTACACTCACATATATACGCTTACATGATTACGCTTACATATATATGCTTACATGAGTACATTTACATAGATATGCTTAAATGAGTACGTTTACATTGATACGCTTACATGAGTACGTTTACATAGATACGCTTACATGAGTAAGTTTACATATACGATAATAGAACAGACATAACTAGGTGCTATAGCATGGAACGATTTCAGGATCTAACTATACCAATGAATCACTAACGCATTGTGATAGTTATATTGGGTATACATGATCATAGTAATGTGGAGGTTCGCGGCTTGCAATCACGCAGGTGTCGCGTGTGGGTCCCAAAATCTCTTTGATAGGGGAGCGTCTAGCCTGGGATCTAGCCATCACATTATGCCTTAACCCTCAATTAAGGGAAAAATGGTACAAAAGTAGTCACCTATTACAAATACTACAGTACTTACGAAAATTACAGAAGGATATAAAACTCCAGTCAATATATCATTAATACCTTTACTATGTGTCATATTCACATAATCGATGAGGTAGGTTAGATAATAATAATAATAGTCGTACAATCGGGTCTTGGTAGAAGGCTACTTTCAAAACAGCCGGGTCTTAGTAGAAGGCTACTTTCAAAATAGTCGGGTCTTGGTAGAAGACTACTTTCAAACCAGTTAGGTCTTGGTAAAAGATTTGTTTTAATACTAATAGGAATCATAGGAATTTCTAGGGTTTTTCAAACGTTTTCAACTACTTACAAACATTTTCATACTTATACAAACTTTTCTCCAAATGTTCAAAGTCTTTACTTTACAGTTCTACAAATCAATGACACTAAAAAACTTATGAATTCACCAGCTTTTGGCTGATACTCGCTTTCAAAATAACATGTATTCTCAGGTCACAAATAGACAGGTACGACGACCAGGTTTTGTGAAGACGGAGTAGTCAATACTCGTCTTTTATTTTGAACATTCATTATGTCGTTGTATGATATGAAAGAACACACTTGTAATTAAAATTATACTATTAATGCAATGGATGATGTTGTTGCTTGTTTACTACTTTGCATTGTTGTGATACTTTACATGACGTCCTCCGCCCCAGAACGTTTCCGCCGTTCTTGGTTTTGGGGGTATGACAATATATATATATATATATATATATATATGTATGTATGTATGTATGTATGTATAAGAACAAAGTCAATCTTACCGTTTGTAGGCCTCATTGACGAAGCCGGTCTATAAGGGGGGTATAAGGTTACTGCCTATAAAATGGTAGTTTAAAGGGTGTCCACTCTCACCCACCGCTTCCTTGACTGGTGGAGGGTCGTTAGCCGAACGGGTTTGACAGGACATTAATTCTCCCATCATTAAAAGTATAATGATAGATACTAAGTAACTAAACACTTATAAATTCCAAATCTTAGTTACTTAGGAAAATGTGAATTTCATGCTAACCCATGAAATTGCACTTTGTACCTTACCAAGTCGTTGGTGGAGTGTGTGTGGGTAACCGACACACTAACATGGACTACTAAGAGTGCAATGGGTGACTTAATGTTTATCATGGATTGGTGGAGCGTGTGTGGGTAATCGGCACATCGAATACACTACAAGAAAAAGACTATTTTACGACACGCAAACAACGACACTCATTGATTTATGTTACGCAAAAGAAAGTGGCATTAAAAAAGTGTCGTCTCTTCAAAAAATTTAAGGATTTATGTCATGCATTATTGTGTGCCCTTAAATTAGTGTCTAAATAGAAAAAAAAACACGGAGGGCACCTATAATAAAATGTGTGTCGTCTATAGATGTCGCTTTATAAATTTTAATGGAACGCACGTTCCATTGGGGGAAAATGAAATCCTAAAAAATTAAAACCCCGCATCTCTTTCTTCTTTCCCTCTTGCCCTAATTATCGACGCTCCTTCCTTTCCCTCTTGTCTCTCTCGGTCGCTACCTAGGGTTTTTATTGAAAGCTTGAATCGATCGACTGAGCTAACCAAAGGTCAAGCGAACCGGGAAAGGGTTTTCAGTGAAATCTACTCTTACTCTTTGAAATCGGATCCAATCCTACCTTCGCCCCATCCTTCTTGTCTCTATCAGTTGCTACCTTGGGTTTTTCGTGAAAGCTTGAATCGATCGATTAGGGTAACTAAAGGGTAAGCGAACCGGGAAAGGGAAGCAATAAATCCAACACTCACTCTCAAATCGATTCTACTGGACAAGGTTTCAATTTGGGTCTCTCTACATTCTCATCGATTCTACTTTAATTCAAGCTTACATCGGTTTTTTTGGTATCCAGTAACCGAAGCTTAAATTCTCATCGATTCCACTTTCTCTCTCTAAACAAAATATCTCATATTCTCTAAAAGCCCTAAACTAGCCACCGTCGGCTATCACCTCCACCATCGTTGACATCGTCCTACTTCCCAAATGGTCTCTGTGTGTGTGTGTGTGTGCACAGCAAGACTGAACAGAAAATGGCAAAGAAAAGAACAAACAAGCAGAAAGAGAGAGAATAGAGTTAAGACTGAGGGGAGGATGCATCGAATTTGAATGTATTGTTGTTAAGCTTATGGAAGGGGGGATAATTGCGAAAAAGCAGCAGGAGCTGAGAAGATGCTTCCTATTATTCTGGATTCTGTCCATTTTAGTGGTGGAACATTACTGTTGCTTATATATGGTGACAATGCGCCCAAGTAAATCTGAGGATGTGAATGCCCTTCTGTTAGTCGTAAGTATTAAGCTTATGTGGTTTTTTTGGGTATGTTCATGTTATTCTGAATGGCACGCCAGCGAACGGAACCAATTAATTTTACCCTTCACAATTGATTGATGTTGGTTGTTTATGTCACCAAAACCTAATGCAATGTTTTCCCTGAGGAAAAAGTGAACTTTTTTCAGGTTTTCCCTGAGGAAAAAGTCAAAAGATAAGGATGGTGAATTTGAGACTTTGGAAGTTGTTGTTTATGACTATTTTGTGAATTATCGGAAAAACGAATTGTAGTATTTGGGTGAACTTCCATGTGTGAATGTTGGGAAGCCTAAAAGGCCAACTTTCTTCCCCTTTGAGGTACAACACAATGGGGATCTATCTCTATGTGGGCCCATAATTGTCATATTCTTCTAATGGTTGTTCTTAGTCTTACTATGTGTGGTGATTTGTTGTAGCTGTGTTCATTGGTCTCTTTGCAGCGCTATACAAAAGCACTCAACACAATGCAAAGATCCTCTTTGGTGGAGAAATTCAGACAAAAGCCTCAAGAAAGAATGAGGGTTTTAAGCGATGTACATACACTTATTAAACTTCATGTGGTTTTTATTTATTACTTTTAAGAACAAGATTCTGAATTTTTGCTTTGTGTATTTTTAGGCACTAACACTCAATAAGTATGATGAGGAACCTTTGTTGAAATCATGTGGGATTTCAATAAACAACAATTTCACACAAGTGGAAGGCCGTGCTTTGGCGGCCCCAAAGGTACTGTTTTTTTTTTTTTGGATTTGATGGATTATTATTCTGGTATTGTTTTTACCATGATACAGTTGAAAGTGGGTAATGGAGAAGATTTCTTCTTGAGAAATAGTCGCTGGATTTTTAACAATAAAGTATTTTCTTCTATTCTTTTCAATTGTTGTATCAATCTTTTACTTAAAACCAACATTATTTTATGAAAAAAAAATGTTTTGATAATTGATACGATGATATAGAAACTTGTGGGCCCGACGAGAATCAGACGATAGGTTGTTGTGAACTTCTCTGCTCGTTGCAACATTCAGAGCTTAGTGAAGCATTTAATAAAATATGGAGGGTTGAAGGGAATTGTATGTTCTCATTATTATTTTTAATCTTTTTGTAGACATAATATGTATTCTAGTAACTAAGTTGGTGTTGAATCCAATGTGTAGAAAATTGATGAGCCTTTTGATGCGTTTGAGGAGAGCCCACAAAATAGGAGGGCCCCACCTCTTGTTAGGGTAGAGGAAATGTTTGAAATTATAATGTCCAAGCTTCCTGCTACCCCGTAGTTTCTACTCTGTTTGTTACCTGAAAGAACGAACTCTGATCTTTATGGTGATTAATCAACTTTAATCTTTTATTTTTTATTTTTGGAAATTTAATCTATCTATATGTTGATGAAATGTGTTTTGGTTGGTAGGTCCTTGGAAGAAGAAGAATCTGGTTGATTTTGGTATTGTGACCCAATGCATACCTCCTATGAGAGTCAATGATTAGTACCCAACAAATGTCCTGCTTAAGATCAATGCTAAGGTGAATAGACTTGAAACAAAAAGAACAGGTCAAATGCTAGAAATAGCAATTGATTTGTGTATTATAGCACTGAAAAATCGATATTATTAGGGAATGCATTTATTTATTTCCAATAAGCAATGTGTATGTTGTTTGATTGGTAGTTATTGATATGTCATTTCCTGCTTTGGATGTAGCTAACCATAATTGTTTCCCGAATCTTCATGGACAACTTGATGTGATAGGGTTGGCTTTTCAAATATCTGATGCACCATCTTCATTTTCTATATGTCCCGTTTTTACTACAATTTCATCATAATTACCTTTGCTTGATAAGCATCCCCCTCCCCTTTTGTAGGATATATCTGCAAGCTTGTGTTTTCGGGCTCAACGAATATTTTTACACAATGCAAAAGGTTGGTTTGGCAAGGTTCCTCTAGAAGCTTTTGGAGATTTCGGAATTGAACTAGAGGAAGGAGAATATCACCTTATGTGTCAGGTTCCTCCTGTGAAATTAAATGTCGTGATGAAAGTTTTTAAAATGAAACCTCTATTGTTTCTGATATGTATGTTCCTTTTAAGTAAGCTAATACTAATCTACAGATTTCCAAATGTGTGGTTTGGTTTTAACTTCTTATCTTTGTGGTTGCAGTTGGCAGGATCAGTGACAGCTGTTTTCAACTGTCAAGGTCCTTTGGATGCTCCAGTATTTGTGGGAAGTGGGCTGGTTTCAAGAAAGTTATCTAGTTCGGTTGCTGGTGTTACTACATCACCTGCTTATGAGGCAATCATGTAGAATGAAGAGGCTGGTGCAGTGCCAACATTTGATAGGGTTCCATTTTCTTATGTATCGACCAATTTTACTTTCAATAATAATAATTATGTAAGTTTCTCGTACTTTTTCTTGTTAAATCATTGAATTAAAAATCATGTTTCATAGAGAACATGGAATAAACATTTTACAGGTTGCATATTTATATGGAATTAGAGCAAATCTTGTAGATGGTGGCGAGATTCGCGGGACAGGAAATGCATGGTTTTGTCCAGAGGTACTTATCGCTTGTTGATAATGCATCATCTTCTCTATCTTAGCATGTAATGTATTTCATATTGTTTCACCTAATTTAAGACAGTTTTGTCATCGTTTATGGCTTCATATCATTAATTTTATCGTCAACTTCTCTTATTCATTGACACTGGTGGAAAATGAAATTTTGTATTGGCTCCATGATCTAATCTTGGATTTTCTATTTATTTACATGACAAGGAAGATGACACAACAATGGATGTGAACTTTTCTGGGAATCTATGCTTCGATAAAATCATGGATCAATATGTTCCTTGTTCATTGCTCAAACCGTAAGACTTCATCCACATCTAATTTATTTCTCTTTAAGAAGAAAGTAACTCAAGAAACAAACATCTATCTAATTCGATTATCGTTTTTTTCTTATGTCGTAGGAGATTCGATATTAAGTGGACTGCACCAAAAGCCATGGTATACATTGGCATGTTATTCAGATGGTTTGCATGGCGTGTTGAAGATCATGAGCTTCACAACTTAAATTTCCTCCACATTGGCTCTCCCAAGACCTGGTATGCGGTCCCTGGGGATTTTGCATTCACATTTGAGGAAGTAATCCGTTCAAAGGATTATGGTGGAGGTGTAGATCGGTTAGGTATGTAAAATGATTAGTCTTGATTATATCATTGCAATGCATATAAAAAGATCTGCTATAATATATGCATCTCTCACCTTCTTAAACCACTTCTAAGACAAAAAACGAACTTATATAATGACTATCTGTCAACATGGAATGTCTAGGGCTTCAAATTACTTCTTTAGAAATTCATAAAGCTCCTGCCATTTTTGTTTAACAGCTTCTCTAACACTCTTGGGCGAAAAGACTACCCTTCTATCACCTGGAACTGTTGTTGCATCTGGCATTCCATGTTGCAGGAGTGTTATTTCTTTGTTCAAAATCCATGCTTTTATGCCTTGTATTTCACATTGTCAACTTCCTTTGGAAAATCTCAAACTAATTGTGTAAAACATATTGAGATTTAGGACATTCTACTGAAAATTTCTTCTGTTTCCTGCTTGCAGGTTAGTTAGAACCCTGGTGAATTTGTAGTGACCTTTCCAAGGGCTTACCACATAGGATTCAGCCATGGTGATGTTTTGCAGATATATATATATATATATATATATATATATATATATATATATATATTGTGGTTGGATATATTTATACTTTTATAGACTCTAATATCAAACCATTGCCTTTAAAGGTTTCAATTATGGGGAAGCTGCTAATTTTGGAACCCCAAAGTAGCTTTCAGTAGCTAAAGAGGCTACAGTATGCTGAGCTGCCATGAATTTTCTTCATGTGCTTTCACATCAATAGCTGCTATACCTAGTGACCATGTCATTTATTCCAAGGTGAGCTAGAAAATTTTCTAAGTCTTTTGACATATGAAGCTAGAAAGAGTTATTCCAAATATATCAGGAGGGGAAAGTTGGTAATATTGTTTAAATGTATTTTAATGGCAGGGTGCCTAGGTCCTTGTTACCAGGGATAAGAAGCTCTCATTTAAAAGATCATCAGAAAGAAGAACGTGAGCTTTTGGTGAAGAAGAAATTCAGTTCTTCATCATTATATCGCATGAAAGCATCACCACCAGTTCTTCATCCATTGCTTTTGAGTTGGTTACAGAAGTTCAAACATCTTACCCTCACGAAAATTGGCAAAATATAAGAGAGTTTGATGCCACGCCTGCTATAATTATTGAAGGAGTGGAGTTCGATTTACGTATGAGGGGCTTTGAATTTTTCATAATGATATCATGATTTTGTTATAGGTAACATGTCGATTACATGGAGTTATACTTGAAGAAAGTACCCCACAGGAGCTTCAGGTATTAGTTAAAATATTTACATCATTTTATAAATTTAGCCACTGATATATATATATATATATATATATATATATATATATATATATATATATATATATATAAAGTTATAACAATACTTTAATCATTTAAGTTTTTATTGTTTTTTTTAACCAAAATCAAGCAATATATATATATATATATATATATATATATATTATAAGTTATAAATATACTTTAATCATTTGAGTTTTCATTGTTTTTTTAAACAGAATCAAACAACTATGAGATCATCTGTTTTGGATGTTCTTTTGGAGATAACAAAATTCTGTGACCTTTATCTCATGGAAACAGTCTTAGATGATGAAAGTGAGGTATTGTGGGTCGCATTTAAATACCAGTCAAGAATAATCATAAATTTGGTAATTATTAAGTTTTTGTTATCTTGTTGGCTAATTGATACTATTATTTGTTGCAGAAAAGGTTTTAACTGCATTAGAAAATGCTGGGATTTTTACATCGGGTGGTTTGGTTGAAGACAAGGTAAAAAGTAAAACTAACATTCCTTGTTTGATATGTATATGTGCTTGTGTGTAGGTTGGTGTCAAAAAACTTGCAGATGTTCATTTTTCCCTCATTAGACCACTCACATTTAGTACAGGTATTTGCAAATAACATTCCTTGTTTGATTCTTCTATTAATTATATTAGCATATTAAATTTTTGACTTTTATTTGATCAGATCACAAGAATTATCAGAGCAGGGGTTCATTAGTCTTAAAGAATTATGAAAGGCATGATGCACCTCTACTTAGTTGGAATTTGATGTTAATCATCTTTTTGTATATCTTTTTAGTATGTATAGCATTACTTTGTAGAAGGTGTCCATTGATACACAATGTAGTATTAGGGAAAACCTCTTAATAACAATATACACTTAGATCCCTTAATATCAATGTATTACAATTTTTTGACATGATATTGGATGAATTAATTGATTGTTTTGGTATATATTTGTTTACATATTTTTGTATTATGCGTAAATGAGTATCGGAAAGACGCGTCGTAAATGCATATCGTAAATGGTTATTGAAGTTTATGACACGAAAATGTGTGTCATCTTCATTTATGACGGGGGCTTCCTTGATACGCATTGCGTGTCATAAACACGCTCGTTGTAAGGTTACGTCACACAAATGCGTGTCGTCTTCCTTTATGATAGAGCCTTCCTTGATACACATTGCGTGTTATAACCGCGCGTCGTAAATGCGTGTCATAAATTCGCGTTGTAAATAGACGACGTGAAAAAGCGTGTCATCTCTCGTTATGACAGGGCCTTCCTTGGCAAACATTTGTGCATCGTCTGAGCGTTTTGCGACACACATTGCACGTCGTAAAAGGCTGTTTTTCTAGTAGTGTTAGGTGATAAAAAATTAAGGGTACCAATTTAATTTGCATGGTTATTCACACCTTGTTTGTGATCCTCGGCATCCCAGTCACAAACTTAAGAGGGCACAATCGAGATTTAAACATGCCATTGAAAAGTTCAATGAATCTAAAAGGATCTAGGAGTTTCAATTCACTGAAGACCTAAAATTCTTTTTCGTTTTTCGTGGTGGAAATTGGTAAATTGTTATTTACCTACCTTCAAATATTTTATAGCTTGGATTACGACATCCCTCTTCCAAGTTATAAAATATTGTGTTGGGTCCTAGCCTTAATATTTCATATTGGGTGTTATATTAAGGACTTAAATCGACTAACTTGAATTTCTCCCATTTTCTAGTTCAGAAAACTATGATCTCCCCAAATCCTCTGGAACAAGCTTTCCCAATGAAGATGATGTCCCGTGAATGGATCATGGAAATCATACTTCTCTTCCTCCACGTCCTCCAATAATTCTCCCTAACCGATAAGCTTAAAGACTTGAAAAATTCAAGGTCACTCAATCCCTATTGGCAAGCAAAGTCTATATGCTCTCACATCTTGGAGATGAAGTCACATATTGACAAGTCGGGAGAGTTGGGTGTCAAAGTCTTGAGGAAGTTGGTTGTTGACTAGGTTCTTCAATCGCTTCCTAAGTCACATAGTGATTTCTTTAAGGAATACTATGTAGCAGACTGTGACATGACCCTTATTGATCATACCTATTTGCTTGTTGCTACTGAATCATCAATGATTTTGAGCACTGGTAAAGCAAATTTGATTGGAAGATCTACTTCCCAAACTTCCATGGACATTGACAATGGTAACATTAGAAATCGAGAAAAGCTTTCTCTTCCCAATGGAAAGGGATCGACCATAGTCAACTCGTTTGACCAAATGGTAAAGAGAAAGGCTAAGTCTGAGATAGTCCCATGTACCTTTCCCAAAGAGGCCATATGTTCCTATTGCCAAAGGATGGGGCATTGGTTGCAAAGCTGCCCAATTTACCTGAAAGATCATAAGGATGGTAAAGTCGAAAAGTTTGACTCTACTTTGGGTAAAGTCCACTATCTAACTCTATTAAGTTCCTATTTGGAGATTCTTATTACATGATGTGACTATGTCGCATTTTGATGTTTTAAGAGTCAAAGAAAAGAGAGGAAGGTTAAAGGAAGAATATGCTGATTCTAATCACGATGATGGATTTTGATCGCATGGTTCGATGATCAGAATTTTGAGCTGTTGCTTAAGAGTTGTGATAGATTGCCTAGGAATAAATAACAACATTGTTTTCATATGCATTTGAATTGTAAGGATAAGTTTTTCCGCAAGTTTTAAAATAAAAGAAAAGTTTTAATTTTATTTGTTTTAAATATTCTTACAAAGGCATTTGTGAAAAATTGTTGTTTATATGATTTCATTGATAGCAACAATGGAAAATGGATTTGGTTCTTTCATTTATGGTAGTGTCATGATTTACCAAATAAGAAAAGAATCTCATCACCCAAGTTTCAGTTGGATAGAAACTTGGAATCGTGCAACTTGTAATTTATGATGAATAAGAATGTTCATCTTTGGAAAATTAAGACTAATTCCTTTTTCACATGTTCGTGTGAATCAAGTGAAGGACTATAGGATCAGGTACACTTGGTTGTGCCTGATCAGGTCCACCACAAAGATCGATAAGGCTATTCGTCATGATTTACTAAAGTTTAGTAAATATAGTTATGCTTAAAATTTTAAGTATAATTCTTAAACATTGGAAAATTTTTCAATGTATGGCAGGACAAATGAGAAGAATCAAATCGGACAGAAAGATAAAAGTTTCTCCAGTTTGAAAAGATGGGAGAGTACTTGAGTATATTGTTTTATGATTATCTTAGTGATTAGGAAAACATATCACAATTGATTCTCTAAGGAAATCTTAGTGCATTTGTTTGACTAAGAAGAGGAATCATGAATTGTTGAATTGGTTAAATGAAAAGATAAATCATACTTCGGTCCAAAATTGAGTCTTAGAGTGATAGTCCAAGATTGTAACTTGAGTGACATAATCTGAAGGTTTTTAACACTTGTCAAATGTAGAGTAAAATGTTTTCTTACTCTTGTACATTTGAAATTGGTAAGTTGTGATGTTTTAGATAGAACAAAGATCAACTAAGACCAATTGTGTGAAGTGTTTATCTTGATAAGTATCCGCACAAACTCTTGAATATTTGATTTGTCAAGGAATGGTTCTTGACAAGAGAATCTTATATGTCAAAAGGTCAGTGGGGGTTTTAAAGATCTTGAAAAAGTTTCAAGAACTAATCAAGAATAAAACCTGTTGTTTATCACTAGCACACGACTTGAGGTTTTGTAACCTATCATGTTGACATATTCCTATTTCTGTGCCCATTCCAGTGAAAGTTGACTATGCATGTGAGTTCTATGAGTTCTCATTTGTTTGTATAACTACTTGGAAGCAATGGTAGGCACTTGTGCTGCCAGGTAGCAAGAAGTTAAGATTAAACAAGTTCAGTCCATACGCTATAGGTTTGTCACTAACCTTGTCTTGTGATTATGGTTATGACAAATTTACATGGATAGGAACACATACACCATAAAATCTAAGTGTCATAAGGTTTCTCTTCGATTCATGAAAATGATAGTGAGGAAACACTTTCACTAAGTAGATAGCAATTGTGATATTTTCATTCTCAAAGTCGTTAGTGGAGCATGTGTGGTTAATCGACAAACTAACATGGACTTGTGAGAAATGGAAAAGGTCTAAATAATTGAGACTATGATTACAACATCCCTTTTCATAGTTCTACAAATTGTTTAGAAACACATATTAGCTATCTAAGGAAATCTGTATGATTTTGATAAAGTTTTATCAAAGCATCTTGTATCTGAAATCTGAACTTTGGTAAGAAAGTCAATAAAGTATTGATTAGAAGTCCAGTTGATTTCTGGATACATGTCAAAGCTAGTGGGAGCATAAGTGTTATGCTAATAATTATCATGTTAGTAGGAGCATGATTATTATGTTAAGTGTTACAAGTTAGCAATGTTATTTATAGAAAACAAAATTTTCAATTAGGAAAAGTTGTTTTGCTATAATTAAGGGAGAGGAAATTCTACTTCATTTCAATTTTAAAAGCTTGGTTTGAGTTTTGAATTTTAAAAGCTTGGAATGAGATTTTAAGCATCTTTAGTCAATGATATATATATATATATATATATATATATATATATATATATTGCGTTCTCAAAATTCGATTATGATTACGACATCCCTCTTCATAGTCGAATTATGAAAACATGGCAAATAAAAAATATTGTTGCAAAAGACTAGTCTAGGATCATGTCTTTATGTGAGACATCATGAATCATGTCCCATATGCTTCAGATATAGGATTGATTACATGTGCTATAATTTTATGCTTCCTAAATTTTCCAAATGCCTAGGGCATTAAGAGGGGAAAATGTCTAGAATTGGATATGACTGAAATGATTAAGCAATTGTCGAGGACAATCTGAGGCTTACCAAAGATTGGTTGCTCATGGACAACTGGAAGTATAGTGTTAATTTTGAAAGGACTGTACTGATAAATTCTGAAAAGATGCAACTCTAGTTCAGAAGTGATAGTCAAAATGGGAATGTGGAAATGTTTCCATAAGAGGAAGTTATTCTTCAAATCTGTGAAAGATTAGAAAAACTTAATGCAAGAAGGATGTTCAAAGGAATGTACTTTGAATTTGAGACTTTGTTTCCATGGAATTGATCTCTATTGGAATACTTTGTAATGTCTGTTGTCAAGTCTTTGTGACTTTTGTGCATAGTCATTACAAGAGGATCAATGCATATAAGTTTAGAATCTAACAGATTTCGGTAAATGGTAGGAATTTGGAATTCTTACATTTATGATAAGGATTTGGGATTGTGAAATGAGAATCATTGGAATCATGGTCAATTGGTCTATTTCACAAAGGAAGGATCATAGACAAACATAGTGTGCATACTTGGAATATGGCATAACTATTGTTTGGATAAACATAGTGTGCATGCTTGGAGCATGGTATGACTATTGTTTTAATTCAAGTATTAGGTTGATAAATAGAAACATTATATAATGAATAATGTGTAATCAATATGGTGTTTAAATAAAAAGTGTTTTATTTACTCTCAAAGGTGCTTGGGGCCATATAGGATTAGTATTATTCTTGTGTTTCACTTTACATGTTTTGACTTCCCAAATAACTAGGTTATTCAAACTCTCCATAGTCAATCATACTTTGGAAGTAGGTATGAGGCAAGACTATCATGAATGGGTCTGTAGTTTGTCTAGGTGGCCTAGACATAGCTGCAATATTCATGAGTGCTCCTGGAATGAGATTCAAGCATTGGGTTAAACCCACACTCATTTGACTCACTTAATGGATTTTATCACAAGTGACCATGAGACGATAATATCTTATATTCTTCAAACCAAGAGATATGAGTTGTAGTCTACAAGTCGGTTACACATTGATTATGTGAAAATGCATCGGTAACTTGGTGTTATAAAACATATTTTTGTGAGTGATTTGATAAGTATATAGAGCAAGCATATGAGTCGAAGTTTATCCATTCCTTTTACCCATGGAGGGATAAAAGCGATATCTGTGGGACCCTTGATGATTTAGTGAGGACAAACATAAGTGCTCGGTCGGGCCTGGACTGATTTGATTTGTTCAATTAGTCAGTCGTCATAAATCGGAAATCAAGAAACAAATAAAATGGAAAGAGAGAATGATTGTAATCCATGTCTCAGTCCATATGATATCTAGAATGGATGAATATATGATCCCTTATCTAATAGACGCGTCATTGATTTATTCAGAGTTTGACTGCGGCTTTTAAGAGCTATGATTCCTAGTCGGGATCTTGGCGTCATACACAATAATAATTTTAGACTTATCCAAGTGGAAGACTGTTCGATTAGTGTCTAAGTCCATAACTATAATTGGTATGTACTTGACCCGATTTGTCATGGTCTATTTGGATTGCATCGCATCAGAACGATTTGGATAGACTTTTGTGAGAAAAAGATATTTATGATTTATTAATATATTATAAGTTCTAATATATTAATATGAAACCATATTATCTGATTAGTATTGATAAGGAATTAAGTTGGAATGAATTTTGTGATCAAAAGACACTAATTAAATATATGGGGATTGATTGTGTAAATCATTCATTCTTATATATGTGGGCTTATGATCTATAGTTCTTCATGTTAAGCTAAACCCATGGAGTAACCCATGGATACTCCATGGAGGTTTTAACCCACGGAGCATGAAGAATATGGAAAGTCATGAGTTACATGGTGTAACCCTAATAGCCACAATATATAAAGACCCCATAGCTCAAGAAATCGGCCCTAAGGATTCATATGAGACGGCTAGCCGATTTTGAGCATAAGAACTTTTCTCTCAAGTTATTACAAGTTGTTGGTGATGTTGTGTGAACCATTTGAGGTGTCACACTTGGGGCACTAGGATCTTAAGATCCATGGAATCAAGCTACAACACAAAAGGTATGTTACTCTAACTAGTATCTTATTTGGTATATGAAAATGCATGCTAGTTGTAGGTTTAATGCCTTGGAAACCATTTGCATGTATAATTATTGAAAACATAGATCTGAGGTATTTAGGGTTGTATGTGCACCATATGATTTTGTAGTATACTAAACCCATCATTTTTTTGTTAAGAGATGTTATTTGATACTCTGATTTTATTATCATGATTCAGAATAATGTTGATTGACTTATGCTTTTTATTAAAATGGCCTTAAGGATCAAAAACAAATTACTATGGTTTTTGGGATGTTACAAGTTGGTATCAGAGTCCTGGTTTGAGGGATTTGGATGAACACTTGTGTAATTTTAGATTCAAACTATGGATCAACAAAAATATTTTTCATAAATAATTTCTAAATAACTAAAGGAGAGGATGCGATGTGTACAACCAGCCGCAGCTTTACGAATTTCATGTTAGAACTGCATGATAGCTTATAGGGTAGGGATCTTTAGGAATTTCATGATATAATTGACTGATTTATGATGTTTGATAGCCTAGGGGAATTTGTTTTATGCTATATGAAACATACATTATTACGGTAATTGTTTAGTGTATACATCCTGATTTTACATAACTAATATTTTATAGCCCGAGAATGTTTGATTTTGCCTAATTTTATGTTCCATTTTTGGTTGCGGGCTTGGGGTAGAATCAATTATTTGACTTTCTATCCAATCCAATGTTATGTACAATTAGCATACACATGGTGACTATAGAGTTAGTGAAGGTTTCATTAGTTGGGTGTGGTTGTTAGTGGGCCAACAAAAGTAAGGAATTGATAGTTACTCTTGAGAGAGTGAGGATAGGATATATGTGTTTCCTAGTTTCTTTGGGCCTAGTGGCCCATGAAATTCATGGCCTTCCTCTGAGAAAAATACAGGTAGGTGTGAAAGGTAGTATGGGTCCGTAGTACTGGAAGCACATGACCCGTACCCATATCAAGGAAGTCATGAGTTCCGAGGGATGAGTGGGAAAGTAGTGATGTGTTAGGTATCATGTGAATTTTCTGAATTGTTTCAGTTTAATTTTAGTATGGTGACTACGAGAGGTTCAAGATCAAGTGCTGATGGCCTGGAGAGGCCAGTTTTGGGTGACGATGAGATCCGTGTGTTGATCACTACTCATGTGGCTTTGGTAGTCAGGGAGGTGATCCCGAAGGTGTTTGGGTCTGTCAAGACCACCTTAATCGTGATGTTTGATGAGATTTATCCTACCGTCACCGAGGCTGCTTCCGCCGAAACCATTCCAACCATCACAACTACAAGACTTCAGGGAGGACGATCCATGTAGTACTGGGAGTTCAACAATAGGAGGTCCCCAGAGTTTGACGGGGTCAAGGATCCGATTGTTGTTGTATGATGGATATCTGATGTTGAAGGGTATTTTTATATGTGTTCATGTTCGGAGAACAAGAAGGTGAAGTTTGTGTTGAACCTTCTTCACCTGGGGGCGAAGGAATGGTGGAAGTTTGCTACTTAGAGTCTTTCTATTGCGGATCGGGCCGCAGTAGCATGGGAGCTGTTCACTGAGAGATGTAAGACTAAGAGTATCTATCACTAAAGTAGACGACATAGTTGGTGACGGAGATCACCAAGTTGTTTATTGAGAGAGCCCTCTTTTGCCCCGAGTATGTTGCTTTAGAGTAGGTTCAGATGCACGATACTTAAGCATGCTCAAGAGTAAGATTCAGAAGTTTGTATTGACCCAACAATATCACTCCCTTTTAGAGCTGCAATCATTTTCCTAGAGGAGAGAGAGATTGAAATTGAGTTACAAGCAAAGGAGAGGAGGCAAGCCCCAATTCAGACTCAACCTATAGCTAAGCGGTTCAAGCCTGTTGATTCCCGAATCAGAAAACAGAGAGGTTGTACTTATGACAAGCGCGGGAATGTGCATGATGATGTTTGTCATTCAACGACCGGGTACCACAAATGTGGTAAGGAGGGCCATTTTGCCAAAGATCATCATCAACAGCAACGGTAAACCGTGCATTAGGGCGCTCGAGTTTGTTCTCATTGTGATTAGGTTGGCTATGTAAAGGCTAACTGTCCATTGCTTGTTGCTAGGCCTATGCAGGCTCTGAATCCTACTACTCTTCAAATCACGAATGGCCGTTAGGGGATAGCTTAGGCCCCGAAGGCCAGGGTTTGTGCGCTTCAGCTGACTATAGAGGAGGACAGGGCGGCGCCTAACATCGTTAATGATATGTATTCATTAATAATTATGTCAAGTTAATTTATGGATGATTATATTTATGTTTCTAATAGGTACTTTCTTAGAGAATTCATTGACTGCTATTGTGCTTTTCAACTCGAGTGCGATTCAGTCATTTGTGTCTCGTTCATTCAGTTGGGATTTTGATATGACCCTTAGGGAATTATAATGAGTTGGAATGTCCGTTGCGAGTTTCCGTTGATGATGAACACAAGGTTTCTGCTTTTAGGATTTTCCATGGTTTTACTTTGGAGATATTTGGGGTGCATTACCCGATTGACCTGATTCCCATCACCATAGTATATGTGTGCATGATCGTAGCAATGGATTGGATGATCAGATTTCGAGATATGATTGATTATGAGAAGCAGCTTCTGGTGGTTTGACCAGAAGTCAACACTCAAGTCAACAGTCCATGTTGACTAAACTCGTCTAGTGGATTTATGCGACTTGTCGAGTTCCTTTTGTTCTTTGAAAACCGGGAAAGTTCGAGTTAACTCGCCGAGTTGTCTCGCCAACTCGTCGAGCTTGCACAATATCTAGAATATCGGGTAAAACCCTAACCAAATCGTCGAGTTCCTTCAGCCCTTTTCTCATTCAGACGCTTTTAAGCGAACCCAAGGCTCCAAACTATAGATCTATTCTTCTAGTGCTAAGATACCACATAAAGCTGCAAGCTTTACATCCATGCATGGCATCTGGGGGGCTAATCTTGCCAAAACAAGGCTCAAAAAGGGGTTTAAGGCATGGAAGTTGGCCAAAGCTTGATAAAGCTTGATTCCTTAGGCCTAAGGGCCTAATAGTGTCCAGATCCAAAGTCTTAGCTTCAAAGTAAGCTCAAAACCATAAATGAGTCAAGAAGAAGCTAGAAATGGCCATAAACTCTCTAATGGAGAGATCTAACAAACAAGTGATCAAGGTAGTGACTTTTTACCTTCAAATGGTTGCTATAACTGAATGGATGCCAGATCTATGGACTCCTTCTCGTTCCAAGCTCTTAGATCTTCGAGTTTCTCCAAAGAATGCACCAAAACACACACTCTTAGCTTTACACACTCTCAAAAATAAGGTAGCTCGATTAGGGTTTGTCTATGGGTGATTAGGTGATAAAGGAGGTGGGGTAGAGGACTTAATGTCCTTTAAATAGGTTGCAAACCCTAAAAATTAGGGTTTTCACAATCAGCTCCAATTCGTCGAGTTGAGTCCACCAGCTCGTAGAGTGGGTTCTAAAGCTCATGCGGCTATCTCAGTCCCTACTCGACGAGTTGGGGCGTCCAACTCGTCGAGCTGACCTATCAATACGAATATAAAATAGTTTAAATACATACCTGGGATTTGAGATGCTACAATTCTCCTCCACTAGAATCATACTTCGTCCTCGAAGTCATTTTCTGGAAACAACTCTTGGTACTGCTCGAGCATCTCAGACTCCGACTCCCAAGTCCACTCAGATACCTTCCGGTACTGCCACTGAACTTTAACCAAGGGCACCTCCTTCTTTCTCAAGATCTTCACTTTCTTTTCCAGTATCGCCACTAACTTCTGAATGTAGTTCATGCGATCATTGACCTGAATATCCTCTAAAGGGACCACTGCCGTCTTGTCAGCTACACACTTCCTCGGCTGCGATACATGGAAGGTGTCATGAATCTGGCTCAACTCATCAGGCAACTCTAACCAATAAGATACCTTACTTACCATGGGGATACCTTCAGGGACCAACTTTCCCTACTTCTTGAATCGGATCACCCCTTTCCATGGGGATACCTTCAGGAGGACAAAATCGCCGATCTGGAACTCTAGCTCGGAAGGCCTCTGATCTGTGTAACTCTTTTGATGACTCTGGGTCGTCAAAAACCTCTGTCTAACCTGCTGGATTTGCTCTGTCATCTTGAGCAACATCTCAGTGCTCCACATCACTCTCTGCCCGACATCCCCCCAACAGATGTGAGTCTGACACCTCCTCCCGTATAAAAGCTTAAAGTGAGGCATCCCAATACTGGAGTGATGGCTGTTGTTGTATGAAAACTTAGCCAAGGGAAGGTAGGAATCTTAACTCGCACCAAAGTCCATAACACATGCACGTAGCATGTCCGCGAGCGTCTGAATTGTCCACTCACTCTGCTCGTCTGTCTTCGGGTGATATGCAGTGCTGAAATGTAGTCGGGTACCCAATTCCTCATGAAATTTCTTCCATAACCTGGAAGTAAAAAGCACATCATGATCTGACAGTATAGATGTTTCCACCCCATGCCGTGCCACAACCTCTCGAACGTAGACCTCGGGCAATTTCTCCATAGAAGAGCTCTCACTTATAGCCAGGAAGTGATCACTCTTCGTCAACCGATCTACAATCACCCAGATCGCATCGACACCCCTCGCAGTCCTTTGTAATTTGGTGATAAAATCCATAGAAATCTACTCCCATTTCCATAGGGGAATCTCCAAAGGCTGCAATTGTCCATGGGGGCGCTGGTGCTCTGCCTTGACCCGACAATAGGTCAAACATCTCTCGACTACCCATGCCATATCTCTCTTCATGCAGATCCACCAATAATCCTTTTTCAAGTCCAAATACATCTTAGTGGCCCTAGGATGGATCAAGAATCTCGACCTATGGGGCTCCTCCATCAAAATCCATTGGGCTTCACCCGTATATGGCACCCATATCCGCCCATGTAAGGTCATAATCCCCCGACTATCAGTCTCAAACTCAAAAATCTTCCCTATCACCTGCCCATGGAAGGTCATAATCCCCCGACTATTTGTCTCACAATCATAGACTTTCACTACATCCAATCACCTCCTCTGTCTCATATTTAGGTTGGGCTGATCTATAAGGTATCTCAGGCTCTTATGGTCCGTGTATATGGTACATCGGACACCATAAAGATAGTGGCGCCAAATATTGAGGGTGAATACCACCACCTCCAGCTCCAAATCATGGGTGGGATATCTCATCTCGTGAGGCTTTAGTTGCCTCGACGCATATGCTATCACCTTCTCTGCATCAACACGACACCCATTCCTGATATAGATGCATCACAGTAGACTACAGAGTCCTTTACTCCCTATGGAAGGGCTAGCACTAAGCTTCGCACAATCTCTCATGAAGAGTCTAGAATAATGCCGACTGCTCAGCCCCCCAAGCAAAAATAACAGCCTTCCTGGTCAATTTGGTGAGAGGAACAACAATCTTGGAGAAATCTCTGATAAACCTTTGATAGTAGCCTGCTAGGACCAAAAAACTCCTGATCTCGGATGGGGACCTCGACACCTCCCACTACATAACTGCCTCAATCTTGGCCGGGTCGACCAAAATCCCATTTTGGTTAACCATGTGTCCCAAAAACTGGACCTCTCGTAACTAGAAATCACACTTGGAGAATTTGGCATAAAGCCTCTCCATCCTCAACACCCCAAGAATCTTTCGCAGATGCTCCTCGTGTTATTCCCTAGACCTCGAGTACACCAAAATATCGTCAATGAACATGATTACCGACCGATCCAACATGGGCCTACGCACCTGGTTCATGATGTCCATGAATGTTATTAATGTATTGGTGAGCCCGAAAGGCATCATCACAAACTCATAATGCCCATAACGAGTCTGAAAGGTCGTATTATGGATATCCTCCTTGCAGAACCTCGTCTGATGATACTCGTCTCTCAAATCAATCTTGGAAAACCATGATGCTCCCTGTAACTGATCAAACAAATCATCGATCCTTGGTAGTAGGTAACGATTCTTGAAAGTCAACTTGTTCAACTCCCAATAGTCGATGCACATCTGATGTGAACCATCCTTTTTCTTGACAAAAAGGATCGACGCTCCCGACGGCGAGCTACTCAGTCTAATGAAACCCTTCCCCAATAGCTCCTGGAGCTACGAGGATAACTCATGCATCTCGGGCGGTGCAAGGCAATATGGTACCATGGCAATAGGTGCCCCCTAGACTCAGATCGATCCGGAACTCCAACTGCCTCTCAAGAGGCACACTCGACAATTCCTCAGGGAAAACATCTGGGAAATCACATACTACTGGAACATTGGAAACATAAATTGGACTCTCAGTGACAACCTGTGTATCCACTACGTACACTAAAAAGCCCATGCATCCCTGTTGTAGACTCTGCCTTGCCCTGGCGGCAAAGTAGAAAGCTGACCCCGATCTAGTTCCCTCACCAAAGATAGTGAGTACTCCCCTACTAGGGTCTCAGTATCGTCACCATCTAATGCTCGCAGTCAATTACGGCTCCAAACCGACTTAACCAATCCATGCCTAGTATGACACAAACATCTCCCATCGCTATCGGCACCAGATTTATCAGAAACTCAACACCGAAAATCTCCAAAACACATCCCCGGAATACATCAGTAGCAAAAACCGCATGCTCGTCGGCTATAGAAACCCTCAACGGTCGACTCAAGGCCTTACGTCTAACACTAATGTGACGACTAAAGGATAAAGACACGAAGGATCAACTCGCACCTTAGTCAAATAACACAAATGCAGGAACATAATTCACAAGAAAGGTACCTATATAAAATACAATATAAGGCATAAACAGATAATAATAATATCATGAACAAGGAGGTACATACCATCAACAACATCAGGTGTTGCGCGGACCTCCTCCACAGTCAGCTGGAAGGCTCTTGCACGAGCTCTCGGAGCCTCGGCCTTCCCCGACCGACTATCAGTAACACGCAAAGCAGCAAGAGTAGAAGCCTAGGCTGGTCCTTGAATGAGTTGAGGACACTTGTGATGGGTTTTAGCCATAAGAACATCCTATGTGCTCATACAAACCCTAATGCTTGGATCTAGGTTTCTCTATTGTACATGCAATTCATCCAAGACTTCAAACCCTAGATCTTGCATATGATAATCAGTATAACATATGAATTAGGGTTTAGATCATACCTTGATTGTTATGTAGCAATAAAAATCTCAAATCCTCCTTGTAATGAATTTAGAAAGCTTAGAGTCACAAATGTCACTCATGTGATGGTTCACAAACACCAAGAGCAAGAGGATGAAGAAGAGAAGAGAAGAGACACCCAAAAACGTGTAGAAACCCTAAGGATTCCATTGTCCACATTTTTGGTGCCCAAGGGGTCCTTAAATAGTGAGGCTATTAAGGTTATCTAACAAGGAAACCCTAATTTGGATGCTTAAGCCCTAAGCAACCCATGGACTCCTTCCTTAATAAGCATTGGACGATTTCTAATGGATTTCCCCATAGAATTCGTCCAACCTTATATTATAAGGTAATCCATAGCCCAATTGCAATTATCTTATAATTACAATTCCAGTCCCTTAAGTTTAATTAATCTCTTTTAGCCACAAAATTTATTATCAATTAATTCTTGACTAATATTAATTAAACAATATGATTTCCCCTTTAATATATTATTCTCATAATATATTAATAAATCATATTTAATCCTTTCTCTCCATAATTCATCCTATCAAGTTGCTTTGGTGAAGGCAACCCAAAAGGACCATGCACCATCGGGTCAAGTACATACCAAAATAGTTATGGACTTAGACACTAATCCAACAGTCTCCCACTTGGATAAGTCTAATAACTATTCTGCGTATTACTTCAGATCCTGATATGCAATCGTAGCTTTCCAAAGCCGTTGTCAACTCTGATCTTATCAGATACGCGTGTCCTTTAGATAAGGGATCATATATTCCTCCATTCTAGATATCCTATAGATATAAGACATGAATTCTAATCATTCTCTCTATAATATTTCCCGACTTCCGATTTATGACGACTGACAACAAACTACAATTGAACACATCAAATTAGTCCCGGCTTGGCCAAGCGCTTCAGTGCCATCACTAAATCATCGAGGGGCCCAAAGAAATCAATTTTATCCTACTTTGGATAAAAGGAACGGATAAACTTTGACTCAATGCTCGCTTGCACTCACTTACCGAATCACACACAACAATATGTTTTATGACATCAAGTTACTGGTGCATTTACATATTATCAATATGCAACCGAGTCGCAAGATACAACTCACACATCTCGGTTTCAAGAATATAAGATGTTGTTGTCTCACCAATCACTTGTGATACAATTCATGAAGTGATCCAAGTGAGTGTGGGTTTAATCCAATGCTCAAATCATATTCATAAGCACTCATGAACGTGGCAGCAAACACTTGCTTATGTCTAATACACTTTAGACAATCCACACGCCAATTCATGACAATCTTCATTCATAGCTATTTCCAACATATGAACGATTGTGGACTGTTCGAATAATTTGACTGTTCTGAACCAATTAAATTATTCAGGAAGTCAAAACATGCAAAGTGAAACACAAGAATAATACTAATCCCATATGACCTCAAACCTTTAAGTATAAATAAAACACCTTTTATTTATCACCATATCGATTACTCATTATTTGTTGTTTCGGGTAATCAACTTCTTACTTGAATTATTACAACACTTGTCCCATGCTCTTAGCATGCACACAATGTTTACCTATGGTTCTTACATTGTGAAATAGATCAAATGAACACATTTCCAATCATACTCATTTCACAACTCCTAATCCTTTTCACAAGTGAAAGAATATCAAATTCTTGCCACTTATAGAATATGCTAGATTCTAACATTTTATGCAATGATCCTTTCGTAATGTCATAGCACAAAAGTCACAATGACTATTGCCAATGAAATTACAAAGTCCTCTATTTGAGTTTGTTACAATACAATTCCATAGATGTGATGTCTCTCACTCAAAGTACATTCCTTTGAACATCCTTTTGCATAAAACTTCTAATCTAGATATAGACTCTCACTATCCAACTCCCAATATGGAAACCTTTCCATACTTACCATATGATAACTCATTCTCAATAGAATCTTATCTATTCATAATAATGTCGATATGGTCCATCCAATATCATACTTCCAACTACTCACAAGCAACCAATCCTCAGCGAGCTTTGGATCGTCCTTCGATAGTTGTTTAATTATCTTAGTCAAAATTGATTCTTGTCCTTTTTCCCTCTTAATGCGCTAGACATTTGGAAAATTTTAGAATGGTCAAATATTATAGTATTTGCAATCGATCCTATACCCGAAGCGTATGGGATACAATGCATAATGTCTTACATAAAGATTTGATACTTTATCAATCTTCTGCCATAATATTTTATGTGCTACGTTCTCACAATTCGAACTATGAAGAGGAATGCCGTAATCATAATCGAAATTTAAGAACACACTATGTATCCTTGACTAAATTTATTAGCATTCCACAACCTAGGCCTTTAGATTTGAAATGAAGCATAATATTCTCTCCCTTAATTATAGAAAAACAAATATGCAACCCTTACAACTTTGCAATGTATGACTCTTGTTTTCTATAATTAATATTGCTAACTTGCAATACTTGCCTTAATAATCATACAAGCATAAGATTTATGCTCCCACTATCACGATGATTATTATAAACATAACACTTATGCTCCCACTAGCTTTGACATGTATTAAAAAACAACTTAACTTTCAGAAAAACAATACCTATTGAATTTCTTAAGTCCATGTTTCTAATACCTAATGCTTTGATAATTCTTTATCTAAGCTTATACACCTTTGCCTTAGATAACTCATATGTGTGTCTAAACAATTCAGACTAATTGCCAAATCTCACAATTCGAATCATGGAAAGGGATACCGTAACCATAATCGAATTCGAGAATCCAATTTTCACAATTACTATCTTCTTAAAATCTCTCTTAGTGAAAGCATTTCTTCACAGTCATCTTCATGAAGGAGGGAATCTTATGACACTTAGATTTTAATGGTGTATGTGTTCCTATCCATGTGAATTTGTCAAAACCAAAGTTTGCGACAAATCCAAACTCATATGGACCGAACTTTCTCATTCTTGATTTCTTGCCTTATGGTAACACCAGTGCCCACCATGTCTTCCAGGTAGTTAAGCAGCTCACCCTTTCCTATCAATGTACTTTCCATTGATCAAGGTGTTTGCCTTTTATGCGTTCAAATGAGAACTCATAGGATTCACATACATAATTATCTCAATTGGAATGGCATAGAAACAAGATAGTGTCAACACGATAGGTTGTGAACCTCAACTCGTGTGCTAGTGATGATCGATAAGGTTTATTTTGATTTGTTCTTGAAACCTTTTCAAGACCATTAAGACTCCCACTAACTCCTTGACATATAAGATTCTCTTGTTAATAAACATTTCTTGACAAAAAAATATTCAAGAGTTAGTGTAGCTTTTATCAAGACAAAACACCACATAAAATTGGTCCTAGTTGGTCTTTGTCTTATCCAAGACATCACAACTTTCCAATTTCAAATGTACAAGAATAAGGAAAACCTTTTCTAAATTCTACATTTGATGAATGTTATAAACCTTCTTAATACTTGTCACTAAATGTCACAATCTTAACTCTAAGACTTGTTTTGGAACGAAGTATGATTGACTTCTTGATTTAACCATTTCTTCAATTCTTGATTCCTCTTTTCAGACATACAATTGTACTAAGATATACTTAGAGGATCAATTAAGATATGGTTCTTAATCATAAAGACATATCATAAAGCATAAAAGGTACTCTCCTTTCTTCTTAGAATATAGAAAGTTTTATCTTTCTGCCTACTTGATTCTTCTTATTCGTTCTGCTATTGATTTAAACTCTTTCAATCAATTCAGAATTATACTAAATCTTATAAGTATAACCATATTTACTAAACCTTTAGTAAATCATGACGAATATCTTTATCACTCTTGTGGTGGACTTGATCAACACACAACTTTGTGTACTCGATCTCCTAGTCCTTCACTTGACACTTTGTCAACGGATTAGTCTAATTTCCAAATATGAAAATTCTCATTCATCGTGCAACCAAGTTGCATGATTCCAAGTTTCTGTCCAATTGAAACTTGGGCGATGAGAAATTCTCCCTATTTGGTAAATTCTCGACATTTCCACAAACAACATAATTAAGAATCACATCCACTCGTTGTAGAAATATACGAACATCAATTTTTCATAACGATTTCATTGCAAGGAAATAAATAAATAAATAAATGAGTCAAACCAAAATTTATTTTATTCATAGAAGCAGCGGAAAACATGTGTCCTTACTAAGCAAAATCAACCGAAAAACCATGTAGTCAAATATTCCTAACGACTCTATCATAACTTTCTAAGCTCAAAATTTAATCTTCAAGTCCATGCAATCGAGATCCATTTCTTTGTGATTAGACTCATCTTGCTCTTTCATCAAGCTTCCTCTCTTTTCACTGATCCTGCAAAACATTCAAATGCAATCTTATCACATTATGTATTAAGAATCAACGAATAGGAACTTAATGGAGTTAGATAGTGGATTTTAACTGAAGCACAACCATACTCTTTGACTCTCCCATCTTCTGGACTCTTCAGGCTCTTAGGGTAGACTTGTATCCAACGCCCTTTCACTTGGCAGCAAACGCAGATTGGTTCTCCTAGAAAGTCCTCTGAAGCATGGTTGGTTGACTTTCCCAACAAATATGCTCCATTGCCTTGCGAAATCATTTCTGATTTAGCAGCAATGAGCATGTAAGTTAAGTCAATGAGGCTTGCGTCATGATCCATCATATGATACTTTCTTTTGAACTCATAATATGATTCAGGGAGTGACTGTAGAACCCAGTCCACAGCCAACTTATCAGGGAATGACGCACCCAACATTATCAACCTATCGATGTGTGATTTCATTCCCAGAACGTGGGTACACACGGGTTTACCATCTTCATGTTTCATTTCCAATAGGGCTTTAGTGACATTGAACCTTTCAATTCTTCGATCTTGTGGGTTAGGGAGAATAATTGGAGGAGGTGGAGGAAGTGAAGCATGATTTCTTGTTCCTCGATCGAATCGTGGAATATCATCTTTATGTGGAATGCTTGTTCCACGGGATTTGGGAAGACCATAGTTGTCATACTTTGACATCTACAAAACGGGAGAAAAATAAATTCAAGTTAGTTGATTGATTGAGTCCTTAATAAATCACCCAAATGAGATACTAAGGCTAGGACCCAACACAATATTCTACAACTCGGGTGAGGGATGCCATAACCCAAATTGCAGAACATTTGAAGGTAAGTGAATGACGATTCACTAATTTTCCACCATGAAAAACGAAAAACCGATTAAGTTTTAAATGCTTTGAAAACTCCTAGATCCTTTGAGATTCATTGAACTTTTCAATGGCATGTTTAAATCTCGATATGCCCCTCTAGTTTGTGACTGGGATACCGAGGATCACAAAGCGGGTGTGAATAACCATGCAAACTTACATGGTGCCCCCACATGTTACAGTCACCTATTCGATGTGCCGGTTAACCACACACGCTCCACCAAACTATGAAAAACATTGAGTCACCGTTTGCTACCTTGCTTAGAACCATTTAGTGTGCCGGTTAACCACACACGCTCCACTAACGTCTTCGCAAGGGTACAAAGTGTAATTTCATGGAATTGCGTCAATTCACTTTTGCCTAAAGTAACTAAGATTGGGAATTTGTAAAAACATTTAGTTACTTTTGTACTTCATTATAATTATAATGGAAGGTTTCTGTCCTATCCTACTCGTTCGGCTAACGACCCTCCACTAGTCAAGAGTGCGGTGGGTAAGAGTGGATACCCATTCAATCGCCATTTTATAGGCAATTTCCTTAAACACCCCTTATAGACCAACTTTGTGAATGAGGCCTATAACGGTAAGACTGACTTTTAGTCATACATATATATAATTTTAGACTTTTAATGTTATATACACTTTTAAAATACTAGGTGGTCAAATTTAATAATTATACTTTTAATTCAATTAAATGTAAACCAAAAACTATATGGATTTATTAAATCTCTTTTAATTATACACCTTAATTAATTAATAAAACCATAAGGGGTGTGATTTGAACTTTTCAAAACAATACTAGGGTTTTAGAATTTAACGTTCCTAAATTAAACTTTTAATCAACTTTTAAATTCCAAAACTGGAGGAGAAGTTTTGAAACATTTCAAAACATTAGGGTTTCAACTATTTAAATTTCAAAACAAAACTTTTGAGTTCAAATTTAAACAATAAAACCTAAAGGGGAAAATTGAAACTTTTTCACAAGACAAGGATCAAATAACAAATAATATAAATTAAACAATTAATTTTATCATTATCTATATTTGGCCTAATTTCAATTTCTTGCAAGATAAGTTACCCAATTAATACAAATAATCAAACTTTAATCAAATAAGGAAGTTATTATCTAATCAATTGGTAATTATCTTTTGTTTAATCAATGATACACACAAAATATGATTAAAATTCAAATTTTAATGACCCATAACAGTTAAGGAAAGTATCTTTGAGTAAAACAACAAGAAATCCCGAAACTGCCTCCTTCTGACGCTCGAACTCGCCGAGTTCCTCTATGGACTCGCCGAGTAGGAGCCAACTCGTCGAGTCCACATTGGAACTCGCCGAGTTCAGCAAGAAGGGGGGCCAAAAAATGATTTTACAGCTTGAACAAACATAAAAGGCATCAATACAATAGAAACCAACTTGGCTCTGATACCACTGATGGGTTTTAGCCATAAGAACATCCTATGTGCTCATACAAACCCTAATGCTTGGATCTAGGTTTCTCTATTGTACATGCAATTCATCCAAGACTTCAAACCCTAGATCTTGCATATGATAATCAGTATAACATATGAATTAGGGTTTAGATCATACCTTGATTGTTATGTAGCAATAACAATCTCAAATCCTCCTTGTAATGACTTTAGAAAGCTTAGAGTCACAAATGTCACTCATCTGATGGTTCACAAACACCAAGAGCAAGAGGATGAAGAAGAGAAGAGAAGAGACACCCAAAAACGTGTAGAAACCCTAAGGATTCCGTTGTCCACATTTTTGGTGCCCAAGGGATCCTTAAATAGTGAGGCTATTAAGGTTATCTAACAAGGAAACCCTAATTTGGATGCTTAAGCCCTAAGCAACCCATTGACTCCTTCCTTAATAAGCATTGGATGATTTCTAATGGATTTCCCCATAGAATTCGTCCAACCTTATATTATAAGGTAATCCATAGCCCAATTGCAATTATCTTATAATTACAATTCCAGTCCCTTAAGTTTAATTAATCTCTTTTAGCCACAAAATTAATTATCAATTAATTCTTGACTAATATTAATTAAACAATATGATTTCCCCTTTAATATATTACTCTCATAATATATTAATAAATCATATTTAATCCTTTCTCTCCATAATTCATCATATCAAGTTACTTTGGTGAAGGCAACCCAAAAGGACCATGCACCATCGGGTCAAGTACATACCAAAATAGTTATGGACTTAGACACTAATCCAACAACTCGGCCTTTCGGTGGCCAGTCTGGTTGCAACGAAAGCAAACCAAAAATTCCTTGGGACAATCCTTCGTCATATGCCCCTCCTTGCCATATTTGTGGAAAATCCCTGATCAGAAATATCCCTCGTGACTCTTGCCACACTTGCCAAAAGTGTGGCCCTTCTTGCCTCCTGCTCTCTTATTAGCGGGCTTAGCTTGGTTGGTCGTTGGCTGCAACTGCACTGGTCTCCTGGCTCTCCACTGAGACTCTTCCTCCTCTCTAGTTTGAATCTCCAGCTTAATCTCCCTCCTCCTGGCATTGGTCTGTAGCTCAATCAATGTCCGATATGATGATTTCGCCACGAACACCCGTACATCTCACCTCAAAATGCTCAAGTACCGGCTCACATGCGCTTGCTCCATAGATACGTGCTCAGGGCAGGACAATGCCCTCTCATGAAAATCCTCGTAATCTTTGTCATTGTTTCTGTCTTCTGCTTGAAAGACAGAAACTCCTGGGCCAATCATTACCTCTCCACCTAGGGAACATACTTATCTCGGAATAGTTGGGTGAACCTCTCCCAAGTCACTGCTGCATGGTCTGCAGGAGAATAATCAGTCGTCACAAACTTCCACCAGTCCTTTGCTCCGAAGCGAAGCTGGTTCAACACAAATCGAACCTTCAGGTTTTCAAGGCATGAACAAGTATAGAAAAATCCCTCGATATCAGAAATCCATCTCATAGCAGAAATCGGATCCTAGGTCCCGTCGAACTCAGGTGGCTTCGTGTTGCTGAACTCTCGAAACCACAATAAATCACCCATGTGGCCTCGCAGCCGCAAGGGCTGCGGAAGCCTCCGTGACAGCAACGGAAGACTCGTAAAAAGTCTCAATCAACGTGGTCCCAATAGACCTGAACATCTCTGGAATGGCCTCCCTGATAGCTGTAGCCACATCCTTAGCAATGATCATGGGGATCTCCTCGTCACTGGTACTCCCCCCCCCCAGGGGAGGGGGGTTGCTGTGGGTAATTACCATAGTCTCACAGAACACAACACATAATCATCAAGGACTGGATAAAGCGCACACACAATTACCCACCCCTACATTCTTCTTAGTATCCTAAGGTTTTTACTTGGGTCGCATACAAATCCGGTGCTTTCAGTAGTACGGGCCCAATACTACCTTCCACACCAATACGTAGTTGTCCCAAGTCCTCCTCCCAGCATCCTAATTCACAAGTACTCTATCCCTCACGGATATCTAACTACTCTCTTAGAAAACTTCTCAAAATAAACATCTATGTATCTCTCCTAGATTACTTGTCAACTCAAATCTATCTCTTAAGGATTTCCTAGCATGAACCCCTACTCAGCATACACACAGGGCAAATAACAGATAATGTAAATCAATAACAGCATCCTAGGCTATGGCACCATGAATCAGGCAACTCTAGCTCTAAATTCTTGAAATAACTAGCCTACCATCTAGCATGCAGCTCTAATATCTCAAAAGTATCTCATCTCATAATATAAACAAGTAAGGGTATTTTGGGAAATCATTGTTCGGGCTCTGGCTGATTGGACACACTGCTTCATCTCGTTTCCTCTTAGATTCTTTTGCTCGTTTAAAAAATCATTTCTTTTAGAAAAAATCCTAAAATCCTTAGTTTGAGTCCAGACATACCCGAGGATACATCCGAATCCCTCAAACCAAAGCTCTGATACCAACTTGTAACGCTCTAAAATTTTCAAGTAAAATTTTCATTTTTAATTCCACACAAAACACAGTTTAACATCTTTCATACTCAATTTATAAATGTTTAAAACACAAGACATGAAAATCGTTTGTAAAATATCCCAAAATCCTCAAAACACAAATCAAACAGTTTGTGTGTACAGTCATGCTGGCGCCTTCCCGCGATCCTGAGATGTACCTGAAACACATATCACACAACACTATAAGCACAAATCTTAGTGAGTTCCCATAAATACCATACATAAATAATTAGCCTTCCATGGCTATATCTCGATAAGGACCCTCAGGTCATGTGTCTTAGTGAAGACCCTCCGGTCTCACGGCTCGGGTTGGACCCTCCAGTCCTGTATCTCAGTGAAAACCCTCCGGTCTCATGAATCAGCTGGACATTCTGGTCCTATATCAATAAATGCAAAGAATAATATACAACATAAATCACAAAGACAGAATGCATAATATCACATATCTCAATATAAGCACATTAGACCCTTTGGTCAGTAACACAAATAAGGCCCTATAGTTGCACAGTAATTACCACTCAGGTAAGTATAGTGAGAAGACTCACCTCGTAAGTAAAGCAAAGTATGTCTCGCACTCAGACTGCCGGTCTAGACTCCGCCTATCATATATCACAATAATCTCTAATTAATAATTGATATTAACAACCCCCACCCACCCAAAGAACTTAGGCTAATTCATCTTCTAAATCTCAGAAGGGTAAAAGACCATTTTACCCCTTCATGGTCTCCAAAGTATACAACTTGTCCAAACCCTAAAAGTCAACACTCAAGTTGACAGTCCATGTTGACTCAACTCGTCGAGTGCATTTATGTGACTCCTGGAGTTCCTTTCGTTCTCTGAAAACCGGGAAAGTTCGAGTCAACTTGCCGAGTTGTCTCGCCAACTCGTTATGCTTGCACAGTGTCATGAATATCAGGTAAAACCCTAACCAACTTGTCGAGTTGGCTAACCAACTCTTCGAGTTCCTTCAGCCCTTTTCTCATTCAGACGCTTTTAAGTGAACTCAAGGTTCCAAACTATATATCTAGTCTTATAGGGCTGAGATACCATGTAAATCTGCAAGCTTTACATCCATACATGGCATCTAGGTGCTAATCTTGCCAAAACAAGGCTCAACAAGGGGTTTAAGGCATGGAAGTTGGCTAAAGCATGATAAAGCTTAAATCCTTAGGCCTCAGGGCCTAATAGTGTCAAGATCCGAAGTCTTAGCTTCAAAGCAAGCTCAAAGCCATAAATGACTCAAGAAGAAGCTAGAAATGGCCATGAACTCTCTAATGGATAGATCTAACAAGCAAGTGATCAAGGTAGTGACTTTTTACCTTCAAATGGTTACTACAACTGAATGGATGTTAGATCTATGGACTATGTAACATCCTGAGTTCGGGTATGTTAATTTAATTATTTATTTAATGTTTTATTGAGGAACTCGACGAGTTGATCCCTCAACTCGTCGAGTAAAGTCTTATCTATTGTCACGGTTTCACGAGCGGACTCGACGAGTTGGGGATCTGACTCGCCGAGTCGGTGCTGATTAGGAAAACCCTAATCCCCGAGTTTGGAGCCTATTTAAAAGCCCTTATGGCCTTTATTTGCGGCCACCTTGTTCCATAGAAACCCTAGAGATAGTGAGGAAGGCTTGAGTACAAGAGAGGGCTTATATTCTTCATTTTGGGGTGATTTTGCTAGAGGAAGAAGAGAGGACCCATCTAGAATGTAAAGGGAGCTTGGATTGGAGCTAATCGTCTTGAGATAGTGTATTTAGAGGTATAATTCTTTCCATTTCATGTTCATATGGTGGATTTCATAGTTTTAGGGTTTTTCCCTCGTAATTTTATGAGATCTAGTGAGTATGAGGTCCCCTTGGTATGAATAACATAGTTTTAGGGTTTTTCCCTCGTAATTTTATGAGATCTAGTGAGTATGAGGTCCCCTTGGTATGAATAACATCAGATCTGGACCATGAGAGGTCCCTAGAGCCATTATCTTCCAGCTTTTTGTAAACAAATAAGGAATTAGAGACTAGGTTGCCATTTGTAATGTTATTTCTCCATTTGAGGCTTGATATGGGTTGCATGCACGTAAAGGTTGCACCTTTACGTGACTTTTGAGTGTTTAAGGGTTAGATCTATGATTTGGTTATGCAGATCTCACCTCAGGAGGTTGTTTGAGCAAGTCCATGGAGGAAACTCGCCGAGTCCATATGTAGACTCGACGAGTCGGACCGGGTTGCCCCGGGGTCTGACTCCAGTGGTGATCCGGTGAGTTGATGGGTGGCTCAGTGAGTCGAGTGAGGCTTAGAAAGGGAAGAGTCTGTGGGGACAATGCAACTCGCCGAGTCGTCATATGCACTCGGCAAGTCTGGTCAAAATGGACATTTGACTTTTGGTTGACTTTTAGGGTTTGTTAACAAATGGGCCTTTGAGCCAGTAGAGGGGTAGAATGGTCTTTTACCCTTCTAGGGATTTGCATGAGAGAATATCCAATTTGTGAAGAGACATTTACTTAGTGTAAATTATTATTGTGACTAGGCATAGGCTAGGGAAATATTTCTGATATCGAGATTTTACCGAGATTCCCGAGCTGAGTCTTCTCACAATACTTTACCTAGAGTGGTAATCAGAGCTATGTGACAGCGTATTTTGTATGCTATTTATGTGTTGTAATTTCTATGTGATATGTGATATGCATGATTCATAGTTTACAAAGTTAGGACCAGTGGGTCCATAGAGTTATGAGACCAATAGGGTCCCACAGAGATATTCGACCAGAGGGTCATCAGAGTTACAACCTTGAGTGTCTGATATGTGTTTATGTAGTATTTTGGGGAACTCACTAAGCATTTATGCTTACAGTGTTTTGCGTATGTGTTTCAGGTACCAGTGATGATCGCGGGAAGGCGCCGACATGATCTGTACACACTCATGGAGCTTTTGTTTATATGATTCTGGGATGTGTTATTCTATGATGACAATGGATACATTATGTTTAATATTATTTTTTGAATGAAAGTATGTTTTAAAAAGGAAAAAAATTGTTTTGAAAATCTGGTGTTACAATTTGGTATCAGAGCCTTGGTTTGAGGGATTCGGATTCTCCTTCGAGTGTATTTGAACTCAAACTGAGGATTTGAGAAGGTTTTCATAAAATAAATAATTTTCTAAAGAGTAATAGGATTTGAGGAAAACAGAAGAAAGCATTATGTACGATCAGCCTGCGCCCGAATGGTGATTTCCTAAAATACCCTTACATTATATGTTATGAGATGTTATGATATGCATGCTAGAGTAGGCTAGGTATTCTTATTAGGACTAGAGTGGCCTGATTTGTGATGCCTTAGCCTAGGAAGATTACTACTGATATGAGATGCTTGAGAGTGAGTAGGTAGCAGTAAGGAGCTTATGAGAGCCTACCGAAGGGTAGCTTATGTACAACAAGAGAGGTGATCTGGGAATCCGTGGAGGGGACTTGGAATGAATACTAATGAAGTGTGGAAGGTAGTATAGGGCCCGTACTACTGGAAACACTGGATCAGTGTACAGTCCAAGTAGGAATCCTTAGGATACTAAGGAACAAGTAGGGTTGAGTTATCGAGTGCGAGTATGCTCGAGCGAGTCCCTAATAATTTTTATGTTGTATTTCAGAGACATCATGGTTGGGACACGCCACAGGCCAGGGACTAGCGAGGGGGGTGTGAGTAATGAGGAGCTTCGCCAGATGATTCATGATGAGGTGGTTGCTGCCATCCGAGCTGAGATTCCAGAGATGTTCGGGTCTATCAAGACCACACTGATTGAGACTTTTGATGAGCGGTATGCTGCTCTTACTATTGTTGCAGCCAAAGCAGCCGTTGCTGCAGCCACAACAGCCGTTGCTGCTGCCAGGCCACAGAGGGGTGACGCGTTGCTGTACTGGGAGTTCAGCAACACGAAGCCACCAGAGTTTGATGAGACTTAGGATCCGATAGCTGCGATGAGATAGATCTCTGACATTGAGGGGTGCTTCTACACATGTTCATGTCCGGATCATTTGAGGGTACGATTTTCTTTGAACCAGCTTCGCTTGGGAGCGAAGGATTGGTGGAAGTTCGCGACAATACACTTCACTTCTGTAGAGCTTTTTGCGGTGACCTAGGAGAGGTTCACCACTATGTTTCGAGATGAGTACGTTCCCCCGGTGGAAAGGGAACAGTTGGCCCAGGAGTTCTGGACCCTCAAGCAGGGTACTGATTCTGTTACCATGATTACCAAGATGTTTCATGAGAGGGCAATGTTTTGCCCAGAGCAGGTGTCTACGGAGCAGGAACGCATGAGTTGATATCTGGGTATTCTGAGGAGGGACATTCGCGTGTTCGTGGCGAACTTGACATACCAGACATTTTCCGAGCTTCAGGAAAATGCACGGAAGAGGGAGATCAAGCTCGAGACTCAGGCTAGGGAGGAGGCTGAGTCTCAGAGGATGGAGTGGCGGCCAACTCATTCTCAGTCGGAAGCCAAGCGGGTAAAGCCCGTTGATGTGAGGTCAGGGAGCCAGAAGGGCAGCACGTGTCGAAAGTGCGGCAAGGGCCATGAGGGGATATGTAGATCTGGATCATGCTACAAGTGTGGCAAGGAGGGGCATATGGCAAAAGACTGCACCAAGGGATTTGCAGTGTGTTTCCACTGCAACCAGACTGGCCATCGGAAGGCCGAGTGCCTATAGCTATGGGGTTCGACGCATGGAGCATCACAAGGATTTGCCCCTACTGCGTTGAGAGTTACGGAGAGTCGGCCAATGAAGGCCGAGGCGCCGAAGGCTCGCGGGAGAGCCTTTCAGTTGACAGCGGAGGAGGTCCGCGCAGCGCCTGATGTTATGGATGGTATGTATTCTTCCATTTATTTATGCTATGCTTGAGATATTGTGTTTATATTATGATGTGTGTAGGTACTTTCCTTGTGAATTTTGTACCTGCTTTGGTGTTATTTGACTCAGGTGCGAGTCGGTCATTTGTGTCTTTAGCGTTCAGTCAACACATTAGTATTCAGCGAGAGGCGATGAGTCGACCTCTACTGGTTTCTATAGCCGACGAGCGAGCGGTGTATGCTAGAGATGTGATTTGGGGATGTGTGCTTGAGATCTTCGATGTTGAGTTCCCGATAGATCTGGTTCCGATTGCGATGGGGGACGTGTGTGTTATAGCGGGCATGGATTGGTTGAGCCGCTTCGGGGCTGTTATTGACTGCGAGCGATAGTTGGTGACGATACGAGACCCTAGTGGGGGAGTGTTGACAGTATATGGAGAGGGTACCCGAAGTGAGTCAGCATTTTGTTTAGCCGCCAGGGCCAGACAGAGTTTGCAGCAGGGCTGCAAGGGATTTGTAGCATATGTGATGGACACCCGAGCGGTTGCGGGTAAGCTGAGTATAGTTGATGATGTTATGGTAGTGCGCAAGTTTCTGAATGTTTTTCCCAAAGAGTTGTCGGGTGTGACTCCTGAGAGGGAGGTAGAGTTTCGCATTGATTCAGTTCCAGGAGTAGCGCCTATCGCCAAGGCGCCTTATCGTCTTGCACCGCCAGAGATGCATGAGTTATCCTCGCAGCTTTAGGAGCTGTTGGGGAAAGGGTTTATTCTGCCGAGTAGCTCGCCTTGGGGAGCTCCGATCCTTTTTGTTAAGAAAAAAGATGGTTCGCACCGGATGTGCATTGATTACTGACAGCTGAACAAGCTGACAGTCAGGAACCGTTATCCGTTGCCGAGGATCGATGATCTGTTTGATCAGTTGCAGGGGGCGTATTGATTTTGCAAGATATACTTGAGGTCTGGATATCACCAGATGAGGGTACATGATGAGGATATCTAGAAGACGGCGTTCAGGACGTGTTATGGGCATTATGAGTTCGTGTTGATGCCCTTCGAGCTCACCAATGCACCAGCAGCATTCATGGATCTCATGAACAAGGTATGCATGCCGATGCTGGATCGATCGGTGATTGTGTTTATTGATGATATTCTAGTGTATTCTAGATCCCGAGAGCATCATGAGGAGCATTTGAGGGAGGTCCTCGAGGTGTTGAGATTGGAGAGGCTTTATTCCAAATTCTCCAAGTGCGGTTTCTGGTTACGAGAGGTCCAGTTCTTGGGGCATCCCGTTAATCAGAATGGGATATTGGTCGATCTCGCCAAGATTAAGGCGGTGATGAGTTGGGAGGTGCCGAAATCCACCTCCAAGATCAAGAGTTTTCTGGGATTGGCTGGTTATTATCGGAAATTTATCAAGGATTTCTCCAAGATAGCCGTGCCGCTTACCCGGTTGACCCGGAAGAGAGTTGTTTTCTCATGGGGACCAGAGCAGCAGACCTCATTTGAGACTCTTCTCCAGAGATTGTGAGAAGCCCCAGTGTTATCTCTTCTAGAGGGAGTGGAGGATTTCGGGGTATACTGTGATGCATCGATATCAGGGTTGGGCATGGTGCTTATGCAGAGGGGGCATGTGATAACATATGCATCGAGGCAGCTGAAGCCTCATGAGGCGAGGTATCCCACTCATGATTTGGAGCTGGGGGCAATAGTGTTCGCTCTCAAGATCTGGCGTCACTACCTGTATGGGGTTCGGTGTACTATATACACGGACCACAAGAGTTTGAATATGCGCCGGAGGAGATGGTTAGATGTGGTGAAGGATTATGATTATGAGATCCTATACCACCCGGGCAAGGCGAATGTGGTAGTCGATGCTCTGAGTCGTAGGGCAGAAAGTGCCCCGATACGAGATATGTGTATGACGATGACAGTGATCACCCCAGTGTGAGATACCATCCGAGAGGCCCAGGCAGAGGCCGAGAGGCCAAAGAACCACAAGAAGGAGCGTGTGATTGGGCAGATATTTGAGTTTGTGACTGATAGCCGTGGGCTTATGACTTTTCATGGTCGTGTATGGGTGCCTTCTATAGGCAGAGCACGTGGTGTTTTGATGGAAGAGACGCATAGATTGAGATTTTCGATCCATCCCGGGGCCACTAAGATGTATTTGGACCTAAAAAAGGATTATTAGTGGCCTTGTATGAAGATAGATGTTGCATGGGTTGTAGAGAGGTGCTTGACTTGTCGTCGGGTTAAGGTCAAACACCAGGATCCGCATGGTAAGTTGCAGCCACTTGAGGTTCCCTAGTGGAAGTAGGAACAAACTGCTATGGATTTCATTAACAAGTTGCCCAGAACCTCAAGGGGTGTTGATGCAATCTGGGTGATTGTAGATCGGTTGACAAAGAGCGCTCACTTCCTTACTATAAGTGAGAGTTCTTCTGCAGAAAAGTTGGCAGAGATGTATGTGAGAGAGGTGGTGTCACGACATGGGGTGCCGATCTCGATTGTGTCCGATCGAGATGTGTGTTTCCATTCTAGGTTTTGGAAGAAGTTTCATGAGGATTTGGGTACGATATTGCATTTCAGCACTGCTTACCACCCTCAGACCGACGGTCAAAGTGAGCGGACTATTCAGACGCTCGAGGACATGCTTCGTGCATGTGTACTGGACTTCAGAGAGAGTTGGGACACATATCTACCTTTGGCTGAGTTTTCCTATAACAATAGTCATCATTCGAGTATTGGTATGCCTCCCTTCGAGTTATTATATGGGCGGAGGTGTCAGACTCCCATTTACTGGGGAGAGGTGGGACAACGTGTGATAGGTAGCACAGAGATAGTGCTTCAGACGACTGAGCAGATATAGCAGGTCAGGCAGAGGTTGCTGACGGCTCAGAGTCGCCAGAAGAGCTATGCGGATAGGCGTCGCTCAGAGCTCGAGTTCCAGGTTGGTGATTTCGTTCTCCTGAAGGTGTCACCTTGGAAAGGTGTAATCCGGTTTAGGAAGAGAGGCAAGTTGGGGCCTCGGTATATTGGTCCATTCCGGGTGATCGCGAGGGTAGGCAGGGTAGCGTATCGTTTGGAGTTACGTGCGGAGTTGAGTCAGATTCATGATACCTTCCACGTGTCTCAGTTGAGGAAGTGTATTGCCAATGAATCAGCGGTGGTACCATTAGAGGATATTCAGGTGGATACGAGCCTGAATTATGTTGAAAGGCCAATTGCGATTCGGGATCGGAGAATCAAGGTTTTGAGAAACAAGGACGTGTCCTTGGTGTAGGTTCAATGGCAGCATCGGAAAGGGTCCGAGATGACATGGGAACCAGAGATTGAGATGCGTGAGCAGTATCCAGAGTTATTAGCAGAGTGAGACTTCGAGGGCGAAGTCTGATTCTAGTGGGGGAGAATTGTAACATCCTGAGTTCGAGTATGTTAATTTAATTAATTATTTATTGTTTTATTGAGGAACTCGACGAGTTGATGCCTCAACTCATCGAGTAGAGTCTTATCTATTGACGCGGTTTCGCGAGCGGACTCGACGAGTCGGGGATCTGACTCGCCGAGTCGGTGCTGATTAGCAAAACCCTAATCCCCGGGTTTGGAGCCTATTTAAAATCCCTTATGGCCTTCATTTGCGGCCACCTTGTTCCAAAGAAACCCTAGAGAGAGTGAGGAAGTCTTGAGTACAAGAGAGGGCTTATATTCTTCATTTTGGGGTGATTTTGCTAGAGGAAGAAGAGAGGATCCATCTAGAAAGTGAAGGGAGCTTGGATTGGAGCTAATCATCTTGAGATATTGTATTTGTAGGTATAATTCTTTCCATTTCACGTTCATATGGTGGATTTCATAGTTTTAGGGTTTTTCCCTCGTAATTTTATGAGATCTAGTGAGTATGAGGTCCCCTTGGTATGAATAACATCAGATCTGGACCATGAGAGGTCCCTAGAGCCATTATCTTCCAGCTTTTTGCAAACAAATAAGGAATTGGAGACTAGGTTGCCATTTCTAATGTTATTTCTCCATTTGAGGCTTGATATGGGTTGCATGCACGTAAAGGTTGCACCTTTATGTGACTTTTGAGTGTTTAAGGGTTAGATATATGATTTGGTTAAGCAGATCTGACCTCAGGAGGTTGTTTGAGCAAGTCCATGGAGGAAACTCGCTGAGTCCATATGTAGACTCGATGAGTTGGACTTGGTTGCCCTGGAGTCTGACTCCAGTGGTGACCCGATGAGTTGAGGTGTGACTCAGTGAGTCGAGTGAGGCTTAGAAAGGGAAGAGTCTGTGGGGACGATGGGACTCGCCGAGTCGTCGTATGCACTCGGCGAGTCTAGTCAAAATGGACAGTTGACTTTTAGGGTTTGTCAACAAATGGGCCTTTGGGCCTATAGAGGGGTAGAATGGTCTTTTACCCTTTTAGGGATTTGCATGAGAGAATATCCAATTTGTGAAGAGACATTTACTTAGTGTAAATTATTATTGTGACTAGGCGGAGGCTAGGGCAGTAATTCTGATATCGACATTTTACTGAGATTCCCTGTAACAGCCCGGATTCCCAGGTATTATTCATTTATTTATTTTTTTGGTAATTTGTGAGGAGACTCGGCGAGTTGGAGCGTAGACTCGCCGAGTATGATCGTGGATTTGGACGCGGGTTCGCGTCCGGACTCGGCGAGTCCACGCTGTTTAATGAAACCCTAATTTCCCGGCCCTGAGCCCTATTTAAAGGACCTTATAACCCTTCATTGCGGCTACCTTCGACCTTGAGAGCACCAGAGCATCTGAGAGTCCTTGTGAGTGAGAAAAGAGGCCATTATTCACCATCCTTGTGTGTGTTAGCAAGAAGGGAAGAGGAAGGCCAAGCTAGAAGAGTTGGGGAGCTTGGATCTACTTCCATTTCGGCAGAGGAAGCTATTTGAGGTAATATTCAGAGCTTATTCTCGTGTTTTTATTGATATGGTCAAATCTAGGGTTTCTTCATGCATTGTTTACGTTGTAATTGGAGTGTGAGAGGTCCCATGGGGAATTGGTACCTAGATCTGGACCTTAGTAGGTCCAGAGAGTCCCAAATGCTCTGCTTTATGCCTTTCCTTTTGAGCTATGGACTTAGGTTACCATTTTAGATGTCATTTCACCAAAAGAAACCTTATAGGCGTAGCATGGTAGCCAAGATTGTAACTTTACGTGATAAATGTGCTTGGAAGGACTGGATCTATGAGTTACTGGAACGGATCTGACCTCAGGAGTGAGTTTGAGTTCATGCATGGCTTAGACTCGCCGAGTCCGAAGAACAGACTCGGCGAGTAGCATGAAGATTGTCCTTAACCACTCAGCGAGTGGTCTTGCCGAGTTAAGGTATTGACTCAGTGAGTCAGAGAGGGTTGTCGAGTGGACTGAGTCAAGCTGGAACTCGCCGAGTTGTTCTTGAGACTCGGCGAGTTGAGTCGTGGTGGCCCCACGATTCATGCCAGGTGGAACTCGTCGAGTCAGGGAAGTACTCGACGTGTCAAGAGAGGATCTTAGGAAGTCAGTGAACACGTACAGACTCGCCGAGTCGCTCTAGTGCACTCGCCGAGTCCGGTCAAAGTTGACCGTTGACCGTTGACCAGAGATGACCAGTGTTGACTTGATAGGGGTAGTCAACCTTAGTTGTGAAAGTGTTAATTAGAGGTGGAATCTACTCGATGAGTTGATATCATTGCCTTGGTTTAAGGGATTTGGATCAACAATTGTGTGGTTCCAGACTCAAACTATGGATCTGCAAAAATATTTTTCATAATTAATTTCTAAATAACTAAAGGAAAGGATGCGATGTGTACAATCATTCGAATCTCAAGTAAAAGTTATTCCCCAAGACACCCACACTTGTTATATGTATATTGGTGATATGATAGAACTGCATGCTAGTTTATAGGCTAGGGATCTTCATGAATTGCATGATAGAATTGCCTAATTTATGATGTCGGATAACCTAGAGGAATTCATGTTATGCTATATAAAAGGGATATGAAACAAGTCGGTCACTAAATCAACATGCAGACGATCTAGAAGAATAAGTAAGTGAAAAAGAAAATGGGTTGCTGAAGCTATGAAAAAAGTCAAAGAAGCTGAGAAGTGGATTCAACATGTAAATGCAGAGATTGATAAGCTTCGTGCCGAACAGGACCATCTAATAGATGTTGTCAGACTAATAGGATATTTTATTGACCGCGAACAAAATACGTATCCCTTACAATTTCCTAATTTGTGGGAACCAATATAAGTATGTATTAGGATATTTAACGATCTTTATACTAATGTTAATGAAAAATAGTTTCATTTTAGATAACCCTACCATTCTATTTACATATTTAAGTTTGAAAAGAGATTACGATATTAAATTTATATATTACATTTCCAGGATAACCGAGAACTTGCATCCGGTGCAAACCAGTGGTGTTTACATAATTTTCAAACAATTCCATGTAGTTTTCAATTAGGATGAACCCATTATCAGTCAACTGGACTTGATCTTTATTTGTTGGAGCTGTCCTACGTGCTTCTTTAATGAGGTCTATTTTTTTCACAAACTGTCATATATCTTCAACCATCGTAATGAGGAGCATTTACATATTATACAATACTAGTTTTCTCCGCTCCTCGGCCGCAGAAGGCGGTAGTGGGATTTCCTATATTACTATTTGTTGTTTCGCATGTTGATAATCACGAATCAACTCTAATGCAATTGTATCAACAAGAAGCCATTGCTCGTTTTCAAGACACAGTATATCATATTCTATTGGCAACTAATCTTCGTCGATTGAGTCACTTGATCATGGAGACAAAAATAAAATATATTAACACACGCATTAAAAATAACTCGCATAAATGTATCCAAATATAAAACCAACTTGCTGAAACATATTCATAAAAAATATAATGACATTGCAACTAATATATAATAATAGGTTTGTCTGAACTTGTTTTGGTTCCATCTTTTAGAGTTCTATCTGCTTTTTATTTAAGCTTTAACACCCTTTTCAATTTCTTTCTTAATTTTATAGGTGAATGTGTTGATTTATTTTTTATTTTAATTTCTAACTTAGCATCTTCTTTTGTTATCTAGAAAAACAAAATTCCAACAACATTTTAATACATTAACATAAAACTAAGGATCCTAAAATCTCGATTTTGATCTTACGATTTTAAGATCCTACAAGTGAAAAACGATATTCGTTTCACCTCGTTAGTTTTATTATATAGTTGAGTATTAGAAAAATTCTTCTATTCAACTTGAAATCGAGCATCACACAGATAATAATCGCTTTATGATCTTATGTCTTACTTGTACATGATCAAAATAATCTTATTTACAATTAAGATGTTTTCTTCTTAATGTTTACAATTTGTAGCACCAAAAAATATGGGTAATTCTCAAGAAGTTAAAGTAGATTATGTTATCTTGCGAGCAAATTTGAATATGAGTTCATTTTGGTAGAATATTTCGATCACGATCCGATCTTACGATCACGATCTGAAAAAACATAAAACTATCTTAGGTAAGATCTTGATTTTGACAAATTGCATAAATCAAACCTTTTCAACAACACTTTAATCATTTTTACCTTTATTGGATGCAATTTTGAAAGCTCTTGTAAATGGAATACAACTTCTTTGTTCATAAAGCGCACTTTTTTAACAACATCCACACAAATTCTTCTTTAGACTAATAGGGGTTATTAAACAGTTTCATTCACCAAAAAAAAGTAATAATAAATTGTCATTCCGAAACATAATTCCGGATTAAGTTCTTCGTATTCCGGATTAAGTTTTTGTATTCCAGAATAAGTTATTCGTATTTCGAACTTAAAGGATCATTCCGAATTATCTAGAAAACATAGTTTTGGACTAAAAAACGATCATAAACACATTATAAGATACTTACATGCACCTCATATATGTACAACAAAAAACATACCAAAATTGGACATTCCAGACTCCTTCATCGTATTACGGAGTGTTCAACGTATTCTGGAATACATATACTTGTTTGAAAACTCAAATTTAAGTAACTTAAAGCGTAGAACTCACTTGGTTTGACAAATTCATGCTGAAAACAATGTCCGAAATGTAGGTAAAATGAACTTCAAATTTTCAAAATCTGGAATGCATATTCGGGATTTTTGTATGTGGGACCTATATATATATATATATATATATATATATATATATATATATATATAGCGTTGGGCTACAATATTGGGCTTAGGCCATTTATTTTAGTCTAGAATGACTTATTTCGGACCAAGTGGTTAATTTTCAAAAAAAATGGCTAGTTTTATATACTATAACTCAAATTGTGGTTATATTACTCAATTTCCCTTACTGAAATCAATATCTTTCACGTTGAGAAGCATAGATTATAAAATACAGACAAACTTTTTAGACACAAACATCATTAGCCATTTAATAGCTTCTACAACATAGGTCCACAAAACAAAAATTAATCTATCCCCTAAGAGAGAGAAAGCCTTTTACCCCAAAATATATCGAGAGTGCAGGAGAAGCAACAAAACAGCTCACAATTTAGGTCGGTTATTGTTGTTCGGTCGCCGAATGACAGAGATGTATACTATGTGAGCAACAAATGGTGTTGAAAGTTGGGAGACGACCAAAATTGTGAGCCCAAGAAGTTTCGAGAACAAATTGCAAGCACCGGAGATCAGAGACTTCTAGAAGTATGATCGTCGGTGACACCACAAAATCAGAGGCGGTCGATGACGATTCGAAGTTGAGAAGAAGAACCCTTCAGGCAGGAGGCATCCGGTTAAAGTTGTATATTTTATTCTAGATTTTTGTTTTACCGGTTCACCCATTTTCTCCTTCACAGTTATCCACGTCTGAAAGATTATTTTTTATTGTGTTTGTGAAAAATATATTATTTAATTAACTACCTCCTAAAATTTTGCTCCTAAATTTTTTACAAGTTCTGAAGATCAAATTTACATATTATATTTTCTTCTTTACCTATTTTTTGAGGGTGTCCGGTTTCTTTTCCAACATGTGTCCTTTCAAATTTATCATATATATTCTACAAAAAATTTTAAATTTAGGGGTGTCCATGTAGCACCTGGTTCCTGGTATGTATTCTTGGTTATTAAATCTCCTTATATTGCATGATTAACCTTGGACTCGGCGAGTTGAAGGACTAACTCGCGGAGTAGAAGCGGGACTAGACGCGGGATCTACTCAGTCTACTCGGCGAGTAGGTCCGAGGGACTCGGCGAGTAGACCCTGTCTGGACTTAAACCCTAACCCGTGTTTGCACCCTATTTAAACGATCTAACCCAGCCTCCATTTCCCCTAGCACTCCCAGAGATCTGTAGAACGAAACCCTAGCCCCTTTTGTGTCCTTGTGGGTGATTTTTAGCATTTTGAAGGTGGTTTGGAGCTTGGGAGAAGAAGGAGAAGGTTGAAGAGTGCAAGAAGGGAAGAAGATCCGGAATCTACTCTGTGAAGGGCTTCTATTCAGGTAGAAAAGTTCCTACCTTGATCTTTAGTTCATTGAGTCCCCTTTTTGTCCCTAAAAAGAGGTTTTAAGCCCTAAGAACCTAAATCTCTATGTGTCTATGGTTAATGTTCTGCAAGGACTTCTGATTTGGACCTTTTGGTCATCCTAGTTGCATAAATTCTCTGTGGTTGAGGTGATTGAGGTCCCCATTGAGTATAGGACCTCTTAAAGAGCTTGAAATTGCATGTTTGAGCTCATAGGGCCATGCATGCACGTAAAGTTTTCAACTTTACGTGGTAAATGAGCCCTAGGACCTTGGATCTGTGTTTTTGAAGTGTTGCATGTCCCAGATCTGGCCTACTCAAGGAATGGGTCGAAGGACTCGGCGAGTCCCAAAGTGGAACTTGGCGAGTTCTATGAAGATGGTCGTCGACTCGGCGAGTTTGAAGAACAACTCGGAGAGTCCTATGAAGATTGCTTGGAGCTCGCCGAGTAGTTCCTCAAACTCCACGAGTCATATGAACATCCACAGATCACGAGGGGTTTAAGCATCGAAGGCTCAACCCTTCGTACCTGTGCGCGGAATTAACTGTGTAACGTAGTCCCGAAACCCGAAACCCTCGTATGGGGTGTTCTGGTGTGGATTGAAACCAAGCAGGGGATCTGCTCGAGGAATTCGGCGAGTTGCTCGAGGAACTCGGCGAGTTGGGACTCGAGTCGGCCCCATAGTCCCGGGTAGCGAGTCAAGGGTGACTTAGTGAGTGGGGAGAGGGACCTGGTGAGTGGGACCGGATCAGTGAGGGATGGACTCAGCGAGTTGCTCGCGGACTCGGCGAGTCCAGCCAACTGGAAGTTGACTTTGACCTGGACTTGACTTGGTAAGGGGTAAAAAGGGTCATTTTACCCTAAGAACATCTAGCGGTGTTTGACTGATCGTTTTGTGGGAATTATAGCCGGGGGACGTTCGGAGCAGCAGCAGCAGCAGTAGACAGTCAATTCCCACACAGACCAACAGCCTTTTCGAGGTGAGTTGCCTTCCAGTAGCGGCGAGTCTACGGCCACAATGCCGGCCCACCAGTAGGAGTTGTATGTAGATGTTTGTCTCTGTGATATTCATCTAGGGGTTACTACTACCTGTGCTATGTTTATGTGTTAATATGATATGATGCTATGTATTAGTAGTGGTAGGGGAGATAGTCCCCAAGATATCCGGTCGATAGGGCCGAAGGGGTAGTTATTGTTGGGTTTTGAGCATTCTAACACTCCTAAGTGTACATGCAACCCTAAATACCTTGGATCTATGTTTTCTCTATTATACATGCAAATAAGAACTTCCAAGGTATTATCCTAATCTAGCATACAAAACAATAACTATAGCAAGATAGAATACATACCTCTTTGATGTAGAAAGTCTTCATGAAGCTTGAGTGCCTAGTGCCCCAAGTGTGACACCTCAAATGGAATCACAATCATCAAAACACTTGGAATGACTTGAGAGAATTCTACACTCATCAAAATCGGCTAGCCCTTTCACTTCACACACTAGTCGCCGATTTTGGTCAAGAATAAGATGCTTATATAGTTAGGGTTACACCATTTAAACCCTAATTGACATGGCCTTTCATTTCCATGATCCATGGGTACAAATACACCATGGAGCATCCATGGACCATCCTATGGGTTTTAGCCCAACTTGATTATCCATGGAGCATTAGCCCACTATACAAGTATGGATGATTTACACAATCAACCCATATATTTAATTAGTCTTCTTTTGATCACTTAATTAATCCTAGATTAATTCTTGATCAATACTAATTAAATAATCTTATTATTCTTATTATTAATATACTAGAACTTATAATATATTAATAACCATAAGTGTCTTATTTCTCTCATTATAGTCTATCCAAGTGCATGATGGTATGCAACCCAAATGGACCATGTCGGGTCGGGTCAAGTCTTACCAATTATAGTTATGGACTTAGACATTAATCCAACAGTCTCCCACTTGGATAAGTCTAAAACTATTATTGCGAATGACTTCAAGAACCGACCGGCAATCGTAGCTCTCAAAAGCTTCTGTCGAACTCTGACCTTGTCGATGAACTCTGACCTTTGTCAGTGACTTGTCCATTAGATAAGGGATCATATATTCCTCCATTCTAGATATCATATGGACTGAGACATGGATTATAATCATTCTCTCTGTCCATTTGTTGTTTCCCGATTTCCGATTTATGACGACTGACTAATTGAACAAATCAAATCAGTCCTGGCCCGGCCGAGCACTTCCATTTGTCATCATCAAATCATCGAGGGGCCCACAGATATCGCTTTTATCCCGAAGGAAAAAGGAATGGATAAACTTCGACTCATATGGCTTGTTCTACTACTTGTTGAATCATACACAAAAGCACGTTTTATAGCACCGAGTTACCAAATGCATTTTCATGCAATCAATGTACTATCAACTCATAGTAACAACTCATATCTCTAGGTTTGAAGAATATAGGATATTATCGTCTCATGACCACTCGTGATAAAATCCATGAAGTGATTCCAATGAGCACGGGTTGAATCCAATACTCAGAACTTATGAGCACTCATGAGTGTTGTAGCCTTGTCCAACACCTTAGACCTCTACAAGCCAACCCATGACAGTCTTAATTCATATCTACTTCCAACATATGACCGACTGTGGATGGTTTGAATAACTTAGTCATTCCGAAAGAATAACCTAGTTTATTCGGGAAGTCAAAACATGGAAAGTGAAACACAATAATAATTGAATCCAATATGGTCTCAGAACTTATGAATATAAATAAAACACCTTTTATTTATCACCATATGATTACACATTATTCATTGTATACTGTTTCAGCTATCAACTTTAATCTTGAATTTAAAACAATAGTTGTCCCATGCTCCAAGCATGTACACTATGTTTTTCTCAAACACTAGTCATGCCATACACCAAGTATGCATACTATGTTTGTCTATGATCTTTACTTTGTGAACTAGATCAATTGAACATAACTTCAATGATTCTTTTTTCACACTCCCAAATCCTTACTGCAAATGCAAGAATTCCAAATTCATGCCATTTACTGGAATCTGTCAGATTCTAAACTTATATGCATTGATCCTCTTGTAATGATTATGCACAAAGTCATAAAGACTTGGCAACAATCATTACAGAGTATTCCAACGGAGATCAACTCCTTGGAAAAATCCTTCTTGCATTAAGTTTCCTTAATCTTACACAGATTGAAAATTCTAACTTTGAAACATTTCCAGATTCCATTTTGACTATCACTTCTAAACAAGAGTTGCCTCCTTACAGATTATGTCAATATGGTCCTTCCAGAATTATCACTATACTTCCAACTGTCCTTGAGCAAACAATCTTTGGTAAACCTTAGATTGTCCTCGACAATTGTTTAATCCTTTTAGTCATATCCAGTTCTAAACCTTTTCCCTTCTTAATGCCCCAGGCATTTGGAAAATTTTAGAACGGATGAATATAGCACATGTAATCGATCCTATATCCGAAGCATATGGGACATGATTCATGATGTCTTACATAAAGACTAAACCAGTCTTTTGCTATAATATTTCCATTTCAATTTGCCAAGTTCTCATAATTCAGATTATGAAAAGCGATGCCGTAATCATAATCGAATTTTAGAACGCAAATAATGGACCCATATACAGAATTTCCTTATGTTGAGCCATTCCAACATGAAATTCATATATATATCCTTGACTAAATGATTAAAACCTCACGATCTAAGCTTATAGATTTGAGATGAAGTATAATTTCCTCTCCCTTAATTATAGCAAAACAACTCTTTCCCAATTGAAACTTTTGTTTTCTATAATTAACATTGCTAACTTGCAATACTTATCATAATTATCATGCTCCCACTAACATGATGATTATTAGCATATCAATTATGCTCCCACTAGCTTTGACATGTACTCAGAAATCAGCTGGACTTCTAGAAATCAATACTCCATTGACTTTCTTACCAAAGTTTAGATTTCTGATGCTAGATTGTTTTGATAAAGCTGTATCAAAATCATACACCTTCCCTTAGATAGCACACTTGTGAGTCTAAACAATTATGAAGAGGTATGCCGTAATCATAATGGTTAGACCTTTTTGCCACTTCTCACAAGTCCATATTAGTGTGCCGGTTAACCACACGCGCTCCACTAACGACTTTGAGAATGCAAATATCACAATTGCTATCTAGCTAAAATCTACTTAGTGAAAGTGTTTCCTCACCATCATTTTCATGAATCGGAGAGAAACCTTATGACACTTAGATTTACTGGTGTATGTGTTCTTATCCATGTGAATTGTCAAAATCATTGTCACAATACAAGGATAATGACAAATCCAAACTCATATGGACTGAACTCAATCTTAATTTCTTGCCACCTGGCAGCTCAAGGGCCTACCATTGCTTCCAAGTTGTTGTGCAACCAATTGAGAACTCTAAGAACTCATATGCAAAGCCAACTTTAACTGGAATGGGCATAGAATAAGTCAACACGATAGGTTATAAACCTCAAGTCGTGTGCTAGAGAAGAACTTCAGGTTTTATTCTTGATTAGTTCTTGAGACTTTCAAGACCTTTAAGACTCCCACTGTCCTCTTGACATATAAGACTTTCTTGTCAGATATTCAAGAGATAGTGCGGGTTCTAATCAAGACAAACACTTCACACAATTGGCCTTAGTTGGTCTTTGTTTTATCCAAAACATCACAACTTACCAATTTCAAATGTACAAGAGTAGAAAACTTTTACTCTTACACTTGACAAGTGTTTTAAACCTTCTTTTGAGACATGTCACTCAAGTTACAATCTTGGAGTATGACTCTAAGACTTGTATTGGAACGAAGTATGACTCATCTTCTTGATTTAACCATTTCAACAATTCAAGATCCCTCTTCTTAGTCATAAGAATGCACTAAGATTTCCTTAGAGAACTAATTGTGCTATGGTTTCTTAATCATTAAGATGATCACAAAAGCTGATACTAAAGTACTCTCCCATCTTTTCAGATTTGAGAAACTTTTATCCTTCTGCCTAAATTGATTCTTCTTATTCACTCTGCCATACATTGGAACCTTTTTCCAATGTCTCAGAATTACACTTAAGCTTGTAAGTATAATCATATTTACTGTGCTTTAGTAAACTATGACGAATAGTTTTATCAATCTTTTTTGTGGTGGACTTGACCAGTGCACAAGAATGTGTACTCGATCCCTTAGTCCTTTACTTGACTCACACATCCATGTGAACAAGTAATTAGTCTTAATTTTCCAAAACTTGAAAGTTCTCATTCATCATGCTATACAACTTGCATGATTCCAAGTTCCGGTCCACTTGAAACTTGGGTGATGAGAATATTTCCTTATTTGGTAAATTTAGACATTACCACAATTGAAAGAATCAATTTTATATTTCCACTCTTGCTCTTAATGGAATTATATAAGCAACAATTTTTTCCTCAAATGCCATTGTAAGGATATTTTAAAATAAATAAAATCAAAAATTTTTCTTTTATTTTAAAACTTTGCGGAAAAACTTATCCTTACAATCCATATGAAAACTTGTTGTTATCTATTCCTTAAGCAATATCTCATAACTCCTAAGAAGTAGCTCAAGAATCCGATCTTTAAACTATGCGATAGAAATCCATCTACGCGATCAGATTCAGCATATTCTTTCTTTAAGTTTCTTCACTTTTCTTTGATTCTTAAAACATCACCATGTGACCCAGTCACATCATGTATCAAGAATCTCAGAATAGAAACTTAACAGAGTTAGATAGTGGACTTTACCTGACGTAGAGTCAAACTTATTGACTTTAACATCCTTAGGTAAATCTGGCAGCTTCGCAACCAATGCCCCTTCCTTTGGCAATATAAACATATGGACCCTTTGATAAAGGTACATGAGACTATCACAGACTTAGCTTTTCTCTTTACCATTTGGTCAACCGAGTTGACTATGGCCGATCCCTTTCCATTGGGAAGAGAATGCTTTACTGGATATCCAATGTCATCATTGTCAATGTCCATAAAGTTTTAGGAAGTTGATCTTAGAAAATAGATAAGATCATTAAGGGTCTTGTCATTGTCTGTTTCATAGGTGTCCCAAAGGAACTCACTATGTGACTTAGAAAGTGATTGAACCACCGACTTTCTCAAGACTTTGACACCCAACTCTCCCGGCTTGTCAATATGTGACTACATCTCCAAGATGTGACCACACCTTGACCTTGCCTTGCCAATAGGGCTTGAGTGACCTTAAACTTTTCAAGAAATTGTGGGTTAGGGAGATTAATTGGAGGAGGTGAAAGAAGTATGATATCCATGGGACATCATCTTCATTAGGAAACCTTGTTTCAAGAGATTCGGAAGATCATAGGTGTCTAAACCAGACATCTTTTGGGAGATATTCAAGATAGTTGATTTTAAGTCCTTAATATGACACCCAATATGAAATATTAAGGCTAGGACCCAACAAACTATTTTATAACTTAGAAGAGGTATGCCGTAATCCAAGATATAAAATATTTGAAGGTAGGTGAATGATGATTCACCAATTTCCACCAAGATAAACGAAATGTATTATTAGGTTTTAATTGGTTTTGAAACTCCTAGATCTTTGAGATTCATTGAACTTTTCAAAGGCATGTTTCAATCTCGAGTGTGCCCTCCAAGTTTTGTGACTGGGATGCCGAGGATCACAAAACGAGGTGTGAAGTAACCATGCAAATCACTTGGTACCCTTAATAAATTACCCCTCAATCGATGTGCCGGTTAACCACACACGCTCCATCGATACTATGATAAATATTAAGTCACCCTTTACCTACCTTGTTAAGTCCAAGTTAGTGTGCCGGTTAACCACACACGCTCCACTAACGACTTAAACAAAGTGCAAAGTGTAATTTCATGGATTAGCACCTTATTCACATTTTTCCTAAGTAACTAAGAATGGGTATTATTAAGAGTTTAGTTACTTAGTATTATCATTAATACTTTTAATGAAGGGAGAATTCTAGTCCTGTCAAACCCGTTCGGCTAACGACCCTCCACCAGTCAAGCAAGCGGTGGGTGAGAGTGGACACCCATTAAGTTGCCATTTTATAGGCAACAACCTTATACCCACCTTATAGACCGGCTTCGTGAATGAGGCGTACTAGCGGTAAGACTGACTTTACTCTTATACATATATATATATTATTAACTTATAATATTATAAAGTATAAGGGTTGAATTTTAACTTTTAAAATTCTAAGGGCTAACTTGGAATTAAAGTATTCATACTTGAAAACTTTTCAAATTCCAAAACTTGAGGGCAAGTTTTGAAACTATTCAAAACTAATTAATTCCATAACTTATGTGTTTAAAGTAGTTTTAATCCAAAAACTCTTCAAGTTCCATAACTTGAGGACAAGTTATGGAAGACTTTAAACTAATAAAAGAACTAACTTTTTCTTTATTTTATAACTTATGGATTTAATTATGGTTACATATTTTTCTTTAATGAAGTGACTCTTGAACTTCCATAACTTGAGGACAAGTTATGGAGTCATAAAAAGTTATTCAATGACACAAGACTCTTCATTTTGTAACCATTGCCAACTATTATGAGTTTTATGAGTCTTTAATGTGACTCTTCATGTAACTTGAGGACAAGTTACACAAACACATTTTATACTCAACTCTTAGATTAAAATGGATTGAAAACAACTATTTCACTCAACATTTCTATTAATCTAAGCAACTCATAAGAACAAGATAATTCAAATCAAACTTTTTCATGTAATTAGTCTAAACCTTAAACTAATACAAAACATGAATCTATTGACAATTATCTTTGAAAATGGATTAGCATGAACATTACCACATCAAAAACAAGTTTATAAGATCAAAAACAACTTAGGGTAATGTTCCTAGTCCATTTCTAGCCAAAAAACTCGAAAATATGATGTCTGGGGGTCCAACTCGTCGAGTGCATGAACAAACTCGGCGAGTTGGATCGATATCATCACTTTTTAGGCATGGACTCGCCGAGTCTCCTGATGGACTCGCCGATTCTGATGGCCAGACAGCACCAGATTCGTTTTTTCAGCTTCTATTGCAGGTATAACAAGAAAACAAGCCTAGGCTCTGATACCACTGTTGGGTTTTGAGCATTCTAACACTCCTAAGTGTACATGCAACCCTAAATACCTTGGATCTATGTTTTCTCTATTATACATGCAAATAAGAACTTCCAAGGTATTATCCTAATCTAGCATACAAAACAATAACTATAGCAAGATAGAATACATACCTCTTTGATGTAGAAAGTCTTCATGAAGCTTGAGTGCCTAGTGCCCCAAGTGTGACACCTCAAATGGAATCACAATCATCAAAACACTTGGAATGACTTGAGAGAATTCTACACTCATCAAAATCGGCTAGCCCTTTCACTTCACACACTAGTCGCCGATTTTGGTCAAGAATAAGATGCTTATATAGTTAGGGTTACACCATTTAAACCCTAATTGACATGGCCTTTCATTTCCATGATCCATGGGTACAAATACACCATGGAGCATCCATGGACCATCCTATGGGTTTTAGCCCAACTTGATTATCCATGGAGCATTAGCCCACTATACAAGTATGGATGATTTACACAATCAACCCATATATTTAATTAGTCTTCTTTTGATCACTTAATTAATCCTAGATTAATTCTTGATCAATACTAATTAAATAATCTTATTATTCTTATTATTAATATACTAGAACTTATAATATATTAATAACCATAAGTGTCTTATTTCTCTCATTATAGTCTATCCAAGTGCATGATGGTATGCAACCCAAATGGACCATGCCGGGTCGGGTCAAGTCTTACCAATTATAGTTATGGACTTAGACATTAATCCAACAGTTATACCCAGTCATGCTAGTTGGATTCTGATATTGTGATATGTGCTATGTGGTAGTAGTAGAGGGGGAGAGATAGTCTCCAGTATCCGGTCGAGAGGACCGAAGGGGAGGCCAGCACCCAGATATGCTAGGTAGTATCCGGTTGAGAGGACCGAAGGGGAGGCCAGCACCCACATATGCTTGGCAATACCCGGTCGAGAGGACCGAAGGGGTAGGTCAGGCACCCAGATATGCCTGACAATGTATGTGTGTTATGTGGTTATTGTGGTATGTGGTATGGTGGGGGAACTCACTAAGCTTTGTGCTTACGTTTTTTCAGTTGTTGTTTCAGGTACCTCTCTAGCCAAGGGGAAGGAGCCGGCACGGTAGCAACATGTCACACACACTCTTGTTTCCGCAGTTATTAGCTTATTCTGGGAGTGACACTCTGACATTTTGGTTGTTTGGTTTTCAATTTGCTTTTCGATGAGAAATGGTTTAATCAAACAATGTTTTAACTATTGATGCTTTTTATGTAATGTGTTATAACGAAATTTTTGGACGTGAAATTCGGGTCGTTACAGTCCATGGACACCCTTTGTATAAGTGTACGCTGTCACTGAAATATAATATTCTTCATTCCAATATACAGAAAAAATCAGCAAAACCATCTAAAAAAAATTTGGCATGCAAAGAGTTGTGTTATTTTATATAAATAATAACATATTCCAATAATACACATCGATGCAATTCTAAAAATATAAATTTCATAAAAATATGACTTTGTATGGAGAAGTTATGGTTTTTCTAAGTTATTAATCCAGCCCTACAACGAGAGGAGTGTCGTAAAGCGAAAAGGAGATAAAATGAGTTTTTACCAAAGCAATTTAAAGTAGAGTCGTAGAACTCCTCGATAAAAAATCATGGAAATAAGGAACGCCAAAAATGGAGTTCGTATGAGAGATTTACAAATTTAACAATATCCTTTTCAGTGCACCACTTGCAAGAATATAAATTTAAAATAGAATCCGAATTAGCTAATGTAATCTAAAGGAAGTTGTAGTACTCGTCGATAGATATGCGCATATATAAAGAGCGGCAAAAATGGAGCTCGTATGCTTAAGCTACGGATTTTGGAAGATCCAAACTTTTACCAGCTAATTGGGACACGTGGCATGCCCGAAGCATGCCACATGGCAAGCCGACATTGAAGATTATCTGAGATTTTGGCAACATGGACTAATGAGGGAGTGAAACATGTCAACACCTGGATGAGCCGCCAGTAGGCTTAGGCGGTGGCTTGCCTCTACCTAAAACGCTTTACTCCTATAAATAGCAAGCTTGATCCTTCCCCATTTCACACTAAATTCTTTTGCTCTCTCTTTCTTTCTCCCCTTCTCTCACTCACTCTCTCTCAGTCTTTGATCTGTAGTCCTTTCCCCTTTCTCTAGTGGTCCTAAGCCCCTGACGCCACTAGCCACAACCCAAGGTCTAGTACAGGACGCTACAAGAGTGAGTTCACGATCCCTTTTTCAAATATTTTATAAAATTTACCGGCAAGGGGGGGGGGAGGGGTACAAGTTAATTTATTATTAATTATCATATATTGCTGTTATCATTGTGTTATAAATATTATTATTTTTACAAAACATATTTATTCTATGTCGTTACTGTTGGATTAGTGTCTAAGTCCATAACTATTTTGGTATGTACTTGACCCGATTATGAGCATGGTCCTTTTGGGTTGCCTTCACCATAGCAATATGTAGGATGATTTAAGGAGAGAAAGGTTTAAATATGATTTATTAATATATTATGAGAATAATATATTAAAGGAGAAATCATATTGTTTAATTAATATTAGTCAAGAATTAATTGATAATTAATTCTTGTGGCTAAAAGAGTTTAATTAAATTTAGGGGATTGGACTGCAATTATTGGATAATTGAGTTATTGGGATAAGGAATGCTAAAGGAATAAGGGGTGAACGAAATTATGATGGAAGCCCATCATATTTTCGTCCATGGCCTTATCCAGAAGGTTCCATGGGCTGCTTAGAGTTTAAGCTGTCCATTAGGGTTTTAACTGAAACCCTAGCAACCCACACAAGTATATAAAGGGCCCCTTAGGCCCCAAAAACGAGGACAACTGATTCTCTAGGGTTTCTAGTCGTTTTTGGGCAGCCTCCTTTCTTCTCCTCTTCATCTAAGTTGCATAAGGTGTTTGTGACTCCATTAGAGGTGCAACACTTGAGGCACTAAACTTTCTAAGGCCAATCCAAGCAAGGATTTGATTGTTATTGCTATATAACAATCAAAGGTAATTCTCTAAACCCTAATTCAGTTTATAACATCTTAGATCTAAGTTTATTAGTCTTGGATTCAAAGCATGTACAATAGAGAAACCTAGATCCAAGCATTAGGGTTTGTATGAGCACATAGGACTGTTCTTATGCATATAACCCATTAGTGGTATCAGAGCCTTGATTGGTTTCAGTTGTATGTGATGATTTGCTGTTTTGTTTGCTTAAAAACGAATTTTTGGCCTCTGCCCGAGCTGACTCGGCGAGTCAGTGGATGAACTCGGCGAGTCTCTGACTCGGTGAGTCCAGTCCCTGACTCGGCGATTCCAGGGGTCAGACAGAGGGATTTTCGGGTTTTGGCTGCTGTTTTGACTTGGACTTGATGCTTAATTTGTTTTATGAAGTTAAAATCCGAATTTTATCTTAATTAAGTGTTTATCCATGCCAAAACAATAGATAATTTCAAATCTTTTAAATATTGGTTGTTTATGTGATAAATATGGATTATTTAAAGTTATTTGGTAATTATCTAATGACTAAAATAAGATTAGGTCAAATATAGATAATTATGAAATTAATTGTTTAATTTATGTTATTTGTTATTTGATCCCTTATGTTTTGAAAAGTCTCAAAACTTGCCCTCAAGTTTTGGGATTTAAAAGTTGATTAAAAGTTTAATTTTGAAATGTTAAATTCTAAAACCCTAGTAATTTGAAAAAGTTCAAATCTCACCCTTATGGTTTTATTAATTAATTAACATGTATAATTAAAAGTGATTTAATAAATCCATAAAGTTTTGGTTTACATTTAATTAAATTAAAAGTATAATTTACTAAGTTAAACCACCTAGTATTTTAAAAGTGTAAAATACACCCTATACTATATATAACATTAAAAGTCTAATATTATATATGTATGAGTAAACAGTCAGTCTTACCGTTAGTAGGCCTCATTCACGAAGCTGGTCTATAAGGGGTGTTTAAGGAAATTGCCTATAAAATGGCGATTGAATGGGTATCCACTCTTACCCACCAAACTCTTGACCAGAAGAGGGTCGTTAGCCGAACGGGTAGGATAGGACAGAAACCTTCCATTATAAGTATAATGAAGTACAAAGTAACTAAATGCCTTTTCAAATTCCCAAATCATAGTTACTTTAGGCAAAATGTGAAATTGTATGCTAACCCATGGAGTTACACTTCGTACCCTTGTCAAACGTTAGTGGAGCGTGTGTGGTTAACCGGCACACTAATTTGGGGATGACATTGGTGGCGAAGGGTGGCTCGATGCTTATAATAGATCAATGGAGCGTGTGTGGCTAACCGGCACATTGATTAGGTGATTGTAGCATTGGGTGCACCACGTGATTCGTATGGTTATTCACACCTTATTTGTGATCCTCGGCATCCCAGTCACAAATAGTAGGGCATAATCGAGATTAAACATGCCATTGAAAAGTTCAATGAATCTCAAAAGATCTAGGAGTTTCAATTCATTTAAAACTTAATATTCCTTTTTGTTTTTCATGGTGGAAATTGGTAAATCGTCATTTACCTACCTTCAAATATTTTGCAACTAGATTACGGCATCCCTTTTCTAGGTTGTAGAATATTGTGTTGGATCCTAGCTTGATGTTTCATTTGGGTGTTACATAAAGAATTCTAATCAACATAACATGAATTTTCTCCCATTTTGTAGATGTCTGAATCTTACAATGGTCTTCCTAAATCCTTTGGAACAAGCTTTCCAAATGAAGATGACGTTCCGAGATACGATCAAGGAAATGAGAGTCATGCTTCACTTCCTCCACCTCCTCCAATCGTTCTCCCTGACCCACAAGTTCAAAGGCTTGAAAAGTTCAAGCTCACTCAATCCCTTTTGGCAAGTAAACACGAAGATGGGAAACCTGTGTGTGCACATGTCTTAGAGATGAAGTCACACATTGATAGGTTAAGCATGTTGGGTGTCTACATTTCAAGCGAGTTGGCTGTTGACTGGGTTCTTCAGTCACTTCCTGAATCATATAGTGAGTTCGTTAGAGAGTACTATATGATGGATCACGACGTGACCCTCATTAATCTCACCTATTTGCTTATAGCTGCTGAATCAACAATGATTTGGCGTGCTGGTCAAGCAAACTTGTCTAGTGAATCAAACTCCCAAACTTCAATGAACACGGGCAACATTGGAAGTGCTGAAAGAACTAAGTCTGTGATTGTCCGATGTGCTGTGCCAAAGGAGTCCATTTGCTTTTATTGCCAAGAGAAGGGGAATTGGAGACTAAGGTGCCCTAACTACCTGAGAGATCTAAGAGATGGGAGAGTCAAGACGTATGGCTCTGCTTCAGGTAAAATCCATTATCTAACTCTTTTGAGTTCCTATTCTAGATTCTTAATACATGATGTGATAAGATTACATTTTGATGTTTTGTAGGATCGAAGAAAAGAGAGGAAGCTTGAGGGAAGAAGTGAGCTGAATCTAATCATGAAGAAATGGATTTCGATCGCATTACTTGTAGAATGGATTCTTGAGCTACTACTTGGAGTTAGAATAGATTGTTAGGAAATATGTAATAACATAGTTTTTCAATTGAATTGCATTGTAAGGACAAATTTTTTTCCGCAATAAAATGAATTTTGATTTTATCTTATTTATTTATCCTTGCGATGGCATGTATGAAAAAATTGATGTTTGAATGTTTCTATTATTAACAATAGTGGATTTGATTCTTAATTATGTTATTTGTGGACATATCAAAAGTTTACCAAATAGGGAGAGTTTCTCATCACCCAAGTTTCAATTGGACAGAAACTTGGAATCATGCAACGTGTATTGTATGATGAATGAAAAACTTTCACATTTGGGAAATTTAGACTAATTCTTTGACAAAGTGTCAATTGAAGGACACTAGGTCATACGTTGATCAAGTCTACCACAAGAGTGACAAAGATATTCGTCATGATTTACTAAAGTTTAGTAAATATGGTTATACTTATAAGATTGAGTATAATTCTAAGTTAACTGAAATAGTTTCAATCAATAGCAGAACGAATAAGAAGAATCAAGAAGGCAGAAAGATAAAAGTTTCTCCATTCTAAGAAGAAGGGAGAGTACCTTTTATTGTGTTTTATGATGAAGTCTTAATGATTAAGAACCATATCTCAATTGATCCTCTAAGTGAGTCTTAGTGCATTTGCATGTCTAAGAAGAGGAATCGAGAACTGTAGAAATGGTTAAATCAAAGAGTCAATCATACTTCGTTCCAATATCAAGTCTTGGAGTCATACTCCAAGATTGTGACATTGAGTGACAAGTCTTAAGTAGGTTTATAACACTCATCAAATGTGGAATTTGGAAAAGTTTTCTTATTCTTGCACATTAGAAATTGGTAAGTTGTGATGTTTTGGATAAGACAAAGACCAACTAGGACCAATTATGTGAAGTGTTTTGTCTTGATAAGAACTACACTAACTCTTGAATATTTGCTTTGTCAAGAAATGTTTCTTGACAAGAGAATCTTATATATCAAGGAGTCAGTGGGAGTCTTAATGGTCTTGAAAGGTTTCAAGAACAAATCAAGAATAAACCTTATCGATCATCACTAGCACACGACTTGAGGTTTGCAACCTATCGTGCTGACATTATTTTGTTTTTGTGCCATTCCAATTGAGTTAATTGCGTATGTGAGTTCTATGATTTCTCATTTGAATGCATACTAGAGCCTTAGTCGATGGAAAGTAGATTGATATGTAAGGACAAGTTACTAAACTACTTGGAAGACATCGTGGGCACTCGTGTTACCATAAGGCAAGAAATCAAGATTAAGAAAGTTCAGTCCATATGAGTTTGGATTTGTCGCAAACCTTGGTTTTGGAAAATTCACATGGATAGGAACTCATACACCATAAAATATAAGTGTCATAAGATTCCCTCCTTCATGAAAATGATTGTGAGGAAATGCTTTCACTAAAAGAGATTTTAAGAAGATAGCGATTGTGAAAATTGTATTCTCAAAATTCGATTATGGTTACGGCATCCCTTTCCATAGTTCGAATTATGAGATTTGGCAATTAGTTTCAACATTTGGAACTTAGTAACATAAGTTCTGAATTGTTTAAACACACATATGAGCTATCCAAGACAAAGGTGTATAAGGTTAAGAAGCCTAGATAAAGGCTTATCGAAGCATCTGGTATTAGAAATATGAATTTCAGAAATTCAATAGGCATTGTTTTCTGAAAGTTCATTTGTTTTCTGAATACATGTCAAAGCTAGTGGGAGCATAAGTGTTATGCTTATATGATAATAATCATCATGATAGTGGAAGCATAAGTGTTATGCTTGTATGATTATTATGGCGAGTATTGCAAGTTAGCAATATTAATTATAGAAAAACAAAGATTCAATTTGCAAAGTTGCATGGGTTGAAAAGTTGTTTTAATATAATTAAGGGAGAGAATATTATACTTCGTTTCAAAATCTAAAACTTAGATTAAGAAATTTTAATATTTTCAGTCAAAGGGTACATTGTGTGTTCTTAAAATTCGATTATGATTACGGCATCCCTCTTCATAGTTCGAATTATGAGAACATGACACATAAAATATTATGGCAAAAGATTGGTAAAATATTATATCTTTATGTAAGACATTATGCATCGTGTCCCATACACTTCAGGTATAGGATCGATTGCAAATGCTATAATATTTACCATTCTAAAATTTTTCCAAATGTCTAGCGCATTAAGAGGGAAAAAGGACTAGAATTGGTTTTGACTAAAATAATTAAACAACTATCAAAGGACGATCCAAAGTTCACTGAGGATTGGTTTCTTGTGAATAGTTGGGAGTATGATATTGGATGAACCATATCGACATTATTATGAATAGATAAGATTCTATTAAGAATGAGTTGTCATATGGCAAATGTGGAAATGTTTCCATATTGGGAGTTGGATATTGAGATTCTGTGTCTAGATTAGAAAAACTTTATGCAAGAAGGATGTTCAAAGGAATGTACTTTGAATGTGAGACTTCACGTCTATGGAATTGTCTTGTAACAATTTCTAAGAAAATACTTTGTAATTTTGATTAGCCAAGTCTTGGTTGTGCTATGACTTTACGAAAGGATCGTTGCGTAAAATGTTAGAATCTAGCATATTCTAGTAGTGGCAAGAACCTTGTGTTCTTACACTAATAATTAGGATTAAGGAATTGTGAAATGAGCATCATTGAAAAAGTTTTCAGGTGATCTATTTCACAAAGCATGGACCATAGGAAACAAAGTGTGCATGTTTAGAGCATGGGACAATTGTTATTGTAATTCAAGTAATAAGTTGATTATCCGAAACATTAAATGATAAATAATGAGTAATCAATATGGTGGTAAATAGAAGTGTTTTATTTACTCTCACAAGTTTGGGGCCATATAGGATTAAGTATTATTGTTATGTTTCAGTTTGCATGTTTTGACTTCCAGAATAACTAGGTTATTCAAACATCCACAGTCGGTCATACGTTGGGAGTAGGTATGAATAAAGACTGTCATGAATCTGTCTGCAGATTGTCTGAAGTGTTTAGACATGGCACAAGTTTGCTGCAGAATTCATGAATGCTTTGATAAGATTAGAGTATTGGATTAAACCCACGCTCACTTGGATCACTTGATGGATTTATCACGAGTGATTAGTGAGACGATAATATTGTATATTCTTCAAACCGAGACGTGTGAGTTGTTATTTGTTGGTCGGTTGCACATTGATGATAAGTAAACGCACCAGTAACTTGGTGTTATAAAACTTATTGTTGTGTATGATTCGATCAATAAATGCAAGCGAACATTTGAGTCGAAGTTTATCCATTCCTTTTACCCAAAGTGGGATAAAAGCGATATCTATGGGCCTCTCGATGATTTAGTGATGACACCTAAGCGCTTGGCCAAGCTAGGACTAAGTTGATGTGTTCAATTGTAGTCTGTTGTCAGTCGTCATAAATCGGAAGTCGTGAAACAGTATAGAGAGAATGATTGAAATTCATGTCTTTTGTCTATACGATATCTTGAGAATGGAGGAATATATAATCCCTTATCTAGAGGACACGCTATCTGATAAGATCAGAGTTGACAGCGGCTTTTGAAAGCTACGATTGCTGATCAGGTTCTGAAGTCATACGGAAAATAGTTATTAGACTTATCCAAGTGGGAGACTGTTGGATTAGTGTCTAAGTCCATAACTATTTTGGTATGTACTTGACCCGATTATGAGCATGGTCCTTTTGGGTTACCTTCACCATAGCAATATGTAGGATGATTTAAGGAGAGAAAGGTTTAAATATGATTTATTAATATATTATGAGAATAATATATTAAAGGAGAAATCATATTGTTTAATTAATATTAGTCAAGAATTAATTGATAATTAATTCTTGTGGCTAAAAGAGATTAATTAAATTTAGGGGACTGGACTGCAATTATTTGATAATTGAGTTATTGGGATAAGGAATGCTAAAGGAATAAGGGGTGAACGAAATTATGATGGAAGCCCATCATATTTTCGTCCATGGCCTTATCCAGAAGGTTCCATGGGCTGCTTAGAGTTTAAGCTGTCCATTAGGGTTTTGACTGAAACCCTAGCAACCCACACAAGTATATAAAGGACCCCTTAGGCCCCAAAAACGAGGACAACTGATTCTCTAGGGTTTCTAGTCGTTTTTGGGCAGCCTCCTTTCTTCTCCTCTTCATCTAAGTTTCATAAGGTGTTTGTGACTCCATTAGAGGTGCAACACTTGAGGCACTAAGCTTTCTAAGGCCAATCCAAGCAAGGAATTGATTGTTATTGCTATATAACAATCAAAGGTAATTCTCTAAACCCTAATTCAGTTTATAACATCTTAGATCTAAGTTTATTAGTCTTGGATTCAAAGCATGTACAATAGAGAAACCTAGATCCAAGCATTAGGGTTTGTATGAGCACATAGGACTGTTCTTATGCATATAACCCATCAGTTACTTAGTCCAAATAATAATCGATAATTATTATACCCTATTGTTACTCTGCTCATTTTAAATGGTAAAACTTTATAGCCTATCGTTAATTTGTCCAAATAACACAATAGTATTATACCCTACCGTTACACTATTCATTTTAATTGATGATATTTATATATTATGTTGTTACTTTAGTTGATTGAAATGGATAATCTTTATATTATGTCGTAACTCTGCTCGTTTTTAATAGATAATATTGATATATTATGTCGTTACTCTACTCGTTTCAAATGGATAATATTTGTATTATGTCATCACTCTGCTCATTTTTATGAACAATAGTTATATCTTATGTTGTTACTCTACCCAATTTTTACAAATAGTATTGTACGTAGTCATTACTCTGCTAAATTTTTTTTGAATATCATTATACCTAGTCGACACTCTGTTCAAATTTATGGATAACACTATACCTAGTTGACACTCTGTTTGTTTGGATTTGCTAAGATAGTTATTTTCTATAATTATAATTAATTGTTATTATACAAGGTAACATTGGGATTTCTTTTATACGTTAAGGGTATCCATGTTGTTGTTAAATGAGACCATTTCACTCATCTTAGCTATTTATTTTTAGCTAAGCCACCGACTTATAATCGTTAATCTAATCTTAAATGAGCAGGAGAGTTATGTATATATCTATACGAGGTTGACATCCCCACCTGTGATTGCTAGCCACAACCTCTGATGTGAAGACCCGGGAAATAAGTTATCAACTGCCATTTGAACTTAACGACAAACAAAAAAATGTAATAGGACAACCATGTAATCCTTCGACATATATAAGTAAATATATTCGATTTTGTACTTAATTATGTCAACATATAAAGCTCAAAAATTAGTGCAGAAATATCACATCACCTTGAGACTAGGTTTACATTTTTAGAATGCATGTGTTACCGTGATTCCAAAAATATAAACTTCGTTAAAATCCGACTTAGTATAGAGTAGATATGATTGGTATGATAAATACAAATCTACCGCATACTAAAAGTTACAACGTCGAAAACTACGAAAAGAACTATCGACTTTGGACAAAAGTCACTAAAAGGACAATCAATGTACTACTAAAAGTAGGATTTAGACAAAGAACACCTAAAACGGAACCCGTATGTGAGAGTTATGATTTTTATAAAATCATAACGACCATAAAATATAATCGAAAAATGAAATTTAAAACTAGCTAAAACAACCAAATGGAAGGTTGTAGGATTGTTGAGACCTACACAGATATATAAGAGTCGTTGAAAGTTGACTTCATATGTGAGATTTACATAATTTCAAAGTTCAATTTTTACCGAGGCACGTACCCGCACGCAGTGCATCACACGCACCTAACACTGGATTCATCAGGATACAGGATGATGTGGCACGAGGAGACGACGACATGTGGCAGCTCCCTGTGGCTCACGGGCAATTGTGCGGTGTGTAGTGCACGACGTGCACCCAAAAAGGTGTTATAAATATCAGAATCCGGCAGTCCCTCTCCCTCACAACTCAAACACACTCTCAAACTCTCTCGATCTACGTTCCACTACACCCAAGCGTCTCTCGAAGTTTTAGACTCCCAATTTCCTACCCTACACCAACAGTTTCGCACAGTCCGATGTTTCTGCCATCGGTTGAGGGTGTGACACATTACAATTCTCGAAATAACCTATCACAATACAAACCCAACTAGTTTTGGGTTGAGTTTATCTAACCCGCCACCCCGCAACCTACCAAACCGTTTATTATATGACTTGTGTTCATGTTTGAAAATAATGTGTGGGTTAACTCTTGAACTTGTCTATTTCATTAGATTAAAAATATATAAAGTAAATCACATGAATGGTCCCTGTAGTTTAGGGTAATTTGCGTGTTTGATCCTTAACTTTTTTTTCTTTAACTTGGATGATCCTTATTGTATACTTTTGTTGCATGTTTGGTCCATGTGCGTCCTAAAAAGACTATTTTATCCTTAATGATATATTATTATTTTGTTAACTTATTTTATTATTTCATATATTATTAAATAAAATAAATCATTAATATTTTGTTTGAAATGGGACCACCCCACCTTAATTCTCTTCCTTCCCAACTGGACAAAGTCGATCCACTTTTTGGCACACACTAACTTCGGTGACCATCGAGATCCATATATCTAGTATCACATAAAACCACCCCAAAAAAAATAATCTCTAAACACCCAAATTATAATGAAATTCTAGTAAAAAATATATGTACCATCTCCCTTACTCTCACAGGTATAAAACACACGGTAAAAAAAACTATGCAACAAACATATATGCGACATCCCGAAATTTAGGTCTAAAACTATAGACGACCAATTCACTATGAATCTTTTTGTAACCTGGCCTATTGAGATTTAATGAATATTTTGGAAAATAAATAGTGTCATTAGAATTAACATAAGATATAAGATGGTATCTTACTTTTAATTCTGGAAAATCTCAAACAAATCATACAACACAAACCTTAACCCTAGTTAATACGTCTGAAAAAATAAAATTTTGTAGTAAGCGTTTGTGAGCGAAGAAGTCACTTTAGTCTCGTGGTACATGTTCACCTAAGTCCGAAAATATAAAGAATATCCAAAACGGAGCTCATATGCAAAATATACGAACATTATAAGAAACCAAACCAATATAATATTGATTTTCTTTACACTGCATAAACCGTTTCGGCCCGTTGAGGCACTTGCACACCTCAGATGGAAATCCAAAGAACTTTTTTGTTGGATTAGCTGCCTAAGCCAATAACAAAATTGGTATAAACTTAAATTATTAATAAAATCCTTTTGGGTTGCCCTCAAACCTGGTAATTGAAAAGGATGACTTAGAGAGAGAGAGAGAGAGAGAGAGAGAGACTGATTTATTTCTTTATTATATGATTAATAATTAGCAATAAATGTTTTTTAATATGTTATGAGAAGAGTATATTAATTATAAATAGTATCATTTAAGTAAGAATTAATCAGAAATTAATTAGAATTAATTTTGGGATTAATTAGATTAATTAATAGTGCAAGGAGTAAGCTATAATTGTTCAATACTTAAGCACAAGGCATTCCAACACCTTCCTAGTGATGGATGGTTTTAAGGAGTATATTATAGTTCTAGAATATTCCTTGGAGATAATTAGGAAACTAGATAATTACTTGATTTAAGATATTGTTATCAAGTGAGGGTTATCAGGGATTCCTAATGCAACTATAAAAGGGACCTTAGGTTTAGAAATTTTGGTCACTCCTTCTAATCAAGTGATAGCCAAAATTCACCTCTCATCCTTTCTCCTTAAAAAGTTTCCTAGTTCCTAGGGTTTAGGTGTGAACCATCAGAGGCACAAGATTTGTCATGCTAGCTTCCAAGAGTTTTCAAGAAGGATTGTTTGATTGGTTACTACAACAATCAAAAGGTATGTGATCATCTTCTATGAATTTTGAAATTACCTAGGGTTGTAGGGTTCTTGTTGTTCAATAGAATGTTACTTAAATAGTGTTATGACAATGTCTAATAGTTTGGATGTACCCTTAAGTGTAGAATGATTCATCTGTGTTATTCCATGTAAAACCCATCAGTGGTATCAGAGCGTATGGTTATCTAACAATTAAATGTACATTTCTTGAACTTGAACAAACCTGACTTGAAGGATAGACGGAATCGTTTCTATCGCAGCACCACATCGTGGTCTTCATTGGCCGCGACATGGGGGTCTTAAGATCCGTGTTTTTCTTCATCCTGCTACGTCGTGGCAATTGTCTGCCATGACGTGGTGAACCCTCTAATCAACGATTTTTTTTTTGCTTAATTCAAAATTCGATCATGATAATTACTTTAGATAATGAATTGTGTATAACTAAATAATTATATTTGTAATCAGATATCATATATCTTGAATTTGTGAATTATCCTTACGCTTTAATTACATTTAATTACTTGATTAATTAAAGGATGAAGATGAAAAAATAATTGTTTTATTTTAAATTATATTAATTTTAAAATTATTTTCAAAAATTTAAAATGAAACCTAGTATTTTTAGAAAACGTTTAAAATACACATTATACTATAAGTATAATTAAATGTTTTTAATATATTTTATGTATAGGACAAGTCAGTCAAATCACTAGTAAGCGTCATTTATGAAGCCATACTATAACGGGAGTTTAAGGAAGCAACCTATAAAATGACCGTCATTAAGTATCCACTTTTATCCACTGCTCTCTTGTATGGTGGATGGTCGTTAGCCGAACAGATTTGACATGAAATAATCTCATTAATAAGTATAATGATATAAAGTAACTAAGCTATTTTTGAAAAATCCCACTCTTAGTTACTTTAGGAAAAATATGAAAAATAAGATAATCCATAAAATTGCACATTAGGCTTTATATGTAGTTAGTGGAGCGTATGTGGTTAACCGACACACTAATAGTGACTATAAAGAATAATAATGGGCATCTCGAAAATCATAGTTGTTAATGGAGCACGCGCGGTTAACTGACATATTAATTAGAGATGATAAATGACATCTAGAGTGCCAAGTATATTTGTATGGTTATTCATATCTTGTTTGTGATCCTTGACATCCCAGTAACAAATAGAAGAGAAAAATCTGACATTAAACATGCTATTGATAAGATTCAATGAATCTAAAAAGATCTAGGAGTTTCATAGGTTGAAATTGGTGAAATGCTTTTACCTACCTTCATGAATTCGCGATAAGATTACGACATCTCTCTTCTTAGTTGTGAATTGTAATTTTAAATCCTAGCATTAAATATTTATTATGGGTTAAAATATTAATCATTATTGTAATCTAACTAAAACTAATTTCTTTTCTCTATAGATGTCTACTTCTAGTGATGCTTCTACTCCTCAGAACTCTTCCCACAACTTTTTGCTTCTCTCGATCATGTCCAAGGTGACATTGGATGGTCTGACATCCCCAAAATCACGACCAGAAAAGACTATTTTAATTTATGCTTTTAAAATAATTTAAGAGTAAATCCATTGATTTAAAAGAGTTGCAGAATTTGTCCCAAAAGCAAAATATGATAAAATAATATTTACCAAAGCATTTCATAAAGGAATGCATTTTCATTAGATATCAAAACTCGGGATGACATGTTCCGATATAGACCAAAAAGCATAAACAACAAAAGATATACCACACAACAGTTTCATATAACAACTAGTCTAATATCAAAAGATCTTGATAAGCCATCCAACTTATGCTCTCGCGCCACTACCTGTAATACAACAAAACTGACTGGGTCAGGCTTAGGAGCCTAGTGAGCATATAGGGTTTCCAACCTACAATAAATAATTATATTTAATTTCACCAACCAACAATAACCATATTACCCATTCCCGTTATCCTCACTTTACGTCCCTAAAACAACATCTATCTCAAGGGACCTAATCTAGGAATTTCATCGGGATGGACTTTACCGCGAGGGATTTCCTCAGCAATAAAAGTCCTAAGGAAACAATGAGGGGGATAGAGTACACCGGTGAACACATCGTTCACAACACCTACAGGTTATGAACCTGCTAGCGTTCCACCAGACTGTCTAGAAAGAGTCCGTGGTCATCATCCATACTTCGCTAGATGACTAGATCAACAACAATATCGAGGCCTCTCATCTGTTTATCACACATCAACTATCTACCCATGTTCTACCCAACATATTAGTAGATAAAATATACATTTTTATACATAGTTTAAAACCTGTATAGCATGCTCATTCAATACATATTCCAGATAACAGATGAGATACATACACATCACACGTATTTCATAGAGAATAAATCATATCCATGAGTTAGAAGAAAGTGAATATATATATATATATATATATATATATATATATATATATATATATATATATATATATATATATATATTCCCACATATAAACAACAATCTATACACATAACACATATTTCGTATCAAACACTTCAAATTATGTGTTAGAAGAAAGTAACTACACACTCACTTGATTAGAAGATGATCGGACAGCGCTACGACTCTTGAAAAAAATCTTTTGCGACGAAACCGGGATGTTTTCCTCCAAAACCGGGCTTCACGCGGGTAGAGCTTCGACTCGGGAATCTTACTTCTCGGGATCCTCGGGGATTCGGGACTTGCTTTGGGTCTCGGGGATGACACCGGGGCTTTAGGATATTTTTTTGCATGAAAAACGATGCAAAATGGGAGAGAGAGAGAGAGAGAGAAGAGAAAATGAGCAAGAAGGTCGGCTGCCCTCGCACCCTTTATATAGGGCCTGAACCTTCACATTATGCTGGGTGTAATGCTCAGCTACACAGGGCGTAGATGGAATCGTCACTGCTTACGTCGTCGGAGCACTCGAGTCCGAGGTGGTTCAAGCACTGGGGTACGCTGGGCGTACTCAACTATGTTGGGCGTAGTTCGGATCAGATCAATGACTCCTTCGGATATCTATCTGAATTAAAGATTAAATACATAAATATTAATTATTTAAAAACTTCAGAAATTCATATCTTCCTCATACGAACTCCGTTTTCGATGTTCTTTATATCCACGTTCTTGAGACTAAACTCTACAACTTTCGTTTAGACTCTGTTAGCTGATTTAGACTTAATTTTTATTATATTATTTTTAGCAGGCAGGGACAGGAAAACTCTGTTATAAATTCATAACTTCTTCATTTGATGTCCGTTTTCGTCTGTCTTTTTATCGTTGCACTACTAATAACGAGATATTCGATTCTCGTTTAGATTGCTTCGGCTAGAAATCACTCGATCTCGTAATCAAACTTCGGGCTGCATACTTTTAAACTGAAACATAGGAAATCATAACTTCCTCATACGAAGTCAGATCTAGACATTCTCTTTATGCATGCTCTCGGTTTAACGAACTCTACGACCTTCGTCTAGATAACTAAGGCTAAATATCGCTCCATCGTAAATTCACTTTTTACGTCATTCAACGTCGTGTCGGTTTTGTCGTGAAACTTCGACAGATCATAACTTCTTCGTTATAACTCGGACTTCGGCATTCTTTATAAATTCGGAAACCTCGTTTCAACTACTACAACATTATCCGTAGATATCGGCTTTATCTAATATTTCATTTTGACGCTTGTTTTCGTACTTAATTCAATTAAGTCACACAGTTAAGCACAAAACACATAATACTCAAATAATACACTTCTATTATTTCAAAACGGGTTAGAAAGGTTAACCTAGACTATTACATCAACATTAATGACAAGCCCAGAAACACATTCATTACAATTCTCTCCATCTTAGGATGATTCGGTCCCTGGAATCAGACATCAACAAACAAATGCGGGTAGCGACTCATCATGTCACTCTCCATCTACCAGGTGAGATTTGGCCCATTCGTATGTTTCCAACGGACAAGCACTAACTCAACCATCTTGCGTCGCAACTTCTTAGTCTATCGGTCAACGATTGCCTCTGGTTCTTCAATTAACCTCTTGTACTCATCAATTCTTAGCTCTGAAATTGGAATCATGTCGGGAACTTCTCTCGTGAACTTCCTCAAATAACACACATGGAAAGTGTTATGAATTCCATTCAGTTCTTCGGGTAATTCGACCTTGTACGCTTGGTTCCCAATCCTTTGAAGAACTTTAAACGCTCCAATAAACCTTGGACTCAACTTTCCCCATTTATCAAATCTTATAAGTCCCTTCTACGACGAGACTTCAAGCAAAACCGAATCTCCAACTTCAAAAGTCACCGGTCTTCGTTTGTAGTCAGCATAGCTCTTTTGACGATCCTGAGCTGCTAACATTCCTCGTGGAACTTATTCCCATTCAAGTCAATGAAAATGTTTTTCATGCGATGGCTAACAGGTATAAACTTGCCACTAGCAACTTCGACTAATAATGCATTATCTAGTCTATCGACAGGCAAAGCTAGTTTTCTACCAAATTCATGCGAAATAAAGGAGTAGTTGGCTGCAGAATCACATAAAATTTGGGCAGACAATTTTTTTTTACGAGAAAGGTACCTGAAGCGACATCAGCTTCATCTTTAGCAGCTTCCAGTGTCATCTGGAAGGCTCTCGCCTTCGGCTTTGGCGGAATGTTGGGTCTTGTTGCCTCCTTCTTTTTCGGGCAGTCCCTAGACATTTGTCCCTCCTCACCACAACCATAACAAACTTTCTTGGTGAGAGTGCATTCATTGTCATAGTGCCCTGGCTTTCCACATTTAAAACATGTGGCCACTACCTCACATTTTCCATGATGCTTCTTCTTACGCCTCCTCCTCCTCTCGAACCAGATTTTGAGAATTTACATTTCTTGTTGGACCCTGAAGGTCCATCAAACTTCCTTTTCTCACCAACCTTTATTCTTTCCATACCATTTCCTTCTGCTGGGCCTCCACATTCTTAGCTGCTCGAACAGCTGTTTTCAGAGTGGCTGTCATCTTGACTGTCGGGCCAAAGTCGGCAGACAGTCCATTAGCGAAGCTCTCAATCTTGGAGAGTTCCGTTGGCACTAGGTACGGAAATAACTTCATTTTCTCAGTGAATGCAGTAGCATAGTCGTTTATGCTCATGCTCCCCTTTTTCAAGTTTTGGAACTCATTGTTCAGATCAATTAGATCTATCTTTGAACAGTACTACACCCTTAGTTGTTCCAAGAACTCCTCCCATGACATTTTCAGGGCTTCTCCACATGGCAGAGCATCCGCCAACAAGTTCCACCAACTCAAGACTTCGGTCTTCAGTTGTCTAACTGCAAAGACAGTCTTCTGTTTGTTGCTATAGTCGCAACTTTCAAATACCATCTCCATTTCGGAGATCCAATCCATAATCTCAACAGGCTTTGGGCTTCCAGAAAGACTTGGCAGCTTGGCGCCCAAGAAATTCTTATATATTTGCCCATCCTTTTTTCCCCTTTCTGGGTCATTCCTTTGTTCTCCTTGAGTCCTAACTTGACTCACAATGCGACTATTGTTCCCTTCCTCTGATTGCTCGGGAATCAGCTCGGGTTGCTCAATGGGCATGATAGGTTCGTCCCTATTTTCATGCAACATCTGTCACATTTCTTCCCTTTTTTTGGCTAACATAGCCCGAATCATGGCTTGCACCCCAGCCATTTTTATTGGCTCTGGTGCTGCTGCTACAACAGGTGCTTGCTCAATCACTGGTGGTTGATTTTTGTTTTCATCTACGTTTCCAATGCCACTTCTGGTTCTTACCATTTTTGATCTACACACCGAATAAGGTGAAATTAGATCCTAATCCCTGATACATAATTAAATCATCCTTACCACTCCGAAACGTTTACATGCTAGTTCTAATACCATAATCCTACCCTTAGAATCCTACACACATAAAGTTTCCTGATCCGGTTGGCAATAGACCATAGATTCGAACAAATAATTTCATATACGGCAACATATAACATTTAGAACATAAAAGCATTTTAGGCAGCTTCCTAAAATATACAAGTGCTCGTGTCAATAATATAACAGACACACATCTCATCATCACCACTTAGCATCCTAAGTTTAATTCTAGAAATCCTACAAATTCCTAGTTCGCTTAAACTAATGCTCTGATACCAACTGTGACATCCCCAAAATCACTGCCAAAAAATACCGTTTTAATTTATGCTTTTAAAATAATTTCAGAGTAAATCCATTGATTTAAAAGAGTTGCGGAATTTGTTCCCAAAAACAAAATATGATAAAATAATATTTACCAAAGCATTTCATAAAGGAATGCATTTTCATTAGATATCAAAACTCAGGATGTCATGTTCCGATACAGACCAAAAAGCATAAAAACAAAAGATAGACCATACAATAGTTACATATAACAATTGGTCTAATATCAAAAGATCTTGATAAGCCATCCAACTTATGCTCTCACGCCACTACCTGTCATACAACAAAACTGAGTGGGTCAGGCTTGGGAGCCTAATGAACCTGCCAGCGTTCCACCAGACTGTCTAGAAAGAGTATGTGGTCGTCATCCATACTATGCTAAGTGACTAGATCAACAACAACATCGAGGCCTCTCATCTATTTATCACACATCAACTATCTACCCATGTTCTACCCAACATATTAGTAGATAAAATATATATTTTTATACATAATTTAAAACCTGTATAGCATGCTCATTCAATACATATTGCATATAATAGATGAGACACATACACATAACACGTATTTCATAGAGAATAAATCATATCCATGAGTTACAAGAAAGTGAATATATATTCCCACATATAAACAACAATATATACACATAACACGTATTTCATATCAAATACTTCAAATTATGTGTTAGAAGAAAGTAACTACACACTCACTTGATTAGAAGATCAACGGACAACGCTACGACTCTTGAAATAATCTTTTGCGATGAAATCGGGATATTTTCCTCCAAAACCGGGCTTCACGTGGGCAGAGCTTCGGCTCGGGAATCTTACTTCTCGGGATCCTCTGGGCTTCGGGACTTGCTTCGGTTCTCGGGGATGATACCGGGGCTTCAGGATATTTCTTGCACGAAAATCGATGCAAAACGGGAGAGAGAGAAGAGAAAATGAGCAAGAAGGTCGGCTACCCTCGCACCCTTTATATAGGGCCTGAACCCTCGCATTTGTCACTTCTTACATCATCGGAGCACTCGATTCTGAGGCAGTTCATGCACCGGTGTACGTTGGGCGTACTCAACTACGCTAGGCGTAGTTCGAATCAGATAAATGACTCCTTTAGATATATATATATCTGAATTAAATATTAAATAAATAATCATTAATTATTTAAAAATTTCAAAAATCCATATGTTCCTCATACGAACTTCGTTCTGGACGTTCTTTGTATCCACACGTAGGTGAGACAAAGTTCTATAACTTTCGTTTAGACTCCGTTGGCTGATTTTGACATAATTTTTATTTTATTATTTTTAGTAGGCCGGGACAGGAAAACTCCGTTATAAATTCATAACTTCTTCATCTGACGTCTATTTTCGTCTGTCTATTTATCGTTGCACTATTAATAACGAGATCTTCGATTCTCGTTTAGATTGCTTCGGCTAGAAATCACTCGATCTCGTTATCGAACTTCGGGCTGCATACTGTTAAGCTGAAACTAAGAAAAATCATAACTTCCTCATACAAAGTCAGATCTAGGCATTCTTTTTATGCATGCTCTCGGTTCAACGATCTCTACGACCTTCGTTTAGATCACTAAGGCTAAATATCCCTCCATCGTAAATTCAATTTTTACGTCATTCAACGTCGTGCCGGTTCTGTTGCGAAACTTTGTCAGATCATAACTTCTTCGTTATATCTCGGATTTCGGCATTCTTTATATATTCGAAAACCTCGTTTCAACTACTACAACATTATCCATAGATACCGACTTTATCTAATATTTCATTTTGATGCTTATTTTCATACTTAATTCAATTAAGTCACATAGTTAAGCACAAAACACATAATACTCAAATAATACACTTCTATTATTTCACAACGGGTTACAAAGGTTAACCTAGACTATTACAGAAACGTTAATGATAGGCCCCGAAACACATGCGTTACAGATGGCACCAACTACAATCATTGGACGCGCAATATCAATATGGCTCTTTAATACGAGGGTAAAGAGTGTGTCCTCAAGAAACAACTTGTTGAGATCGATGAAGCCAGTAATATTGCTGAAGAAATAGCCTCCTACAAGAAACACTATGACGACACGACTAAGGTTGCTTGCATCATGGTTGCCACCATGATTCCTAAGTTGAAAAAGTTCTATGAGAACTATTGACCATACGAGATGAACTTGGATGTTGTTGAAAAGTTTCACAAGAGAGCTCATCAAGAAAAGTATGAAGTTGTAACAGCGCAAATTCTCAAACAACTTTTTTTTTCATTTTAAAAATATATTTATTTCCATTCAAAACAAGGCATAAATAGTTTAAGTATTCTGTCAAATACAAATAATCAAAATCCCAAGATCATAAAAGCGTTCTTCAGTGTGTATCGATCACGCCGGCGCCTTCCCACGGTCCTCGCTAGTACCTGAAATACATGCACAACAACTGTAAGCATAAATGCTTAGTGAGTTCCCCAATATACAACTTACGCACATACGCCTTTCCAGGCCCTGACCTTCCGGTCCATGTGTCTCAGGGGACTTCCATCCCTGCTGGGTAAACCTTCCGGTCCTACCCACGCCGACCTTCCGGTCCATCACACAACATATCGCCTTCCGGCCCATAACATATTGCCTTCCGGCCCATAATATATTCGCCTTCCGGCCCATAACATACATAGCACATATAACAAATAACTTACCACATATAGCATACATATCACATATCATATCCGACCTTCCGGTCACACAGTCAAACCCTTCCGGGTACAATAAAGTGAGAAGACTCACCTCGTAAATGCTGAAAGCTAGCAAATCCTGAAATCACTCGTGCACAATCCGACGAGCTACAACCTCCCTATAACATCACATATCTCATTAACACTTATATCTTCTAAGTGTGACTATCCCTAAGAAGTCAGACTTAGGTTAACTCTGGTCAACGGTCAACGGTCAACTCGACCGGACTCGGCGAGTACCATGGCGACTCGGCGAGTCTAGACGTCTTCCAACTCTCTGGGATTCCCTATCTACTCGTCGAGTATCCTCCTTGACTCGACGAGTTACTCCTGGAAGAATCGCGGCGGGGCCACCCCGACTCAACTCGCCGAGTCTGAAGAACAACTCGACGAGTCCTAATTAATCTTCAAGCTACTCGCCGAGTCTGCTCATCGAACTCGGCGAGTCCATGCCATGCAACCACTCAAACTGCATCCTAAGGTCAGAACTGCTTCGACCATTCCTAGGTCTGGCCTTCCTAGGATGATCCACCACGTGAAGCCCTCATTTCAGTGCTCATGATACACCATGTGATTCATAATTTACATTTTGACCTAAGGCATAAGGATTCCAATCCAAAACCTTCATCAATTCCCGAAATGCATAGACATGGGACATTCTGGACCTCCATAGGTCTCAATACAGGGTTACACTCGTTTAGGGGACTAGGGTAACAGTCAATCTAATCATACAAGGGTTCCATAAACCCTAAATCCATAAATACATCAATATAGCAGAGCATACACGAATTCTTACCTGGATGATGTATTCTCTGTATCCCCAATCCTCAGAATGTGACCCCCTTGCTGCTCCTTTAGCCAATCCCTTCTCTTCCTTGCACAACCACTCTTCTATAATCAACAATGGCCTAAGATCCTTGCTCCAGATGCACCCAATCGATTTAGGGTTCTTCTCAGAAGGCTAAAATGAATAATGACGGCCAATAAGTCTCCTTTATACGTCCCAAACCTGAACGGTTAGGGTTTTCGCTAAACAGCGTAGACTCGCCGAGTCCATATCTGGACTCGTCGAGTCCAGTCGCGAACCCGCGACCAATTCTACGATCCTACTCGGCAAGTCTAGGCTCCAACTCGCCGAGTCCCCTCTTAAATTACCCCAAAAACATAATTTAATAATACCTGAGATTTCGGGCTGTTACAACTCTCCCCCACTAAGATTAGACTTCGCCCTCGAAGTCTCACTCTGCAAATAGCTCCGGATGTTGCTCCCGCATCTCACGTTCCGGCTCCCAAGTCATTTCCGAACCTTTCCGGTGTTGCCACTGGACCAACACCAGGGGTACCTCCTTGTTCCTCAGAACCTTGATCTTCCGATCCCTGATGGCCACTGGTCTCTCAGCATAATTCAGGCTCGCATCCACCTGAATATCCTCCAATGGAACCACTGCCGACTCATCGGCTATGCATTTCCTCAATTGTGACACGTGAAAAGTGTCGTGGATCTGTCCCAACTCCGCTGGCAACTCCAACCGATAGGCTACCCGGCCTATCCTTGCAATCACGCGAAATGGCCCAATATACCGGGGCCCCAACTTGCCCCTCTTCCTGAATCGAATCACTCCTTTCCAAGGAGAGACCTTCAGGAGAACGAAGTCGCCGACTTGAAACTCAAGCTCGGATCGGCGCCTGTCTGCATAACTCTTCTGTCGGCTCTGGGCGGTCAATAACCTCTGTCTAACTTGCTGAATCTGCTATGTCGTCTGAAGCACGATCTCTGTGCTACCCATCACTCTCTGTCCCACTTCTCCCCAACAAATGGGGGTCCGACACCTCCTACCATACAACAGCTCAAAAGGTGGCATACCAATGCTCGAATGATGGCTGTTGTTGTAGGAAAACTCTGCTAAGGGTAAATATGCATCCCAGCTACCCCCGAAGTCTAACACACACGCTCGAAGCATGTCCTCCAGCGTCTGAATCGTCCGCTCGCTCTGACCGTCTGTCTGGGGATGGTATGCGGTACTAAAATGCAATTTAGTACCCAGCTCCTCATGGAATTTCTTCCAGAATCTGGAAGTGAAGCGCGCATCACGGTCTGAAACAATCGAGATCGGCACCCCATGCCGAGATACCACCTCTCTCACATATATCTCCGCCAACTTCTCCGCTGAAGAACTCTCACTGATGGCAAGGAAGTGTGCACTCTTCGTCAACCTATCCACAATCACCCAAATTGCGTCAACTCCCCTAGCAGTCCTCGGCAATTTGGTGATGAAATCCATAGTGATCTGTTCCCACTTCCACTCGGGGATCTCCAATGGTTGTAACTTGCCATGCGGTCTCTGGTGCTCGGCCTTAACCCTACGGCAGGTCAAGCACCTCTCAACGAACCATGCCACGTCCCTCTTCATACAGGGCCACCAATACTCCTTCCTCAAATCCAAATACATCTTTGTAGCACCGGGATGGATCGAGAATTTCGATCTATGAGCCTCTTCCATCAAAGTAATACGCGTACCGCCCACGAACGGTACCCAGATCCGACCCTGAAACGTCATAAGCCCTCGACTATCCTTAACAAACTCTGAAATTAACCCCACAACCCGCTCTTTCTTCTGCATTTCTGGTCGCACAGCCTCTGCCTGTCCCCCACGAATAGCGTCCAATACTGGAGTCATCACAGTCAGTCTCAAGCATACATCTCGCAATGGAGTGCTCTCCGCCCTGCGGCTCAACGCGTCGGCTACCACATTAGCCTTGCCTGGGTGGTAGAGGATCTCACAATCATAATCCTTGACCACATCCAACCACCTCCTCTGACGCATATTTAGGTTGGGCTGATCCATCAAATACTTCAAGCTCTTATGGTCCGTATATATCGTACATCGAACCCCATACAGGTAGTGATGCCAAACCTTGAGAGCGAACACTACTGCTCCCAACTCTAAATCATGCGTAGGGTATCTCGCCTCATGAGGCTTCAGCTGCCTCGACGCATAAGCTATCACATGACCCCTCTGCATCAACACTGTACCCAGTCCCGAAATCGATGCGTCGCAATATACCACAAAATCTTCCATCCCTTCTGGGAGAGCTAATACCGGGGCTTCGCACAACCTCTGGCGAAGTGTCTCAAAGGAGGTCTGCTGCTCGGGCCCCCATGAGAATGCAACACCCTTCCGGGTCAATCTGGTGAGCGGCACTGCAATCTTGGAGAAATCCTTAATGAATCTCCGATAATACCCTGCCAACCCAAGGAAACTCCTGATCTCAGAGGGTGACTTCGGCACCTCCCAACTCATCACCGCCTCAACCTTGGCCGGATCGACCAATATCCCTTTCTGATTAACCACATGTCCTAGAAATTGGACCTCCCGCAACCAGAAGTCACATTTGGAGAACTTTGCATAAAGCTTCTCCGACCTCAACACCTCAAGGACCTCCCTCAAATGCTCCTCATGCTGCTCTCTAGATCTCGAATACACCAGAATGTCGTCGATAAATACAATCACTGACCGATCCAACATCGGCCTGCATACCCTGTTCATGAGATCCATGAACACAGCCGGGGCATTGGTGAGTCCAAAAGGCATCACCACAAACTCATAATGCCCATATCGCGTCCTAAACGCTGTCTTCTGAACGTCCTCATCCCGTACTCTCACCTGATGGTACCCTGACCTCAGATCGATCTTGGAAAACCAAGATGCTCCCTGCAACTGATCGAATAAGTCATCGATCCTCGGTAACGGATAACGGTTCTTGACCGTCAACTTGTTTAACTCCCGGTAATCAATGCACATCCGGTGTGAACCATCCTTCTTCTTGACGAACATAATAGGAGCTCCCCACGGCGAGCTGCTCGGCCGAATGAATCCCTTCCCCAGCAACTCCTGGAGCTGCGAGGACAACTCTTGCATCTCTGGAGGTGCAAGACGATAAGGTACCTTAGCAATAGGCGCGGCCCCCGGAACCAGATCGATACCAAACTCTACTTGCCTCACAAGAGGTACTCCCGGCAGCTCCTCGGGGAAAACATCTGGAAACTCGCGCACCACAGGGACCTCCTCAACTGATTTCGGTCTCTCGGAAACCTCACGCGTATCCATCACATACGCCACAAAACCCTTACAGCCCTGCTGTAGACACTGCCTCGCCCTAGCGGCCGAACAAAAAGCTGATCCTGAACGGGTACCCTCGCCGTACACCGAAAGGACTCCCCCACTATGGTCTCGTATCGTCACCAGTTGACGCTCACAGTCGATGACAGCGCCGAATCGGCTCAACCAGTCCATGCCCACAATGACACAGACATCACCCATTGTAATAGGAATCAGGTCAATCGGGAATTCAACCCCGAAAATCTCTAGTACACATTCCCGCAGAACCTCCGTGGCACAAATCACTTTCTCGTCAGCTATAGAAACTCTCAAAGGTCGACTCAACGACTCACGACTAACGCTGATATGCTGACTAAAGGCTAAGGACACAAAGGACCTACTCGCACCCGAGTCAAATAACACTAAGGCAGGTACAGAGTTCACAAGGAAAGTACCTACGCATATAATAACATAAGCATAACATCTCGACATTAAAATAAATACATGAATTACAACATACCTGCCACGACATCGGGCGCAGCGCGGACCTCCTCCGCAGTCAGCTGAAAGGCTCTTCCCCGAGCCCTCGGGGCCTCGGCCTTCACCGGTCGAGTTGCAGTAGCTCCGGCAGCAGGTGCAGATCCCTGAAGAAGCTGAGGGCACTCGGCCTTCCTATGGCCTTTCTGGTTGCAATGAAAGCAAACTGTAAATCCCTTGGGACACTCCCTAGCAATGTGCCCCTCCTTGCCACACTTGTAGCAAGCACCAGATCGACACGCCCCCTCATGACCCTTGCCGCACTTTCCGCAAGTGCGGCCCTTCGAACCTCCTTTGCTCGCATCGGCGGACTTTATCCGCTTGGCTGCCGGCTGGAACTGAGCCGGTCGCCGGTTCACCCGCTGAGACTCGGCCTCCTCCCTGGCCTGGGTCTCCAACTCGATCTCGCGCTTCCTGGCATTCGCCTGAAGCTCAGCAAAAGTATGGTAAATGGAGTTTGACACAAACTCCTGGATATCCCTCCTCAACACACCCAAGTACCGGCTCATCCGAGCCTGATCAGTGGACACCAGCTCGGGGCAGAACATCGCCCTCTCTTGAAACTTCCGCGTGATCACCGCAACAGAATCAGTACCCTGCTTGAGGGTTAAGAACTCCTGAACCAATCGTTCCCTCTCCACCGGGGGAACGTACTCATCCCTGAACATGGTAGTAAACCCCTCCCATGTCACTGCTGTAGTCTCTGCCAAAGTGAAGTTCACCGTCACGAACTTCCACCAGTCCTTCGCTCCCAGACGGAGCTGGTTCAATGTGAACCGTACCCTCAAGTGCTCCGGGCATGAACAAGTGTAGAAGCACCCCTCTATATCCGCGATCCACCTCATCGCAGCAATCGGATCCTGCGTCCCATCGAACTCTGGTGGCTTCGTGTTGCTGAACTCTCGGAACAGCAACGAGTCACCCCCCTGTGGCCTAGCAGCGGCCACAGCTGCGGTAGCTGCAGCGGTTGCAGCCTCAGTCAATGCGGCGTACCGCTCATGAAACGTCTCCATCAGGGTGGTCTTAATAGACCCAAACATCTCTGGGATCTCATCCCGGATCGCCGCCGCTACCTCCTCGTGAATCATCTGACGAATCTCCTCGTCACTCACACCGCTCGAACTCGCTCCGTGGCGCGGTCTAACCATGATATCTCTGAAATACAACATAAAACTATCAGATATTCCACCGAGTATAATCGTACTCGATACGCAACCCTTCTCAGTCCCCGATATCCAGGGATTCTTACTTGGGTCTCCCACTGACCCGGTGTCCTCGGTAGTACGGGCCCAATACTACCGACCACACCGCATCAGCGTTCATCCCAAGTCTTCCTCCCCAAACTCCGGATAGTGAGTACTCTACTTCTGATATGCACTATCTACCCGCATACTAGCAAAGCATCTCATATAGGCAAACTTCCCTAGACTAAGGCATCACAAATCAGGCCACTCTAGTCCTATCATGAATACCTAGTCTTCTAGCATGCATAACAATTCATATCATATAATATTGTAAGGTATTTTGGGGATCTTTACCGTTCGGGCGCTGACTGATCGTACACACTGCTTCTTTCTTGCTTACCACAAAACCATTTACAAAAGTTTATGCCTTTATTTAAAAAGTTTCCTCAAATCCTCGGTTTGAGTTCAGTTACCCCCGAAGGTGCACCCGAATCCCTCAAACCAAGGCTCTGATACCAATTGTAACAGCGCAAATTCTCAAACAACTTTTTTTTCATTTTAAAAATATATTTATTTCCATTCAAAACAAGGCATAAATAGTTTAAGTATTCTGTCAAATACAAATAATCAAAATCCCAAGATCATAAAAGCGTTCTTCAGTGTGTATCGATCACGCCGGCGCCTTCCCACGGTCGTCGCTAGTACCTGAAATACATGCACAACAACTGTAAGCATAAATGCTTAGTGAGTTCCCCAATATACAACTTACGCACATACGCCTTTCCAGGCCCTGACCTTCCGGTCCATGTGTCTCAGGGGACTTCCATCCCTGCTGGGTAAACCTTCCGGTCCTACCCACGCCGACCTTCCGGTCCATCACACAACATATCGCCTTCCGGCCCATAACATATTGCCTTCCGGCCCATAATATATTCGCCTTCCGGCCCATAACATACATAGCACATATAACAAATAACTTACCACATATAGCATACATATCACATATCATATCCGACCTTCCGGTCACACAGTCAAACCCTTCCGGGTACAATAAAGTGAGAAGACTCACCTCGTAAATGCTGAAAGCTAGCAAATCCTGAAATCACTCGTGCACAATCCGACGAGCTACAACCTCCCTATAACATCACATATCTCATTAACACTTATATCTTCTAAGTGTGACTATCCCTAAGAAGTCAGACTTAGGTTAACTCTGGTCAACGGTCAACGGTCAACTCGACCGGACTCGGCGAGTACCATGGCGACTCGGCGAGTCTAGACGTCTTCCAACTCTCTGGGATTCCCTATCTACTCGTCGAGTATCCTCCTTGACTCGACGAGTTACTCCTGGAAGAATCGCGGCGGGGCCACCCCGACTCAACTCGCCGAGTCTGAAGAACAACTCGACGAGTCCTAATTAATCTTCAAGCTACTCGCCGAGTCTGCTCATCGAACTCGGCGAGTCCATGCCATGCAACCACTCAAACTGCATCCTAAGGTCAGAACTGCTTCGACCATTCCTAGGTCTGGCCTTCCTAGGATGATCCACCACGTGAAGCCCTCATTTCAGTGCTCATGATACACCATGTGATTCATAATTTACATTTTGACCTAAGGCATAAGGATTCCAATCCAAAACCTTCATCAATTCCCGAAATGCATAGACATGGGACATTCTGGACCTCCATAGGTCTCAATACAGGGTTACACTCGTTTAGGGGACTAGGGTAACAGTCAATCTAATCATACAAGGGTTCCATAAACCCTAAATCCATAAATACATCAATATAGCAGAGCATACACGAATTCTTACCTGGATGATGTATTCTCTGTATCCCCAATCCTCAGAATGTGACCCCCTTGCTGCTCCTTTAGCCAATCCCTTCTCTTCCTTGCACAACCACTCTTCTATAATCAACAATGGCCTAAGATCCTTGCTCCAGATGCACCCAATCGATTTAGGGTTCTTCTCAGAAGGCTAAAATGAATAATGACGGCCAATAAGTCTCCTTTATACGTCCCAAACCTGAACGGTTAGGGTTTTCGCTAAACAACGTAGACTCGCCGAGTCCATATCTGGACTCGTCGAGTCCAGTCGCGAACCCGCGACCAATTCTGCGATCCTACTCGGCGAGTCTAGGCTCCAACTCGCCGAGTCCCCTCTTAAATTACCCCAAAAACATAATTTAATAATACCTGAGATTTCGGGATATTACAGAAGTCATAAAACTCTTATGACTTGCAAATTGAAGGAAGCAAAGTATGTCTTCAACCACATGCAAAGAATGCGAAGATATGTGGAGCTCCTTGAAAGGCTTAATGTGAATTTTGAAGAGGAGTTGGCTATTGACATGGTCCTTAAATCCTTGTCTCCTTGTTATGATAAGTTCATTATGCTTTATCATTTGAACAACACAAACACAATGTTGGCCAAATCCTAAAATTATTCTGAATAACCGAGTCAGGAATGAAGAAGACTCCTACCACTACAAATTCTCTTGTTCTTACCATTAGGAAAAACAAAGGAAAGAAAAGGAAAGGTTGTCCTAAGCGGAACTAGAAGCGCAAGGCCCATGTTAGTTCGTCTAGCAATGAACCAAAAGCAAAGCCAAGTTTAGATATTCCTTTTGTTAGTGATCCCAAAGATTTCGTTTGCTTTTATTGCAATGATAAGGGCCATCAGAAACGAAGCTGCCCCAAGTACTTGCAGGACATCAAGGATGGAAAAGTGAAGCCATCGTCGGTAGGTATTTACACTATTCAAACTAATAACTCACTACATACTCATTCTTGGTTTCTTCATACAAGATGTGCTTTTCACATTTGCTTTGATTTGTAGGGACTAAAAGAAAGTGAAGAGGTGGAGTATGGAAAGATGAATCTGATCATGAGAATATATGCAATCTTCTCCTGTTACCAAGATTGAAACTTATAGTGTTATGCTTAGTAGTGATGTCAGATTAGATTTAGTTAACTGTTGCTATTCATTAGAAATGACGTGGAACATTATTTCTTTTCATGCACTATTTAGACAAAGTTTTCGATATTCATTTAACAATATGAATGGATCGATTTTGGTTTATAAAAGTGGCAATTTTATGTGTAACGTCCCAAAATACTGAGTAAAGATTTCGTTTAAATAAGTTAAAGCTATTCATTCATTGTTCCAAAGATGATCAAATTTAAAATATTCTCAAAACATTAGAGTAATTTGTAAGCATCCAGTGCGGAATAAAACTCCAGGGGATGTAGTGCGATCAACTTGGAGCCTTCATTTGAAACTAAAATTGCCTGAAAACATAAACATAAAACCGTAAGCACAAAACTTAGTGAGTTCCTCAAAATACCACATACTTAACATACATAAAAAATTGAAACTAAAGAAGGTCTATTTCACCCCCTTAGGTATCTTTCAACCAGTACATGGTCTATTTCACCCACTTCGGTATCTTTCAACCGATATTGGATCTATTTCACCCCCTTCGGTATCTTTCAACCGGTACCGGGTCTACTTCACCCCTGTGTCTATTTCAACTCCTTCGATATCTTTCAACTGGTACGGGTCTATTTGACCTCTACAGCTCAACATACAATCATATTCAGCAAGAGTGACAAAGATAACAAGCACATATAGGCATATCAACAAGTGTCAAAAAGACAACTATCAGCCTATAAACACAATCCAGTGGGCCGACATTGGTGCCTTCGACCCAAGAGTACATTGAAGAGACTCACCTGAGCTACTCAATAGAAGCCTAATAGCTACCTCATCATCAGAACAGCCAACCCAAACTTTCTAAAACTAAACTGAGACCAATCCTTAGTCAAATACTCCATTCTACCCACCTATCACTCAAAACTCATTAAAATGGACCAAAACACCAAATACACAAAGATCCAAAGATGAAATACAATAAAGCTTGGAACTTTATAACTTACCAAGGTCTAGAAGGTAGATGAAAGTTGAGATATTTAATTTCTAAGCTTCAAGGATCAATCATGTATGAAATCATTGCTCTAAAAAACCAAAACTCCAAAGAAAATGCATGAGAGAGAATATGGGAGACTTAAATTGTGAAAATCGAGGCTAGGGTTCTCCCAAGAGGTTCTAGATATGATGGAGGCTATGAAAATACCCTAACACACGAATCCTTAGCTTTAAATACCTAAAAAATCCTAAACATTTCGTGGGATTTTTTGTTGCATAATTCTCAAGTTGTGAGAATACATTCTCACCTCGTGAACACTTCTCACGTTGTGAGAATTACTTCTCAACTCGTGAGAACGAGTTTTCGCCCATTTTCACACCACAGAAAGCTATTGACGACCTCTAACTTCTATCTAGTTAATTTTGGATTAACACATGTAGAACTAAAAACCATAATTCATGAAAGAAGTCTAAAGCATCACTTTTCCCATTTTACCCTTTGACTCCAAGACACAAACTATGGCTTTAATCACTTATACAAGATTGTCATCATCCAATAAGGTCTAAATCACATTCCCTTGAAGCCCAAAAGACCATTACTTAATCTATTCGTTGACCACAATCCTGAAAATAAGAAACTTCTCGATACAGGATGTTATAACTCTCCCTCTTAAACTGGATTTCATCCTAAAAATCCGTCTTTAATTTGTTAGAATCTCTAAAGTTAATGAAAACATTTTAGACAAGCTCTCTCTAACCCCTTCGTAATCAAGGAACCTATGAAGAGAAGTTAAGAGATCACTCGGATACCCACAACTGCCAACAAACAACCTAATATCTTGAAATATTAAACTGCAACTAGAACTCTAAGACCAGAATTCTAGAGAGATCCACTCATACCTGGAACTCTCAAAACGACAACCACAAATCAACTACATCAATATACTTCACAGAATAGGAAACCCATCAATCTAAACTTTAGAAACCATACCGTAAGATTGATGACCATCCATATGTCGTACCTACCCCTAGTCTCTAACTAGGAACACCACCAAATCATGCAAACAGAATACTCAAAGACACTGATCATGAATTTCCACAATCACAAATCCGAAAATTATGCCCCCAAACCTTAAATACACACTTGACTTCATGCAAAGTAATCATCAACCCACTACTCCCACAAGCATAATGATGGTCCATCCATGAATTTCACTTTGCATCCAAATCCCTTATCAACTCAAATGTAAGTCTACCTGACAAATCAATTGAGACATTTAAAACGAACTTCATAACACGGGATTCTTAAACTGATACCCAACATTGGTAACCAAAATGCTACAAAAAACTCACAAGAAATCAAGTCTCATAGTGTAAACACTACGAATCAGACTTCTAATGCACAAATATTACTCCCAACAACCTTTACCTATCCACATGATCAAAACTAGTGGGTGACTAAGTCTCCCGACACCCACGTTGCACTAACACCTAATCATGCCAAGAAGACTAACGATCTGAGACCTAAGAGTCTCAATCAAAAGACTATCGAGTCCCACCCATATAAATGATACAACCACTAGCTCACGATACATCATGACACCTGCTACCCACTAAACGATAAGCTCACGATACTAAGCTGGTCTTTTCGTCATCCCATCAATGGCCTGAAGACTCAGGACCAACACTGAAAAGGCCTAAAGATACCCAACTATCAATCCACCGGCTTGTAGGAATCCAATCAACATCCCTTTCAACACTAACTGAAAACAACACGGGTCATACCTTTTATCACACATAACTCCTTTCACAGTATAGGCTGTTACCAATGCAAAATCAGACGAAAACATGGTTGCACACAACCAGAGAATGAGATAGCCGGTCGTACTCTTGTTCCAATTCAGAGGCTCTAAAATACAATAGAACCATACCAGTAAATTAGGACCAAGTGTTCTTATTCTATCTTTCTCAGTCCATATACACCCCTCATGATCATACTCGATGAACTACATTGATATCCAGCTTGAAAGGAACTCATAACCAATTCCTAGATCTGTTGCATCCTTTCTTCCTCACAACCTTACCCAGAGGGTGAAGTAACAGTAGATATAACAAGATGTAGAACCCTAACCATTAAAAAAACATCCTCATGAATGACTAAAAGAAGATCCCACAACTTGATTGAAACTATACAGGTTCCACCAATATGTAACTAGCTTGATAAAACTTCCAAAGTTATCCAGAAATGCTGCTTAAACCCTAGTCGGATCAATACAAATACCAACCCTATCAAAATGACATTCCAAAAATTGGATTATGCATAGATCCCAAGCCACACCTGAAAAGCTAAACAATACTGCTCCGATGTCCGAACTCCCAATAACCAAGGACAACTCAATGTCAATCAAAAGGAGCACAATCAACATCCCCCTCAATGCTAACCAAACACAAAATGGGTCATATCCTTTTATCACACATAATTACTTTAATAGTACAAGTTGTTACCAATGCAAAATCATACGAAAACATGGTCGCACACAACCAAAGAATGAGATAGGCGGTTATACTCTTGTTCCATTTTAGAGGCTATAAAACACAATAGAACCATACTAGAAAATTAGGACCAAGTGTCTCATTCTATCTTTCTCAATCCACATAACCCCTCATGATCATACTCGATGAACTACCATGGTATCCACCTTCAAGGGAACTTATAACCAATCCCTAGATCTGATGCATCCCTTCTTCCACACAACCTTACCCAAAGGGTGAAGTACCAGTAGATCTAACAAAATGGAGAACCCTAACCATTAACAGAAACATCCTCATGAATGACTCAAATAAGATCCCACACCTTGATTGAAACTGAACCGGTTCCACCAATATTTAACTAGCTCGATAAAACTTCTAAAGTTATCCAGAAATGCTGCTAAAACCCTATTCAGATCAATAAAAATACCATCCATGTCGACATGACATTCCAAAAATTAGATTATGCTTAGATCTCAAGCCACACTTGAAAAGCTAAACAATACCGCTCCGACGTACAAACTCCCAATAACCAAGGACATCTCAAACATGATCCTACTATGAATAATACTTCCAAAACCAACATTTGAGGGTACCATACCTAGAATCCAAAAAGTGCAATGTACATATTTTGACGATAGGTTGACGCATCCATTGACTTCCACTGATACAGCTCGAAACTTTTGAAGAACCTCAGCTATTAACGATGAACGAAATGAATAATGATCAAGAATGAATTAATAATTAATCCAATGATCCAATACATTAATTAACATAAACCACATGGAACTAAACATCCCCAACTCTGAAGCTGATTTTCCATTCAACAACTACCCAATCTAGACTATAGATAGCAATCTATACAACAAGCTGACAAATCCCTCAACAACCGATTCTCAACCTGAGCGAACCAAACACCTCTTGCTCTATTCATCATCATTCTCAGAAGGAACCACCGGCTACAAAGACTTCCTTGTCTAGCAGCTTCCTGTAGCGAAGACAACTTGTACATTCGTAAGCACATATATCGGATGGAAAATTTCTCTACACCCCCTTTTCACTAAATCTTAAACCAAAATCTCGCATGCCCGACCCACAGCTACCTATGACCCATTCTTTTGAAACCATAAACTCTAACAGATCGATGATTCTCCAAGCAGAATACCCAATTCTCCCTCACTTAGGGTTCAAACAGCACAAAAACTCAAACGAGCTCGACTAGATGCATACCATCCCTGATTATCAACATGTAATTCGCAACGCAAGATGATCTTCCAAATAAGGACTAACCAACCTCAAAGAGATTTCAAAACTCTGATGGAGACCCCGAAAACTTCCCAAGTATAACCGCTCCTAACACCAAGAATCCCTTGCATATGCCCAAGAAATAATTTTGTCGGTCTATTCACAACACTGATTCTTTATATTTAGAAACAAATGGTCTACCACACATCTCGCTTATAAATCTCCAGCAAACATCTCATGGCAAGCATCATTCATAAATTCAAGAGGCATCATTCTCATAGCCCAGGATACATTGAGGACAACAAAAGTTGTCCTTCCTAAATTACCTTCCTTGATCACCTAGAACAATCAACTCGCACCTGACTCAACTAAACTCAAAGGAAGCAAACCCTTGATCTCATCTTAAGGCAATCATACCACAAAATCTTCAAGTGTATTCCCACACTTCCATACTTGCCACAAAAAATCACAACTATCTAGCTCCATGTTGAGTCTACATATGAACTCTGAGAATCTCATGTCTGCTCTCTCTTACCTTCGAACACGGAAAGCTAGGAGAACAAAACCCCCTTCATAGTGAGTGACACTCCAATCCACCAGCCAATCACTCAGCCTCCGGTTGCAACCCTTGATCAGATCATCACCATCGCTTCCTTCTTGATTCTCGTGACTCAACTGGAACTACCTCGAGTAAGGTCCTCGAGACCTCAAAAATAAATAAGTCACCTAGGTTTGAACCATTCAAACCCAAACTGACATGGAAACTAAGGCACAAACAATCACCATACCTATCCTGAGCCCGAATAACCATAAAAAATAAACCGAATAAGACAGAAACACATTGCAATGAATTGTGGTGTCAAACCATGCAATCTACCCAGCATCAGCTCCTTAGAATCCCCAAAATACTCCTTGATTCGAGTACAAATCATGTGCTTTCAGTAGTATGGGCCCAATACTACCTTCTAGAACTATTTGTACTTTCCTCAAGAATCTTTTTGAATCCTCTATGTAACTACTCATGTCCTCTACAGTCCGATCCAATCATATAAGACCTATCTCAACAAATACACTCTGCTAAACAACACATGATTCCTCTAGTGCGCTTCCTTGGCTCTCCTAGGATTCCCTCCTCACCTTGCCATCAGTTGCTAAAGAACCTCTACTAATATTAGTTAACTACTTCATGAATACAATTACATGCAACAAAAATTAAATAATCTTTCGAATAAATGACCAAACCCTACAATGGTTAGACTCAAACAAGAGTTGTGCCCTAGGGTCTACTCAATCATTCTAGAATTATTTAAACTTTGCCACACGTACCTTAACATATTCATTTGATAGTTAGCTCACATCAATATGGGTCCTACAAAGAACGAAGCAAGCATCAATCGAGCGAAAACACTCTATAGGCCACAAAACATAAAAGGCATCCTCCAACTAACTTGCTTCTGTTATGTTAGGAACTTCTACTAACACTACTAGTTTCCTTATGCATGCAAATTATATACAGAACGGGATGACATATATTTTCGAATGAATGATTCTACCTTAAGCCCACAACCAGACAAGGAACATGAAATAAGGCCAACTCAGTCCTTCTAGGGCTATATGATACTAATTTTATACAATTTTTAAAGCATACACTTAGCAATCAGTTCCAATAACATAGATTCTAAATCTGTCATAGCATCCAATTTCTCCTAGGTTAAAAGTCATCACAAATCAGGCAATTCTATCCAACATCTGGAATCCATACTAGCATGTAGCCCGAGAAGCTCAATCAACAGGCATATACATGCTTTTCTCTTAGCATTCTATCATGTAATCCTGACCAAACCCATAACCCTAATCTAGCATGCAATTCTCATATACTCATACCAAAACAATAAGCATAACACATGTATGGGTATTTTGGGAAATACTTACTGGAGCTTGATTGATTCCTTGCATCAAACCCTTTTTTCTTAAAAAACCATTTTAGAAAATCATTTTATTTCAAAGGATTTTAGAAATCCTCGGTTTGAGTTCAGGCACACCCAAGAGTGTGCCCGAATCCCTCAAACTAAGGCTCTAATACCAACTTTTAACATCCCAAAAATACCAATTAGACATTTCATTTAAATATGTTAAAGACATTCATTCATTGTTCCAAAGGCGAGCAAAATTAAAGTATTCTCAAAACATTAGAGTAATTTCTAAACATTCAGTGCAAAATAAAACTCCAATGGATGCAGCGCGATCAAGCCGGACCCGAAATTTGAAAACAGAAGTGCCTGAAAACATAAACATAAAATTGTAAGAACAAAGCTTAGTGAGTTCCCAAAAATACCACATAATTAACATACATAACAAATTCAAATTAAACAAGGTCTATTTCACCCCTTTGGTATCTTTCAACCGATGCAGGGTCTATTTCACCCCCTTCAGTATCTTTCAACCGGTATTGGGTCTATTTGACCCCCTTCGGTATCTTTCAACCAATATTGGGTCTATTTCACCGCCTTCGGTATCTTTAAACTGGTACCGGGTCTATTTCACCCTTGGGTCTATTTCAACTCCTTCGGTATCTTTCAACTGGTATGAGTCTATTTCACCCACTACAACTCAACATACAGTCATATCAACAAGATTCACAAAGACAACAAGCACATACATGCATATCAACAAGTGTCACAAAGACAACTATCATCCTATAAACATAATTTAATGGGTCGGCATTGGTGCCTTCGATCCACGAGTACATTAAAGAGACTTACCTGAACTACTCAATAGAAGCCCAACAACCACCTCATCATTAGAACAGCCGACCCAAACTTCCTAAAACCAAATTGAGACTAATCCTTGGTTAAATACTCTATTGTACCCAAGTTTGAGCAAAAGTCAAACTGGTCATAAATTCAATGGTCAAAGTCCACAAGGTCAACGATCAGCTTAGTTAAAGTCAACATCACACCGTGACCATTCCTTGGTTACGTCATGAGAATGTAACGACAAGCACTTGTGATTCTGGACATTGTCATGTTGTGACACATCCTATGTTACGTCGTGACTTCTAGTCAGAAGGCCAAAATCTTCATTAAGTGCTTAATCTCTTCAGACCAAGGCCCCAACCCTCAAATCTAGATCCTAAATAGCTTCATAATGGATAAAGTTTCCAACTTTATCTATTAGGATGGCCCAAACAACCAAGATCTATTCTTTAATTCTCAAAGGGACCAAGAATGTATCTTCCTTAGCTAAATCCACTAAGTCCAAGTCCCCAGCCTTCAGATCCGAATCAATATGATGTTTGGATGGATAATGTTTCCAACTTTATCCATAATAATGTCTCATGCTTTCAAGATCTAAACTGTAATACACCAAAATGGAATAAATGACCAAAATAACTTGCATGGCTTAAATGGAAGGAAAAAGATCAAAAGCTTCCTAGTCCATGAGGTCCAATAAAACATTCTAAATTGATAAAAAAAAGGTGTTAGGTTTTGGATTTGAAACATACAATGTTCTTGGGACCTTGGAGAGTAAGAAAGTTGCAAACCTTATTGCCAACTGTCATGCAAAACTCATTAAAATAGACCAAAACACCAAATACACTTAGATCCAAAGGTGAAATGCAATAAAGCTTGGAACTTTATAACTTACCAATGTCTAGAAGGTAGATGAAAGTTGAGATCTTCAATTATCAAGCTTCAATGATCAATCTTGTATGAAAACATTGATCTAAAACAACAAAAACTCCAAAGAAAATGGATGAGAGAGGAGAGGGGTGGCTCAAATCTTGAAAATCAAGGCTAGGGTTTCTCCCAAGAGGTTCTAGATACGATGAAGGCTAAGAGAATGCACTAAAACAAGAATCCTTACCTTTAAATACCTTAAAATCATAAAAATTTTATGGGCTTTAGGGTTGAACAATTCTCATGTCGTGAGAATACATTCTTACCTCGTGAGCACTTCTCACGTCGTGAGAATTAGTTCTCACCTCATGAGAACAGGTTTTCGCCCATTTTCTCTCCAACTTCAAATAGTCATAACTTCTTTGTTTTAACTCCGTTTTCGGCGATGTTTATATCCATGGAAAGGTATTGACAAGCTCCAAACTTCCATCCATTAAATTTCGGATTAACACATGTAGAACTAAAAACCATAATTCATGAAAGAAGTCTAAAACATCACATTTCCCATTTACCCTTTGACTCCAAGACACAAATCATGGCTTTAATTGTTAGATTAATGTCTAAGCTCGTAACAATATTTGGTAAGTACTTGACCCGGTTGTACATGGTCCTTTTGGGTTGCCTTCACCAAAGCAACTTGACTAAAGAAATAATAGAGAAAGAGGTTATTATGGTTTATTAATATATTATAAGAATAATATATTAAAGGATAAATCATATTTATTTGGTTGGCATTGGTCAAGAATTAATTAAGAATTAATTTTGTGATTAAAAGAATTTAACTAAACTAGGGGGGATGAATTGTAATTATGTGATAGTTTCAAAGTAGGGCAATGGATGCCCTATAGATAGGGTGGACAAATTCAAGGATATAAGGTCCTAGAATTCATCCATGATAAGGTTTCTAGGGTTATCCTTTGGACTGCTTGGTGGGCAAGTAATCAGATAAGGATCATGACTGAAACCCTTATCCCTAGTCCTATATAAGGATCCCTTGGCTTAGGAAAATTGGCCACTTGATCCTCGAATATCCTAGAGCCGATTTTCTACATCTCTCCTCTCTCTATCTCTCTCTTGCCTCTCCATTTGCTTTTGGTGTTTGTGAGCCATTAGAGGTACTACAGTTGTGGTACTTGCTTTCAAAGACAAGAAGATTGAAGATTTGAGTTGTTATTACAATATAACAACAAGAGGTATGTAATCCCTTCTACTATCTAAATTTCGAAATACCTAGGAGCATGCTAGGGTTCTTCATGTGTTCATAATGTTGTGTATCTAATAGTGAAAACATAGATCCAATTAGGGTTGCATGCACACATAAGATTGTTTGTATGAGAGTGTACAGTTTTTTGTTTTCAATTAGAATTATACAATTGCATGAATTTGACACTTTAGGGTTTATGGACAATAAACCCAAAGAAGCAAGGATTTCAAAATTAGGGTTCTTCAACCCTGTTTTTCGAAAATTTGATAACGGTTTTCAAACCCTTTTCTTAGCCCCCAAGATTTCGAAATCTAGGGTTTGCAAACCCTAGGGTTTTTCGAAATATGCCTCCTCCCCAAGATAAGATCCTAAATTTTAGGGATTTGGATAATCCCATATCTTGTAATTATATTTTAATGGTTTAAATATGCTAATTAAAGATTTTGAATTATCGCATCCCATATTTTCGAATTTTAGGGGATTTAAGGGATTAAGTTAAATTAATTGCTTAATTTAAAAGGTAATCCTTCAAGATTTGATAATTTAAATTATTTGTTTAATTTAAGGATAATTATTAAATCAAGAGTTTTAATATTTAAAATATAAAAATTTAAAAGTTTTAAATTTCGAAAATTTTAAAATTGAAATTAAAACCCTAGTATTTTGAAATGTTTAAAATACACCCTATACTATTATATTATTACAAGATATATATATATATATATATATATATATATATATATATATATATATATATATATATATATATATATATGTATAATTAAAATGCTAGTCTTACCGTTAGTAAGCCTCATTCACGAAGCCAATCTATAAGGGCATAAGGTTATGGCCTATAAAATGGCCATTTAATGGGTGTCCACTCTCACCCATCGCTTCCTTGATTGGTGGGGGGTCGTTAGCCGAATGGGTAGGATAGGGCAACCCCTTCTCATTAATAAGTATAATGAATCTATATAATGTAACTAAATGTTTTTACAAAGTTCCCAATCTTAGTTACTTTAGGGAAAGTGAATTGATGCAATCCTATGAAATTACACTTTGTACCTTTGGTATGAAGTTAGTGGAGCGTGTGTGGTTAACCGGCACACTAATTGGTTCTAAGAAAAGGTGGCAAAGGGTGACTCATTGTTTGTCATAGTTCGATGGAGCGTGTACGGTTAACCGACTCATCGAATAGGTGACTGTAACAATGAGGGCACCATGTACATTTGTGTGGTTATTCACACCCGCTTTGTGATCCTCGGCATCCCAGTCACAAACTAGAGGGGCATATCGAGATTTAAACATGCCATTGAAAAGCTCAATGAATCTCAAAGCATTCTAGGAATTTTCAATACATTTAAAACTTAAGCCTTTTATGTTTTTCATGGTGGATAATTAGTGAATCGTCATTCACTTACCTTCAAATTATTTGCATGTTAGATTATGACATCCCTTTTCTAATGTGTAAATAATGTTGTTGGATCCTAGCCCTAATTTTTCATTTTGGGTGTTTAATTAGGGATTCATTTCTAATCAACTTTGTTCTTTTCTATTTCAGATGTCGAACTCAAACAACAACAATGCTTACGGCTCGTTCTCACTCATGAATTTGTATGGGAGAGTAATCTTTGACAAGTCCAATTTCAATGATTGGATCCATAACATCTGAATGGTCACTCGTTACGAGGACAAAGAGTATGTCCTTGATAAGGAGCTGAAGGAGGTGAGCATCAACACTGCTACTCCCGAAGAAATCGTTGCCTTTGTGGCCCATGAGCATGATGCCACGAAAGTCCATTGCATCATGCTAGCGACCATGACTGCTGAATTGCAAAAGTCCTATGAGGACTACTATCCCTACGAGATGCATCAAGACTTGGTGGACCGTTACCACCAAATTGCAAGGTAAGAAAGGTATGAGATCATCACTTCGATGATCACTGCCAAAATGGGTAGTTGAGAGTCCCTTAACGCTTATCTGCAAAAGATGCAAAGATATGTTGATCGCCTGCTGAATTGAATGTTAACTTCGATGAAGAGCTGGCAATTGACATCATCCTTCACTCCTTGCCTCCATGCTAAAATCAGTTCTACATGACCTACCACATGAATAAGGAAGAGGTCACCTTGAGCAAGCTTTAAGGATTACTTAGGACTTCTGAAAGCAATCTCAAGGACAAGTCTATTGCATCAACTCCCACTCCAACTGCTGCGCCTATCTTGGCAATAGGTCAAGGGAAGGGCAAGAAGTGGAAGGCTCCCTCAAAGAGCTACCACAAGGGAAAGTCCCAAGATGACACCTCTTCTAGTGGAACCAAAGCTGGTTCTGCTAAGCCCAACTCCAACCCTAAGGAGGCAGAGTACCACCACTGCCACAAGATAGGGCATTGGAAGAAAAGCAGCCCAGAATACCTGCAAGCAATCAAGGAAGGAATGATCAAGCCATCTTGCGCAGGTATTTCCACAATTAAATCTAATAATTCATCGCATGCTATTTCTTGGGTTCTTAATACAAGATGTGGTTTTCACATATGTTCTGATTTGCAGGGACTAAAAAGAAATAGGGATGTGGAGCATGGAAGAATAAATCTAATCATGGGGAACAGAATATCGTCGCCTGTCACCAAGATTGGAGTGTATTCTATAGCGCTTACTAATATATTAGGATTAGATTTAAATAATTGTTGCTCTTTGCCAGATATGGCAAGAAACATCATTCCATTTCATGGTTTGTTTAGACAAGGATTTAGATATTCATTTAATAATGACAAAGGTTCTATTTATGCTTACCTAAATGGTGTTTTATATTTTGAAGCATTGCCTTGTAATGGAATTTATGAAACTGTGATGGTTGTAGATAACCTAGGAAATGATGTGTTGTGTATCGATTCTTCCAATAGTATGGATAAAGCAAGCTTGTGGCATTGTCTTCTTGGACATGTCAACAAGAAACGCATAGCCCAACTCCAAAAGGATGGAGTGTTAGAGTCATTCGACCTTAGGGATGATGACGTATGCGAGTCTTGTTAGGATGCGAACCACTTCTATGTGACTTTCACCGAAGATTATAGCAAATATGGGTATATCTAATTAATCAAGCACAACTCGAAAACCTTTGAAAAGTTCAAAGAGTTCAAACAAGAAGTGAAGAATCAATTGGGTAGGAAAACCAAGGTGCTTCGATCTGATTGAGGAGGAGAGTACCTAAGTCTTGAATTCCACGACTACCTTAAGGAATGCGAAATAGTTTCGCAATTGATGCCACTTAGGACACTGCAGGTGAATGGTGTGGCTGAGAGGCGTAATCGAACCTTGCTCGACATGGTTCGTTCCATGATGAGTCGTGCTTCACTACCTATCTCATTCTGGGGGTATGCCTTACAGACTGCCACCCATATCCTTAACTTAGTCCCTATGAAGAAGGTTGCCAAAACACCTCACGAGATGTGGAAAGGGAAAGCTCCCTCGTTGGCACATATCAAGGTTTGGATTTGCGAGGATTTCGTAAGACGCTAGACTCACAACAAGCTCGAACCTCATAGTGAGCAGTGTATTTTCATCGGCTACCCGCATAATTCCTTTGGGTATCTCTTCTATAGACCGAGTGACAATGTTGTCTTTATTGCGAGGAGAGGAGTTTTCCGAGCGCGAGAACTCATAAGCCAAAGGGACAGTGGGAGGCAAATCAATTTTGAAGAGATTCAAGAGTCAAGCGATGAAGGAACCTTTAACGCTGGCACTCAACCCGAGGAGGAAACTCCGGTTGAGCCAATTGATGAGTCCTTACCTCTTAGACGTTCTGATAGAGTTAGGGTTCAACCCCAGTTTTATGGTTTTCATGTTACTATGGAAGGGGATACGTTCATTAATGATAGTATACTAGTTAATTTGGACAAACCTAACAGCTATAAGGAAGCCATGGCAGGCTCAGAGTCTGTAAAATAGAAAGAGGCGATGGACAGTGAGATTCAGTCCATGTACGATAACCACGTTGGGAGCTTAGTTGATCATGTACCGGGTCGTAAGACGGTCAGGTGCAAATGGATCTTCAAGAAGAATACCGAAACGGATAGGAATGTGCACACTTATAAGGAGCGATTGGCTGTGAAAGGCTTTACTCAAACTCCTGGAGTTGACTACGATGAGACCTTCTCACCAGTTGCGAAGATAAAATCTATTAGAGTGATGCTAGTCATTGCTGCATTTCATGATTATGAAATATGGCAAATGGATTTCAAAATTGCTTTCCTCAATGGGAAGTTGGCTGAGGATGTTTACATGGCTCAGCCAGAGGGTTTTGTCAATGCGAAGCATCCTAATAGAGTGTGTAAGCTTGAGAAGTCCATTTATGGACTTAAGCAAGCGTCTCACAGATGGAATCTTTGATTCGACGGGAAAGTCAAAGAGTTTAGATTTTTGCGAAGCGAGGATGAATCATGTGTATATGTCAACGCTAGTGGGAGTATAGTGAGCTTCCTTGTATTGTATGTCGATGACATACTGCTCATAGGAAACAACATCCCGACATTACAGGAAGTTAAATCCTGGCTCGGGATGTGCTTCGCTATGAAGGACCTCGAAGAAGCTGCATATATTCTGGGAATAAGGATAGTGAGAAACAGGAGTAAAAGACTAATAGGACTTAGTTAGAATACTTATTTAGACAAGGTACTAAAACGCTTTAGTATGGAGAATTCCAAGAAAGGGGAGTTGCCAATCCAAAGTAATGCCAAATTGAGTAAGACTCAAAGTTTGAGAACCGAAGCCGAGATAGCAGAGATGAGCTACCTTACGCTTCCGCAGTTGGCTCAATCATGTATGCTATGAGTTGTACTCACCCTGATGTGGCCTTCGCCTTGAGTATGGTCAACAGATATCAAGGGAACCCTGACAAAGCACATTGGACCGCAGTCAAGAATATTCTTAAGTACCTTCGGAGGACCAAGGAATGGTTTCTAGTCCTCGGTGGGAGTGATGAATTAAAAGTGCGAGGGTATAGTGATGCCAGTTTTCAGACTGACAGGGACAACTATCGTTCGCAGTCGGTTTGGGTCTTTACCCTTAATGGAGGAGCAGTGACTTGGAAAAGTTCCAAGCAAGAAAACGTAGCTGATTCAACGTGCGAATCAGAGCACATTGCATCGAGCGAAGAAAAGAGGAAATATGGCTGTAGAATTTCATTTGAGACCTTGGAGTTGTGCTAGCCATACAGGAGCCCAAGGAAATTTTCTGAGATAACGAAGGAGCGGTTGCCTTGACCAAGGAACCGAGGGATCATGGCAGATCTCGACATATCGACATAAAATATCACTTTATTCGACATCGGGTAGAAGATGGACTCCTCGTAGTAAAGAGGGCATCGTCAGAGGATAGTCCAGCAGATCTGCTTACGAAGGGACTAAGTAGGGTTAAGGACTTGCAGCACGCTAGGATCATTGGGTTGAAGGACGATATTAGTTTAGATTAGATAGTTTAGAAACGTGTAATAGATAAATGTAATTGAAATTTTATGATTACATAAAGGATTATTATTTATAAGTAAAGTTACTATCTTATCGTAATTGTTTAACTATTGTTTCGCTTTGCATGTTTTGACTTCCTGAATAATTGAGTTATTTAAGAATAATCGAATTATTCGAACGGTCCACAGTCATTCATATGTTGGAAGTAGGTATGAATGAAGATTGTCATGAATTAGTGTGTAGATTGTCTGAAGGGTATTAGACATAGCAAAGGTTTGTTGCAACGTTGATGAGTGCTTATAAACAAGTTTTAAGCATTGGAATAAACCCACGCTTTCTGGAATCACTTCATGGAATTTATCATGAGTGATCGCAAGACGATAATATCATATGGTCATAAAACCTAGATATATGGTTTATTGTTTGCTAATTGGTTGTGCATTGATAATGCGAAAACGCATCAGTAACTTGATGTTATAAAACACATTGTTGTGCATAATTTGATTAGTGAATATCATATAAGTCGAAGTTTATCTGTTCCTTTTATCCTAAGAGGGTAAAAGCGATATCAGATCCCCTCGATGATTTGGTTTGACTTATGTGTCGGGCCCGGTCAGGAGTAAATTGATGTGTTCAATTAAGTTCTATGTTAAACGAATCTGAGATCGAGAAACAAACTGCTGGACAATAAGTATGACTATGTTCCATGTGATTGTCCACACGATATCTAGAACAGAGGATCATACGTTCCCTTATCTAAAAAACAGGTTGCTGATAAGATCAGAGTTCGACAAAGTCTTTGAGAGCTACGAATGCTAATCGAGTTGAGCTTGCATTTATGGTTACTAGACTTATCCAAGTGGGAGACTATTAGATTAGTGTCCAAGCCTGTAACCATATTTGGTAAGTACTTGACCCGATTGTGCATGGTCCTTTTGGGTTGCCTTCACCAAAGCAACTTGACTGGAGAAATAATAGAGAAAGAGATTATTATGGTTTATTAATATATTATAAGAATAATATATTAAAGGAGAAATCATATTTATTTGGCTGGCATTGGTCCAGAATTAATTAAGAGTTAATTTCGTGATTAAAAGAAGTTAACTAAACTAAGGGGGATGAATTGTAATTATATGATAGTTGCAAAGTAGGGCAATCGATGCACTATGGATAGGGTGAACGAATTCAAGGAGATAAGGCCCTAGAATTCGTCCATGATAAGGTTTCTAGGGTTATCCTTTGGATTGCTTGGTGGGCAAGTAATCATAATAAGGATAACGAATGAAACCCTAATCCTTAGTCCTATATAATGACCCTTTGGTTTAGGAAAATCGGCCACTTGATCCTAGAATTTCCTAGAGCCGATTTTCTACCTCTCCCCTCTCTCTCTCCTGCCTCTCCATTTGCTTTTGGTGTTTGTGAGCCAGTAGAGGTACTACACTTGTGGTACTTCTTTCAAAGACAAGAAGATTGAAGATTTGAGTTGTTATTACAATATAACAACAAGAGGTATGTAATCCCTTCTACTATCTAAATTTCGAAATACCTAGGAGCATGCTAGGGTTCTTCATGTGTTCATAATGTTGTGTATCTAATAGTGAAAACATAGATCCAATTAGGGTTGCATGCACACATAGGATTGTTTGTATAAAACCCATTATTAATCACTTATCCAAGATTTTCATCATCCAATAAGGTTTAAATCACATTCCCTTAAATCCCATGACCTTTACTTAATCTATTCATTGACCACAATCCAGAAAATAAGAAACTTCTCAATATAGGATGTTACATTATGTTTGAAGCTTTACCTTGTGATGGTGTATATGAAACTGTGATGTGTGTTGACAGCTTAGGTAATACTGTTTTTCATATTGATTCGCCTAACTTGTTTAAAAAAGGATTGCTTGTGGCATTGTCGGATTGGTCACATTAATAAGAAAACATATCACATCACTCCAAAAAGATGGAGTGTTTGAATCATTTTACTTAAGGCCAGATGATGAATGTAAATCTTGTCTTTTTGGGGAAGATAAGAAAATCACCTTTCACTAGGTCTTGTGAAAGTGGTGAAGGTTTGTTTGATCTCATACATACAGATGTATGTGGACCCTTTTGATCTGCCACATGGGATGCTAATCAACTTTATGTGACATTTATAAATGATTATAGAAGATATGGATATATATACTTAATCAATCTTAAATCAAAAACCTTTTAAACGTTCAAAGAGTTTAAACATGAAGTTGAGAATCAATTTGGCATGAAGATAATAATGCGCCGATCCATAGAAGAGGAGAGTATCTTAGTATCGAGTTCCACTACTATATCAAGGAACGTGGAATTACTTCACAATTAACCCCTCCTAGAACACCACAACATAATGGTGTGGCTAAGAGGCATAATCAAACCTTGTTAGACATGGTTTGTTCCTTGATGAGTCAAGATTCTCTTCCCTTTACTTTATGGGGGTATGCCTTAGATACAACCGCCCATGAAGGTTGCCAAAACACCTCATGATATGTGGACAGGGAAAGTTCCCTCGTTAGCACATATCAAGGTTTGGGTTGTGAAGCTTTCATTAGACAAGAGACTCACGACAAGGTAGAACCTATAAGTGAGAGACGTGTTTTCATTGGATGCCCACAAAATTCTTTTGGATATTTTTTCTATAGACCTAGTGACAACATGATCATTTTAGCATAAAGGGGACTCTTTTGTGAGAGAGCTCATATCCAAAGAGGATAGTGGGAGTACGATTGATCTTGAAGAGATTCATGATTCAAAAAATGAAGGAACCTTAGAAGATACTAGCGTTCAACTGGAGGATGAGACTCCTATTGAACCATTTGACAATTTGTTACATCTTCAATGTTCTAGAAGAGTTAGCATGCCACCAACGTTCTATGGTTTTCATATAATGTCAGATGGTGATACGTTTATCAATGATTGTATACTTGTAACTTTAGATAAGCCAAGTTTGCAATTTAGTTGATCAAGAACCTGGTCGAAAGATAGTTGGCTGCAAATGGATCTTCAAAAAGAAGACCGACATGGATGGAAAGGTACACACTTTCAAGGAACAGTTGGTTACAAAGGCTAGTGGGACTATAGTAACCTTTCTAGTATTGTATGTTGATGACATAATCCTTATAGGAAACGACATTCCAACTTTGCAAGAAGTAAAGTATTGGCTTGGAAAGTGTTTTTATATGAAGGATTTATGAGAGAGGCAGCCTCTATTGTTGGTATAAGAATCTTAAAGGATAGAAAGAAATGACTAATTAGACTTAGTCAAAATACTTATTTGGATAAGGCACTAAAACGTTTTAGCATGGAGATTTCCAAGAAAGGAAAGCTACCTATTTAGAGTAATGAAAAGTTGTGTAGGAATCAAATCCCTAGTACATATGAAGAGATAGTGGAAATGAGTCACTACTATATGCTTCGGCTGTAGGTTCGATCATGTATGCTATGAAATTTACTCACCATTATGTGTCTTTTGCTTTATGAATGGTTAGTCACTTTCAGGGAAATCCTGGCAGAGCTCATTAGACAGAAGTAAAGAATATTCTCAAGTATCTGTGGAGGACAAAGGATTTGATTCTAGTCATTAGTGGCAATGATACATTGAGAGTAACTGGGTATAGTGATGCCAACTTTCAAACAAATAGAGACAATCTTCATTCTCAATATGTTTGGGTGTTTATGTTAAATGGAGGAGAAATCACTAGGAAAAGTTCCAAGAAAGACACGGTAGCTGATTCTACTTGTTAATCAGAGTACACAACTGCGAGTGAATCATCAATCGAAGCGGCTTGATTGAAGAACTTCATCGGGGATCTCAGAGTTGTTCCTACCATTCAGGATCCAATAGAACTTTTTTGTGATAATGAAGGAGCAGCTTCTTTGACCAAAGAAACAAGAGATCATGGTACATCAAGGCATATCGACAGAAAGTACCATTATATCATACATAGAGTTGAAGAAGGTTATATCATAGTTAAGAGAGTATCTTCAGAACATAATCTTACAGATTCACTGACAAAGGCTCTGAGTAGGATTAAACATAGTCAACATGCTAAAAGCATTGGTTTGAGATATGATATTAGTTTAGTAGTTAGATGACTAGTTTGAAACTTGTAACAAAATAAATGTAATTGATTTATTGATTAAATAATAGAGATTATTTATGAGTATTGTTTACTACCTTTGTCAATTATGTATTCTCGTGGTTTTTGTTTCGCATTTTTACTTTCTAAATAATTTGATTATTCGAAGCTCCATAGTCGATCATACTTTAGGAAGTAAGTAGTGAATGAAGACTGTCATGAATTGGATTGTAGATTGTATAAGGAGTTTAAACATAGCAATTGTGTTGCTGCGACGTTCATGAGTACTTGGAAGATGGAGATTTGAGTATTGGATAAACCCATGATCATAGAATTACTTTATGTTTTAGACATATGATTTGTAATTTGCAAATTGGTTGTACATTCGTGTTGCGTAAATGCATCAGTAACTTGATGTTATAAAACATAGTGTCATGTATGATTTCCTGAGTAAATGACACAAGAATATGAGTCAAAAATTGTTCGTTCCATTTTCCCTAATGGGGAAAGCGACATCGTTGGTCCCCTCGGTGATTTGGTGCTGACTTATAGTGTTGGGTCGAACGATGACTGTATTGATGTGTTCCATTAGACATATTATGACAACATCACAAATCCGCGAATTAGGAAACATAATTTTGGACAATGATATTGATTCTAATCCATGTCTTGTGTCCGTATGATATCTTAGGACTAATGTCTGCTTAGATCAGAAATTAGAGTTGCCTTTGGAAGCTCCCCTTGCTAATAATTAGGAGGTTATATTGGCAATTGTATTTATAGACATATCCAAATGGGAGACTGTTGGATTAGGTGTCAAAGCTAATTCATAATTTGGTATATACTTGAATTATTCACAAAAGTCCTTTTCGGGTTGCCCTCAAACCTAGTAATTGAAAATGATGACTTTGAGACAGACAGAGAGGGGGGGGAGAGAGAGAGAGAGAGAGAGAGAGAGAGATTTATTAATTTATTATATGATTAATAAACAACAGTAAATGATTTGTTAATTTATTATGAGAATAATATATTAATTATAAATAGTATTACTTAATTAAGAATTGATCATAAATTAATTAGAATTAATTTTTGAATTAATTGGATTAAGTAATTATGCAAGGACCTAAGCTATAATTGTTCAATTTTTAAGTTGTAATTGTTCAACAATCCTTCTTAAGTGAGGGTTATCAGGGATTCCTAATGCAGGGAACTTAGGTTAGAAATATCGGCCACACCTTCTAATTAAGTGATAGCTAAAATTCACCTCTCATCCTCTCTCCTTAAAAGTTTCCTAGTTGCTAGAGTTTAGGTGTGAACCATCAGAGGCACAAGGTTTCTGGTGCTAGCTTCCAAGACTTTTCAAGAAGGATTGTTTGATTGTTTAATACAATAATAAAAATGTATGTGATCATCTTCTACGAATTTCGAAATTACCTAGGGTTATAGGTTTCATGCATCCTTAGGTATATAAGGATTTATCCACATTATTGCATGTAAAACCCATCAGTTTTTAGACATAGACTATGGTCTATTATTTGATTTCATACTCGTAATATTTTTAGTAAAAATATTTATAAAAATCAAAAAATTGGATGAATCGGATCAATTAAACATGAATCTTTAAACACGATTTCCCAGAGTTCTACAAATTGAAAAATTTATCCGTTCGTGTTTCTAAAATCAGTGCACTAGACTCTATCAATCGGCTTTTTCAAAAAAAACATATTAGACATCGGTATCTTGGCACACAAATCTAGAAGAGTTTTTGGGACTTTTTGAGGTTGATTACGTCACCTATAGGTACTACCACCGTGTATGGAAAGAAAGAAATAAAGAAAGATCCTTCCTATTTGGCCATACCCACGTCCACCATCCTTCTCTTACATCCCTCTCACTTCCTGGTACAAGGCATGGGTTAGTTTGTGTGTTTGACTATCAAAGGAGATAAGGCTTGCGTGGTTCATGACTTGCCTTAGAGACTTGAATAGGGGTATAAAAGGAACTCATTTCACCACCAATCCCGAAAATAAGAAACTTCTCGATACAGGATGTTACATTATGTTTGAAGCTTTACCTTGTGATGGTGTGTATGAAACTGTGATGTGTGTTGATAGCTTAAGTAATAGTGTTTTTCATATTGATTCATCTAACTGGTTCAAAAAAAGGATTCCTTGTGGCATTGTCGTATTGGTCACATTAATAAGAAACACATCGCCCAACTCCAAAAGTATGGAGTGTTGGAATCATTTTACTTAAGGCCAGATGATGAATGTGAATCTTGTCTTTTTGGGGAACATAGGAAAATAAACTTTCACTGGATCTTGTGAAAGAGGTGAAGGTTTGTGTGATCTCTTACATATAGATGTGTGTTGACACTTTAGATCCACCACATGAGATGCTAATCAATTTTATGTGACATTTATAAATGATTATAGAAGATATGGATATATATACTTAATCAAACATAAATCAGAAACCTTTGAAAAGTTCAAAGCGTTTAAACATGAAGTTGAGAATCAATTTGGCATGAAGATAAAAATGCGCCAATCCATAGAGCAGGAGAGTATCTTAGTATCGAGTTCCATGACTATATCAAGGAATGTGATATTTCTTCACAATTAACTCCTCCTAGAACACCACAACATAATGGTGTGGCTAACCATTAATCACCGGAGCGAGATACATATGTATAGATCTATACGTTTTGACTACCCCACCTGCAGTTGCTAGCTACAACAACAATAAATCGAAGTGGGTGATGCTTATGTTATCAGTCCTTCCATCTCTAATGAAGCGTCATAGAGGGTATTCTAGTCGTATAGCTCAGTTATATAAGTCATTATAAACATTGATAGTTTCTCTAAAAACCATGGATTTGGTTTCTCTCTCACTTCAAAAAAGTTATGAATAGGGTTTTACTTATAGAAAAACATCTTTGGTTTTTAAAGTCTCTCTAAATGCTCTTTACAAACTCATTTATAAGTATGGTTTTACTTAAAAAAAATACCTTTTGGTCGTTTTCAAAGTATCACTACTAGACTACCCGAAAGTTTGTAACTCACCAACCTTGTGTTGACCCTCAAAACTACATGTATTCTCAGAAATCAATAATCAAGCATTTCAGACGACAAAATAGTCTTGAGTTTTAGGCGACCTAATTTTTCTAGTTTTTGTTATATCTGCCTTCCTGTTTAAAGAAATTCATGTACTTTATTATTATCTATAAGAACCCTGTATTCAGTGTTGTAAAACTCGCCGAGTTGGCTGAATACTCGTCCGTGTACTCCTACTCAGCCCCTTACCTAGGTGAGTTACAGAATTTGAGTACTCCTTGATCGGCCTCTTACTTAAGCGAGCAGTGTTGTATAACTCGGCCAACTTAGTGATTAATATGTATGATATGCTTAATGATTTATTATTTAACATACACACATGTGATTATTACTACATTTATATCTTAGATTTTCAATTATTATTCACGAAGTCAGACCATTGTGTGTTTTTCATTTTTTGTGTATTCCTATGTATCTAATTTTGTTATATATTTCAACCAACTTAAGGTTTTAACTTGTAACATTTGGTTTTGGATTTGCCTAATTTCTCGGGGTTTCGGCCCAATCATCAGTTGTCATGAGTCCAGGGCCTCGGGGAAGAAAGGATTTGGCCATTTTTGGATGTGGGTACTATGGTTTAAGTGATCAAAATGTTTGATGGTGTCCTCAGAGGCCAAGGGTATAATCATAATTTGATAACTCGGTCTTTTATGAATTTTGGGTTTTTTCGAGAAGTTTTAAGGCTTTGGTATGTCGTTAGAAGCATAGGGCTTCTCGCCACCTTTCAGTGGATATAAGGTTCGTTAGAAACGGGCCTAAGATGAGGAAGTTATGGCAATTTGAAGTTATTGGGAGAAATATCCCCCGATGGAAAAGATTGGCAAAGCAGTCCCATGCATGCATGGTGGATGGCACGTGCCTGGGTAAGTACCCCCAACATAAGCTGGGGGTACGCCCAATGTAATGATCAAAGTGCTAAACCCTAATTTTTAGGGTTTGGGTACTATTTAAACATCTTTATGAGCTCAAGGCTATTTCATTTCTCAGCCTCCATTATCTTCTAGCCTCATTTTGAAAACCCTAATCTCACTTTGAGTGTTTGAGAGATCTAAGTGTGCATTTTTGAGTGTTTTTTCTAATTTTCAAGAAAAGAGTGCTCGGTGATAGCTTGTGGTTCAAAGGAAGACTTTTAGATCCATAATTTTGACTTTATTTCCAGCTCATTTAAGGTATCAAGTTCTTATCTTGGCTTCTTCTTATGATAGTTTGGGTTTAGGGAAAGATTAAGCACTTTTACAGTGTATTAAGTCCTCCTTGTGATTTTGATCCACTTTAGGAGCTTAGAGTGACATATCTTGCCTCTTCTAATGTTTTTAGTTCATAAAAATGTCTGCTTGATGTTTAAGAATGGTTCATGCAAGTTTTAGTTGGATTAGAATGGGTCTTAATGGATTAAGATGGTTGTTGGGTCCCATTGATTCATGCAAATGTATAAAGGTGCCCACTTTATGCATTAGGAGTTTTATTTTGAGGTTCTTTGAAGTTTGGGTGCAAAGTACTTAAGTGGTTAAGTCAGAAAACTAGTTTTGGATTAAGCTAGGTTACACCCCGCGTAACTGGCCATATGCCCAACATACTGATTTGAAATCGCGATCGGTATTGATCAAGTACGCCGAGCGTAAGATGAGCGTACGCCATGCGTTCGTCGTGGGCTTTGGGCTTGTTGTATTTTGGGCTTCGCATCTTGGGCCACCTTGTTGCTTTGGGCCTTTTGGCTCATCTGAGATAAATTTTTGGACTAAGGGAATTATGGGCTTAGGATAAGGCCGATATGGGTGTGGGGCCTAATTTGGAAGATCAGGCCATTAGTGGGCCTTTGTGGATCTTTTGGTTTTTGGGCGTTTTTGGTCTTGGGCCTTAGTTTTGGTCCATGTTGGGCCAGGGTTAAAATAGTCATTTTACCCCAAGTATGGGTAATGGACCATAGATAGGAACCCAATTGCTAATTAGGTGTTATTTTGTACTGATGGCTTGGGGAGTCGCCGGGGTACCAACTAGGGATTTCTTTCAGTGAGATTCAACATTCGAGGTGAGTCTCCTCACTGTTCTATGGGTAAAAGGCACCAATGCCGACCCATTTGGTTTATGTATTGTAGGAAGATCTGGGGGTATCCCTTGGCATTTTGTATGAAAGACCAGGAGGCGGCTCATGGCAAGATGTATGCAAGACCAGAGTCTGAACTCTGGCAATTATTAGTTAATTAGTTGTAGGTTGTATGCTAGTTATCTTTGTGATGCTTGGATGGAAGAGCAGGAGGTGGCTCCTAAAACTTGTCTGTAAGACCCAGGATTTTGGTCCCCGACCTAGCAAGGAAGACCACGAGGCGCCTCGTGGCATAATGGCAAGACCATGGTTGGCACATAAAATTTTATTGAATGATTGGATATGTATCATATATATGGCTCGTTTGATAAGTATGGTATGTGGTATTTGTGGAACTCACTAAGCTTTGTGCTTATAGTTTGTGGTTTATGGTTTCAGGTACTTCTGGTTCAAAAGGGAAGGGTGCGGCTTGATTGCAGCGCATACATCTGTGTTTTGCGCATTATGTGATTTTGGGAATGAACTTTGATAATTGTTTGATTTTGAAATTCTTCTAAATGTTTGGATAAAAGTTACACTAGTATTTTCGTTATAATAAAAATGAAAATCTTACCCTATGATTTTCAGGATGTTACATCACTTATGATTTTGACATATATAATTTCCCTAAAAATATTTCTACATGAATTACTGAATCCGAATACTCCCCGAGTAGTCCCGATTACTCCCGAGTACTCACTACTTAGTAGACGTCCGAACATATACGGACTAACATGTTCTACAACCACGCATGTATTCAAACTTCAAGATGAAATACATCTACTGTTTTGTTTAGCATTTTACTTGTGTTATATATCTAATTGCACGTGATGCATGAACAAAGTCGCACAGCCCGACCTGTTCTGCCGCCTCGGTCGGGGGTGTGGTAGATTGGTATCAGAGCCAAATTGGCTATAGAGAACTCATATCCTCGAAAGAGGAAAACAATTATAGATACAAGCTCCTAATAAAAGTATTATTATTAATTACACTACTTATCGACTGCTTAGGGGAGAGGTTTCTAGCATGAACTATCGCTTGGGTTGATGGATTTCAGAACAACTTAACACCAAAATGGTCCTACCCTCTCGTACTTCTCACCTGGGTGAACCTTGCTTGATAGTCTTGAAGTACAAAACAAAAACTAATAATACTACAAACCTCACCAACAATATATATAAGAATTATATATTCTCTGACCCGTGATGAGAACACTTAATAAAATTATAACATATCTTCAACTAAAACTACAAACTCAATCCTTTAGGTCAAACAGCTCGATGAAGCTTAGTACTGTATATAAGTTATACCACAAATAAACCTGGAATGCGTACCTATATTATTTATGGTCGGACCGGTGTACAACAATCCTTGAGCAAGGCGTTTTACATAATATAATGGTTGAGAGTTTTAGAGGTTGAAGAATGTTCTCAAGATTCGTTGCAGATACCTAGTACCTTAGAATCCTTATATCAACTCCAAAACAATACATACATTAAAATACTTAAAATCTCATATCCTAGATTTTCCTGATTAACCTAAATCCAAAGAAGAACAAAGAACCAACAGCTTCGCTACCTTCGTAGTAGATATTTCTAGAACCTAAATAAGTTATCTCTCTATCATTTGAAATCAGTAGGATTTCAGTTATCTCTCTATCATTTGAAATCGGAAGGATTTCAGTTCTCTCTCTATCCGATGAAATCGGAAGGATTTCAGTTCTCTCTCTATCATATGAAATTGGTAGGATTTCAATTCTCTCTCTATCATTTGGAAATTAATCTATAAGATTTCTAGAATCGATCGCTCTCTATAAATTGAAAATCTATAGGATTTTAGGGACAAGTTACAAAAATGAACTATTATACGATACGACTCATACGTGCTTTGTTATGAATAAGTGGTTATTGATATGTTTTCTATCAATAATATTCATGCTTCTGTATAATTTGATACTAGTGCCGATAGAAGCTATATTTCCTATAAGTTTAGAAGCATGATTAACCATAAATCATGCAAACTTAACTAAGCTTACACGGTAGAAGTAGCAAACGACCAGATAGAAAGAACTTTAGAAATACTCACCAATTTCCTTGTCACCCTGAATAACCACATCTTTCATGTCGACCTAATGCCTATAACCATTGGAAATTTCGATGTAATCATCGGAATGGATTGGTTATTGCCGCATCAAGTAGAGATTTTATGTTACGAAAAGGCCGTTTAGCTACCTATACCTAACAACGAAGCCCTCATGATTTACGGAGATAAATCAGGAAAGAATCTAATGCCTTGTTCCCAAGTTCTACTTAAGGAGGGATAAGGATGGGAATGGAGAGAAAGTGATGAATGTTGAAGGAAAATCGTGTTCCCAAATTTCATTAATGGAAGGAAATTGAGGGGAAGGAAAGGATTTTAAAGCCATATTTTCCTTCCAAAATTTCCTCCCAAATTGGGCGGATTTGGAAAGAAAGTGAGGGAAAGGAAATCTTTAAGTTTATTTTCTTTTCCCTCCTAACTCGGGAACACAAAAACTTAAAAGTTTCCTGGTATTACCTTCCAAACCTTCCTTGGATTGAAACTTTCCTCCGAACTCAGGAACACAAAATAAAGAAAATTTTCCTTCCCCTCCCTTTCTTTATGTTAATATTTTCCTTCCCTTTTCTTTATTGAATTAAAAAAAAACAAAAAAAAAACTCGGGAACAAGGCGTTAGGGTTTAGATTAGATATTTTAGGTTTCTTTATTTATATGAGGTTTAACCTCACTATTTGTCAATGAAACATTCTATTATATAACATGGTACTAGAGATCTAGGTTAAAATCCTACTACTGACCACAACATGCTACCACCGCCCTCCACCTCCAACAACATTCTCTCATAGTCTTCGGAGGTGCCTTCATTATGCTTCATATTCCTTTCATTTTTTTCTCCTCCTAAATAATAAAACAACCACTGACACCAAACTAGAGCTCTTACACCGACTTCTTCTACTACCTCTGATATGTGTAGATTTAGCCATATGTTTAGTATAGATTTTTATCAATTATTAGCTAATTATTTGCATAATATGGACAAAAGGTACTTAATAATGTCTAAATTATATTTTCAGTCCAGAAGACATGCTTGGAAGCAAAAAGGAAGAAGGAGAAGCAATCAGAAGCTGGAGAATGAAGAAAGAAGAGCAAACCTGGAGCAACTCGACGAGTCCAGAAGCTACTCGGAGAGTTCTGTTAGGGTGCAAAGTCACGCTTGGATGAGGCTTTACCCACTTGTATATGTAATGAGTTGCCTTTCCTTTATAAGGAAGTGAGTGACACTCATTTTATGTAAGAAACAATTATGAGAGCATTAGTTTAGGAAGAGAAATATTGCAAGACCCATTTGTACTCTTTCTATGAAACTAATGAGAGCTTAAAAGATTTATTTACTTCTTGTGTTCTTGATTTTTACATGATGATTCACTAGATCTTTCTAATTACGCACATGCCATCATAACCAACACCACGTCATTTGGTATCAGAGCGGGTGTTCTTGATTGGATCAAGAATTGATCCTTGATGGCTATCTTGATTTGGTGATTCTTCATGTTCTTATTGATCTTCGTGTTTTGAGAGTGTTTTGTGTTCTAGAAACCGAATTTTTCCATGATTTGATCCATAATTCGACTTTCTCTCTCTAGAATACTTGTTTGTACCACTTTCTCTCACTAGAATTTGATTCATATTCACTTTCTCTCTCTAGAGATCTCCTTGATTTACACTTTCTCTCTCTAGAAAACCCATTCAAAATCACTTTCTCTCTCTAGAAATCTTCAAGTTTTTTAGATCATGGTGAATTTGTCTTACAGTTCTTGGATTGTAATCATTGAAGATATCAAATACAAAGTAAATAAAGATCAATATTATGGGTTGGTGTTAAACAATTCGATATATTGGGAAACTATGGTTTCTTATGGAGGTTTGAAGGATGATCATAGAAGCTTGATATTTCAACCACTTCATGAGATCTAATAGTTGGCTGATATTACATGGTCCATATCATCACGTAATAGTGATAAGATTGGAGAAGAAAAATATTTGTTCAAAAAGAAATATGTTTCTCTTATTGAAGACCCTAATGATCTTCGTGCTCTTAAGGTTGTTGAAGTTCTTGACAATGGAGTTCAATGTGATGTTCTTGATGTTCAAGAAAAAGGAGTTCAAGTTGATTTTCAAGATGAAAATTTTTTTTGCTCACTTGGAGTTCAAACCGATGATATTGTGTGTTCTTATGATTTGTTTGAAGGAATGATTCTGTATCGGAAGCCGGTGATTCAAGAAGTTCACAAGTATCAAACTCCAAGTGATTTGATTCAAACTCACAAAGTTCAACTTGTGGAAAGTGGGTTTGTTCATGAAGTCAAGTCTTCAAGATGCAAAAAGATGAGAAAGAAAAAGAAGAAGAAGATTAATCGAAAAAATAAGCGGGTTTACTCACAAAAATCGTCAAACGTTGTGAAGCCGAAATCCGTTAAGCAAATTTGGGTTCCGAAGCAACAATCTCCAAATGTTGCATTGAATTTGAAGTCAAAACCCAAAAGTGTTGATGATATTTTTGAAGATGTTCTTGGTTTGATGAAGAACATGAAGAACACGAAGAACGAGTTGTACATCACGCAAAGTGGGTGGTACAATGTTCGATTTGGAGATTTTCTAATTCCAACAAAAGAACCAAGCTCTTCCAAATTTGATTCGTTTGTTGAAAACGGAACTCGATTCGTCAAAAAGGTATCTAAAATTCTCAAATGGATTCCAAAAATTCCATGATTTCGATTCATACTTTGTGTTTTTTCATTTTTGATCGATTTGCCTCATTGGATCAAATCCATTTCAACCCCATTGATTGATCCAATTATTTTTCTTAGATCAAAAGTTCAAAATTAAAAATCAGATTCCAAATTTTTTTATCTTTCGAAGTACTGTTCATCAATCAATTAATTTTTAGCTTAATATTTCGAAAATCTCATGATTGAGCCCAATACTTTCACGATAACTTGACTCGATTACTGTTCAAGGCTCAATAAAACCTTATATCACTTGTACGATAATTGTTTGCTAGTAATCGTGCATCAAAGTGTTTCACAGGAACGCATCTTGACTCGATTATTTTTGGATCGTCAAAAAGTTCTTGTTTCCAGTTTGAGTTAAGATGATAGTCGGATTGACTGTAATCGGTTTCAAAGATGATTCTCAAAGGATTCGATAGTTGATTAGGTCGAACGCTTTTATTTGGAATTCGATTTTGGAGGATGTTAAAATCGATTGAATGGATAATCGATTGTGAAAGTTCTTGATTTGTTGACTTCGATTACTGATTTTGAACTGGGTTGCAGTAGGTGTTCGTGTTTGAAAAGCAAAGTTTGATTTAGAATTGAGATTCGATTGCTGGAGTGGCTTGTTTGCATCTAGAAACGACGTCTGGGTCTAAGTCAAACATGTAAGTTTCGAAATCAATTAAGGAATCAAAATCGAATTGAAAAGGTTGATGTTGACGAATTGAAAGTATTATGTTCAATCGTTGATACTAGTTGTTGAAAAGCGAAGGAAGTTTTTTTTTTGGAATCGAAGGCTTGAAGTTCACAATTGATGATTAGGAGTCGATGTTTGAAGGCGTGAGTTGATTTTCAACTTGGGTGTCGAACTCTTCTGTTGATTTTGATATGTGAACAAGTAATTTTGATGTTAGAGGCCACAATTCAGTTTAGTTTTGAGTAGGTTTGGGTTGGGATCGATGTCATGAATAATGAAAAGCGAATGATGACTTGATTGGAGTCTGGATTCGATTTTTTAGTCTAAGTTGAAGGCTATGTTGTTGATATCGTTGATTCCCAGTTGCTATCATTTTTGGATATCGATGGCTATTTGTCGATAACGAAAGATCTGTTAATGGTTGATTGAAATCGAAAGATCTGTTAATAGTCGAATGTTTTGGTGATTTAGATTCGAAGGTGGGTTATTGATTTCACACGAAGGGAATAAACTAATTTTTATTCGAAGGGATTGAATTGATTTTAAACGAAGGGGGTGTTTAGATTTTGTTTGAAGGCTAAACAAAAATTATTCGAAGTGTATTTGGGCTTATTGATCGAAGGGGTGTTTGTGATTGATACGAAGGTATCAAAGCTTCGTATGAATGAAAGAAGAAAACAAATAGTTTCAATTTTGGTCCCTGCCTTTTTAACGAAGTGGTATAAATGGTCCACCTTTGTATGATTAATAAAAACCTTCGTATGATTTGGCTATGCTTCCAATGAATTAAAGACAAAAGGCAAAGTTTTGAATTTGACCCCTGAACCTTCAAATTTTTGACACTTCGAAAATTAACTCAAGTTTCGAATGTTTGACAATTTTCACCCAAATTCGAAAAACTTTTTGGAGCTTTGTATGATTTGTGCACAAGGGCAGAATATTCGAAAATAGTCCCTGAGGCTTCGAATTTTTGGCAGTTTTCGCATAATTTCGAAAAAGGACTAACTTTTTGCTGGAAATTGAAGATTGTGCATTTTTGGTCCCTACAGTTTGTGCGAATTTACATTTTCTACCCAGTTTCGCAAATGGGGGAAAAAATTTCATATTTGACTATTTTTTGCGCAGCGGGTCCTTGCAAGTTTTAGAAAGTGACAATTTCTACCCGGTTTTCAGAAAATCTTGCAACTTTCACTCGAAAAGTCAAAAAATTTCACAAACTGGAAATTTTTTGTGGCTTTTTCGTGATTGTTTTTCCGTGCAAGATTTTTGGTGATTCATTTTTGGTACACATCAAGGGGGAGTATGGTATTGTTCATTCCTCGGGCACTTCTCACCTTTAATGGGTTTATAATCATTTTTTATTATAAAAAGGGGGAGAATGATGGGTATTCGAAGCTTCTCAGGTTTGTCGGATATATATTTGCGGATTTGAAGACCGGTGTTACTTTGAGGGGGAGTTTGGTCTTGATCGCGCTAGCTCGTTGGATACTAAAGCCGGAGCATCCAATCCTAACTTTGAGGGGAAGAATGTTAGGGTGCAAAGTCACGCTTGGATGAGGCTTTACCCATTTGTATGTGTAATGATTTGCCTTTCCTTTATAAGGAAGTGAGTGTCACTCATGTTATGTAAGAAACAATTATGAGAGCATTAGTGTAGGAAGAGGAATATTGAAAGACCCATTTGTACTCTTTCTATGAAACTAATGAGAGCTTAAAAGATTTATTTACTTCTTGTGTTCCTGAATTTTTACATGATGATTCACTAGATCTTTCTAATTCCACACATGCCATCATAATCAACACCACATCAAGTTCCAATGAATGTTCGCAAAGTAATGTCCAGAATCCTTGCCATACACGTATTTCTCAAAGGAACTTAGCGAGTTGGATACCTACTCGCCGAGTTGCCCCTGTTTTGAGATAAGTATAAAGAGAGGATCTAATTCTGAATTAGGAACCTTTGGCTTCTCTGGAGAATAACTTGCGACTGAGGAAAACCTTGGAGACCTGAAGAACTCTAATCTTTGATCTTTAGAAGAATCAAGGCGAATTAGGTTAAAATTTCCACTTATTCCTAGAAGTGAATCATGTTTAGATCAACTAAATTCGTATTTGGCTTCTCTTATACTGTAATCATGAGATGAATTTTCGTAGTTTCTGTTTAGGAAAGACCAAATAACTCCTATGGTTTGATTCATACTGTGATTGATTGATTATTGGTGATTTTATTAAATTAAGTTTGTTAAAGACCCTTATGCATTGACCATAACTATTTTCTTTTAATTGGAAGACAATTAGGCTGCATGAACATCTCTTAATTGTTAACCTCATATGATTTATGTGAACACTTTATTATATTCCTAGGATTAGTGAATATGAAACTAGGATTAATTAGAGAATAGGTAAATTAATGTGTAAGCTTGTTCGAGAAACCAACAAACAAGAGGTTAGTTGAATTACTAATTTGATTAACCAATTACAAGTCTTATTTAATCCAAATAATCGAACTAGGGAATTAATTAGTTTAAACATTTGATCGCTGCTTGAATTGATTAATTTTCTAAGGGTTGGTAATAGCGATTGCGAATCTAATTACTATAGTTGGTAACCAATAGCAATTAATTTATTACTTTATCATAAAATTAACCATAGGAGTGAATTGGTTGGACCTAAACAGAAACCCTTTTATTAAATTTGGTGAATTTTTACTCGTTTTAGGTGATTAGTTAATTATGTGTTAGGTGGTGTGTTTAAGTTTCTAGTCTTGTAAAACTAGAGAAAACGCTTTACTTTTATTACTTGTTTAGTTAAAATTAGTTATTAGTTTAATTTTTGTTCCCTGAGTTTGACACCCTACTTATCCAACTATACCACTAAAAGACAGGTTCACTTCCTTTGTGTGCTAATTTCATATTTTTAGAGTAGGAATAAAACCAGTGCATTTTACACACATCAACCTCGTTTGCTTATGTCTCCTCATCTGATGGCTCCTTCCCCTAAACTTTCTGCATTCTCCTTAACATGGATGAAGTCAATGATGTAGCTGATTATTTTAATGTTCCAAACGTGCCTCGCAAAACTCAGCTGCTTCGCATGCTTCTGGTTACATTGAAGGGTGCTGTAAAGGATTGTCTCAAGTCACTTCCCCCCGGATCCATCACTACATGGGCCAAGATGAAAGAAGAGTTTATTGATCAATGTTGCCCACCCTCCAAGATATCTAAGTTAAAGAAAGCCATAGCTAAGTTTGAACAACAAGCTGGAGAGTCACTTTATGAGGCTTGGGAGAGGTACTAGAGTTTACTAAGGAATTGCCCACATCATGATCTTAATAGTCAGCAAGAAGTCTCCATTTTCTATGATGGAGTGAATGTTACAACAAGGCAATTACTTGACTCGCAAGGTCCACTCACAAAGAAAGCACCCCCGGTGATAAAGCAGCTAATTGAAGAATTCTCTAAGCATTCTAGAGAATACTACCATCCAAGGAATGATGTGACGAAGGGAAAAGAATGAAGAAGACTACCAGAAGTTTCTAGACCACATAAAGGCTCTTCAAATTAATATACCATTCATCGAAGCAGTTGCACAAATGCCGAAATATGCCAAATTCCTCAAGGAGCTTCTGCACAATAGAAAGAAGATGGAAGAAGTGAAGGAAGTGGTTCTTAATGAGAATTGCTCAGCTGCCATGTTGAACAAATTACCAAAGAAAAAGGGTGACCCGGGAAGCTTAACATTGCCTTGCCAATTTGGGAATATGGCCACCATTCTTGCTTTGGATGATTCGGGAGCAAGTGTAAATCTCATGCCATATTCATTTTTCAAGAAATTAGATCTCCCGGAGCCGAGGCCAATTCAAATGGAAATCCACTTATCAAATAAAACGGTTACATTCCCAAGAGGAATATGCGAAGATCTATTGGTGAAGGTTGATAAGTTTGTGTTCCCCGCGGACTTTATAATTTTAGACATGGAAGTGGATACTCAAGTCCCGATCATCCTTGGAAGACCTTTCCTTAACACAGAAAGCACTATAGTTGACATGCGGGATTCAAAACTTACTCTATGGGTGGGAGATGAATCAGTCACTTTCGGGGTTGATCAAGGAATGAAGCATGCAAGGAATAGTGATGACACGACATTTTCGATTGATATGTTGGATGAATTAATGGAGGAATGGAATAATGAAGAACCAAACAAGTCCACCATCACCTTTGATGAAGAACTTGATGCTGAAAGAGACCTACTAGAAATAGAGAGACTGCTGGAAGAATCTTATTATAATGAATTAATAAAGACCACTGAATAGCCTACTCTCCGAGTAGCCACGACCTACTCGCCGAGTCCGTATGAAGAACCCAGAGTTATCGCGAATTCTGCCAAGGACTCGACGAGTCCCTTCACTGGACTCGACATGTTTAGCATACAGAACACAAAAACTGAGCTCAAGGCACTACCAGATCACTTGGAGTACGCATGCCTTGAAGATGGCCAACAAAAACTTGTTATAATAGCTTCTGACCTCTCCAAATCTGAAAAAGAAGAATTAGTGCATGCCCTAAAGAAGAGAAAGAGTGCCATTGCATGGAGTATCGCCGATATCAACGGAATAAGCCCCTCTTATTGCTCTCACAAGATCAACCTGGAAGAAGAAGCAAAGCCGGTAGTGCAACACCAAAGAAGACTGAACCCGAACATGCAAGAAGTGGTCAAGAAGGATGTAGCCAAGCTTTTAGATGTAGGGATCATCTATTCTATTTCCGAAAGTCCATGGGTTAGTCCTGTTCAAGTGGTGCCCAAGAAAGGCGGGATGACGGTCGTAACAAACGAGAAGAACGAGCTTATTCCGACCCGAACGGTAACCGGTTGGTGAGTGTGCATCAATTATCAAAAGCTAAACGATGCCACTCGTAAAGACCATTTTCCTTTACCTTTTATTGATTAAATGCTTGAAAGATTGTCTGGCCATAGCTACTATTGTTTCTTAGACGAATTTTCGGGTTACTTCCAAATACTCATAGACCCAATTGACCAAGAAAAGACTACTTTCACTTGCCCAAGTAGGGCTTTTGCCTATCGCCGCATGCCCTTTGGGTTATGCAATGCACCTACAACATTTCAAAGGTGCATGACGGGCATATTGACATGGTGGAAAAATTCATGGAAGTATTTATGGACGATTTTTCTGTTTTTTGAGCCTCCTTCCATAATTGTCTTGCTAACCTTGATTTAATGTTTTCAAGGTGTGAAAAAACCGATTTAGTCCTCAATTGGGAAAAATGTCACCTTATGGTTAAAGAGGGTATAGTCTTGGGCCACAAGGTATCCACATCGGGAATTGAGGTGGATCGGGAAAAGATAGATGCAATTGCTAAATTATCTCCACCAACTAATGTAAAGGGCATTAGGAGTTTTTTAGGTCACACGGGTTTTTACCGCCGTTTCATAAAAGATTTTTCTAAAATAACTAGACCTCTAACACAATTACTTTTAAAAGATGCACCATTTAATTTCACTGAAGAGTGTCTAGAGGCCTTTGAATTTCTAAAAGAAAAATTAACTAATGCCCCGATCATTATTGCCCCGAATTGGAACCTACCTTTTGAAATAATGTGTAATGCGAGCGACTTTGCATTAGGAGATGTACTTGTCCAAAGGGTTGATAAGCACTTTCAACCCATTTATTATGCAAGCAAGACTTTGAATCCGTCCCAAGAAAATTACACCACAACTGAAAAAGAATTACTAGCCGTGGTGTATGCTTTTGACAAATTCCGCCCTTATCTTATTTTATCTAAAACCACTGTTTTTACTGACCACTCTACTATTAAGTACTTGTTTTCCAAACAGGATGCGAAGCCAAGATTGATATGTTGGGTTCTACTTCTACAAGAATTTGATATCGAGATACGCGATAGGAAGGGAATGGAGAATGTAGTTGCCGACCACTTATCAAGACTAGAAAACCCGCATTTGGAAGCATTGGAAGAAGATAAAATTGGAGATGACTTTCCGGACGAGTACATTTTAGTGACCACGGGGGAGGAGCCATGGTTTGCAGATATAGTTAATTACTTAGCTACCAAGTATATCCCAAAAGATTTTACCCGCCAACAAAAGAAGAAATTCTTTTCAGAAATAAAATACTACTTTTGGGACGAGCCGTAGCTATTCCGAAGCTGCGCGGATGGGATCATAAGGAGATGTGTATTTGGGAAGGAAAGCCGAGAAATTTTGGAGCATTGCCATAGTGGGCCCACTGGTGGACATCATGGAGCACATTACACGGCTAAGATGATATTTGATATTGGGTTTTATTGGCCCACAATTTTTAAATATGCTACCCAATATGTCAAAGAGTGTGATGCATGTCAAAGAGCGGGAAACATATCATCCCGAAACGAGATGCCACAACATAGTATTCAAGTGTGTGAAGTGTTTGACGTATGGGGGATCGATTTCATGGGACCATTTCCAATGTCAAAAGGGAACAAATATACTTTGGTGGCGGTTGATTATGTATCCAAATGGGCTGAGGCACAAGCTTTACCAACTAATGATGCTCGGGTGATGGTGTGCTTTCTAAAAAAGTTAATGTCAAGATTTGGAGTTCCTAAAGATCTTATTAGTGACCGGTGCACTCACTTTGCCAATGATCAATTAGAAAAAGTGTTAATAAAATATGGGGGTAACCCATAAATTCTCTACATCTTACCATCCACAAACTAGTGGGCAAACTGAAGTGACGAATAGAGCATTGAAAAGAATTTTGGAGAGATCGGTGGGTAGAAATCGAAAGGAATGGTCGGATAGGTTAGATGATGCACTTTAGGCCTTCCGAATAGCTTTCAAAACACCTATTGGTACTACACCATATAGGCTAGTTTATGGGAAGCAATGTCATTTATGTTGGAATAGTGTCTAAGGCTGCAACTATATTAGGCAAGTATTTGACCCGGTTGTGCATGGTCCTTTTGGGTTGCCTTCACCATAGCAACTTTATAGGATGATTTATTAAGAGAGAGTAAATATTATTAGTATATTATGAGAATAATATAAAGAATAATATATTGTTATTTGATTAATATAAGTCATAAATTAATTGGAATTAATTTGGTGACTTAAAGAGATTAATTAAATAAGAGGGTATAAACTGTCAATTGTTTGATAGTTAAACTTTAGACTGTAAATCCATATTGATATGCATTGGACGGATTCTAGAAGCTAAGGATAGCTTCAAATCGTCCAAGGGGTTATCTAAGGAATGGATTTGGATAGCCTTAAGAGAAGATTATCCAATTAGGGTTTAGGTTGTAACCCTTAAGGAGTCTACAAGTATAAATAGACCCTATGGCAAAGGGAAATCGGCACTTCATCTAAAGTAAGAAAACCCTGGCCGATTCCCCCCCTCTCCTCTCTCCCAAATCATCCTCCTTGCTATTTGGTGTTTGTAAGCCATTAGAGGAGTGACAATTGTGACTCTAGAAGCTCCAAGACAACAAGATCAACAAGGAATTCAAAGGTATGATTCTAGATCTGTTTCAATATTGTTATTACACCTAAATAGTTGTTAGAAGTCTTGGATTCAAAGCATGTTTAATTAGAAAGCCTAGATCCAAGCATTAGGGTTTTGCATGCGCACATAGGAAAGTTCTTATGGCTAAAACCCCTCAGTGGTATAAGAGTCAGGTTTGGTTTTCATTAAATTGTTGCTTAATTGTCTGAAACTAAACTGAAAAATTCGATTTTTGTGTTTCTGAGTCATGGACTCGGCGAGTTCCATAGTGGACTCGGCGAGTTGGCCTGACTCGGCGAGTCCCTTGGTGCACTCGGCGAGTCCAAGCATCAGGAATGGCCAGATTCAGGATTTCTTCATGATTATCTTATGGAAACTTACCTTAATCATATTAGATCAACCCTAATCCGATTTTTTTGATATATATGACTATTATCTTGATCTAATTAAAGATATTTATCAACTAATAAAATATTTAATTTCCTTATATGATAATTAATTAATTATTTTGATTATTTTGGTAATTATCTTGAAAGAAATCTTGAATAAATCAAATATAGATAATTAGGAAATTAATTGTTAATTAAAATTATTTGTTATTTGATCCTTCATGTTTTAAATGTTTAAAACTTGTCCTCAAGTTTTGAAATTTATATTTTGTGATTAAAAGTTTTAATTTGGACTATTTAAATTTCAAACCCTAGATTTTAAAAGGTTTAAAATACAACCCTATACTAATATAATATTACAAGATTAATATATATATATATATATATATATATATATATATGTATAACTAAAATGCTAGTCTTACTGTTAGTAGGCCTCATTCACGAAGCCGATCTATAAGGTGGGTATAAGGTTGCGGCCTATAAAATGGCGCTTAATGGGTGTACACTCACACCCGCCGCTTGCTTGATCGGTGGAGGGTCGTTAGCCGAACGGGTAGGATAGGGCAACCTCATCCTCTCATGAAAAGTATAACAAGAAATACAAAGTAACTACACCTATTTTAAAATTTCCCAATCTTAGTTACTTTAAGAAAAGTGAATTGATGCAATCCCATGAAATTACACTTTGCACCCTTGCTAAGAAGTTAGTGGAGCGTGTGTGGTTTACCGGCACACTAATTGGTTCTAAGAAAAGGTGGCAAAGGGTGATTCATCGTTTATCATAGTTCGATGGAGCGTGTGTGGTTTACCGGCACATCAAATAGGTGATCGTTACAATGAAGGCACCATGTGAATTTGCATGGTAATTCACACCCGCTTTGTGATCCTCGGTATCCCAGTCACAAACTAGAGGGGCATATCGAGATTTAAACATGCCATTGAATAGTTTCAATGAATCTCATCCGATCCTAGGAATTCTCAATACATTTAGGACTAATAGTTAGGTTTTATGGTGGAGAATTAGTGAATCGTCATTCACTTACCTTCAATTTATTTGCATGTTAGATTACGGCATCCCTTTTCTAATATGTAAATGTTGTTGTTGGATCCTAGCCCTAATTTTTCTTATTGGGTGATAATTAGGGATTCATATTCTAATCTATCTCTGTCCTTTCTATTTGTAGATGTCGAACGCCAACAACGCTGCTGCTAGTTCTTTCACGTTGATGAGCCTTTGCCAAAAGGTCACCTTCGATGGAACGAACTTTAGCGAATGGATAAGATACATTCACACCATTGCTCGCTATGAGGATAAGGAGTATGTCCTCGATGAGAAGCTCGAGAAAATCAACCCTGAAATTGCTGCTCCGGCTGAAATTACCGCTTTTGAAACTCATGAGCGAGATGCAACGAAGGTACATTACATCATGATAGCCACCATGAACTCCGAATTCCAAAAGTCCAACGAGGACATGTACCCGTACGAGATGCATCAAGACTTATTGGAGAGATACCACCAAAACACGAGACAAGAGCGTTATGATATTTTCACTCACATGATTTCCGCTAAGATAGGTCATGGAGAGTCTCTTACCGTGCACCTGCAAAAGATGCAAAGGTATGTCGACCGCCTTCGCAAGTTAAATGTTGACTTTGGGGAAGACTTGGCGATCGACATGGTGCTTCACTCTTTGCCTCCGATGTACAATCAATTTAGGATGACCTACCACATGAACAAAGAGGAGGTCACCCTAAGCAAACTCCAAGGTCTCTTGAGGGTCGCTGAGAGCAACTTCAAAGACAAGTCTGTTGCACCAACTCCCAATCCACCCGCTGCTCCTGTCTTGGCTATTGTTCAAGGAAAGGGAAAGAAGAGGAAGGCTTCGTCTAAGAACTATCGCAAGGTTAAAGCCCGAGATGGTGCCTCTTCTAGTGGGACCAAAGTTGATCCCGCTAAGCCTTGCCCTAACCCGAAGGAGGCAGAGTGCCACCACTGCCACAAGATAGGACATTGGAAGAGAAGCTGCCCAGAGTACCTGCAAGCCATCAAGGAAGGAAAGATCAAGCCATCTTTCGCAGGTATATATACAATTAAATCTAACGATTCTAATCATGCTATTTCTTGGGTTCTTGATACCGGTTGTGGTTACCAAATTTGTTCTAATGTGTAGGGACTAAGAAGAAGTAGGGATGTGGAGCAAGGAAGAATCAATCTAATCATGGGGACCAGAAGATCATCGCCCATAACCAAGATTGGAGTGTATTCTTTAGTGCTTAGGAATAATTTATGTTTAGATTTGAACAAATGTTGCTATTCGCCAGAAATGGCTAGAAACATCATTTCATTTCATCGTTTATATACACAAGGTTTTAGATTTTCTTTTAATAATGAGAATGGTTCTATTTTGGATTATCTAAATGGTGTCTTTTACTTTGAAGCTATACCATGTAATGGAATTTATGAAACTGTTATGATTGTTGATAACTTAGGAAATGATGTTTTGAACATAGATTCTTCCACTAGTATGGATAAAGCATCCTTGTGGCATTGTCGTTTTGGACATGTCAATAAGAAACGCATAGCCCAACTCCAAAAGGATGGAGTGTTGGAGTCATTCGACCTTAGGGAAGATGACACGTGTGAGTCTTGTTTACTTGGAAAGATGACTAAATCACCCTTCACAAGTACGTGTGAAAGGGGTGAGGGCCTATTGGACCTAATACATACCGATGTATGTGGACCATTTAGATCAACCACGAAGGATGGGAACCACTTCTACGTGACTTTTACCGATGATTATAGAAGATATGGGTATATCTATTTAATCAAGCAAAAGTCAGAAACTTTTGAAAAGTTCAAAGAGTTTAAGAATGAAGTGGAGAATCAATTGGGCAGGAAAATCAAGATGCTTCGATCCGATCGAGGAGGAGAGTACCTAAATCTTGAATTCCACGATTATCTCAAGGAGTGTGGAATAGTTTTGCAATTGACGCCTCCTAGGACACCGCAGTTGAATGGTGTGGAAGAAAGGCATAATCGAACCTTATTGGATATGGTTCGCTCTATGATGAGTCGTGCTTCACTATCAATCTCTTTTTGGGGGTATGCCTTAGAGACTGCCGCCCATATCCTTAACCGAGTCCCTACTAAGAACGTTGCCAAAACACCTCACGAGATGTGGACAGGGAAAACTCCCTCGTTGGCACATATCAAGGTTTGGGGTTGCGAGGATTTCGTAAGACGAGATACTCACGACAAGCTCGAACCTCGAAGTGAGTGATGTATTTTCGTCGGCTACCCGCAGACATCCTTTGGATATCTCTTCTATAGACCGAAAGACAATGTTGTCTTTGTTGTGAGGAGAGGAGTTTTCCGAGAGCAAGAACTCATAGGCCAAGGAGACAGTGGGAGGCAAATCGAGCTTGAAGAAATTCAAGAGTCGATAGATGAAGGAACCTCTACCGCTGGCACTCAACCCGAGGAGGAAACTCCAGTTGAACCGATTGACGAATCCTTACCTCTTAGACGTTCCGATAGAGTTAGAGTTCTACCCCAGTTTTATGGTTTTCATATTACTACCGAAGGGTACACGTATATTAGTGATGGTACACTAATAAATCTTGATGAGCCTAATAGTTATAAGGAGGCCATGGCAGGCCCGGAGTCTGCAAAATGGAAAGAGGCAATGGATAGCGAGATCCAATCCATGTATGATAACCAAGTTTGGAATTTGGTTGATTATGTGCCCGGACGTAAGACCGTTGGGTGCAAATGGATCTTCAAGAAGAAGACTGACGTGGATGGAAACGTACACACATATAAAGCGCGATTGGTTGTGAAGGGCTTTACTCAAACTCCCGGAGTTGACTATGATGAGACCTTCTCACCAGTTGCGAAGATAAAAATCTATTAGAGTGATGCTAGCGAGTGCCGCATTTCATGATTATGAGATTTGGCAAATGGATGTCAAGACCGCTTTCCTTAACGGAAAGTTGGCTGAGGATGTTTACATGGCTCAGCCAGAGGGGTTTGTGGATCTGAAGCATCCGAATAGAGTGTGTAAGCTTGAGAAGTCCATTTATGGACTTAAGCAAGCATCTCGCAAATGGAATCTTTGCTTCGATGAGAAAGTCAAAGAGTTTGGATTTGTATGAAGCGAAGATGAGTCTTGTGTATATGTCAAAGCCAGTGGGAGTATAGTAAGCTTCCTCGTTCTATATGTCGATGACATATTACTCATAGGAAACGACATCCCGAATCTGCAGGAGGTTAAGTCCTGGCTCGGGAAGTGCTTCGCTATGAAGGACCTCGGAGAGGCTTCTTACATTTTAGGAATAAGGATAGTAAGAGAAAGAAGTAAGAGACTAATTGGACTTAGTCATAACACTTACTTGGAGAAGGTACTAAAACGTTTTAGTATAGAAAACTCGAAGAAGGGAGAATTACCGATACAAAGTAATGCCAAGTTGAGTAAGACTCAAAGTCCGAGTACCGAAGCTGAGATAGCAGAAATGAGTCGAGTTCCATACGCTTCCGCAGTTGGCTCAATCATGTACGCTATGACTTGTACTCGCCCTGATGTAGCCTTCGCTTTGAGCATGGTTAGCAGATATCAAGGGAATCCTGGCAGAGCACATTGGATTGCGGTGAAGAATATCCTTAAGTACCTTCGGAGGACTTCCCAAGCAAGGACTTAACCTCCTACAGAGTCAGGATGTCGTTTCCTATGAGTAATATGTCATCGACATATAGAACGAGGAAGCTTACTATACTCCCACTGGCTTTGACCTCGCACCTTCAAGTCATCACTCCCTCCGAGGGTATAGTGACGCTAGCTTTCAGACCGACAGGGACAACTACCGTTCGCAGTCGGGCTGGGTCTTTACCCTAAATGGAGGAGCAGTGACATGGAAAAGTTCCAAGCAGGAAACCGTAGCTGATTCAACGTGCGAATCAGAGTACATTTCAGCGAGCGAAGCGTCGAAGGAGGCAATATGGCTGAAGAACTTCATCGGTGATCTAGGAGTTGTACCTGCCATAAAGGAGCCCATGGAGATTTTCTGTGATAACGAAGGAGCGGTTGCCTTGACCAAGGAACCGAGGGATCATGGTAGATCACGACATATCGATAGAAAATATCACTTCATTAGACATCATGTAGAAGAAGGACAACTCGTAGTGAAGAGGATATCATCAGAAGATAAACCAGCAGATCCGCTTACGAAGGGACTGAGTAGGGTTAAGCACTTGCAGCATGCTAGGAGTATTGGGCCGAAGGATGATATTAGCATAGATTAGATAGTATTAGAAACGTGTAATAGATAAATGTAATTAACATTTGATGATTAAATAAAGGAGTTTTATTTATGAGTAATGTTACTATCTTATGTTAATTGTTTAGCTATTGCTTCACTTTGCATGTTTTGACTTCCAAAATAATTGAGTTTATTAGGAATAATCGAATTGTTCAAATTGTCCACAATCGTTCATATGTTGGAAGTAGATATGAATGAAGATTGTCATGAATCGGTGCGTAGATTGTCTAAATGGTATTAGACATAGCAAAGGGTTGCTGCGACATTCATGAGTGCTTATGAACTGGTTTTGAGCATTGGAACAAACCCGCGCTTGCTGGAATCACCTTATGGAATATGATATAAAAGGGTGATCGCAAGATGATAATATCATATAGTCTTAAAACCTAGATATATGGTTTATTATTTGCTAATTGATTGTACATTGATAATGCGAAAACGCATTGGTAACTCAATGTTATAAAGCGCATTGTTGTGTATAGTTGATTATTGAATAAGTAAATGCATATAAGTCGAAGTTTATCTGTAACTTTTATCTAAGAAGGTAAAAGCGATATCTCGGCCGCTCGATGATTTGATTTGACTTATGTGCCGGGCCCAGTCAGAACTGAATTGATGTGTTCGATTAAGTTCTATGTCAAATAAATCAGAGATCGAGAAACCTAAATGCTTGACTAACCATTCCATAGGATTGTCAGCATGATATCTAACAGAGGACTGTACGATCCCTTATCTAAAGGAAAAGATTGATTAGATTAGAGTTTGACAGCGTCTTTGAGAGCTACGATTGCAAACCGAATTGTACTTGTGCATATAGTTACTAGACTTATCCAAGTGGGAGACTGTTGGAATAGTGTCTAAGGTTGCAACTATATTAGGCAAATATTTGACCCGGTTGTGCATGGTCCTTTTGGGTTGCCTTCACCATAGCAACTTTATAGGATGATTTATTAAGAGAGAGTAAATATTATTAGTATATTATGAGAATAATATAAAGAATAATATATTGTTATTTGGTTAATATAAGTCATAAATTAATTGGAATTAATTTGGTGACTTAAAGAGATTAATTAAATAAGAGGGTATAAAGTGTCAATTGTTTGATAGTTAAACTTTAGACTGTAAATCCATATTGATATGCATTGGACGGATTCTAGAAGCTAAGGATAGCTTCAAATCGTCCAAGGGGTTATCTAAGGAATGGATTTGGATAGCCTTAAGAGAAGATTATCCAATTAGGGTTAGGTTGTAACCCTTAAGGAGTCTACAAGTATAAATAGACCCTATGGCAAAGGGAAATCGGCACTTCATCTAAAGTAAGAAAACCCTGGCCGATTTCCTCCCCTCTCCTCTCTCCCAAATCATCCTCCTTGCTATTTGGTGTTTATAAGCCATTAGAGGAGTGACAATTGTGACTCTAGAAGCTCCAAGACAACAAGATCAACAAGGAATTCAAAGGTATGATTCTAGATCTGTTTCAATATTGTTATTACACCTAAATAGTTGGTAGAAGTCTTGGATTCAAAGCATGTTTAATTAGAAAGCCTAGATCCAAGCATTAGGGTTTTACATGCGCACATAGGAAAGTTCTTATGGCTAAAACCCATCAATTTACCGGTAGAAATAGAGCATAAAGCTTTTTGGGCTTTAAAAATGTGCAACTTTGATGTAGCTGAACTTAGAACCAACAGGTTGATGCAAATGAATGCTCTTGAAGAACTTAGGAATGAGGCTTACACTAGCTCCTTCATTTACAAAGAAAAAACCAAGAATTGGCATGACAAAAGAATCAAGGGTAATAAAGACTTTCATGAAGGGAAAAAAGTGTTACTTTTTAATTCAAGGCTCAAACTCTTTCCGGGCAAGCTAAAGTCACGATGGGATAGTCTATTTATAGTGAAGAAAGTTTTTCCACATGGAGCTATCGAGTTATTATCAACAGATGACACTCCTTTCAAAGTTAATGGACATAGGGTGAAAAAATATGAAGAAGGAATCCCGAGGAATGAAGAACTTGAAGAAGGGCTGCTGCTAGAAGGCATGGCAGAAACGTAGAGCGGGAAGAAGTCCAGCTAACGACTCCTTAAAAGAAGCGCTTCCAGGAGGCAACCCGAGTTTAGAGTTTGCATTTCTTTCCCTTTGTTTTTCCTTTTGTTTTTCACTTTTAGGATCTGGCTTTTTTCAATCTTCTTCTGAAATTATTCTTAAAATGATTGCTTGAGGGCAAGCAATGCTCAAAGTGTGGGGTGGTGGCTTAAAAATCGAGTTTTTTCAAACTGAATGATGAACTCGCTGAGTTTACAAACTGCTCGACGAGTATTTTCTAAAATCCACGAAAAAACGCAGACACGCGTATCTACTCGGCGAGTAGGTGTTCCTATTCGACGAGTCCACGTTTTTAATTGATTTTATTTACAGTCTGTAAATAAGGGTTACTTTTACCCTAATCATTTTCATCAGTCGCCTCCCACTCGCCGAGCACTGTGCTTTCTCTCAAGAAACTTCTTTGATTTATTGCTGAATCTTCATCTACAAGGCCAAAGGTAGGATTTCTCCTTCAGATTCTTGCTAAAGGTCACAACTTTAATAGTTTTTAGTGCTTATTATGTAAAAATCCAGATTTAGGGGGATTACTCCAATTCCAGGGTTTTGATTTTAGGATAAATTAGTAAGATATGGACAAAATGTCTTGTGAATTTATGCTTAAAGGACTTAGAACAGCAAACCCCTATGCAAATATCTGTATTTTGTTGACACAATCTGGACCGAGAGGAAACTGCACTCGCAGTTCATATTATTCGCCGAGTAGTTCATGAACTCGGCGAGTTCATGTCATGATAGATCTGTTATGGTTAATTTTAATTTTCTGGGTTTGGTTTGTTGTTGTTTTCTTGATGTTGTTCTGCAAAAATCATGTCCAGAAGAGGCCAGAGCTCTAGACAAGGAGGTTATGGAGACATTCCATGGCTTGCCTTTCCACAAATTACTTCAAGGTCTTCACAAGCTCGGGTGAAAAATAAATTGGAGACGCTGAAACAGGAAGAGATTTACCTCCCCAATGCAATTAGTTGAGATTGGCTGAGTCAAACTGGATTGGAAGAGGAGTTAACACCCTATTTGGTGAAATCTTTTGAAGTGAGAGGGACAACAATAATTTGTGATGGGTGGATGCAGCTTTTCAAAATACAAGAACCCGTATTTACAGAACTATGTTGGGAATTCTTTGCTACTATCTCATTCTGGGGTGGTAGTGAATACTATGACCCAAATGTTATCACTTTTTTGCCTTAGAGGGGAGTTAAGCTAGTGCAGCATAGTAGAACTTGCTTGGATGGTTGGTCTTTATGATCAAAACGTCATTATGTTGGAGGACTTTGAAACATTTTTGGAGCAAGGTCATAAGGATCTTCCCAAGGAAGTCGTTGCCTCCACTTGGTGGAATAGTATTGCAAATCGAGTTTATATTCCCTCTTCTGCTCAGGAAGGCCATATCCATTCTCCGATCCGTCGTCTCATCCACCGCCTCATTGCTAGCACCATCAACATGAGGAAGGATGATGACAAACTTCCTACTCTTGGAATTTTCTACTTGTGGAGCATAATCACCCTGGAAGTTTTTTGCAACTTGCCTTATTGTTTGGAAAAATATCTTGCGGATGGAGCGGTGAAGGAGAAGATTACCTCCAAAATTAATGGGGGTATGTTTGTTACAAGACTAGCAAGATCGTATGGGATTTTGGATACGCAAGAGGCAAGGGCATTAACAGTGATTTCTCCTCCTCCATTTAGCATTACATTATTCCGGAGGGCGAGGATTGTGGAAAAGTTTAGGGATTCATTTGAAATACCACTTGAAGATGAGGTGATTGTTCCTGAGGAGCCGAGAAGAAGAGTTAGGCATAGGAGGCAACGGGCTCGAGAAGACCCACCGGTTATCCCGGTGGAAGACGAGAATGAGGGGTGGAATAATGTGGAGTATAGGAGGTATTTGGATGATATTGGCCTAGGTGTTAACTATAATAATGAGTCATTCACCTATCTCTTTCAACAAATGAACATTGCTCCAAGGCCCGGGCCCGGATATCCATACATAATGAGTTGGGAGGAGCGTATGCAAAGGAGGAACAACCAAGCGAGTGGAAGTGGAGCAGGAGGAGAGGACATGGAAGAAGAAGCTTGAAATTTGTTTTTATTTGGATGTTTTTATTTTTATTTTGTTTTGTTTGATGTTTGAACGTTGATGTACCCGAATATTAATTAGGACTTTGTTTGTTTTCTTTCACTTGTGGTTATTTGTATTTCAGGTTTGAAGATTTGGATGCATTTAGGAGTCTCATTTTTCAAGGCTAAAGTGAGGATTGGTTTACATGAGAATGTGAAATGTTACATTTAAAGTTGAGTCCATTAGGAATAAGAGTGACAAAATACGTTATTACTGAAGAAAATAAAAGAAGAGTCCTACTCGCCGAGTGCACCTACGGTACTCGCCGAGTTTACGTACAATTCCACGATTTTCTGCTGGAGGTCGGTCTACTCGCCGAGTTCACGGTTGACTCGCCGAGTCCATCAACGTTTCAATCTCGAGATCTGTTTTGGGCACATTCACTGCAACTTTTGTCCATATTTTCGTGAAGATTCATTCCTGGAAGATTTCTGAGAGCTTTGTCCTAAACAATTAGAGCTATTTAGATGTTTACCACACGCGACATGATACCCAAGGCATGGATGAGTTGTTTCCATGTCTAAAGTCATTCGAAGTTGGAGCTTTTCATGAAGAGTATCAACCTCACGACTGCTATCCCAGGGGAGTTTGTTCCAATTCCCTCTATATTTTATATTTTTTCTTTTCATGCATAACATGCAATGGGGACATTTCATAAATTAAGTGTGGGGCAGGGGGTTGGTTACATTTTAGTCAACTTAGAATCCTAATTTAGGCTTAATTTTTTCAAAAATCTTGCATAAAAAATTGCTTAGGACTTAACTAAGAAAACTATGGTGAAAGTAATTAGGATTCCATGTTCGAATTATGTTGATGATTGCATGAAGACCCAAATGTTTAGTTGAGCCTATATACATTCTTATGCATTTGTGGCCTCCTTATTCTAGTGAAATCATGGGACAAAAACACGACCTTGCTTAGTTTGAAGGACGCAATAAGATTAGCATTGTGTACTTGAAATGTATCCAGGAAAACTAATACTTTAACCAATAAAGGTTGAAGTTGAGTGCCCTTGCTTAAGCATGTAGGTTTTGAGTGAAAAAAAGGTGAGGTGCATGTAAAAAAAAGAGAATTACAAGAAAAAGTTTGAAGAATTTTTGGAGCATCAAATTCAAAGTATGAAGATCAAAGATAAAAAATTATGAAGAAATTCAAAAATTGAAGATACCCAAAAATCAAAGATCAAATTGTCAAAGAAGTGAAGAATTCCAAAGAGCTCCATAGTGGTATCGTAAATTGTAATTTTCTAGATTATGTATGCTTGGGTTGCTCAACCAAAAATACCTCGAGGTTAGGAAGTTTTCTGCGGATGGATTCGGAGGGATGCATAAAATGAGCATTGTTCGGAATAAGTGGGCGAATGTTTATGAGGATTGTGAGTAGTTAGAGTATTGGGGGGTATTTAGGAAAACTTTAGACACAAATGCATGCGTTGCGGTCTTGGCATGATGGTTGGGTTCAATTGGAATTGTCTTATGTTATTCTAGTATGCTAAAATTCGGTTTTGCTTGGGGGCAAGCAAAAGTCAAGTGTGGGGTATTTTGATATGTGCATATTTAGCCATATGTTTAGTATAGATTTTTATCAATTATTAGCTAATTATTTCCATAATATGGACAAAAGGTACTTAATAATGTCTAAAATATATTTTCAGTCCAGAAGACATGCGTGGAACCAAAAATGAAGAAGGAGAAGCAATCAGAAGCTGGAGAATGAAGAAAGAAAAGCAAACCTGGAGCTACTCGGCAAGTCCAAAAGCTACTCGGAGAGTTCCAATGAATGTTCGTGAAGTAATGTCCAGAATCCTTGTCGTACACGTATTTCTCAAATGTACTCGACGAGTTGGATACCTACTCGCCGAGTTGCCCCTGTTTTGAGATAAGTATAAATAGAGGATCTAATTCCGAATTGGGAACCTTTGGCTTCTATGGAGAATAACTTGCGACTGAGGAAAACCTTGGAGACCTGAAGAACTCTAATCTTTGATCTTTAGAAGACTCAAGGCGAATTAGGTTAAATTTTCCACTTATTCTTAGAAGTGAATCATGTTTAGATCAACTTAATTCGTTTTTAGCTTCTCTTATACTGTAATCATGAGCTGAATTTTCATAGTTTCTGTTAAGGAAAGACCAAATTACTCCTATGGTTTGATTCATACTTTGATTGATTGATTATTGGTGATTTTATTAAATTAATTTTGTTAAAGACCCTTATGCATTGACCATAACTATTTTCTGTTAATTGGAAGACAATTAGGCTGCATGAACATCTCTTAATTGTTAACCTCATATGATTTATGTGAACACTTTATTATATGCCTAGGATTAGTGAATATGAAACTAGGATTAATTAGATAATGGGTAAATTAATGTGTAAGCTTGTTTGAGAAACCAATAAACAAGAGGTTAGTTGAATTACTAATTTGATTAACCAATTACAAGTCTTATTTAATCCAAATAATTGAACTAGGGAATTAATTAGTTTAAATACTTGATCACTGCTTGAATTGATTAATTTTCTAAGGGTTGGTAATAGCGAATGCGAATCTAATTACTATAGTTGGTAACCAATAGCAATTATTTTATTACTTTATCATAAAATTAACCATAGGAGTGAATTGGTTGGACCTAAACATAAACCCTTTTATTAAATTTGGTGATTTTTTACTCGTTTTAGGTGATTAGTTAATTACATATTAGGTGGTGTGTTCAATTTTCTAGTCTTGTAAAACTAGAGAAAACCGTTTACTTTTATTACTTGTTTAGTTAAAATTAGTTATTAGTTTAATTTCCGTTCCCTGAGTTCGACACCCTACTTATCCAACTATACCACTAAAAGACAGGTTCACTGCCTTTGTGTGTTAATTTCATATTTTTAGAGTAGGAATAAAACCAGTGCATTTTACACACATCAACCTCGTTTGTTTATGTCTCCTCGTCTGATGGCTCCTGCCTCTAAACTTTATGCCTTCTCCTTAACTTTTGTCTTCTTCAGATCTATTTTCTTAGTCAACCAGAATATGCTCCGTTTGCCAAAAATCGAGCCCTCTTTTGTTCTCGTTATTTTTCTCTGGACTCCTCTACCGCCAACTCGACCATCGTCGCCGTCGCCACTCTTCTCTTCTTATACAAAGGAACCACCGCTGGCCTCCACTTATTCTTTCTCCTTCTCCAAAGAGCAGTTATTGTTGCCATTGTTAGAGCACTGTCACTGTTGCTTCTGCTGTCTTCTTTTATGTTTTTGTTTTTTCAGTTTAATTGTACCCTCCTGATCAAACCGGGGGGGGGGGGGGGAGGGGGGGACGTTAGTGATTAGGGTTTTGTCCCAAGACTTTTAAGGTTTAGATTAGGTATTTTATCTATCCCTGCTTATATGAGGTTTAACCACACTATGTATCAATGAAATGTTCCATAATATTACACAATCGAATTCATTCGCAATCTCCTATGGCCTGCCTTTTCTGTCACACTATCTCCGTTTCACTCTCTAGTCGCTCACAGTCCATTGTTGGCTTATTCGTTGTTGTTGCACTTCCTAATCTACCACTACTGCTGCCACAATCAACCCCCCATGCCTTCTTCTTGCTATTCAACAAATGTATTACAAGTTCTATTAGTTTCCACCTACCCACGGTAAAGCTTCTAGCCCGTTGTTTGTTTTCAACTTAGATTTGTTTTTAGATTTCCAATAGTTCTCTGTGTCCATATGTCACACCCCGAAGTTGTTCATCGCCGAAAACCCATTCTACCCGTATAACTCGTCGGAGATCGAAATGTCCCGATATCATTTTTTTAGGCTTAGTTAACTAAAATTATATGTTTATTTTCATTCAATGAGGGTCCAAATCATTTAGGAACTCATGAAATTAGCCCAAGACATGTATTTTATAAGTTTTTAGAAATATCCTCATCGGGTGACGGAAACTCAATCGGGTGCGACCCAAAGCATCGTTTAAGGCCGGTATCGGGTAGAATTCCTCCGTGTCCAAGTTTTAGGGACTATATAAACATGTTTTAGCACTCATTTGAAGCTTTTTCCTTCTCTCTCTACTCTCTCTCTCTAACCTCTCTCCTAAATCCAAGAATTAAGTGTCCAAAACTCAAATTTAAGGCTTCAAATCCTTAAGGTACCTTCCTAGCCTTAATCTATAGCATGTTTAGTTTCCAAATTAGACACTTAAGCATAAAATTGGACAATATATGTGAGTTTACGGCCCAGGAGGCAGCCTAGGCCGTAAACACCATTTTGAAGGGTTTTTAGCCCTTAAACTCCTTCCTAGACTCAAATGGACTTTAGATATGGCTAAGGGACTTCAAGATATGGATTTAGAACACCTAAAACTATGATTTTGTGGACTTTGAAGGAGTTTACGGCCAAGGCATAAGCTTGGGCCATAAACTCATGAAAATGGTGTTTTTCATGTCTTTAAACCCTTCCAAATCACCCCTACAGCTTAGATATGAATTATGGGACTTTGATTCTTGCATTTGGACACTTGAAACATTAATTTTGAGGGACTTAGATGAGTTTACGGCCAAGGAGAGTTCTTGGGCCGTAAACTCCACAAAACTTGGCATAAATCTCATTCTAAGGTGTTAGAAAGCCATCCAACACCACCAAAAGCCTTGGAATAAATCAAGGGACCAACCAAAAATACCTTGAGGGCCTAAAACACAACATTTATGGGGTTTCTAAGAGTTTACGGCCAAGACCTGTTCTTGGGCCGTAAACTCCAAAATTTTTGGTGTTAGAATGCAAACTACACACCCCTAAGGCCCTTAGATGAATTTTAGAAGTCCTTTCATGCATGTTCTAGACCTTGAAACACCTTGGAACACCCTACACAAGAGTTTACGGCCATGAAGGGGGTTTCATGGGCCGTAAACTCCATGAATCCCCCAAAAATCTCATACAAACTCATGTTAGGCCTTGGATTAATTTTACCAATCACATGTGATTTGTTCTAGCACCATTTAGCATCATTTTCATAGAGATTAAGGAGTTTACGGCCAGGAGCCTATGCTAGGCCGTAAACTCCCATAAATTAATCATTTTGGTGATTTTAATCCTTTCCATGCATTTAGATCAAAGCCTAGAATCATTTCCCATGTCCATGTAAGCCATTTAAGCCATTTAAACACCCAAAACCACACCCACATGAGTTTACGGCCGTAAACTCATGTATGTGTGTGTTTTGTGGTTGTAAACTCATTTAAAAGTTTACTCATGGGGAGTAAACTCAAGTCCCAAGTCCCTAGTGTCATTTCACATCCTTAAACGCCACCCGGGTCCCTCCAAACACTCGTATCGGAGTGTTTTCGCGACTAGAAGCAATGGTCCCTATCCAACAATCAATCTAAGTCCTAACTAGATACAAATGTGTATCTTTACATTATAATTAGGAACCTCGCGTATTTACAAGCCCCGGATCGACTCTTAGCATCCAAACCGTCTCATACCTCGTCCGGTGAGTTCATACCCCTACGCCTTTTACACTGTTTATAACTGTTTTCAGGGGGGAATACAAGCAAACCAAAACTATTTTCAAATCATAACATTTATGTGTTTCAAATAATATCTGGCAATCTTGTAAACTCTTTTACTCCTTATGTATTATGTTCAGCATAAGGAATGATTTGTCAATTACAACTAAATGGATTTTAGTTAAGAAAAATAACCAAACTAATCAAATTATTATGGGAATAATTTGGGGTTCTATGTTTCTCTTTATATCACTTACTGATATCTGTATTAAGTTATTAGATAAACTATGTCTGATTCAGTTTATCTTCGTATAATTCAAATGTTTTGCCAGATAGTCTCATTGTATGTAACTATTTTCACTGTATCATGTCTTAAAGTCTTTGTATGTTTGTTATTGTATGAGAATCCTGTGAATAGTTTAATACTAGTTTGTGAGATAGTCACTACCCTTTATGGATGATCAAGTAAATCCTCTCCGGAAGTGTAACCAGAGTCTCCTGGAGGGAGAGCGAAGAGTTTGTGAATAGATCTATTCGGGACTGACAATCCCACACCTTAACTGCTAGCTACAGTTGGGCGGGCACGCCTGGGGTGACAAATTCTAGATATCATTCGACGTCTGACTAACGTCAAGGAGGTCTCGTTGTCGTATCAGTATGGTTACCCGACTCACAATACGTATTAATATAAACTTATTCACAGCTAGGATCTGTTTAGAATCTATATCTCGTTCGGGATGGTAATCCCATGGTTTTATGTCTATATCTCGTTCGGGATGATAATCCCATGATCTTGAGTCTATATTTCGTTCGGGATGGCAATCCCATGGTTTTGAAACTAAATCTTATACGGGATGATAATCCTATGATTTTATTAAGCTATCTTATATCTAGTTTCGGGTTAGTGATCCCATGGTTTATCAAACTATCTTATATCTACTTTCGGGATAGTGATCCCATGGTTTTATTGAATTATCTTATAACTGGTTCGGGATGTAGTCCCAAGGTTTTCGAAATACTTTCTATTTACAGTTCGTCTAAATTATAGTTTTGTTAATTAAACTATACTATGTGTTATCTAATCAATCTTACAATTAGGAAAATATGGGATTTTCCTGGGGTTAACTTATATCTATAACAGAACTGTAATGAAAGATAACTTAATTACTTTACATAAGAAAATATGGGATTTTCTTAGATATCAAATCTTTTCAGAAAACTAAAGGAAATTGATACATTTTCACAAAACAAAACCGCTTATGAACTCACCAGCTTTATGCTGATTTTCAAACCGCTTGTATTCTCAGGTCCAAGTTAGACAGGTACCCGGCGATATCTTTTAGTGAAGACGGAGTGCTCTGAAGACTCATCTCTTTTGTTCATATGATATATGTATAACTTCGTACAATTTACTTTTGAAACTAATGTAAACTTTCACATATATGTAATGTAATGGTTGTTTACTGTGATTACTATGTACATTGGAATTGATACACAACATGGAGTCACTCCCGGGAACGTTTCCGCCTTTGGTTTTCGGGGTGTGACAGATTGGTATCAGAGCCCTTGTTTATAGTGAACAGAGTATACCAAACCTTACATGGTATAAGACTATAAACATTAAGGGGCCTAAGTGCTCTGAACTAAAATTATCCTACAAGATATAAGTATTTTCAAAAGTATTTAAGTATGCCGAGCTGTCGAAATCCGTAACTACAAGTAGAACAAAACATAAGTAAATGGGTGTTGTACACTGCGGTTAAACCTGGGCAGTTATGTAGTCGTGTCTAGGGTCAATATAGCCTGGCCAACTATATTCATTCAAGACACGGCCAACATGTGCTTGGGAGTGACTGTGGCATGCGGCATACCTAAAACTTACCCAATATCCCAAACAACGAATCGTCGCTGCAGTGAACCATGAAATACTATGGGAGTATTTCTCGAGCCGATCCTTTGTAGAAAATCCTCGTATACGCGTTATTCTTTGATCATTCCTCTAGCGATAAAATGTTCTATCTTTATAACTTCTTTCTGCTTTATCGCTTAGTATGATGCTATATTTGCCTTGATGAGATATCTCCTGTCCCATATCTCTTGATTCAATTCAGAGGACTTATGATCCTCTCTTTCCTGATCCTTTTAGATCAAGATGCCTCCAAGAAAGAGACCCAGCTCAACGAACAACAACAATCCTCCTTTTCAACTTGATCTTGCATCACTTCAGACAGTTCTGACTGCTGCAATGGTAGCAGCCATGTCGCAAATGAACTCTAGAAATTCAGGAGGTGATCCCCAACACCAAAACCCAGAAGATAGCCAGGGACACCATAAAGGGGGTTCCTATAAGGATTTCATGAACGCAAAACCGACATTCTTCGATGGCACAGGGGGTGTCATTGCCTTAACCCGATGGTTCGAGAGAATCGAATCAATCTTTGAAATATGTGGCTGTTCGGAGTCTGATAGAGTCAAGTTTGCCGCCTGTACTTTTCTAGACAAAGCCCTGACTTGGTGGAATGGCCGAGTCAAATCCTTAACTTTACCTGTAGCCAATGCTATGGGTTGGGAGGCTATGAAGGAGCTTCTTCTCGCAGAGTATTGCCCTCGGGGCGAGCTTCAGAAGCTAGAACACGAACTGTGGAACCTTAAGATGAAGGGTTCTGACATAACTGCTTATACCTCAAGGTTCGACGATTTGGCGTTACTTTGTCCGGGAATGGTTACCCCGGAGAGTAAAAAGATAGAGAGATTCATCTGGGGGTTGACCCAGCCAACAAAGGGGAATGTCTTGGCTGCGAAGCCAGACACTTATGACAGTGCTAAGTGCCTTGCGAAAATCTTGATAGATAACGAAGACGACTCTGATGAAGAAGCTACTACCCCCGAGCCAGTCACTAGTGGAGGCGGAAGTAAAAGGAAATCTTGGAACAAGCGTAAGGCCCAGAGTACGCAAGGGTCTTCTAAGAAACAGCAAACGGTAGCATTTCATGCTGCTACTGCCCCTGTTGCTGTTTCAGCTGTAGGTTCCACAGCCCAAACTCCCGCCAGTGGATACACTGGTACCCTTCCTTGGTGTGGTAAGTGCAACTACCACCACCGCATTCCTGGTCCATGTCGCGAAAGGATCTGCGACAACTGTGGTAATAAGGGCCATCTTGCGCGAACCTGTAGAAAACCAGCCAAGCCAACAAACCAGTCGTCCGGAGCGGGAATTAGTCAGGCCTGCTACAATTGTGGTGAAGCCGGGCACTTCAAAAGGAATTGTCCCAAGAAAGCTACAACCACAAATCCCTCTGCTGCCGCAGGTATATCTCTCTTTGATAATTCTTATACTTGCAACTCTTTTCGATTTTGGGTGCAAAAAGGGAAACCTGTTATCTAACTATTCGAACGTATTCTAAACTCAATCCTTCGTATGTAATCGACATGTATACCGTCGAGACGACTAACTAGTGAGATAGAGAACACTAACTTCGTACATATAGATTGAAACCTCGGTCCGGAGGACTATTCTATTCCATTCGATTTATAAAGGGGGAAACTTCCCATGAAAATACTTTGATGCCACGTTTAACCAGAAATGACCGAGTCTCATTCATATTGTTATCCTTACTTTCGAAAGGGTCGCTCGTCTAGATTTCTTTCTCGACCCGGTTCTCGTGATCTTCGGCATCAAACTTCCGTATCATTTTATGCTTTAGAACTCAAAAGTTTTCCCAATGTAAATTATCACGCATCCCTCGTTTCTGTGATTATTGAGAAACGGGAAGTTAGCAGCCTTTCTCTCTAAATGTCTATCCCGAAAGACTCCCGGAAGTTTCTTTCGAGCATCTAGTTTAGTCTCACATCAAACCTTTTGAGATCTTCGTAGAGACCGATTCTATAATCTTCAAGTTTCGGATGCCCTTAAAACTTGGTAATATCTATCTAGACCATCACGTCTCGAATCCTTAGAAGCGTCTACCTAGCGAAACCCTAGTGATTCCTATGAGGAAACCGAAGTCGTTCAGGGTTGGAACATCCACGAGAAAACAGACTGATATCGTGAATTGAGAGAGAGTCAAGAAGCGAAACCAAGGCATGATCCGATAATGAGAATTCGTTATAACGCCCAGTAGATACCTGATTCCACTTGAGAAAGTGAAGATCTGAAGCAACAAATCCATTCGTGTTTCATTCCAATCCATGATCCGTATCTTATTCTTTGAATTTCGGGACGAAATTCCCTCTAACGGGGGGATAATGTAACAACCCGAAGTTGTTCATCGCCGAAAACCCATTCTACCCGTATAACTCGTCGGAGATCGAAATGTCCCGATATCGTTTTTTTAGGCTTAGTTAACTAAAATTATATGTTTATTTTCATTCAATGAGGGTCCAAATCATTTAGGAACTCATGAAATTAGCCCAAGACATGTATTTTATAAGTTTTTAGAAATATCCTCGTCGGGTGACGGAAACTCAATCGGGTGCGACCCAAAGCATCGTTTAAGGCCGGTATCGGGTAGAATTCCTCCGTGTCCAAGTTTTAGGGACTATATAAACATGTTTTAGCACTCATTTGAAGCTTTTTCCTTCTCTCTCTACTCTCTCTCTCTAACCTCTCTCCTAAATCCAAGAATTAAGTGTCCAAAACTCAAATTTAAGGCTTCAAATCCTTAAGGTACCTTCCTAGCCTTAATCTATAGCATGTTTAGTTTCCAAATTAGACACTTAAGCATAAAATTGGACAATATATGTGAGTTTACGGCCCAGGAGGCAGCCTAGGCCGTAAACACCATTTTGAAGGGTTTTTAGCCCTTAAACTCCTTCCTAGACTCAAATGGACTTTAGATATGGCTAAGGGACTTCAAGATATGGATTTAGAACACCTAAAACTATGATTTTGTGGACTTTGAAGGAGTTTACGGCCAAGGCATAAGCTTGGGCCGTAAACTCATGAAAATGGTGTTTTTCATGTCTTTAAACCCTTCCAAATCACCCCTACAGCTTAGATATGAATTATGGGACTTTGATTCTTGCATTTGGACACTTGAAACATTAATTTTGAGGGACTTAGATGAGTTTACGGCCAAGGAGAGTTCTTGGGCCGTAAACTCCACAAAACTTGGCATAAATCTCATTCTAAGGTGTTAGAAAGCCATCCAACACCACCAAAAGCCTTGGAATAAATCAAGGGACCAACCAAAAATACCTTGAGGTCCTAAAACACAACATTTATGGGGTTTCTAAGAGTTTATGGCCAAGACCTGTTCTTGGGCCGTAAACTCCAAAATTTTTGGTGTTAGAATGCAAACTACACACCCCTAAGGCCCTTAGATGAATTTTAGAAGTCCTTTCATGCATGTTCTAGACCTTGAAACACCTTGGAACACCCTACACAAGAGTTTACGGCCATGAAGGGGGTTTCATGGGCCGTAAACTCCATAAATCCCCCAAAAATCTCATACAAACTCATGTTAGGCCTTGGATTAATTTTACCAATCACATGTGATTTGTTCTAGCACCATTTAGCATCATTTTCATAGAGATTAAGGAGTTTACGGCCAGGAGCCTATGCTAGGCCGTAAACTCCCATAAATTAATCATTTTGGTGATTTTAATCCTTTCCATGCATTTAGATCAAAGCCTAGAATCATTTCCCATGTCCATGTAAGCCATTTAAGCCATTTAAACACCCAAAACCACACCCACATGAGTTTACGGACGTAAACTCATGTATGTGTGTGTTTTGTGGTTGTAAACTCATTTAAAAGTTTACTCATGGGGAGTAAACTCAAGTCCCAAGTCCCTAGTGTCATTTCACATCCTTAAACGCCACCCGGGTCCCTCCAAACACTCGTATCGGAGTGTTTTCACGACTAGAAGCAATGGTCCCTATCCAACAATCAATCTAAGTCCTAATTAGATACAAATGTGTATCTTTACATTATAATTAGGAACCTCGCGTATTTACAAGCCCCGGATCGACTCTTAGCATCCAAACCGTCTCATACCTCGTCCAGTGAGTTCATACCCCTACGCCTTTTACATTGTTTTTAACTGTTTTCAGGGGGGAATACAAGCAAACCAAAACTATTTTCAAATCATAACATTTATGTGTTTCAAATAATATCTGGCAATCTTATAAACTCTTTTACTCCTTATGTATTATGTTGAGCATAAGGAATGATTTGTCAATTACAACTAAATGGATTTTAGTTAAGAAAAATAACCAAACTAATCAAATTATTATGGGAATAATTTGGGGTTCTATGTTTCTCTTTATATCACTTACTGATATTTGTATTAAGTTATTAGATAAACTATGTCTGATTCAGTTTATCTTCGTATAATTCAAATGTTTTGCCAGATAGTCTCATTGTATGTAACTATTTTCACTGTATCATGTCTTACAGTCTTTGTATGTTTGTTATTGTATGAGAATCCTGTGAATAGTTTAATACTAGTTTGTGAGATAGTCACTACCCTTTATGGATGATCAAGTAAATCCTCTCCGGAAGTGTAACCAGAGTCTCCTGGAGGGAGAGCGAAGAGTTTGTGAATAGATCTATTCGGGACTGACAATCCCACACCTTAACTGCTAGCTACAGTTGGGCGGGCACGCCTGGGGTGACAAATTCTGGATATCATTCGACGTCTGACTAACGTCAAGGAGGTCTCGTTGTCGTATCAGTATGGTTACCCGACTCACAATACGTATTAATATAAACTTATTCACAGCTAGGATCTGTTTAGAATCTATATCTCGTTCGGGATGGTAATCCCATGGTTTTATGTCTATATCTCGTTCGGGATGATAATCCCATGATCTTGAGTCTATATTTCGTTCGGGATGGCAATCCCATGGTTTTGAAACTAAATCTTATACGGGATGATAATCCTATGATTTTATTAAGCTATCTTATATCTAGTTTCGGGTTAGTGATCCCATGGTTTATCAAACTATCTTATATCTACTTTCGGGATAGTGATCCCATGGTTTTATCGAATTATCTTATAACTGGTTCGGGATGTAGTCCCAAGGTTTTCGAAATACTTTCTATTTACAGTTCGTCTAAATTATAGTTTTGTTAATTAAACTATACTATGTGTTATCTAATCAATCTTACAATTAGGAAAATATGGGATTTTCCTGGGGTTAACTTATATCTATAACAGAACTGTAATGAAAGATAACTTAATTACTTTACATAAGAAAATATGGGATTTTCTTAGATATCAAATCTTTTCAGAAAACTAAAGGAAATCGATACATTTTCACAAAACAAAACCGCTTATGAACTCACCAGCTTTATGCTGATTTTCAAACCGCTTGTATTCTCAGGTCCAAGTTAGACAGGTACCCGGCGATATCTTTTGGTGAAGACGGAGTGCTCTGAAGACTTGTCTCTTTTGTTCATATGATATATGTATAACTTCGTACAATTTACTTTTGAACCTAATGTAAACTTTCACATATATGTAATGTAATGGTTGTTTACTGTGATTACTATGTACATTGGAATTGATACACAACATGGAGTCAATCCCGGGAACGTTTCCGCCTTTGGTTTTCGGGGTGTGACACCATACATGTTGATTTTTCTACTACCCTGGGTTCGAACCACTTGCCAACCAATTGGTTTTTGCCCTCATTAATGTTTACTCACAGTTAAGTTTCAATCTCTCTATGGATGGCTCCAAATATAAGTTATGGCGCAAGATTTTTTTTGTACATGTGTAAAGTTGCTAAAGTTTATGGGCATATCATTGGCACATCAAAGCCTAAAGTTGATGATGATGAAGATTGGAATGCAATTGACTCTCGAAAAAAATCATGGTTTTACACCACATGCAATGCAAGTCTCTTCCAATTAATTTCTAGTGATGACTGCACCACTAAAGATCTGTGAGACAAGCTTGCTACGTTTTTTTCTCAACAATAAAAATGTCACACATGTTACAACTTCAAGAACAGTTCCGAAGCTCTTAATGATTGTGACTCAAATATTGATGAGATTGAGTTGGTGATGCAAATATGACAACTTCCCCCATCGTATCACAATATTGTCTATGTCATTACCAACCCAAAGCTTTTTTGTCATTCCTTGAAGACAAGAACATGTTATTGCCACATGAGTCTCGTGAAGAAGCAACCAATTAACTCCATTGGCGACATTACACTCACCTCCTCGGCCTCTCTTTATTCCTCCTCGAACCATAGAAAAGCTAGAAATAAATTTAATAAGGACAAGAATAATGGGCGGTTACTTCCAGGGCCAATACTAATGTTTATTCTAGTGCTTCCATTATTGAAGGAAATCAAGGTGCTCCGGGTCACTTTTAAGATTTTATGGAGCTCCAAACATGCTTTCCTCCTCACATCATTAGCCCCAAAGCCTACTTAGACCTCCCCCTAATGCCTTTGGATCCATTGTGTAACCTACTATTGTCGCCTCTACTAATCAACGGCTTTTGCTGACCCTCATTGCTCATCAACAGCCTCTACTGACCATAGCTACTCACCAAAAGCTACATACTGCCTTCTTGCCATTCCAACATCCTCAGCAGGTCACTACTTCCTCATTCAACAATAGTTGTACCAGCTGCCAGCCTTCACAGCACATCGACGACCTCTCGTCGCCAACTATCAACATCCATACGGCTTCGTAGCCTCATCTCAACAACCATCAAGTAATACAATACATTGATCTCTCCTCAGTTTTTCAATCAATGTACATGTAACCTCCTCATGAAAACAACTACCACATGGATTCTGAGTAAAGCTCTCGTATGTCTTTTAACCAATGTACAATGCAGTCTCTAACCATGTAGATCTAAATTCATTATGGTTGGAAATAGTGTTGTACTTCCTATTAATTCCATAGGTCAGTCTTTTTTTCCTTTTTCCAATAATCATTTTCCCTTAAAAGATGTGCTTGTCTTTAATAAGATGGTTAAAAATCTCATTTATGTTCGTCGATTTATTGTAATCACTTTGATTTTTATCCTGGCATCCTCTCTAATACTCGTGATGCTTCCTCCACTACTCTTGTTACTATTTGGCACAAAAGATTGGGTCATCTAAGCGCCTTTATTTTTCAGTTGTTTCGGACGAGTAATTTTATTTCATATACTAGTAAAAACAAATCCTTGTGCCATGCTTGTCAACTAGGAAAACATTTATGTTTAGCTATTTCTTTATCACGAACTAAAAATACTCATGTGTTTAAATTAATACATTCTGATTTATGGACATCTTCTATTTTTTAATCTAAGTGGTTTTCAATATTACATTATTTCCTTGAATGATTTCTCTCACTTTCTATGGATCATTCCCATACGTTCCAAATATGAAGTGTTCTCTATTTTTCAAATCTGTTCATGCTTATGTTAATCAATTTAAAATTGATATTCAACTTTTTCAATGCGAAAATGGCCACGAATTCAACAACAAACCTTTATCGGATTTTTTTAAAGATCATGGCATAAAAGTTCGCTTCTTTTATCCCTACACCTCCAAGCAAAATAGAAAAGTCAAAAACATCATACCAACCTTCAATAACATTCTACATACCTCTCTGATTCAAGCCTTTCTACCACCTCAGTTTTGGGTTGGAGCTCTCATTTCCATTGCTTACTCGTTCAACCTTCTTCCGTCAACTTCCATTAATCTCAAGACTCCATTTGAAATTATATTTGGTCTCCTCCTTCTTATGACCACCTTCGTGTTTCTGGGTTACGTTGCTACCAAAATCTTTCCTCCGTTACTCCTCATAATCTCTATCCTCGCTCCTCCGCGGGTGTGTATCTTGGCCCATCTGTTGATCACCACGGTTATCGATGTCTTGATCTCATCTCTGAAAAAGTCATTATCTCCCATCATGTGATCTATCTTCTTGTTTATGTAGACGATATCATTTTCACCGGTTCCACAACCATAATCACTACAGTCATTCGTTGCCTCTCATTAGAGTTTCTGATGATTGGTCTTGGCCCTTATCATTTTTCTTAGGAATCAATGTCACTAGGAGTGAGTACACCCTTTTTCTCTCTCAATCTGCTTTCACTCAAGAGATCCTCACACATGTTGATATTATCACGTGTAATCCTTGAAGCACCCTGACTGACACTAAAACTAAGCTCTCATCTGCTCGTGAGCCGGTTATTTATCCGACTCTTTACTGAAGCCTCATCAGAGCCTTGCAATATCTTACATTTACTCATCCTGATTGTAACCGCCCGAGTCTTGATATGTTTTTTTATTTAAATATTTTTTAATGTTCTAGATGTAAATGATTAATAAAAATTCATGGGTTTTAATTGAAGAGACTTAGTTTGTAATATTATGGTGGGGAGGGGTTGTTTTGGTCACATTTGAAACTTGTTTTGTGAAGATTGTTGGTGAAGGGGTTGTTCTTGCTAAAAAGCTCAAAGATCTGCATGTGTGCGTGTGTTTGTAGGCGACAACCTCATCTTTTTTATCCAATCCTTTTTTGGATCCCATCAACAAGAATAAAAGAAGAAGTAAAACAAAAAACAAAGCCCTAAACCTCTCCCTCTCTTTTCACTCTTGCGTTGTCATTCTTATCGTCACCTCAAGTCGCCCCTCGCCGGATTTCTTTGAGCACCGCCTTACACCACCACCATCGTTTCCTCCTCTACTCGCAAAAAAAGAGTAGTGTTGATGAAGGAAGCTTGACCTAGGGATTATTTGGATCAGACTCTTCATCGGAGGTATTTTTATTTTTCGTTTTTTCTTGCATTCCTTGTTTTTTAGTCAAAATCGCCACCACCACCACAATTAGGGTGGTAGCAGCCACCGTTGGTCACCACAACCATGATGGCAGTGGGTGGTGCTGATTTCTTTCATCATTCTTTTGTTCCTTGGTATTGTTTGATTATTGCTAGAATACAAGCTAAACCCCTTACATGAAGGATTAGTATAGCAATGCACTTCGGAAGCTCACTTTTGTCAATGTACTTTGATGGTGTGTTATAAATCTCAAAATTTCTTTTGGTACAACATCTTATAGCCATTGTTAAGTAGCTATTTCAAAAAATGAATATCTTTTACATAGGTGCCTAATGGGTTAAGATGTGAATTAACCCTTAAAAGTCAAATCTAATAAATATTATAAAATGCCTATTATGTCCTTGTTTTGGAATAATTCTAGAAAACATCATAGAGAAGCAGATTTATGATCTATCAGAGCCTAAAGTTGAGGTTATGATTTTAGTATATCCCTGGTTTTTTCCTTGACCTGATGTTGGCTCTAACTTGGGTCAAAACCATCTTTTTCACTGCCTGGTCCAGAATGAGTTGCATTGATATGTCAATGCGGTTTTGTAAAATGTGCAATAAATTGTACATGTGTATCTAGTCCCTGGAAAGGTATTGACCTGAACTTTTTGAATATGGTTTATAATGTGGTTTGAAAGGGGGGGGGCATGTCTTGAACATAGAGTAGTTTTATTGTAAAAATTTGGAAATAAGCTTAGGAACGCTTTAGTGGATTCAAGGGTTAAGGAGTATTTATTAACACTTTAAAATACTAATATATGGGAGATTCACTTGTGATTTGAAACCACTAAAACATTCGGGGGGATTCACATGCGAATTAGGTGAGTTTCTCACTAAATAACATTGATGTTTTATATGATTGCTTTAGATCGTGTGAGCATTAGGACTCATATGAATAGCATTAGATGTTGTGACTTGTATCATATGTATACGATGTTGAAAGGAAGAGTCGGTTGACCGAAGACCATCGTGCATAGTCATGCTGACCGAAGGCCATTGTGGCAAATCAGGGGACTGTAGGCGGTGACGCCGAGTCCATGGACTGAAGGTCGTTCTACTAATTCAGGGGACCAAAGGTGGAGACTTCGAGTCCGTGGAACGAATGCATTAATGTCGAGTCCTTATTAGATTATTATTTATGATGTGTTCTTAAACTAGCATGTATTGTATGAATGTGTATGTTTATTTGATACATATGTTTAAATTATTGATTCATGGCATGATAAATGTACATGGGTCGTAAGAGTAAGATATATTACCTTGATGTAATGTTTTGTTGGAATTCACTAAGCTTCGTGCCTACCCTTTTCCCTTTATAATAATTGTTTCAGGAGTTGCAGATACAAGTAGGGGGAACGGCAAAGTCTGAGTGTACATGGGGTGCGATCTAGAGATTGGACTCTTGTCATGAATACTTATTATTGGTTTTTATTAATTCCGTTGTTGGTTTTAGTTTGAAACTAAATTGATGTTTTTAAGATGATGTTTTGGTACTTTAAACTTAACGTGTTTGGTTAAGTAATAGACTAAATGAGGATTATATTAATTAAATAGTTTTTTAAAGTTTAAATTTATTATAATTTTCGGGACGTTACACTGACATTCCATATGATGTTCAACACATCGACCTTTTCATGCGTGACTTGCATGTCCTGTACTTTCATGCTCTCAATGTCTCGAGTGCATCCTAAGGTACATTGGAGGTACCTTAGATCATTTCTTCATATTAGACGTACAGCCGTTGATCCTTTGGGTTCGTATTCTGATGCTAATTAGGCTGGTTTCACTACCACTTGTCGGTATACCTCTGGGTTTTGTCTATCTTGGTGATAATCTCATCTATTGTTCTTCTAAACGACAGTATTTTGTCTCTCGTTCTAGCGTCGAAGCCGAGTACCAGGGGATAGCCAATGTAGTTGCCAAAACTTCATGGCTTAGAATTCTTCTTCCCGAGTTATATTGTCCCTTGGCTCGTGCCACTGCGGTCTTCTGTGACAATGTTAGTGCCATGAATTTATCCTCTAACCTAGTACCACACAAACCAACTAGTAACACCCCGTTTTTCCTTTACTGTAGAAATTAATATAAACATTTGTTTATAAATTTTAAAATAGAGATATATTATGTGTTAGCCAAAGTAATCATTATAAATGTGTAGTAGATGTTAATACAATTTTCTTAGATATATAGAATGCTTAAATCTGACTTTGTTTGAAGAAGTTATCATCGTTCGAAGTTTTACGTTCAACCCTATACAACAAAGTGTGTTGTAAAAAGTAAATCGGAGATATGTTGCTTATTAACTTAAGTAATCCAAACAAAAGGCATAGTATGCGTAAAAGCGATAGTGTGCATATAAAAAACGTCTAAATCTGACTTCGTAAGAGGAAGTTATGATTTTTTGAAGTTTCGGTAAGACAGTACACGACACTGAAATTAAAATGAAGATCAGACGAATGTTAGCCAAAACAATGTAAACAAGAGTTGAAGATCTCGTAAATACCAATATGTCGATATAAATAACTTCGAGAATGGAATCCGTATGAAGAATTTATAAATTTTACCTGGTTTTTTTTACACTGTAATATTCATAGACTATTAAATTTAAAATGGAGTAAGGACTAGTCGACATAGTCTTAATGAATCTTGTCGTACTCATTGATAAATACATGTGGATATAAAAAAACTTCGAAAACAGAGTTCTTATGCCAAAGATTTGCGATTTTACCCGGCATGGGCAGTGCATGATAAGACACGTGATACCAGCGGCAACCATCCCTCCTACTTACCCAAAGGCGCGGCACGCCTTGCCCAAAACCTTCCTAAATATAGCATTCAAACCCCCCTCTCATTCTCACACCAATCCCTCTTCTCTCTCTCTCTCACTCACTCACTCTCTCTCTCTCTCTCTCTCTTTATATATATATATATATATATATATATATATATATATATATATATATATATATATATAAAGCTCCGAATTTCTAAAGTATTTTGGGATTTTGTAGAATTCTAATTTAGCGATGCTCTGGGGCAGTAAAGAGTCGGGAAGAAAGAAGTGCTCGGTATTGAGGTTCCACCCGTGACTTTTTGGGTTTTCGCTTGAAATATTTGTAAGTTAAGCTATGCTTACTAAGCTTTTAGGGTAACTTATAATTATGTTTATATATGTTATTACGAACCTATAAGTACCAGATTAGTCATTAATTCAAGTAAAATATTCTGATTTGTCTACTCGTGGGAGAGGTTTCTAGAATGGGTACGTTTGCTTGGTTGTTGGATTTCAGAAAAGTTATATGTCGAAATGGTTTTGCCACACAATTGTCCTGCCTGGCTGATCCGTATTTGATAGCCATGAAAGTGTATTTGCAATTAGTGAAGAATCTAACTTCTACCAGATTGCCATAAATATCAGTAAGTTGTATTATATGTTAATACTTGATAGACACATTACTTACCAGTTGTATCATCAGAAGGATAGATTATAGTCGTCTAAGTAATTGCCCAAGCGAGTTTTTCTCACTACACTGCATACTTTAGTATGTATCCTTTGTATGTGAGGATGTAGTTTCCTTGTAGTACACAATTAGGCCACTAGACTAGCTTAGTTAGTTGCCTGCTATGTTAGACTAGTTGTCTACAATATATGTGTTGATATATTATGTAGCAGTTGACGGTGGACCAACTTTACAATGAAGGCCAAAGGGGCGGACCAGCTATATGTTGAAAGCCAAAGGAGCCGACTAGCTTTATGCTAAAGGCCATTATGTGTATTATCGGTGGATCGGCGAAAGATCGTGAACCATTATATGTATGCATTGTATATGTATTGTGGTTACCCAATTGTTTATAAATATTTTCAAGTACTAAGGGCCTACCTACTCAATTATTGTTGGATTTTAGAATTGGTTTGAACATTCGAGAACCTCCCGCTAGGTACTAAGGAGCTCGTTTCCTAAAAAAAGTATAAAGTGACAATAAGTTTTAGGACACACAAAAACACATGTTGTAAATCCTTCAAATTTTAGAAGATATGACTTTTTTATGACAACCACTTTTACGTGTCATAAATACGGTGCGTGTCATAGCTCACATATAATTAAATGCATGTTTTCTGTTAGTGGAGCCAAAGATACCCGGGTGGATCGTTACTTGAGCTGAGAGCCCTTACTTTTATACATTGTATGATATTGTTGTACGTGGTATTTTGTGGAAACTCATTAAGTTTTGTATGAGTACAGTTATGGATAAAATATGTTCAGATACTACTCCGGGTCATAGGAAGACGAATACATGACTGTACAAATTAATAGTTTTATAATTTGAGATTCCATGTGATTTTCTTTATTACTCTGATTTTGGATTATGATTTATGAAAAGATGTTTTGTTTTGATTATAACTTTATGAAATTAAGTGTTTAATTTACATAAAAAATTATTGTGAAAATTGGAACCTAACAAAAGTTTATTTTTGGGATAATGACTTGAAAAGGTAACGAACTTTCGATTTTTTTCACATTTAGTCCTTAAACTTTTTTTCGTTATCTATTTGTCATTGAACTATTGAAACTGTTCACATTTTACCCTTATGACCGGCTATTACCGTTTATAAGGGTAAAATATGAACAATTTCAATAGTTTAGTGGCAAATAGATAACGAAAAAAAGTTTAGTGACTAAATATGAACAAAATCGGAAATTCGTTTCCCTCTAAAAAGTTCAATGACTAAATGTGAACAAACTTCCTCTTGTATTATGTTTTAGCAAATTATTTATTTTTGTTAAATTGTAGAAACATTTGTCGATGAAGAAATCTATGAAATTAAAAAAAATCAAAAACAAAACAAAACAAAACCCTGAAAATATATTTAAAAAAAAAATAAAAAACTGAAACCAAAATAAAAAACCAATGGTTTGACATTTTCCAAAATAAAAAACCAAAATTTGCAATCTGATTTTGGTTTTACAAAAAAATGAACCATTCTCACTAATTTGAATTATGACCATTGGTTTGGCATGCGGAATTTATGACATCCCATGAATACGTAGTTACAACATCGTCTGAACTCGTAATTCATAGTAAGGGGTTAGAGTATCATCGCATGAATACGTAGTTACAACATCGCCTGAACACGTAATTCATCACCTACAGGTTATGGGCCTACTGGTGTTTCCACTGGATTGTCTAGAATAGTCCGTGGTCGCCATCTATACTCTAGTAGATGACTACATCGCCACATTGTCGGTTAAGGTTATGGTATCTCCTTTCATCCTATATCACATATCTCTCATCATTCTATTTCATTACACACCAACTATTTCATCTACCCATGTTTCATCCGCAACATATTTGTAGATATAAAATAAATATACCGTTTAAATCTTTCAAAACATGTATAAAATCGTTCATCCAACATAGACAGCAAGTATTCAAATAATATGCACACATAGCACGTAATTTATATAAAATACTTCATATCTATGTGTAAGATGAAAGTAACTATATATACCATAAAAATCCCATAAATTCTTCCTAACTTCAAACCCCAAGGTTTACTCTACTAAAGCTTCATATTCTCGGCTCTCTAGACCTAGAAGGGTCCAGATTCCTAACTTCCCCAAGGTTTACTCTACTAAAGCTTCATATTTTCGGCTCTCTGCACCTAGAAGGGTCCAGATCTATAACACAAACTTGCAAGAGGGGTTTGAGGCATTCAAAACCCTAAAGATGAAGTGATTCAAGCCCTAACCCCAAAATGGAATCTACAGAATAGGGAAGGAAAAGGGTTCATTTTTGTACCTCAAAATGAAGCTTCTTGCTTGAATAACTCAGAACAATAACCTTCCTTGGTCCCTCTTGCTGGAACTCTTCTCCTTTTTGCAAAATCACATCAAAAAGCTCAAGATAGCTCTTCCTCTCACTCTACACACTCAAGCTCGCTAGGGTTCTCACTTATGGGAAAGGTAGTCGCAATTGAAGGCCATAAGTGCCTTTAAATATGGCTCGGGCCCAAAGATTTAGGGTTTCTGCCAACAGCGCAGACTCGTCGAGTCGCCTCACCGACTCGTCGAGTCCATTCATTAATCTGAGTCATCAGTCGCGACCTTACTCGATGAGTTGAGGCGTCAACTCGTCGAGTCTCTCTTCTTAACTCAAAAGAAAAATATTTAAATTATGATACCTGGAAATCTGGATGTTACATTTTGTTTTTTTTATTTCATAGATTTCTTAATCAACAAATGTTGCTACAATCAAACAAAAATAAATAATTTGCTAAAACATAATACAATAGGAAGTTTGTTCACATTTAGCTATTGAACTTTTTAGAGGGAAACAAACTTTCGATTTTGTTCACATTTAGTCACTAAACTCTTTTTCGTTATCTATTTGCCACTAAACTACTGAAACTGTTCACATTTTACCCTTATGACCGGTAACAGTCGGTCATAAGGGTAAAATGTGAACAGTTTCAATAGTTCAATGGCAAATAGATAACGAAAAAAAGTTTAGTGACTAAATATGAACAAAGTCGAAAGTTTGTTACCCTTTCAAGTCATTATCCCTTTATTTTTTTTCTCGATATATTGGATCAAACAATCATGCATGGTAGTTTTCTTAGTTCTTTGATTTTTTTTTAGTTACTTTTTAAATCTAACACTATATAATGCTACATCTTCATTTTCCTATCATTAATAAGGATGATTATGGCGATGCTCCAAAGATTTGGAAGGATAAGGCAACTTCACACAATCATATCTCAAGAAATCATAAGACCAGCATCCCCAACACCTCTGCACCTCAGAACTCATAATCTTTCATTGCTCGATCAGTTTGCTGCCCACATTCACATGCCAATAGTATTTTTTTACCCAAACTACAACAACGGCAACCCCAACATCCTAAAGAAGTCATTATCACAGTGTTTAACACAATACTATCCGTTTGCCGGTAGGTTCCCTGGGCCTCATGCCTCTCACATCAACTGTAATGACGAAGGAGTTGAGTTCTTGGAAGCTTCTATTGACACCCGACTTGATGACTTCATTCTTCAGAAAGAGAAAGAAGAAATCCTAGATCAACTCATTCCTAGCGTTCACAACACTAGCCCTAATTTGGTCGAGGTCCAACTCAACCATTTCGCTGGTGGTGGAGCCGCAGTGGCTGTGTCCATATCGCACAAGGTAGCTGATGGATTCACGATGGTCAACTTCTTCAACCACTGGGCCACTGTTTCACGTGGTGGATCGCCAATAAATCCAAGTTTCATCTCTTCCGCCATAAGTAACACCAAAATGCCTGAGTTTGAGCTTAAAAGCATAGAGAAACTTAACTATGCAAGAAAGAGATTCGTGTTCCCCAATGCCAAACTAAATGAGCTCAAAAATAAGGTTAACGCGATGGCAGCAACTCCGATGAACCCTACTCGGGTCGAATTAGTGACATCTCTACTGTTCAAATGTGCAGCGGGTGCAGCGACAACAAAGTCAGGCTCTTCAAAGCCAACAAACTTGTTTCATACGGTGAACTTGAGGAGCAAAATCATCAAAAATTGTCAAGAAGTAGCAGCAGGCAACATAAGTACAATGGTGATAGCAAACATGGCGGATTCAGGTGCAATCAAGCTGAATGAGGTGATTGCTAAGTTGAGGAATGGGATCATGGAGCTAGAAGGATTAAGAGATGTGCAAGAAGCAGCTGGAAATTTGTTGGGCAGATTGTCGATGTTAGCAGGTGATCATGAAACTCGAGCGTATACTTGTTCAAGCTTGTGTGGTTTTCCACTTTACAAATTGGATTTTGGATGGGGAAAGCCGCTAGAAATAATGGTAAGATTTCCTGATGTGAATGACAGTTGTATCCTTCTTATGGATACTCCATCTAGAGATGGTATTGAAGCACTAGTTCGTCTGCAAAAAGAAGAAATGGCCATCTTGGAAAAAGACCAGTCGCTTCTTGCATATGTTGAAGACATCTGAAAATGTGTGTTTTCCTTCGGTCAATAATTTCATAAATTGTACTTGAAACCGGTCGAATGGTTGGCATTCATATCAGCCAATTAATAATTAATGATCGTATGTATGTTCAGCTCAATAATGGATTATTACTTGATGATTTTTGGTTCGATTGATTGCATGCTTCAATTAATTGCTAGTCTGAAAAGTCCAACTTAGCGTACTGTTACCAAACGAATGCTTAGAGCACTTTTATATTATTGGATTTTTAATTGTATCTATAACCGAACTTTTATATTAATATTTTCATTTTTTAAATTGTATCTTTAACCAAACCAATATATAGAAGTTAACGTCCAGCTGTGCATAGATTTATAGTAAAACATGACATTGTGCAATACATATCCACAAAACAAGAGAATATTTAACTGGCGATGTCCAACACGAAGCCAAAAACCATATTACACTATTTTGAATTTGTTAATTGTTATTATTAACTATTGAAGTTTTAGGAGTTGACGACAAGCTTTGCATTGATATTTTTAAGGTTACACATGAGTTGTGACATACAAAATCATATTACTCGATTTCTAATTACCATTCAAATTAAAAACAATTACCATCTAATATACCGATTTTTATATACCCTTGATACACGACATAAATACTACCAAATACCTTTGCAACATTGTATCAAATACTTATCCTTAATCATTATCTATATACAGGGTAGTCCTGCCCACTTTGCTTCCTAACACCCCCATGTCTATATCTCATGGTTATTAAAGCCATTTCATTTTTTTTAAACGGCAAACAAACATATTCCTAAGGGTAAATTACATCAATCGTCTCTTGTGAATATGCCACAATGTGTGTTTAATCTATATTTTCAAAAATTAACTCGGATCGTCTCTAGTTTGGTTAAAAGTTGCACGCTTCATCCCTTAGGAGACATAAAATGACCGTTATGCCCTTTTTATTTATTTTTCAATTAATTTACTATTATAATAATTATTATTAATTTAAAAATAAGAGAAAAAAATAAGGCCCGATCCACCCCACCCCTCGCCTTCTTTTACTGATCTCTCTTCTTCCCTTTTATTTTCTGTTAACTCTTAAAGAACCACCGAGCCACCATTTTCGGACAACTACCACCGGAGCACACTCCTTGAAGTCAAAATCTAGCCATTTTTTGTAGCATCCCTTATTCATATTCACTGAACCATCAATTATTTCTTTTCCTAGAAGAACATTGTCTTCATCGTGAACCACACCATCGAAAACAGAAACCGTTGCTACTACCACCCTCGAAAACCGATGCCTCCAAATGCCACCACCTAGCCATTGAACTTGTTTTTGAATACTGACAACCATTTTTGAACCTTACCTTCACCAAAACTGCCTAGAATCACCACCAAATCGGCCCTAGAAAACCATCTCAAACACCAGTCTGAAATGTGATCCCCTCTCTGTCTCCATTGTCGATAGAGAAGATTTGGATTTGATATGAACTTGCTTCTCCAATTTAAATATCCATCTTCTCTGATTTATAGGTTTAGGGTTTAGTTAGGTTTGATTTTATGGTTTAGGGTTCGTTTTTTTTAAGTTTGAGTGATGGTTGGTGGTGGTTGCAAGGGGTGTTCGCAAGGACAGGTGGAGGTGTTGGAGCTTAGAAAGAGGATATGGAAGAGACAGAGATAGCAGTCTATAAGAGAGAGAGAGAGAGATAAAGAGAGAGAGAGGGAGATGACCGATCAAATTCAAAGAAGAAGAAGAAAGGAAATTAGGGAATGTAATCCTCTCTCCATCTCCATCGTCGATAGAGAAGATTTGGGTTTGATCTTAACTTGCTTCTTCGATCTAAATCTTCATCTTCTATAATTTATAGGTTTAGGGTTTAGTTAGGTTTGATTTTATGGTTAAGGGTTCGTTTTTTTAGGTTTGAGTGATGGTTGGTAGTGGTTGCAAGGGGTGTTCGCAAGGACATATAGAGGTGTCGGAGCTTAGAAAGAGGATATGGAAGAGATAAAGATAGCAGTCTATAAGAGAGAGAGAGAGAGAGAAAGAGAGAAAGAGTGAGGGATATGACCGATAAAATTCAAAGAAGAAGAAGAAAGGAAATTCGGAAATACACCTCGTCAACTAGAATCCCGAAAAAAGCAGGTGGTAGCGACAGTGGGTGGCGGTCGGAAAAGAGAGAAAAAGAAAGGTTGGTCTCATCGGAGAAAGGAGGAGGAGCGTCGAAGTTCGGTGGTTGTTGGCAGTGAGTTTAAATGAGAGAGAAGAAGAAGAAGGTAACTGGAGAAAGGAGGAAGGGAAGGGGTAGGATATTTTTTTACCTTTTTTTTAAAATATAAAAATTTATAAATAAATAATAGACAAATAAAAAAAGAAATTACTAAGGGTAAAATAGTCATTTCATGTCAATATAGACTAAAAGTGCAATAAAAAAACAAACCCAAGGACGATTCGAGTTAATTTTTGAAAATAGAGATTAAACGTACTTTTTGGCACATGTACGAGGGACGAATGATATAATTTACCCTATTCCTAATTACCACATATGTCTCGTAGTGAAACTTTAACTCATGACATCTCATTTGAAAGAATTATTTTTTACCACTAGGCTAAAGACCCTTTGATTAATGTCATTTCACTTATTTTATTTTTCAGTCTCATTGATGGAATGTCAAACATTTTTCAAAAGCTAGTAACCCAACTCAAACATTAAAACAAAAATAAACAAAATTTATGCGTAACAAAAATCTCTCATATCGTTACTAATAAATATTAAAAAAAAATAATCTAATAACATAAAAATTTTCACTAAAATACTAAAATAACACACACACACACACACACATATATATATATATATATATATATATATATATAAAGGGATTCTGTATATTCAGATCTACATTTAATTGCCACGAAATTCTCAACCATACCTACCAAAATCGATTTAGAAAAACCCGATTAATATATATCCATCGCCAAAACTCCAAAACCCTAGAACCATGAGATTAGGATCTCTACACATCGTCGCTTCACCAAGATCGGTTAGCCTCAAATGGTGTTTAATGGAAGTTCTCGTCTTGCTCTAGAAGTTTTGTTTTTATTTTCTAGGTTTTACTTAGAACAAGGGGAAATAGATGGTGATGGTGGAATAAATAACAATTTCTAAGCGATGGGAAGGGTTGTAATCATATTCGAATTGCTTGTATTAACTATAGTTATGAAGGACATGATTTTGAGCGAATGGAAGGTTTGTATAAATTTTTAGTTATAAATGTGTATGATTTTTGTATAAATGTTCATTTATATATGTTAGGTCATAAATTGTGGTTTATACTTTTCTTTTCATAAATATTAGAGTTCTCGGTCTTTGACCGAAAACAACATGTTTTCGATGGTGTTTGGACCGAAATCACAGGTAATTTCGGTTAAGATTTTTGGGTTTTGGGTTGGGCCTTTGTTATTTAGGTCTAGGTATATATAGCCTATTATTAGGCATGTAAAGGCGTAGACGTGTAATTATCATCAGCCAAGAACGTGTTCTAGAGAGAAACAGAGAGAAAACCGAGTGTAATCTGAATCTTATGTACTAGATTATCATTGAATATAGTGTGCATTGAAGATTTATCTTGTGTTCTTGTTCAATATCTCGTTTTGCATTAATCATCAGATTGGGATTCTGCACCAATTCTGGTGAATCCGATTGATACGTCACAATTTGGGGTTTTACAGTTGGTATCAAAGCTAAGGATTGGTATCAATCGGGTTATTGCAAAATATTAACGGTTTTTGTTGGAGCTTTTTGGTGTTTTTGATTTATTTTTGACAAAGTTTTTGCCATTGTTCTTCATGTTCTTCACTATTTTAGGGAGTTTAGTCGAATTTGGGAACAAATAATTGAAAATTTCGTGTTTTTGGCATGTTTTGGGTGTTTTTGGTCAAAAATTTGCGAGATCTCGGCGGCAGACCTCGGTCTTCGCTCAAAGCCTAAGAGATCTCAACGGCCAACAACGATTTCGGTTAGGGCGCGTGTTCTTGTTCAGGTTCTCGGTTTCACCTCGTTCTCGGTCTGCAGCCTCGCAGGTTCTCGATGCGCCTTCAGTTTTCAGATCTTTTTTCGGTCCGCGTATTCGGTGCCAGATCTTGATCAACTCCACTTCTTGGTTTTCAAGATCTCGGTTAAGAGTATTCGTTCTTGCATTATCGGTGGTATTCTCAGATTTTCAAGATTTCAGTTAAGAGGCCTCACATTCTCAGTCTAAAACTTAGTTTTCGGTCCAAAAGCCACGTGTTCGTTCAAATAACCTCGTTTTCGATCCTAAAGCTTCGCATTCGGTCAAAAAGCCACGTATTCAGTCAAATACCCTCGTTTTTGGTCTTGAAGCTTCATTCTCGGTCTAGAAACTTTTGTTCTCAGTCAAGGTTATTCTTTAGACAAAAAGTTTGACTTTCAAGGTTTCAAGTCAAAGGGTATTTTTTTGGCTTCACAATCAGATCTATTTTTTTGGTAAAATTATTCTTTTTGATGAATAATGAGTTCTTCAATCACCAAGGTAAGTGAAACCTCATTTTCTTAATCCTATGAAGATAAAATAAATCATTACCGTGAACAAAAGGAATTATTGGTAAGAGAGGTTTTTGACCTTAAAAATGAAATCTACAATGTTAAGAAACTCAATAAATCTCTTAAAGAAAAAGTAGATGCTCAAACTAAAGACCTAAAAAGAATTAAAGAGGAATATAGAATTTAATGTGAACACTACGATTATGCTAAAAAGAAAATTGCCAAATTAACTACCGAACTTGATGCATTAAAAGGTTAATATAAAGATGCTGAATTTAACTTTAAGAAATTTGATGTGTCAAGTGAGGTAGTTGTGTCCATGATAGAAAAACGGTTAAAATTTAAAGATAATCAGAATAAGGGTCCAGGGTATCATAGTATTCCACCTCCCTTCAATGATAACTATACCCCGCCCCTTGAAAATAATGAGGTAGAGATACCTGCTCAGTGTGGCCAACCCCGTGTACCAACTTCAGTTAAGACTAAACAATCCGGCCCAACTGAGAGTATTGAGGTGAGCGATACTAATGCTTCTACTTCATGTGTAGGTAAAGTAGTGGAAGATGAGAACAAGGAGAACAAAAATAGTTCTAGTTCTGTTAATTATGTTGATTGTCTAAACAATGTCTCTTTGAACTCTGAATCTGTTGCTTCTAATTTTGTTACTTCTAATAAACCTGCTGTTGGTAAATACAGGCCACTAAAACAAGCAAAACAGACTGCTTGTTATAAGTGTGCTTGTAGAAACAATCAAAGACAAGGCGTGGGAACGCTACCAGGGACAGGCAGAAACAACTTCTACGTGAATAAACATACATGTTTCCACTGTGGAACACCTGGACACATTGTCAGAAATTGTCCAAATCGTGTGTATGTTCCCTACTACAAAAAAAAGGTTGGGAGAATGTGCCAATAGGGAGATCCTCCAAAAGAAACCCTTCGAGGTCACGTTCACGCAATGGTGATTGGAATGCTAAAAAGGGAAAGAATCAAACTCAAATGGACACGATGCCAAATTCAAGAGATGGTTCAGTTAAACAAATATCGGTTAGGTCCAAGTCATCTCGGCGATCGGTTTCAAGTTCTAAAACGAGTGTTGAGGCATTCATCCGATCAAACGAGAAATGGGTTAAACCGGACTACAGATGGTTACCAAAAGTTCACACTCCTAAATCATCTAATAGTTCTAACATTTCTTCATCTTCTATGTCTGATAAACAGGATATGTCATGGGAAGAGTATCTTGTGTAGAGAGTAATGGTAGATCCAACTTCAAAATGGACTGGGTTCCCAAGAATGACTAATCCCGCACTCTGTGTCAGAGCAACTATGGAGGAATATCATCAGACTTCAGTATGTTGATAGTGTTTTTTCCAGGCACATGAAACGAGACTTCTCTCATCTATACAACATTCAGAACGTTAGTTGAGGGTATGTGTCCTTTGTGGGAAGGAAGAGAGAAAGGATCACAAATGGGGATCGTATTTAACGGCATGTTGAATCTTGAATTTCTTAACTTCATTCCAGAATTGAAACACAACTGAGGATGAATACGTTGTTGTCACTACTTGCTGTTCTCATGTCATCTGAATGTAACTTCAATTGCTGATTTACGGTTTGAATTTTCTGACTCTTATCTTCTCTGTGATAATGATGTTGTTTTTAATTGTCCAAAAGCCAAGTTTTTCTTAAAACCAAGCTCGTGCTTACGGTATTTCTTAAGATGATGCATTTTAAAGACTGAATTTTTTTTCAATTTTATTTAGTATTTATTATTTTCTTCCATTTTTTCTTTTGATAATCTTTTGGGAAGTGATATGAAGTTTAGTATTAAAGGGCAATATGAAATACGTGTAATGCACTGAAACTAAATTGTTTAGACTCTATGTTCAATGTGCTGGTAGGCACGAAGGATTCAAAATGAAAGGACTTGACAATGTTAACTCATCTGGACTTAGAAAGCTACATTTGGACTGAACATACGACACTTGGATAGATTGAGCAATGAGATAAACAAGGGAGCTTGCGAGATACATTAAAGTTACTTATCATATAGAAGTGCGGCTCAACACTTCTTCGACGTACGAACTTATGTCCTTAATTCTGGTGCTGATAGGGTGACTGGGGGGTTCTGATAAAGTAGGTCGGTGTGAAATTGTTTTTCTTTCTTATCCTCTATGTCAGTCATATGTTGCCCCCTTTGCGTGATCGGAAGATCCGACCCAGGACGCAACATATGCATCTCTATCTATGCTGCTATCTATCTATTTATTTCAGTCATATGTTTTCCCCTCTGTGTGATCGGAAGATCCAACCTAGGACACAACATATTCATCTTTTTATTTATATCTATGTTAGTCATATGTTGTCCCTCTATGTGATTGGAAGAGATCCGACCTGGGATACAACATATGCATCTCTATATCTATCTTCTCTCTCAAATAATTGAACATTCACCTAAAGTAAAGATCTATTTGGAATTCCTTGATTGCTAGGGTATGTCGTGAAGTGGGGAACACAGTCTAGTGCGCTTAAAATTAAATTAACTAAAGGCTGACTGTAGATCTCGCTGCTGAATTTAAGTGGACAACAATATTCTTGGTTGTTGTCAGCTAAATGGTCTATTTAGAAATTTAGTTGCAATGTCTTGTCACTTATAATCTATCCAACTTACAAATATCCTTTGTGTTTAAGTGGATCACAATATTGGTGTTTGACCAGAGTCTTACATGCAAGTGTGTGCTGATAAACGATATTATATTTTTTGACAACTTTTGATCCCAAAAGTTTCTTTTACATTTTGTATTTTATTTTTGTTAAATTTGTTCATATTTTTCCTTTATGCACAAATTTAGGGGGAGAATTAAAAATTAAAAAAATAAAAAATATGTATGTTTTTTCTTTTATTTCTTTTTCAGTACAATCAAAAATCCAAAAATATTTTATTTTTACTTTTGAGTGTATTTTATTTTTATTTTTATTTTTTGGTTTATTTTTATTGTGTGTTAAATTTATTTTTACTTTTATTTTTTATCTCAAAATTTCGTTTGTCTTAAAAAGCGAATTCAGAAGAAGAAGAGACTCAAGGAGACTGTATCAGAAATTCAGAAGAAAAAGAGACTCAAGGAGACTATATCAGAAATTCAAAAGAAGAAGAGACTCAAGAAGATCGTATCAGACTGTATCGTAATTTTCTAAGCAAGGAGAAGAAAATTGGAAATGAATTGAAAGCATGAAACTGTACAAACTATCAGTTAGGCAGTTTCTTTCTAAGATCTGTCATATTTAAGGAATTGATAGTCTGAAAAACAGTATAGATGGCACGGCACCTGGGCGATTCACCCAACAGGGAAATAGATATCGTTGAACATCCCACCCAAGATCTTGACAATCTCTTTGTCATGAAAAACTATGGAGACTCAAATGTATTCTCGGATACATTCTTCACAGGTAAGGAATTAACAATAATGACACTAGGGCTATGCACCTCGCAAGGCACGATTATCGCTGAACGTCTTGCCAAGGGCCAAGTTAACTTGTTAACTTGAAAAACTGCATTGAGGTCTGTGATCTAGGATATGCAGGGGCTAACATCAAAAATAGCCACAAGTAATTCTCTGATACTCAACAAATCGCAGTGCTTTCCTCCGTGTTCACACAGATACTGCGAGTAGTCTCCATCTGAGCCAAGGCTGGTTCCTTGAACACCTGTGGTGAGAAGGGTTTTTATGAATCTATGATCCACATGGACTTTTTAGTCATGGTGACTTTTCAAGCACTATTGTGATAGATGAAGAATTTTCATTCGAAGGAACTGGAAGTGAAGATTATTTTTCAACATACAATCTTTCAACCCCAGAAGCAAGGTGAAGTTGTATTTGAAGTTATGTGACGAATTGCATTGAAGTCTCCTCAATCAATTTGTCGCTATCTATAAACTTGCTGAAGTGATCTAGAACAATCGGTCTCTCTGTCATTATCTCTAAAGTATTTCAAAGCTGAAAGTGTTGATTTTAAAGAACCTTTACAAGAAGCCTCTACATCCAATGTACGTTCCAAGTCTAATTCTTAAAAGAAAGACTGACTGTTCAAGATGAAGTCATTCATGTAGAAATTCATATGTTCATCATGAAGTTCTGAAGAAATCGAAGATTAAAGCTAAAATTCAAGATCAAAGAGAAGATTGAAGAGAAAAGAATGCTATAAACCAAGGGGGAGATTGTTAGGTCATAAATTGAGATTTATACTTTGCTTTTCATAGATATTAGAGTTCTCGGTCTTGGATCGAAAACAACATGTTTTCGGTGGTGTTTGGACCAAAATCACATGTGATTTCGATTAAGCTTTTGGGTTTTGGGTTGGGCCTTTTTTATTTAGGTCTATGTATATATAGCATATTAATAGGCGAGTAAAGGCGTAGACGTGTGATTATCATCAGCCAAGAATGTGTTCTAGAGAGAAATAGAGAGAAAACCGAGTGTAATCTGAATCTTATGTACTAGACTATCATTAAATATAGTGTGCATTGAAGATTCATCCTGTGTTCTTGTTCCATATCTCGTTTTACATTAATCACCAGATTGAGATTCTACACCAATTTTGGTGAATCCGATTGATACGTTACGATTTGGGGTTTTACAATATATATATATATATATATATATATATATATATATATATATATATATATATATGAATGTTCAGTTCAATTATGAACATATATGATTTTGTATAAATGCTCAGAAGGTAACTGGAACACTCATAAAAATCATGATAAATTTAAACTTTTTAAATATAACCCAAAACCATAAAGTGTTTATAAAACAAATTTCAAAACATTTCCAACAATATAGTTTTCCCAAAATCATAGATCATTACAAGAGGATGTGTACGGTCACACCTTCGCCTTCCCGCGGTTATCCGAAGTACCTGAAACATAACCAAAAACTGTAAGCCAAAGCTTAATGAGTTCCCCCAAAATACGAACACATAACCAATTAACACACACACACACACACACACACACATATATATATATATATATATTAACATCATGCAATGGGTCCACAACTAAAAGACTGGATTACCCCTAAGCCCACAACATAAGTCTGGCTTGCCCTCGGTGCCCAGAACTTATGTCTGGCTTGCTCCACGACTAGATCAGTCCTCGAACAGAATACCATCAAACCCTCAGTACAAGTTTGGCACACCGCCCGGTCCTCAGCTCGTATATAATAATAATAATAATAATAATAATAATAATAATAATAATAATAATAATAATAAGAGAAGTGGTTAAAAACCTTAGCAACGCGAGCAAAAAAATGTAAAACCCTAATGGAAGTAGTTATTTGTATATACTAGATATCGTAGAGGTTTTCTTGGCTTGAACTCTATGCCAACTAGTAAGGGAGGAGGGTATCATGGAAAATTTTGTGGGAGGTACCGGCGGTACCTCCAATGTATGAAACCTTCTTGAGCGGGTTGACACTTTTAGGTTGAGTGAGTTACATATGCGGCTTCACTAACCCGTATATATCATTTCAACTCATGCACTAATTACTTACACATTATGCATCAAAACTTGTACCAAATCATTTTTGTATGCTATTTAATTAGTTTTTAAATTAATTTGTATATTTTTAATATTATCCAAATTAATTTTGTATAATTTTTATTAGTTTGTGTTTATTTTAAAATAAAAATTAAGTGAGTTGAGTGGGTTGAGAAAGATAGGATTTCCATGTATGGTGGGTTGAGAAAGATGGAAGAGAGAGTAAAGAGAAATGCTGATGTGACAGTGGGTTGAATGAGTTGGGAGGGAAGGACTCCCTCCACCTTAAGAGTGTATGTAGCGAATCAAATGATGTGTTCAAATTTTGAGGGGATCAAAATTTTTTATTAGAACTATTTTAATGGTGATATAGTTTGAAATTTCTGACACATTTCCGAGGAAGTTTATTTAAAAAAAACAATATTGATTATTTTGGTCGGAAAAATGTCGAAATGTTTCGACAAATTTCTAAGGCTTTTTTCCCTAGTATTTTATCCTTATTGTGTCGCTAAATTGGGGGTTTCCTTCAAGTTTGAATTTTGTTGGAAAATAGTTGGAATTTAAACAAAATAAGTTTTCCCTCAAAAATTTTATTCAAAAGGGATACAATTTATAGTACTTAATTATAAGCGACAAACTCGAGTTGATGCATATCGTTTAAAATTTTAAAGATATTAATAACATTATTACAGTGTTCACCTTCATGGTACATTTAGTTTTAGTTAATCTTTTGATGTATTCATGTCGAATAAATGAAGTGTTTTGTAGGAACATGTTTTATTGAGCAACACAGAATGATATAGTAAGAAGAACATAACTCACTAAAGGGATACAAAACAATATTAACATCCAACCTATTACGTAACTCTTGAGCATGGGAGATGCTAAAAGACCATTGAACTTGATATTATTTCAGTTCTCGTCTTTTAAAGCAGTTAATGTAATTGGAACTCCACTTTTCAATCTAGGGATGTGAGATTTCTTTTCTAGGCTAAGATCTTGATCGTTGACAGTCCACCTGTATGTGTAGGTATAAGGAGAAAGATGTTGAGAAAAAAAAAATATAATAGAAAAAGATAGATTGTGGCAATTAAAAAATCAACTCACATGTATCCGCATGTTAGCCTATGCAAGAATACCAACATTGTCACCTTTGCCATATTGATTCCTAAGCATGTCCTAGGCCCGGATCCAAAAGGTATATAACAGTATGGCTTTTGTATTTCCTGGAGACATGAATAGCCTTGTCAAATTTTATTAATTCTAGCATGACCAGTTCTATATGATTTGATTGAAAAAATGGAAATAGATGGTTATCCCGATACATCAAATCTAGATGGATTAAACTGCAAAGGATCCTTGTATAATGTTGGATCATAATGTATGTGAGTAGCATCTATATCAACATGCCATCCTTTCTTTATCTCAAAATCTGTAGTTCAAGAATCAAGATAAAGAAAAACAATGAGTCACGAAAAAGTAAATTTACAAAAGGTGCTCTAATGATAAAGCGATATAGTCTACATTTCAAGGCGGCCCATATGACTCATCTTTAGTGAGGGCATAACAAACAATATATGTATTTGGAAGCGATATTTTTTATTGGTCATAGTATGTATACTTAGAAAACCATTTTACACTATTTTTCCTAAAAAAGTGGTCTTCTTACATTTCTGATTTCTCCCATAGATCAGGTGGCTTCCATAGTAAATGAAAGATGGTGTTAGACTACAAAATCTATAAATTATATATGTGATGGAGAGAATCTTGTAACCATGACACATTTTCTAGTTGCTTCCTTGAACATAATTTTTTTTAAGTAAAAATAACTACTTAAATTAGTTCCAATAATAAAGAAATGATCTTTACAATATAACTATAGATTATGATGAAATCAACTATGGCAAAACTGTCAAATACATATGTAATTAATTCTAAGCTTTATGTTACTCCTACTAAGAAAATATTAACTACATTACGACTGGACTAAATGGGATGAAAGTTTTTCATATGATCACTAAATCAAAATTCCAGTCAAATCATATGTGTGGCACATCTTCTAATTCTTAAAGAGGGTTATCGAAAATATTCAAAATATAACTAGGAAGACATTTGAATTTCTAAAGATGTAATATTGATTTGCAAGTTTAGTGTGTCCCATTTGATATCTTTAATATCAAAGAACTAATAGACTACACTCAACATCGTTCACATAAAGTTGCAAATCTTTCTCTTAAACTGTTGGAACTTGATAATTTCTATAAGAATATTGGCATATATTCCACTTCTGATAGACCCAAAAGTTCTTTGACAAACTATTCCTTGGTATTGTGAGTTGTTTTGATTTTGTAATGTCATGGTATAAGTGTGGTTACTTCTCTAACTATCTTGTCTAATTATCGTATTTACCCTTGATTCCTTCAAAATAAACAAATTTTAGGTTTTCATTTTGCATGATGTTATGGAATATGGATGTTTATGTGGATTTGTGGAAAACAAGTTCTTGATAGGACCCTGAATGCAGCTATTAGAAATTTGTTGGGAAAGACATAGATCACCGTGAAATTGAGAAAATGACAATTGATGTGGTATGGATATGTCCAAAGGAGCCTACCATCAATGACAATAAGGAGTGTTGAATCAATGATGATTGATAGTAAAAGGATGAGAAGATGTTTTAAAGGGAAGTGAGAGGATATTGTGAGCTTAGACATGGAGGAACTTCTTATTAGGACATCACTTTAGATAGTAGGGTATGGAGGTTAAACATTTGAGTTAATGAGTAGTCTAGAGCTTTTATATGTTGCGTCTTCTGATCAATTATGTTGATACTTTTCATGCTTAGAGCATGTCCAACCCATCCCCAAATGTTATTTTTTCCTTTATTTTCCCCCTCATTCTTCTCCAACCCTACTCATTTTCACCCATTTTTTGAGATATGAGTAGTATTACACCATATATGGAGTAATACTATTCATTTCTCCAAATATGGGGATGAAGTTTCAGTTGTCGGTTTTAGTCCCTCATTTTATTTTTGTATTTTTACTGCTCTCGTTGACTTTCTCCCTTTTTGTTAAATTTTGTCTCACTTGCAAGTTCCATGACCCATATGATTATATTGAGATTTATCAATTTTTAAGATTACTACTCACTTTGACTTACTCTCTTCTTGTATTTTTGTATTGCGGGTTATTTGTTTGCATATGTCATAGGTCATACCTATGTGACACAGTCACTGCCCCTACAAAGACATGATTGTCGACATATATCTATCCTACCTCAATATAATCAGATTCTCGGGGTCTGCTTTTGTTTGTTTGTTTTTTTTTTTTTCTGTTGTTGTTGGTGGTGGTGACGATGGCGATGGCAGTGGCGGAGGGGGCGGCAGCGGGGGTGGTAGTGGTACTGTTACGAAATGGTAATTACTAAGTGCAACCATAATACATAGTTTAATGGAATAATTGAATAAGGTGTAATATATAGTTAGCATTCAATGGATTAAACCTCATCATAGTTGGATGTCACATTGACATTCATTGTATATGGAGGTAAATGACCATTTAATTGTTGAACGGAAAAATGCAAATTTTTAAATATGTTCTATTGATTTTTTTTTTTTTTTTTTTTGTAGAAATCAATGCATTGTAGAGAAAAAACAGTAAACTTGTATGAAATGTGAGATTTGTCAATCTATCAAACTTTATAGAGTTTAATGTATTATGGATGCCTTTATATTTGTATTGCCGCAGAAGGGTCAAGAGTTCATCAAGAAATATTATGTCCGAGATATTTCTTTCTGTTATCAAGAAATCAAAAAAGTACTTACCCTGAATTTTGCAGTCATCAATCACAACACGAGGGAACCATAGCAACACATTTGCCATTCTCAGGGTTTCTTTGACAACCTAAAATGTCCCAAGATTATAGACCAACTCAAACGAGTTATCAATCTTGGATAAGTATAAAATCAAAAATCAAAACAAACAAGCTTGTAGTATTGTGTTTCTGACCTTTGAACCATAAGACATCTTGTTCAGATCCTCGAGACAAAGTAAAGCCCCTCCTGATTTATTTCTTTGTATCAACAACTGTTCTTCCTGTTATTTCACTTTAATGTCGTCACTTTGTGTATCAGATGTTATAAAGTTTGATGACATAATTTGGTCATGGTTACTCACTCTTAACTTGTTTTGGACTTCTTTGTTCTCATCTAAGAACTTTACACTCCACATCATTGCAGCTGCGGTGGTAGTCTGCCCAGCTAATATCAACGTTAGCATGTTGTCCATAAGTTCTGAATCATCAAGCTTCTCATCAGCTGGAAATGAGTCTCTCTGTAACATTGACTGCAAGAAGTCTTCATAAGGTTCTTTGCTACTACGTCTACTAGCAATCATTTCTTTGAAAAGGTTCATAAGTCTTTCACGTGCCTACATCAACATATTATTTCTCACTTAGTTACAACATCTCAATAGAAATATGAAACGACATGCTCTACCTTCATGCCTTTGTAGTATCTAGTGCCAGGAATCATGATTGGAATTGAGAGCATCGCGTTTGAAATAGTTGTACAATCTTGTTCTATATTTTTCAACAAGGATTCGTCCGTGATGCTCATGAGCATGTCACACATTGCATCAAATGCTATCTGAATTGGATAAGATCTTGATGAAAATATTGAAAAGTACTTTAGTTGATTAGTAAAACCAAGTCTCCTCATCGATTATACCTTCATGCTGAAGTCAAGAGCCACAAAACTCTTACCATCTTCAGCCAACTTCTTGAATCTTAAGGAGAGCAACTTATCAAACTTCTGAACAAACTGGGATAAAGATTCCATGGAGAAAGGACCAGAAAGAAGGCGTCTGATTCGTTTATGACTCTCAACTGGTACACAAAGCAAGCTTTTCTTCCCAACAGCATCTGCCATTGATTTCACCAAACACTTGTTGAACAGCTTAAATTCATTTGTCAAAATTGTTTTTGCACCCACTACACTTGGGACAAATACATGAACTTTGCCAAACAGTCGCGTTTTGAACCAGTTTCCATGCCTATGTACGTACATAATTAATTAATTTCGTCACTTAATTAGGTAAAGAAAGTCAACTAAAATCAGGAAATATATGCATCTTGTTTGACATGTTGTTGAATGAGGAATTTATTTATTAAATTTACCAACTAACAAACTTGTTAACCTATATTTATCATTCATAAATTAAATCCTTTTAAATATCATCTAGATCATGCATGATGCAACTACATATATCATATGAGGAATTTAAATCAATACAATGGTTCCCAGGTCATGCATGTCATGCTATGGTTTTCTAAGTGGGCCATTTTATTTGTTTTGTGCAGAAATTAACAATAGCATGAAAACAGATACATATATGAGAAAGAGATTACCATAGTCTCCGAATACGAACAAATTCATAGCAACCTTTGCTACTATTAGCAGCTGAAAGAAGGGATAATGTTTCGCCAATGAGAGGAAGACCAAGTCTTCCAGGTATCGTGTCCACTGATTTCCTCTTTTTATTGGTAAGGAAACTTAAGACAACACATGAAAGAAGTACAGCTAAAACTATGTCATAGTTGTTCTTCAAAAGCAATTGAAGTTCCACCATTTTCCAAAAATCGTCTTCGTACTTCAGAATAAAACAATGTTACCCATATTTAGAAATATTATCAACATTAGTCTTATATATATAGATTAAGTAACTAATCTTGATGTCCTAGTTTCTGGTATTGTGTCGTTGATTTTATCTATGTAGTACTATATTTAATTCATTAATAATTGGTTAATATAAAGAATCTTAAATTTGGAAAAGAGAACGTTACAAGACAACAAATAGTGATTGCTTTTTCAGTAAACTGTCTGATTATTGATAAAACATTTATGATTAATACATATTCTTAACTGACCTAAACAAACTCATAGTTTTGACACTAAATCTAGATCTTGTCAAACTAAATGGCCTTGAACAAATTTTGTAAAACTGATCAGAGATTGATAGCAGGAATTGTGGCCCATTTGAGTGGTTATCAATAAAGTATTTTCTCAAAAGGTAACTTTACAAATGTATGGGTGTAGAGCCGCATAGTAGCTGCATGCCAAAGAAACATAGATCAATTTGCATAAGATTATTAGTCAATGGATCTTTATCTTTGATGCAAGATATAAGCAAAATAATTGGTTACTATTTTGTTTTTATACACATAACGTTTCTATAAAATTGACATCCGAATATAATTGGTTCAACTAGTAAACATTTTGGTCATCTTTATATCATTATAGCATTTTATTGTTGATCATAATAGAGTAAATTACACGAATGGTCCCTATGGTTTACAGTAATTTGCACGTTTAGTTCCTAACTTACTTTTTTAACTCGGAAGGTCCTTATTGTTTGTTTTTGTTACGTGTTTGGTCCCTGTCATACCTAAAAAAATTATTTTGCCCTTGATTTTTTAATTTATTTAAATAAACACACCCCCAACCACACCCCATCACCTTACCATACCTACCCTACTATTTTTCCTTATTTAAATAATAGTCTTTCAAGGTAAGACATGGACCACACACGTAACAAAAACAAACATTAGGGACCAAGCGCGTAACAAAAACAAACAATAGGGACTTTCCGAGTTAAAAAATAAGTTAGGGACCAAGCGTGCAAATTACACAAACCATAAGGACCATTTGTTTAATTTACTCATCATAATATATATATATATATATATATATATATATATATATAATACAAAATTGACAAACAAAAAACTTTGTTTAGGAATCCTATGCCTAGAAAAATAAGTTTAGTGATCATAAAAAAAATATTGGTTGATCATTAATTCAACTTTAACTCGATTATTTAATTAATGCCTTTAAAAGCACGCTAATGTATTATAAGTAGGGATGAGCTTTGGAACCGGACCGGTTCGGAACCGAAACCGGTTTTCGTATATTATAAGAACCGGGAACCGGACCGCCGGTTCCGGTTCCGGTCCCGAATTTTCGGTTATTTTTCAAAGTAGAACCGGTTGAAATACTATAGATTATATGTTATCTTCTGGAATTTGTAAATGATTCAATATTTAACCAAATTATGACTTTTTACATTCTAAATTGAAGTACAAACACTAAATTACATGATGAAAAAAGAATCAAGTAATTCCGACTTCATATGAGTGAGTTATGCGCATTTTAAAAGCGGGGACAGATTCCAAAAAAATAAAAAATGCTGAAACAGAAAAAACGCAACATTGATATGTTGTCTTCCGGGGTCTATAACTGATTCAATATCTAACCAAAATATGTGTTTTTATAGTCTAAAATTAACTACAAACATCAAATTACATGCTGGAAAAAAATTAAGTAATTATGACGTCATATGAATGAGTTATACACATTTAAAAAATGGGACATATTCAAAAAAATAAAAAAATAATGCTGAAATAAAAAAACGCAACATCGATATGCTTTCTTTCGGGGCATGTGTCTGATTCAATATCTAACCAAAACATATGTTTGTACCGTAAAAAATGAATTACAAACTCCAAATTACATGTTGGAAAAAAAATCAAATAATTTCGACTTCATATGAGCGAGTTATGTGCATTTTAAAAAATGAAAAAAAAAATGTCAAACCGGTTCCGGTTCTTAGAACCGGGACCGGTTTTCATAAAAATGGAGAACCGATAACCGGACCTATTACCAATTCTGGTTCCGGTTCCGGCGGTTCTAATGCTCATCCCTAATTATAAGTAGGGTTATAAACGAATCAAATGAACACGAACAAGGGTTTGTTCATTTTCGTTCGTTTAAGTTAGTTGAACAAACAAATGAACACGAATGGATAAACGAACAAGATTTTCTTTTTCGTGTTTGTTCGTTTAACAAATTATTTTGTTCATGTTCGTTCGTTTATATTCATGAACATACTAAACGAACATAAGCAGACAAATAGAAACAAACACAGTTGAACATATATTAACATAAACAAACATATAATATGGTAATATAATAAAAAAATTGAACAAAGATGAATATAAATAAATTAAACGAAGAAACATAAATGAATGTAAACTAAGATTCACGAATACAATTGAACGAACGAGACCATTGTTCATGTTCGTTCGTTTAACTAAACAAACGATAATTTTTGTTAATGTTCATTCATTTATTAAATAAACAAAAATAAACGAATTTTCCGCCGAACAGTTGACAAACGGTTCACCGAATGTTCAGTTCGTTTACGGCCCTAATTATAAGCATTGGTTCGTTGATTGTATACTTCGATTAATTGCTATTATGAAAAGTTTAACATATTGTTTCCAATCGAATGTTTAGGCCTTAGAGCACTTTTATATTATTTTTATTTTTTGATTGTATCTATAACCGAACCAAAATATAGAAGTTCACGTCCAGCTGTGAATAGATTCATTGTAAAACATAACATTGTGCAATACATCCACAAAACAAGAGAAGATTCAATTAGCGATGTCCCACACAAAACCAAGAACCATTTTACAATATGTTTAATTTGTTAATTGTTATTATTAAATATTGAAGTTGTACGAGTTACCGACAGTGGCGGCCCTGGGGTGGTGTCGGTGGTGCGGTTGCACCAGGCCTCCGATTTTAGGGGGCCTCCGACTTTTAAGATAATTTATAGTTATAGTATTGGTATTTTTGTAAAATCTATTTTTATGTTTTATCAATAAATAAAATTAGTCCGGTAACTTTTGGTTCCAATTTTAGATGTGTTTTAACATTTGGCCTCCGATGCGTTTTAATTACCGAAACAAAGTCTCACTTTAAATTCATTATCAACTACAAGGTGGGAAAGTAGGATTGAAAGTGTGAAAGCCATAGTTACTCAAGCTCCTGAAATAGTTGCAAAAATCATGTTGCAAAAATTTGGAAAAGAGGCTGCAAAATGGTCATATCTCAGACATTAATGTTGATGATTTATTCAACAAAATGAAGTTGTTACAAAAACATTTACCGGTTGAACACAATACAGCTAACGGAATACTAAATTTCCTAAAAATGATGAACACTTATCCAGTTTCTTGTCTAGCATACAGAATATTGTTGACTGTTCCTATTACAGTTGCATCAACGGAAAAAAGTTCTTCAAAACTAAAGCTTTTAAAATCTTATCTGCGCTCGACCATCTCTCAAGAGAGATTAAACATTTTGGCATTGATTTCGATTAAGAACGAGTTTCTTGATTATGAAAGTCTCATAGATAAATTTTCTTCTAAAAATGCTAGAAGGTTAATGTTTAGAAATGGTAATGCGTTGTTTTTTTTTATTGTTGTTGAAAAGTTGTCTATAACAGTTTTACAGTTTTATTTGATTACTAATGAGTGATGAAGACATCATTTTGTGGTAGTGAATTTATAAGATGTTTTTTAGCAACTTTATGTTTTGAATTAGTGGTAGCAAATGTAGTTAATAATATTTACAAGAAATTTTTGTGGGGCCTCATTTTAGTTTTTGCACAAGGCCTCCGAAATGTCAGGGTCGGGCCTGGTTACCGACACGCTTTGCATTGGTATTTTTAAGGTTAATTACACCTGAGCCATGACATACAAAATCATATTACTCAATTTCTAATTAAATACCATTCTAAATTACTTATCCTTAATCATTATCTATAATAAACCATCGTCACCATTTTTAAATTCTTTGGAGGAGATGTTTGGACGATTATCACTATTCAGGTATGCACAAGCTGCAGGTCGAGAGATGGAGAGTGATTTTGGCTTTTTTTTGTTGGGTCCTTTGAGGTACAAAAATGAGGTCATTTTCAAAGCCAATGAAAAGTCTTGTCTGTAAGAAAATCGGGAAAAAATAGACTTGAAAATTCTGAGAATTGTAGTTTCACTTTCAGATTAAAATATTTGGGTAGTACTCCCAATCTTTAATCGGATAAAACGCAAGAACAGAAAATTTGGTTGTTATGAATTTCGTGATTGTTGTTGTACCCAGAAAAAATGATGACCAAAAAGATTAAGTAGTTCATTTGTCTGAAAACTGTCAAGGCAGTTTTCTTTGTCCAAAAACTACTCCAACTGTCAAAACCAATAACAGTCACCAGTCAGGGGCTCTGCTCCTTGGAACCCACCAGGGGCTGCCGCCCCTTGGACCCCGCTCCCAGAGGCACTGTCATCGGACCCCGTTCGTTTAGGGGCTTCGCCCTTAAATGACAGTCTACTTTGAATCTTGAATAAATTTAAACAAGTGTGCACTCCACACCTTTCTTACTTGTTTAATATTCATCAAGATTGATTTTTGATCAACAAGTCAATCCATTACATTTAAATACACATTGATGATACAAAATCACCAACATTGTCCAATTCTGGTTTCAGAAATTCAGATGTATTCTTTTATTTGGCTTAATAGCCGCTCAAAAAATGTTTCACAATATAAATGGGAGAAATGACTAATTAGCCCAATGTTGTAACCTCCTTTTGCCTAGCCTGTCGCTAGGTTCTTTTTGAATATTAGTCTTGCAAAAAAGAAAAAACAAAAAAAAACAAAAACAACATTCGTCAACAATGCCATTTCACCTGTTTTATTTCTCAATCTTACATCATTAGTGGAATGCCAACATTTTTCAAAAGCTAATTTATACTTTGTAACAAAAATCGATGAATTAGCAATTTAGGAAGAAAAAAGAACATTTTAAATTTTACAAAAATCTTTAAATTTCAATATTAAATACAAAAAATGCAATACAACAATCACGGTGTTTGTTGTATTAGAACTTTTGTATTTAATATTGAAAAAAATCTTGAGTAATGTAAAATTTAAATTGTTTTTTTCCCTAAAACTCGATGAATTAACAACTGAATTTTGTCGCTGCTACGTTAGTACGTTACTAATTACCAATAGCAAATTCTAGCGGTAAATTAGGTCATACACGTTGATAATTCCGTCGGTATTCAAAACTTATCCGTGGCAAATTTGTCAAAATGACACAGTTTTGTAGCACACAGTAGCAGTGCAAATGTACAGTCATTTCTTTGGGAGCCCCTTGATATTTCTCTTTAATCAACAACAGACCTTAGTATCACAAACATCCAACAACATTCTCAAACTTTCTCCACATGTACAGTTGCTACTCAACACGTTCAACACATTTCTGCATTAAAGAAACTTAGTTAATAAAAAAATAACATATCTAATCCGTTTCATGTTTAGGTTGAAACAATAGATATAGCTTTTCAACCTTTTTGTTGTGCTATTTTAATGTGTAATTGTGTTTATAAAAGATAATGAGAAGAAAAAAACAACAAAAATTAAGGTGACTCAATGATGCTTTTTATTCATTATGGGGTCCCACCCAATGGGTGGGAAAGTTGGGCGACGGCCCCAGGACACATAAAAGTTTAGGGCACAATTTTAAAACTGGTTTTATTTTTATATTATATTTAATATGTTAAATGATAAAATCAAAATTGTTGTAGATTACATGGTAAAGGGTGTGTCTAGGTTGTTGGATTCACTCTCGTAGCGTTCTTTTTCCTAATTATAATGGTTCTATCAGATCCTCCACTTGTTCATATCACAAACAAAAGTGGAAGTTTTCTATTTTCTTTACTTATGTTACACTTTCTAAAATGCACATTTACCCCCCTTCAATTTCATACTTTTCATTTATTTCAATTTTGTTTAATTCCTTTTCATTTAACTTTTATTTTTATGACATTTAACACCTTTAATTTCTGATTTTGCATTTGTTTTTCAAAAATTAATTTAAATTTATCAAATTATGTTATGTGTAATTTTGCTTTCACATAACAATAGTAAATTTGTAGTACAGCTCAGTTAAAAAACTTAGGTATTTAATTCATATTTTAACTATAAATTTTTTATCAAATTTAACTAAAATTTAGTGATCATCCAAATATTCAATAATTGAAGGATCTCCGTTTTATTTTTACCCTGGGCTCCAAATATGTTTGAAACGCCTAGTTGATTATAATCGTGAACAAAAAGAGAGAAACTGTAACGCCCCCAAAATACGGTCCGGAAATTTCATTTAAATCATTAATAAAACCATAAGTAACAAATCATTTTATTCTTAAGCAAAGGTTTATATCAAATTAGAGTATCATCTCAAAACATATTCTTTTATCAGAGTAAACATCTCAGGCTAAAACTTCTTGGTGTGTGCCATGCGATCAGCTGGAGCTCTTCCCTCCGCCACCGGAAGTACCTGAAACCAAAACTGAAAACTGTAAGCACGAAGCTTAGTGAGTTCCCCAACCTACCACATACCACATACGCATAACCACATATACATAACCACATACTGGGCCCCCGCCCGCTGCATCGGGCCTTGCCCGACATAGGGCCCTGCCTGACATCGAGCCCCACTCGGTATACAGATTTGTCTCCTTTAGGCCCCGCCTGTCTCCGGGCCCCGCCCGCTAAACACATACAATCTATAACATAGCACATAACACATAAACTAAACATACTCTACCGAATTCATGTTCTAACGCCTCGCCTATCTTGGGCCCCGCCCCTGCTATGCTACTGATGAGTCATGGAACCCTGTCCACGCTCCTGCTGACAGTGAATACGGGTCCCCACCCACACTCACCTCTCTCCTAACTCGGCCCCGCCCCTGCTCTGCTACTAATGAGATACGAAACCCCGTCCATACTATACTAGTGGTGAGATACGGGACCTCGCCCACACACCTCCCTACCATGCACATACAAGTATCACACAAACAACAAGTATAAACTAACATACAAACATTCCTTGTGCAACCGCCCAGCATCAGACCTTGTTCCGGAATTGCATACATATAATCCTTCTCCGGGCACCCGCCCGGCATCAGACCTTGGTCCAGAATAACATACTAGCATATAGTGCCTAAGGCTAACCCCCGGGGTCTTCCTACTCATAAACTACATGGGTCGGCATTGTGGCCTTAGACCCATTCATATAGTGAGGAGAATCACCTTGCATTGTTGAAGGCTAGCTGAACACCTCCGACTGCTAACCAGCAACTCCTAAACTGTTGATCCTTCGGCTCCCCAAACTATTAATTCCCAAAATAACACTTAGACCAAAATACCCTCCAAAAGTCAAACCAAAACAACCCTGGTCAAAGTCAAAGTCAACGCTCCAAGTTGACCCAACTCGCCGAGTTGCTCCTTCAACTCACCGAGTCCAATAAGTCAAAATCCTGAGATCACGATCCAACTCGTCGAATCAACCCCTGACTCATCGAGTTCACTGGCTACTCAATATCGCGATTTATCGAGTCAACTCGTCGAGTCATCCCTCAGACTCGCCAAGTCCCAACATAATAACAAAACATGACAATACACTTAGACTCGTCGAGTCCCTCGCTGGACTCGCCGATTCCCCCTAGTCTGATTGGCCATCTTAACAGATTAAGCCCTTACACTTCATATTCAAACCCCAAACTTCGTCTACATGCTGAAGATGACCTCGTGAGGGTAAAGTTTCCAACTTTACCCACTACTAATCCTTCTTAATGGGTTAAGCCAAACCCTAGCTCCTTAAGACATAACTCTTGGTCCTAAAAACTCTTATTACTCCAATCCAAGGCATAACAACATAGATCTAGGCCTTATACATGACCAGAAGGACACGTAAAGTCTCTACCTTTTCTTCCAAGCATGGCCTTTTAAGGCTTAAAAGGCCATAAGAACTCCTTAAAGCTTGCATGAGGGTTAAAATGGCATAAAGCTTGCACCTTTATGCCTTAACCACTCTTAGGGACCCCAGATCTAAAAGGATCTTTTCTTGGGACATCCTTGTCCCATGGATCAAGCTCCATGGATCAAAACTCTCATAAAGTGGACATAAATAGATCTAAGAAGCTATAAGTCAAGATGAAGACTTGATTACCAAAAAATGTTGGGAATAAGATGGTGTTGTTGGATCTACAAGTTCCTCCTTGAACCTTCAATCTCCTTCTTCCTCTTCTAGTCTCCAAGAACACCAAAACACTCAAGAATGGCTAACACACTTACCAAATGATCTAGGGTTTCGTGGGTTAAGTTCTGGATAATAGGGGTTAGGAATGGAACCAAGAGGAGGAGAATAAGATGCTTAATAGGGTGCCAAGTCCCGAATTTAGGGTTTCCCAAACCCTGACCAACTCGCCGAGTCGGTCCTCCGACTCGTCGAGTAGGTCACTTAACCCGCGACCCGGAATGCGCTCCTACTCGTCGAGTCACCCCACCTACTCGACGAGTCGCCTTATGATTTTGAGGTTTTCCTTTCCTTTCTAGTTCTTCTGAATTCGGGGTGTTACAACTTTCCCCCACTTAAACTATACTTCGTCCTTGAAGTCAGTTACGACCCACTACCCCGCAACCTCTCACGGTGCTCCGATATGATGCATACTCTGACTGCCCGGTCCAGCCCTCAAAGCACCCCTTCCATTTGTCTTTCGCCCGATCTTTCTTGAGAAAAAGGCTAACCCTAGAGGACATCCTCCATAGAATCATCCAATCGCCATAAACCTTTAGTGCATTTCTCTTACCCAACAAATACTCCTTCAGGTACTCCCCGAGTACTCATGCTGAACATCCTAAGGGTTCACCTCTTCTTTTCCTGCACGTTGACCGGCCTTCCCAAGGAAACTTTCCATAACAACAACCTTCTCGATCCTTAGGTAGAACAACCCTTTGCTATACCAAAGCTCCATCCACTCCCAGTGCTGGTTCCTTCCCTGTTACCCGCAACATGTTCCTCTTACTATATCCCGATGCTGGTAAGACTAGCATGGGTGTACTCAGATCATACACCACTTTCGGAATGGTAAGGAGAAACTTCATCTTCTTCTGTCATCTACGAAAATCTTGCCCTTCAAACTTGTTCAGTTTCTCAAACTTACTTGTCATTTCCTTCACATAATCACCACTTGCCATGATCACAGAAATACTTTAATCTTTGTAAGAATTGGGGTATAGAAAAGGCTTGAAAATTATGAGAATTGTGGTTTTCACTTTCAGATTAAAGTATTTGGGTGGTATTCCCAATCTTTAATCGGATAAGACTCAGAATTGAGAAAACAGAAGAGAGAATGTTCAAGATTTTATGAAGAAGAAGAGTACCAACAACAAATTTCGGATATGATCATATAAACAAAAAAACTTCCAGTCTTAAAACTGCCACATGACAGTTTTATGTCCTAAAACTGTCAAAACGTCATAAACTAACTTAAATTCGGGTCTAGCATATGGATCACAAAACCGGGTACATTTACCAAAAATCCAGATTTTAAGGCATTTTTAATATAGCAAAATAACATATATAAAAAATTTCCGCGCTGACCTCATTCCTAGGGGCGCTGCCCCTGGACCCCCGTCGGTTTAGGGGCTTCGCCCCTAAATAGCAATATACTTTCAACAAAGACAAAATTAAACAAATATGCACTCTACACCATACCAATTTGTTCAATAATTATCACAGTGACATTAATCAACAAATTAATCTCATTATACTTAAATAACATTAGTGATATAAAATCACCAACAAAAACTAGCCTTGACTTTATGTAAGTAAGCTAAACTAAAACTACGCATTTGAGAGACAAAATGCTTAGCAACCTAACTCACTTTTTGCAATTTACTTTTTTTGGGTCATAATTCATAAATATGACTAAATCACTTATGCAAACTTAGAGAATAGAGATCCATGGTCAGTTGAAGAATACTTCCATAAGAATTAAGGAATATATAAGTCCACTAAAGCCATGCATGTCGTTAAATATAAATACATTAAAGTTAGCGGTCAATATTTTTTTGTTCCGATTCAAGTCACATCCATTTTTGGCAATAATTTGATCACCGCTCATTCTTCTGATCATGGCATAATGTCCATTTCACCCTTACTTTATCATCAACACGTATCCAACAAAGCTCAACTTACGCTTTGACAACCAGGGTCAAATTCAGAAATAGACCACCTATTTATTCACCCCACTCGTTTTCATCCAAATTTTCTTAAAGGTCACAACCCTAAACAAACCATGGAGAACGAGACAACCGCTGACAAGGACTCCGGCGATCATCCATCCAATTCTGAGCTTATGGCGAGCGCCAAGGTGATGTCTGAGGCGGTGACTGGCCAGGAGACTGACACGGGCAAGATAGCCGGAGCTGCTGCTGACATCCTGGATGCAGCGGCGACCTATGGAATTGTAGATGACAAGCAAGGATTGGGGAAGTATATGGACCAGGCGGAGGAATACCTTCATAAATATGAGACAACCCACACCACCACCCCCAAAACTGACGCTGACGGCAATACGACCACCACCGAAACCACCACCACCAAACCCGCTGATGATGATGACAAGTAAATTAATTTAGTGGTGGATATATGTATGGAGGTGTTATATATGAAGATGGCTGAAGAAATATTAATCAAGGAGTAATTGATCGAACTTATGATCATATGTTTTGTTATTTTTTTGTAACTTTTATTTGCTTATAAAATGTCATACAAATTCGGTCGACAGATTATAGCAATGCAGATTCAGAATTTTTAACAAGATATGTCTTTTCATACATAACAAATAGTAATAATTTTATGAGATGCTTATGATAACGACTTTTTAAAAACAGTAGACGGTTAGAGGTTAGTTTGGACGGAAGAACTTATCCAAACATATGTCCGATAATTAAAGGCGAAAAACAAAAGTTGAAGGACGGAATTTGTTGCCTGAGTATAATTGGAGGATCAATCTTGTAGTTTACTCTAAGACAGTTGTATAAATAAATATGTTGCTTATAACGAAAGACATTATATGTTGTCATTTTTCTTAAATAAATACTACTATATTGTTATAACTAACATAAAAAAAACATTGTATTTTGTTATTTCTTTTTTCAGGTTTAATTATTCAGTTTTGATTTGATTGTGTTAAAAGATAATATTTTTATAAAAGTTAATCGTGGCTAATATGATATATAAATACCGGTCCTAATTTTACAAATTGGTGGTTACACACTTACACCAATGTTTTGGCAAAATAAAGTGTTTTTATATTTTTTGTATTATTGTTCAAATTAGAAAAATATTTACTTTTTAGGGGCCAGAGGGGGCATGGCCTCCCCACTTTCCAGCCTACTTATACCTGTTTATATATTATTTTTTAGTTATTTCTAGGATATTAAAAAAAATGAAGCTTTGGAAATTGGAGGGCCTGAGAGGAACTAACACCATAAAAGTAAAAGTTTTGTGAATAACTAACCATCCTAATTTGAAGGAAACATATGCTCCAAAATTCAAATCTAAAAGTTCAAACTATCGTATAACTATAAAACGAAGAAAAAAAGAACTAAAAAGTCTCAAAAAGATTGTAACTGAACACACCGCTCTTATCTTCCTCTCCGTTTTTCCAATGGTTTAACGATGCATTGGTCGAGCTTCTCAGTCTCTCCGGTCGTCTCGGACCGCCACGCACTCACTTTGCTTCAACTCTGTAGTCTCACTTGCTAATAAGTTGTAAGTCAGCATACTCTTTCTTGTATCTTGTTCCTTTTCGGTGGTTGCTTTAGGGTATTTTATGGTAAAGTGTTGTTAAGCAGAATCCAACACATTGCGTGTATATATATACATGAATTGTTTTTTAATTAAATACTGCAATAGAGCACCTATTCCTCTACATCCTATATAGCTTTTGACTTTTCTTCAAATACATGTGTGATAGGCTCATAGTGGGAAAATGACTTAGGAGGGTAACTACCTCTTATCCGTATTCACATATTGGCAACTTCTTCTTTTTTGTACCTAATAAAGCAACTAACTTGTTTTAACTGTTTATATTACACCAATATTACCGGCTAATACATATTTTAACCGGTAACTCAAAAGGAAAATGACTTAGGAGGATAACTACCTCTTATCCGTGTTCACATATTGGCAACTTCTTATTTTTTGTACATAAGAAAGCAACTAACTTGTTTTAACTGTCTAACATCCCAAAATACATGACCAAAAATTTCGTTTTTAATTTAATACTAAAACCATAATTGTCAAACCATTAATTTAATACTCCGGCATTGGGCCTCGCCCGGTATTAGGCCCCGCCTGACATCGAGTCCCGCTCGGTATACATATATGTGTCTCTTAGGCCCCGCCTGTCTCCGGGCCTCGCCCACTAAACACATATAATCATATAACATGCTAACACATTAAGAAACATACTCTACTGTATCCTTGTCCTAAGAAACATACTCTGCTAATAATGAGATATGGAACTTCGTCCGTACTCAGCTAGTTCTAGCCAGGGCTTCAGGAGTGCAAGGTGAGTCTCCTCACTGTGTGAATGGGTCTAAGGCCACAATCCCAGCCCATGTAGTCTGTGAGTAGTAAGACCCGGGGGTTAGCCCTAGACATTGTATGCTAGTATGTTATTTCAGACCAAGGTCTGATGTTGGGCGGGTGCCCGAGGAATGTTTGCATGTTAGGTTATACTTATTGTATGTGTGATACTTGTATGTGCCTGGTAGAGAGGTGAGTGTGGGCGAGGTCCCGTATCTCATAACTAGCTGAGTACGGACGATGTTCCGTATCTCATTATTAGCAGAGTATGTTTCTTAGGACAGAGATACAGTAGGGTATGTTTTTTTATCTGTTAGCATATTATATGATTGTATTTGTTTAGCGAGCGGGGCCTAAGACAGATCTGTATACCGAAAGGGGCTCGATGCCAGGCGGGGCCCGATGCCGAAGTATTAAATTAATTGTTTGACAATTATGGTTTTAGTATTAAATTAAAAACGAAATTTTTGGGATGTTACACAGTTAAAACAAGTTAGTTGCTTTCTTAGTCACAAAAAATAAGAAGTTGTCAATATGTGAACACGGATAAGAGGTAGTTACCCTCCTAAGTCATTTTCCCTTTGAGTTACCGGTTAAAACATGTATTAGTCGGTAATATTGGTGTAATTTAAACAGTTAAAACAAATTAGTTGCTTTATTATGTACAAAAAAGAACAAGTTGCCAATATGTGAACACGGATAAGAGGTAGTTACCCTCCTAAATCATTTTCCCGGCTCATAGTCATAGGAGCACATATTTGTTACTAATTTTTTTTAGGAAAATAAGATAGTAAAGTACTAATTACGAATTTTGTTACTAATTTGTTACTAATTTTTTTAGGAATATAAGATAGTAAGAAATACTATTTTTGTAAGATATGTATAAACCATTTGTTGTGTAAACTTTTTATTTTTGTATATGTACCTTGTGTAATTGCTTAATTGTATAAATTGAATAAAAAGGATTTGACGAGATATAGAGAAATCCTTTATTACAAACCGTGTGTATATATATATATATATATATATATATATATATATATATATATATATATATATATATATATATATATATATATATATATATATATATATATATATATATATATAGGGGAAGGCTCATGCAAAAATACATATAATTTGTGAAAATGCAAAGAACCAATAACAAATTAACACATCATTCTTAATATAATTTAACTATAAAATATTATAATTATGATAAAAGGTTATATAAGTAATTTACATAACTAAACTTCCATAAACGGTTTTGTTTAAAAACAAACCGTTCTAATTTGAAACCATCTACTCACAAAACAACCGCCAATATCTTTTTTTTTTGTTAAATTGTACTATTATCGGAACAAGGCTTAGTGAATATATAAAGGAGAACCAAAAAGCCAGTAAATAATTAAATAGTTAAAACTAGACTATTATTTGATATTATCACCCCCTTCATCCCTCTTTCATAACATCATTCATCTTTCATAATATCACTCGGTTCCATTTTTATAAGATATTGATATTCAGTCAATGTAATAACCATAATTAATCTCCATATTAAGGATCACATGTCATTAACTAATTCATATTTATTACGAGATGTACAAGAAATATTAAGATAGAAAGTATGAAATTGTTGTGTAGAGTCTTATAAATGATCAAACTGTGGTTTGAATTTTAATATTAATAATAACGACGCAAACTTGGTAAACAAATAGAATGCAGTGAGAACATATTGTCTGAATGTTTGATCATTATGTAAAAAAACAAATAAAATGTACAGTCACGTTATTACTAGTTGATATAAAAATCCAAGTGTTTACAACACCATAACTAAAATTCTCAACTTGCTGTCATTCTAAAAAAAATCTCAACTTTTGACGATTGAAATTCAATACCTATACATTTGGTGAGCAAAATTTTTGACCAAAAGTAAAGGTACAATAGACCAAATCTTATTCATATCCATGTCATTTTACTTAGAACTCATAGCTTCTCACCATTCTTCAAATTGTGCAGCTTGATTATAACTTTTGGGTTCAAGATTGGCAGATACAACCATAAAAAAAGCATTGCTGTGATGATAAAACCAAAGAAAACTGATAAAAATATACATTAAATAGGCAGTAAAATGAATACCTACCATTTTTCATTTATCCTATTAATGTTTATTTCAAGGACTTTAATTCTTCTTTCCTTGAATTCAATATATTAAGTCGTAATTTTGGAGTTCTAACTTCTCTCTACAATTTCACAAAATTCATGTTGCCTTGATCAATCATCCCACTACAATATCATAAAATTAGAGATCAATATCAACCACTAAAATCCAAATAAACAAATAATAAATAATATTCATTTCAAAATGTTTTTGTTTCAAAATAGAATATAAAAAAATTACTTGTACTTGAAAATTAAAATCTCCAGGAGCTTTTATGCAGAAGAATCAAGCAAGTGAATTTGATACGAATCGGTACCTCATATCCTTTTTGGATCATATATTTGTCATAAATAAAACTACATTTTGGATTTCAAGAAACATTAAATCCAGTAGTAAAAACACTTAATTAGACTATCATTATAGGCAACATGTAGGTGCATGATAAAGGATTGGCGTGATTCTTGAAGAATGTCTAAAAAGAATCTTGAAATTTCTTTCCCCTCGTCTTCTCTTTATGCACTGATTCAAGCCACATGATTAATCAGGATCTGCTTACTAATTCAGTTTGGGTTTGACTCCCTACTATAAAACCTACACATTTAAGAGGAAAAGATTACAAAAGATTCATAAAAACATCATATTGGGAATACGTAGAGAATGTATCGGTACTCTTACCGGGCTCTGAGAAGAGCTTCTCTTTCCTCCAAATTAGCAAGCTCTGGTGTTAGGCTTTTTACTTCTTTAATAGATAATACAACCTGCCAAAATCCCAATACATGCTATAAAACATAATCGTTGGGATGCCAAAAACTTAGCCAAACAAAGACTCTATTTTAAACCGTAAAAAACACAAACCCAACAAAGTTAGGGTTTCAAACAACCAACAAAATGGATTAATAGTGAATGAATTCAAAGAAAATGAATTTACCTGGTGGAGATGATGTGAAGATGAAAACAAAGAGAAAAATAAGTAAACAAAAATGAAATCGGATAGAAAAAAGAAGAAGTAACATATGAGAAAAGGCATTGTTGCAACTTACCAAGGTATATTCGCATGGCATCGACGATGGAGGAGTAGTGAGTAGTTGTAGATGGTGTACATAGGAAGTTGAAATGTTGGATTGATGAGGAATTGAAGCGGTGAGTGATAGTAGATGGTGGTGGCAACAGTGGTGGATTGAGGAAATGATCAACGACAGTATTAATGGCAGCATAAACATAAACATTAACCGAGAAAAACACAACTTCATCCCATAATTCTTGCAAATTGCACACATAAACACGAAATTGCAAAACCTAAAAATCAAAATTGACATCTCCACCAGATGTTGAGATAAAAAAAAATAATGCCCAACCATGCAATGATGTGTCTATGGAGTTTTGACTAGGTAGAAAAGGTGGAGCAGACCCTGAATGTTGGTGTTTTATTGACGGAGCAGACCTCAACTATCGATGGTTTTAGGTCGAAGGAGAAACAACAACGTCTATGGAGTGGTGATGGCGGTGGTGCGTGGTATTGATGGTGGCAGCAGGTGGTAGTCACCGATCTTGTTGCTGGTGTTAGGAGCGGCAGAGGCGGTGATTAGGTTTGGTGGTAATGAGAGAACCGGCGATGATGATGATAATCAGAAGTTTGATCGGGGGAACAGGAGTAAAGGTTAAAGAGAGAGAATGCGGAGAATATGAAATCGTGTGTGAATGGAAAAAATGTAAAATTACCGATCAGTACATAATGGCGTAATTACAATTAATAATTTATTTATAAATCGTTATCAATAAATAATTATAGGTGGCTTATTCTGATTGGTTGTTTTCATTTTCACAATTATCTGTGTTTTCACGTGAACTTACTTCTATATATATATATATATATATATATATATATATATATATATATATATATATATATATAGAAGTAAGTTCACGTGAAAACACAGATAATTGTGAAAATGAAAACAACCAATCAGAATAAGTCACCTATAATTATTTACTGATAACGATTTATAAATAAATTATTAATTGTAATTACGCCATTATGTACTGATCGGTAATTTTACATTTTTTCCATTCACACACGATTTCATATTCTCCGCATTCTCTCTCTCTCTCTCTCTCTCTCTCTCTCTAACCTTTACTCTTATTCCCCCGATCAAACTTCCGATTATCATATCATCGTCGATTCTCTATTACCACCAAACCTAATCACCCCCTTCGCCGCTCCTAACACCAGCAACAAGATCGGTGACTACCACCTGCTGCCACCATCAATACCACGCACCACCGCCATCACCACTCCATAGACGCTGTTGTTTCTCCTTCGGCCTAAAACCATCGATAGTTGAGGTCTGCTCCGTCAATAAAACACCAACATTCGGGGTCTGCTCCACCTTTTATACATAGTCAAAACTCCATAGACGCATCATTGCATGGTTGGGCATTATTTTTTTTTATCTCAACATCTGGTGGAGATGTTAATTTTGGTTTTTAGGTTTTTCAATTTCGTGTTTATGTGTGCAATTTGCAAGAATTATGGGATGAATTTGTGTTTTTCTCGGTTAATGTTTATGTTTATGCTGCCATTAATACTGGCGTTGATCATTTCCTCAATCCACCACTATTTCCACCACCATCTACTACTACTCACCGCTTCAATTCCTCATCAATCCAACATTTCAACTTCCTATGTACACCATCTACAACTACTCACTACTCCTCCATCGTCGATGCCATGCGAATATACCTTGGTAAGTTGCAACGATGCCTTTTCTCATATGTTACTTCTTCTTTTTTCTATCCGATTTCATTTTTGTTTACTTATTTTTCTCTTTGTTTTCATCTTCACATCATCTCCACCAGGTAAATTCATTTTCTTTGAATTCATTCACTATTAATCCATTTTGTTGGTTGTTTGAAACCCTAACTTTGTTGGGTTTGTGTTTTTTACGGTTTAAAATAGAGTCTTTGTTTGGCTAAGTTTTTGGCATCCCAACGATGATGTTTTATAGCATGTATTGGGATTTTGGCAGGTTGTATTATCTATTAAAGAAGTAAAAAGCCTAACACCAGAGCTTGCTAATTTGGAGGAAAGAGAAGCTCTTCTCAGAGCCCGGTAAGAGTACCGATACATTCTCTACGTATTCCCAATATGATGTTTTTATGAATCTTTTGTAATCTTTTCCTCTTAAATGTGTAGGTTTTATAGTAGGGAGTCAAACCCAAACTGAATTAGTAAGCAGATCCTGATTAATCATGTGGCTTGAATCAGTGCATAAAGAGAAGACGAGGGGAAAGAAATTTCAAGATTCTTTTTAGACATTCTTCAAGAATCACGCCAATCCTTTATCATGCACCTAAATGTTGCCTATAATGATAGTCTAATGGGAGTCTTCTCTTTAGACCTTCTATGATTCGCTTACTATATAATCTTTTGTATTGAATGAAATACTTACTGAGTTTTTGAGGATTGGGGCTGAAAAGTGTGGAATGTGTTTTCCTTTTAAGACTTCATCATCTTGCCTTCCCTGTAAATCATTGTTCAAAATTATTTATTTATTTATTTATTTTATAAAATTGACATGTTAATGAAGTCATACATACATATTCATGATATCATGTTTTCTGGGTGGACACAAATGTTGGGAGGATAGCAGTGATATCATATTCAACCACTACCAGAGTCCCTATAACTGCATCTACTTTAGATGTATCCGGTGTTGGTTTCCATTCAGAAATATCTTTGCAAGTCAGATCTCGGAGATATTGATATTTATACTTTAAGGTAAATCTCATTGATATTTGGATTTTAAGGTAATTCTCTTCATTCAGCAATATCCCAAGTCCCAAACTCACAATAATTTTCTAGTGGGTCATCGTGGTTAGAAGAAGGGGTAAACATTTTTCAAATATGGTTGATCAAATAATTTTAAAAAGGTCATTAGCAGTAAGATGTTTCTTATCATTTATCAACCAAATTGACCTTTTTACCCTTCTACATCTTGATATGCAACTAGTGCTTGCAGTAATTGTTAGCGAGTGTCCTTGAATTTAAAAGTGATTTTATTATGCACACAAAGGGTATAAAGATTTGTAAGTGTTTTTTATTTTACCAAAAAAGTATTTTTTTTCCTATTATAATTCTATTTCATGATTCCGTAGTATTTAATTTTTTTTGTGAACAATCTTTTTAAAATGATAAGTTGTTTTTTTACTATCCGGAATACATATAGTATATATTTTAACAGCATGTAACAAGTATAATTATTTATAATTTATATGCAGTCTATTTAAAGATATATCTTTATTTAACTAAAACAACCTAAAATAATATTTTTTTTCCTTTATCAATTTAATTTTATTCAAATTTCTATTTATACATAGCAATCAACATGTTCGTAGTACTTCATAACTAACAATTCACAATTCTGGTGATATAATGTTTGGCATTCAGACTCAAAGAATGGAATTATTAGCCAAAATTGGATAAATGTCTACTGTTTATCAACATAAAGTTTTTTATTTTGGTCTCGGAGGGAAACTTCTGTTAGTTAAGTGTTTTTACTACTGGATTTAATGTTTCTTGAAATCCAAAATGTAGTTTTATTTATGACAAATATATGATCCAAAAAGGATATGAGGTACCGATTCGTATCAAATTCACTTGCTTGATTCTTCTGCATAAAAGCTCCTGGAGATTTTAATTTTCAAGTACAAGTAATTTTTTTATATTCTATTTTGAAACAAAAACATTTTGAAATGAATATTATTTATTATTTGTTTATTTGGATTTTAGTGGTTGATAACTTGATATTGATCTCTAATTTTATGATATTGTAGTGGGATGATTGATCAAGGCAACATGAATTTTGTGAAATTGTAGAGAAGTTAGAACTTCATAATTATGACTAAATATATTGATTTCAAGGAAAGAAGAATTAAAGTCCTTGAAATAAACATTAATTGGATAAATGAAAAATGGTAGGTATTCATTTTACTGCCTATTTAATGTATATTTTTATTAGTTTTCTTTGGTTTTATCATCACAGCAGTGCCTTTTTTATGGTTGTATCTGCCAATCTTGAACCCAAAAGTTATAATCAAGCTGCACAATTTGAAGAATGGTGAGAAGCTATGAGTTCTAAGTAAAATTACATGGATATGAATAAGATTTGGTCTATTGTACCTTTACTTTTGGGCAAAAATTTTGCTCACCAAATGCGTAGGTACTGAATTTCAATCCTCAAAAGTTGAGATTTTTTTTTAGAACAATAGCAAGTTGAGAATTTTAGTTATGGTGTTGTAAACACTTGGATTTTTATATCAACTAGTAATAGCGTGACTGTACATTTTATTTGTTTTTTTACATAATGATCAAACATTCAGACAATATGTTCTCACTGCATTCTATTTGTTTACCAAGTTTGCGTCGTTATTATTAATATTAAAATTCAAACCACAGTTTGATCATTTATAAGACTCTACACAACAATTTCATACTTTCTATCTTAATATTTCTTGTACATCTCGTAATAAATATGAATTAGTTAATGACATGCGATCCTTAATATGGAGATTAATTATGGTTATTACATTGACTGAATATCAATATCTTATAAAAATGGAACCGAGTGATATTATGAAAGATGAATGATGTTATGAAAGAGGGATGAAGGGGGTGATAATATTAAATAATAGTCCAGTTTTAACTATTTAATTATTAGAACGGGGGTGATAAGATTAAATTGTCCCGATAATTGTACAATCTAACCAAAAAAAGATATTGACGGTTGTCTTGTGAGTAGGTGGTTTCAAATTAGAACGGTTCGTTTTTAAACAAAACCGTTTATGGAAGTTTAGTTATGTAAATTACTTATATAACCTTTTATCATAATTATAATATTTTATAGCTAGATTATATTAAGAATGATGTGTTAATTTATTATTGGTTCTTTGTATTTTCACAAATTATATGTATTTTTGCATGAGCCTTCCCATATATATATATATATATATATATATATATATATATATATATATATATATATATATTATAATGCTATTTTTTATAAAGAAAATACTAAAGATTAACTACGATTAATAACCCAAGTTGTGAGTTTTTAGTTCATTTTTATTCAAAAACCTAGTTGGTAGCTGTTAGAACCGCATTTATAAACAAAAAGTATAATAATATTATGATATGTTACAATTTAAACAAGGGATTTTTTTTATACATACCAACCTACTCAACACACCAATCTACCGTCTAACCTATTTTTAATAATAGCCTATTTTGACCATGGATCCTTTTGAAAAAAAGTTAAATTTTGAAAATTGTGTACTCCTACTTACTCACGGCTCTTTTTTTGTTATTTTTTTTTTCTTTTATGATTTCTTTGATTTTTTAAGACACCTCGTCTCTTTTATTTATTTATTTTTGTATGATTTTTTACCTAAAGAAAAAAATAAAATAACTCATAGGTTCTTTTTTTCTCTCTTTTTCTTTTATGATTTGTTTGTTAAACCACAGTAGGGCCCCTTTTTTGAGACAAAAATAAAAAGATATAAACAAAAACTTAATTTCACGTAAGTGTGATTAAACGGCCCTTTTTTGAGACAAAAATAAAAAGATATAAACAAAAACTTAATTTCACGTAAGTGTGATTAAACTTTTATACGGTTTCAAACCTTGAAATTATAATGATAATAACTTTTATATATGTTCAGTTTTTTGATATAAAAAATAACCTATTAAAATTAAAACGATGATAATGACTATAAATTCATATTTGTATAGTAATTTAAAAATTAAAATTTAGTATGCATGGTTTAACAAAGAAATCATAAAAGAAAAAAAGAATAAAAAAGAACCCTATGAGTTATTTATTTTTTTTCTTTACATAAAAATCATAAAAAAAATAATAAACAAAAGAGACGAGGTGTCTATCTTAAAATATAAAATAGGAAATGAGGTGTCTATCTTAAAAATTCAAAGTAGCCATAAAAGAAAAAAAAAACCAACAAAAAATAAGCATGAGTAAATGGGAGTACACAATTTTCAATATTTAATCTTTTTTAAAATATGCAATTATGTATAACTTAAAAAATAAGTCTAATGCTAGATATATATTTTTGAGACAATACTTTAACAATACATGTCATATGCAACTTTAAGACCCGTTATTTTTTTTTTATCTTTTTTTTTAATATATATAAAAGAAAAAGAAAGAAAATTACCTTTTCAAAAAACAATGCAATGATTAGTAGTAATATCAATATAGTAATTATATGATAATAACTATCATCATTCATCTAAAAAGTAGTCTATTAATATAGGTTGGTATTGTAGATTGGTGTGTCCAAAGTAGGACCCTTTAAACAAATTTAAACTTGTTTATATTGTTTGGTTGTTTCGATTTCGGCCCCCTACCTTTAGAGCTTGTGTTTCGCTTTGGGCTTTGTTGTTTTTGTTTTGTATTTTCTAGAAATTTTACTTTTTTCATAATAACAATTTTTTATAATTTAACTTGTGTTTGGGATGAGTTTTGTCAACCATTTTTGGTTTTTCAAATTTAACACCTTGTTTCACCATATTTTATAAGCGACTACTCATGAAACTAAACGTTTTTTTATAGAAGACTATTTAGGATAAATAGTCTTAACAAAAATCATAGTAATCACAAAACCAAGAGAGTATGTATAGAGAACATCCAAATTTGACTTTATAAAAAGAAATTATGATTTTAGAAGTTGCATTATAATAGTGCGCAACACAAAAGCTTAAACTAGGATTGATCGATTGTTGGGAAAACAATCTAAACAAGAGTTGAAGATCTCATTGATACCTATTCTTCGACATAAATACAGTCAAGAACGGATATTGCATGATAGAGTTATGATTTTTATACGAACTTTAACAATCTAAGTATGTTAAAAATATAACTTAAAAATAAAATGAGAAATAACCGACGGAATCTAAATGAAAATTGTAGATCTCGTCAATAGCTACGCGTTGATATAAATAACATCAAAAACGGAGTTCGTATAAAGAAGATACGAATTTTTGAAGTTTATGCGCATGCGAACACAGCCCAACACGACCCACCAAGTTTTTCCCACATATCACCCATTGATTGAAACCGCATCACCAACCCCGACAATATATGCGTCGAACATCTATGGTGTGCGGCGTGCACCCCTACTATATATATATATATATATATATATATATATATATATATATATATATATCCATTTTGTTTAGAAAATCTCTTTAGTTTTAAGGTTATAGCGAAGCTCTGGAGTCGATGAGAGCCCGACAAGTGGAAGCTCTCGAGTCAGCATTCTTCCAGTGTAATTTCCGAACTTTTATCAGGAAAATCTTTGTAAGTTAAGCTACACTTATATCGCTTTCGGTATAACTTATATTTATAGTCATTATTATGAACCTATAAATAAGATTTATCACTAATTCCAGTTATAAATATTGATTGATCTACGTACGAGAAAGATGTCTATAATGGTCATGTTAGCGTGGTTGTTGAATTTCAGAAAGCCTATATGTCGAAATGGTCCTGCCTCCCAACTGTCCAGCCTGACTGGTCCTTATTTGATAGAAATCCCAGTATTCATTGATATTAGTGAAAGATCTTGTCTTTTATTACTAGATTTTCATAAGGATAAATAAGTAATAGTATTATAGGTTAATACTTGTGAATCACCCAGATAGTTGCTACTCGTCAGAGTAATTATCGAGTTGAGTTATCTTACTACACTATGTATTACAATACATGTCCATGTGTGGTAGGATATAAGAGCTAGTATAGTAGAACCGATGGTATAGTCTCTATGTATTCAATGTTAGTATACTCAAAGCTAATAGAGTAGAAAGTATAGCCTCTATGTGCTTGTAGTAGTAGAGCTTAAAATTATAGTATCTATGTGTGTAAACTAACAATTTTATTTAAAACTGATGATATGCATTGTTTATTAATTTTAAGGGCCTTCTTGGAGTGATTTCGTGCTCAATGAAATCATCCTCCATAATGATCCAAATGTTCTTGATAAAAGAGGAATGAAAAACCATCTTGTCTGAGAGTTTTAACCATAGCACAACTCCAAACCACCTGTTTAATTTCATGGATGAAAGTCAACTCTATATAGTCAATTTGATTCATGTAAATAGTTATCATGTCACTATAAGCAAATATAACCTTATACCAAGAAGATCCTAGCAAGATGTCCAAACAGATTTATGCCAAAATTTTGAAGTCGTTGCTGCCATTAATTAAGAGAACCGTGAAAAAATTTGGTATTTTTCCCCTTTAATACCTAACTTGATCTTAGTGTTTTGACCAAGATCGGATCAGCATTAATCAAAAGGATATATTTTATTTTCCGTAACGCCTCTATAGCATCCAGTTATAAGGTATCTCCATTTTAGCCCTTAGCATATTTGAGTATGCACATTTAATCCCATTTAGTTGAATTTCGCTTTTCATCTCTTACGTTGGGAATACATGTGTGTACGCACATCATACTCATGTGATCTGATCGTCTAGGGCCTGCTAGTACGCTGTGGGTACGTGAGGTACGTCGAGCATACTAGCTCATCTTAAAACCCTAATTTTAAGGGTTTGCTCTACTATTTAAACCACCTTATGCCTCCCTTGGAAATTCATTATCGTCCACTTTACCTCAAAAACCCGAATCTCAAGTTTAAGCCTTGTTTGCGAGAGTTTGGAGCTTATTAGTGACTTTGGTTCTTATTTGTTGAAGAAGAAGACCATTAAAGAATGAGGTGTTGCTTGCAAGCTTATAGATCCAGAAACTACTCCTCCTTGTGTATCTTTTGAAGGTATAAAGTCTATACCTTGATATGTTTCCTTTTTTATCTCCATAAATGGGTTTTATGAGCTTTTTGTCCCAAAGTTTGGACCTTTATGAGTTGGGGACACTGTAGAGCATATTAGTTTTCCTTCCATGCATGTTAGGTCTTGTAGATTCATGAAAATGGTTACTTGATGGTCTCTTTCTAGCCATGCAAGAGTTTGGTGGTGATGAGTGTGGCTTAAGTTAGAGTTCTAAGGTCAAATCCTTGTTTAGCTATGCAAAGGCTTAAAGTTTTAGACTTTATGGATTAAGACGTTCTAAGAAGGTCAGATTTGTGTTTGGATGGATGTCTTAATGATTAAGACCATTTTGGTAATGTTTTTGGGGTCGGACAGAGTACACCCGTCGTACTACTGGCTACACCCAACGTAGCCAGGTGAGACCCCATTCCCGCCTGTTTTCGGAGTACGCCCTACATAGGAAGAGAGTAAGCCCATCATACGTGTTGGGCAGTTGACTTTTATTGACTTTTGGACTTTTGGTCAAGATTTAGGGTTTTAGACCATGGGTTGGTCAAAATGTTTTTTTTTCCCTTAAGGGGTTTACTTGTGGGCCTTGGACTCGCGGGTTGAGTAATGGACCTTAATTATCAATTAGGGTTAACTATTGTGTTATCAGGAGGAGTCCAGTTCGGGTACGAGATTTAGTTATCTTTAGCATCAGGTGAGCTTCCTTCACTGTATCTGTGGGTCGAAGGCGCCAATGTCGGCCCACTAATTTATGTTGTAGTATGATGGGTGACTTCATGCCAATTGTGAGTTATGCATGTGTTTGTTTGATGACTATATGATTCTTTGTTATGATCTTATATGGTAGTGGTAGGGGTGAAATAGACCTAGTATCCGGTTGAAATAGACCAAATGGGATTGCAAGCACCCATATATACTTGATGGTATCCGGTTGAAATAGACCGAAGGGGATTCCAAGCACCCAGATGATTGTATCCGGTTGAAATAGACCGAATGGGATTGCAAGCACTCAAATATGCTTGGCTGTATGTTTGTATGGTATGGGGTATTTTGGGGGAACTCAATAAGCTTTGTGCTTACAGCTTTCAGTTTATGTTTCAGGTATTTCCAGTTCGAAGGGGAAGGGCCCGGCCTGATCGCACTGTATCACCCTATGATTTCCGCATTTTGAGATTTTGGGAATTTGTACTCTAATAATATGTTGTTATGATACTGTGACATCCCCATTTTCACGGCCAGAAAAGACCGATTTTGTTTATGATTTATAAAAGTCAGAGTACTTCTTTTCATAAAAATGTTGCGGAATTTGTTCCCAGAAAAACACGATAAATACGTTATTAAAACATTTTCGAAGAAACGTATTTTATTCATTTTAAAACATTTGGGATGTCATTGTCAATACAGAAACATAAGCATAAACAGAACTTACATTTATTTACACTAGTGATCTACATCTCTTTAATCTCTCAGTGTAATGTGACTTCATATCAACACCTGTGATATAAATAAACTGAGTGGGTCGGGTTGGGAAACCTGGTGAGTACATAGGGTTTTCAACCCACAATAATATAATTATTATGTTTAAACAATCAAGCAATTAAACCCAATTACCCATCCCTATTATCCTCTTTACTCTTAAGGTTCTACCCTAAGAATCAGCTATTTCTCGTTCATTCATTCCTAAGGATTATCCTAAGGAATTGGCACGAAGTCCATCGTTACCAAAGCTTATAGATTACAACTGGTGAACACGTAGTCCAAAACATCTGGTAAACACTTAGTTCAAAAGTAACTAGTGAACACACTTAGTTCAAAATACCTAATGAACACACTCAATTCAAAGATACATAGTGAACACACTCAGTTCAAAATACCTAATGAGCACCTAGTTCAAAAACACATACAGGTTACGAGCTTACTAGCATTCCACCGGACCGTCTAGTATCGCCCATGGTCATCATCTATACTCCACTAGATGACTGGATCACTGACAACATTGATGTCTCCCATCGTGTTATCACAAAAAAACTATTTCATCTACCCATGTTTTACCCAACACATTTTGTAGATATAAAATACATATATAGTTTAAATCATTTAAAACATGTATAAAAATCTTTCACCCAGCATAGACAACAAGTATTCAGACAATATGCACACACAGCACGTAATTTATATTAAAATACTTCATATCTATGTGTAAGATGAAAGAGACTATGCACTCACCTGAGAAGGTGGTGACTCGGTACTCGGACAACGCTTCGTTTACTTTAAAATAATTTCCTTCGACGAAACCTAGTATTATTACCACTAGATTTTAGTCTAATATTTACCGTGACTAATTATTAGTCTTATTATTATTATTATATAAATGTTTAAACAATACTTTCCAACCACTATGTACAGACAGGGGCCAGACATAAAACACCGGAGGGCAGGACCATTTTGGCATATAACACTTCTGAAATCCAACAACCCTATGCGGCCCTTTAAACCAGATTCCCCGTACCACGAGTAGTTAAAAAGATATTATAACGACACTTATATAAGTCATAATAATAGCTCAAATATTTATTATAAATTTATAATAACAATACTAATTTTAAGTATAAACTATATTTAAAATAGGGTAAGCATAACTTACTTACAAGGGGACTTTAGCTAGGAGTCGGGCTTTGTAGGGGCAGAACTTCGTTGCTGAATCTTTCTAAGAAAGATTCGTGCAGCGCTTTAGTGCTCACCTTACTATACTAAAACTACAGAAAGAGAAGTCGAATCACGAGGGACCGAAATGCTCGGGGGATAAGGAGAGAAAGACTCTTGAATCAAGAGAATGGTGCAAGAAATATGAGAGCCCAAGCCTCTTATTTATAGTAATTGAATTTACAAAAACTACCCTCCATAATTACTTAATGACCTTATAGTTATATAAACAACTAAACACCCCTTTATAATACTATTTTAAATAGATTTAACAATATTTGCACTAAACTAATGTCGAAAGAACTCAACATTAGTCTTATAATGACCGCATCGTCGATACCTTTCTAATGATATATACATATGTATATATATATGTGTACGTATATATGATTTATACTTTATTTTAATACGTAAATATGCTATTATATTTTATAACTCGTTCATATGAACTCCGTTTTTGACGTTCTTTATATCCACACGTAGGCGGGAACGTACCCTACAACTTTCGTTTAGACTCCGTCGGCTAATTTTGAACTTATTTTTAAAGTTATATTTTTAACAGGCCGGGACATGATTGGTCCGTTAAAATCTCATAACTTCTTCATCCGATGTCCATTTTTTCTGTCTTTTTATCGTTATGCTACTAATAACGAAATCTTCGATTCTCGTTTACGTTGTGTCGGCTAAAAACCGCTCGATCTAATACTCGAATTTTGGGCTGTACACCGCTAAGCCGAAAAATCATAACTTCCTCATACGAAGTCAGATTTGGGCGTTTTTTTTATGGACGTTCTCAGGTTAACATATTATACGACTTTCATTTAGATTACTAAGGCTAAAAGTCGTTCTATCATAAATTCACTATTTATCTCTTCACGGTGCCGTGTCGGTTCCATCGCTAAACTTCGACGGGTTATAACTTCTTCGTTATAACTCGGATTTCGGTGCTCTTTATATGTACGGAACCCTTGAGACATATTCTACAACTTGGTTAAGATTATTTATTCTAATAATCTTTTGTCGAAAAGACATTTTCGATCCCTATTATCTCTAAGTTGACTAGCCCGGATCTACGGGCGTTACAGATACACTTTTGACTAATTTGATATAGGTATTGTATGTTTTGAATGAATTTAAAAACAAAATTTGTATCTGTATTTTGGGATGTTATGTTTTAAGTGAATTTAAAAACAAAATTTGTATATGTATTTTTGGGATGTTACAGCCTCCACCTAAAACAGGTCAAGGGAAAAGTTGGTTAAGACCATAAATTGACATTTTCAAAGAGTTACAAAGTCCATTTTTTCCACTTCAGACTAGGCGTGCACAAAAAAACCGGTTTAAGAACCGATCCGCCTCATGAACCGGAAAACCGGTTCACTATGAACCGATCCGGTTTAAGAACCGAACCACCAGTTCCGACCAGTTCGTATATATAGCCATTGAAACCGGTTTGGGGTGAACCAGTTTAAAGAACCGGTATGTTTGAACTGGTTTAAGACTGATTTGGGTTGTGTACAATGCAGCATGCGCATGTCTATTTTTCACTGTTGTTGTGTAACATCCCAAAAATACGAGCTAAAATTTTCGTTTTTTAAAATATGTACTTAACAAAACATTTAGGAATAAATCATTCAACGATCATATCATTTCACAAAAGGTGTTGCATGTCGGGAAAACATTGTCATAAACATAAAAGTGTCAGAGTACAATTCCCCAGGAAGATATCATAATGCAGAATACAAAGCATGTGTGTGATGTACCACTACCGCACCAGCTCCTTCCCCTTCGAAGAAGAGGTACCTGAAACCAAAACTGAAAACTGTAAGCACTAAGCATAGTGAGTTCCCCCAACATACCACATACCATACAATCACATAACATACATATATTGTCAGGCATATCTTGGTGCCCAACCTACCCCTTCGGTCCTCTCGACCGGATACTGTCTAATATAGCTGGAAGCTGGCCTCCCCTTCGGTCCTCTCGATCGGATACTGACCAGTATAACTGGGAGCTTGCCTCCCCTTCGGTCCTCTCGACCGGATACTGACTAGCATATCTGGGTGCTGGTTTCCCCTTCGGTTCTCTCGATCGGATACTTACTAGCATATCTGGGAGCTGGTCTCCCCTTCGGTCCTCTCGACCGGGTACTGGGGACTATTTCACCCCCTACTACTACCACATAACACATATATCTTATAATCTATCTAGCATGGCTGGGCATGACCCCCCCCCCCCCTTTGGCCCTATCGACCAGTAATCTACGGACTATCTCCCCTATTGTCACTAGCACATAGCAGCATATCATACTAGCACACAAACATATCACAGGTAGTAGCAACCTTAGATGAATATCACGGAGACAATCATCTATCATATCTAGGAACTCCCTGGCCAGCTGCTGAAGCTCGACAGTAGGCGCAAAATCTGCCCTGAAACTGGTCACAAAGTCCGACCAGGTCATAGCCTCGACAGTCGTGGCTCCCAACGAGTCACCAACGGACTCCCACCAATCCCTAGCTTGATCTCTCAAACATCCTGTTAAATATCTCACCTTCGACCCCTCAGGGCAGAAACTAGTCAACTGTGCAGACTCAATGTCTGCAATCCATCGTCTGGCAGCTATGGGGTCCTTCACCCCGTGAAAATCCGGCGCACCACTGCCCCGAAAGTCCTTGAAGGACAGCGTGCGAGATCCTGACTGGCCAGATGCCATGTCACTCCTGAATGCCCGGAGGCGATCCTCCATCAACTCCAATATCCCTTCCTTGATCAACCCGAAGATAATGAGGGTCGACTCAAGGATGCCTCTGGTGATCTCAGACACGATGAACTCGCGTAACCCCTCATCTACTGGCTCGAAACCTGATCCCGAACCCGATCCCTCTCATGTACTGCCAATTGTTGGCCTCGAGCGTAGTACCACCATTCTGAAATACAAAAGAAATAACAACTGTTAGCGATACTGATACCTCTGGAGGGATCACACCTACTACAAGTTCCCTGGTCTTATCTTGGCCTTCCTCGATTCGGGTACGGATCCTCTGCTTTCAGTAGTACGGGCCCATACTACCTTCCACATCTATCCGTACCTTCTTCAAGAACTGCCTTGACTCCACCAGGTCCCTTTCACTACCGCTGATCTCTGCTACTCTTATCCTAGGCTTACCCTAGGAAGCCTCTGACTCCACCCAACCCAGTCCTCAGCTGCTGAAGGTCTCTTGGTGATGCCAATTAGCTATTACCTGAATACAATCACATGCGACGAGGCTCGGATAATCCTTCGAGTAAGGGACTCATCCCTTCAACGGTTAGGACTCAAACAAGAGCTACGCAATAGGGTCAAATCCAACACTCTGCGATTATTCAACCCTGATCACATGTGACTTTAACGTATTCACCTAACAGCTAACTCCCATCACTCCAAGCCCACATAGCACAAAGCAAACAACATTTGGACAAAAGGAAACAATCTCAAGCAACTCTATCCTCGTAGAGAAAAACTGAACTAGCATACAATGCTAAACTCGTACTATCAGGCATAACCTAAACAGGCTATCCTACTGCTGTCTACTCAATTCTAGCATGCAACTTTTCATACACTGAAGCACATAAAGCAGGCACATAAGGCATCACTCCTAGATCCTTAGTCCTATTCTAGCATGTTGTTCTTCTGAAACTGATAAGCATAACATAAGCATGTATGGGTACTTTGGGGAATACTTACTTGAGCTTGGCCGGTCGCGCACATCACACACTTTGTTCTTTCTTAAAACCCTTTACTTAGCCTTTAGAAAAAAATTTCTTTTTCCAAAATCTTTTAATCCCTCGGTTTGAGTTCAAACACTCCCGAAGGTGTGTCCGAATCCCTCAAACCAGGGCTCTGATACCAACTTGTAACATCCCAAAAATACGAGCCAAAAATTTCGTTTTTTAAAATATATACTTAGCAAAACATTTAGGAATAAATCATTCAACGATCATATCATTTCACAAAAGGTGTTGCATGTTGGGAAAACATTGTCATAAACATAAAAGTGTCAGAGTACAATTCCCCAGGAAGATATCATAATGTGGAATACAAAGCATGTGTGTGATGTACCGCTACCGCGCCAGCTCCTTCCCCTTCGAAGAAGAGGTACCTGAAACCAAAAATGAAAACTGTAAGCACGAAGCTTAGTGAGTTCCCCCAACATACCACATACCATACAATCACATAACATACATATATTGTCAGGCATATTTGGGCGCCCAACCTACCCCTTCGGTCCTCTCGACCGGATACTGTCTAGTATAGCTGGAAGCTGGCCTCCCCTTCGGTCCTCTCGACCGGATACTGACCAGTATAACTGGGAGCTTGCCTCCCCTTCGGTCCTCTCGACCGGATACTGACTAGCATATCTGGGTGCTGGTCTCCCCTTTGGTCCTCTCGACCGGATACTGACTAGCATATCTGGGTGCTGGTCTCCCCTTCGGTCCTCTCGACCGGGTACTGGGGACTATTTCACCCCTACTACTACCACATAACACATATATCTCATAATCTATCTAGCATGGCTGGGCATTACCGCCCCTTCGGCCCTATCGACCGGTAATCTGGGGACTATCTCCCCCTACTGTCACTAGCACATAACAGCATATCATACTAGCACACAAACATATCACAGGTAGTAGCAACTTTAGATGAATATCACGGAGACAATCATCTATCATACAACTCCTAATGGTGGGCCGGCATTGTGGCCGTAGACCCACCGCTACTGGAAGGTAACTTACCTCAAAGTAGCTGCTGATCGGTGTGGGAATTGACTGTCTTCTTCTGCTGCTGCTCCGGAAATCCTCCGACTATAATTCCAACAAAACACTTAGTCAAATACTGCTAACCGACCTCAGGGTAAAACGACCATTTACCCCTAACCAACCCAAGAGTCAAAGTCAAAGTCAACTGCCAGTTGACCCGACTCGCCGAGTTGACTTGCCAACTCGCCGAGTCCCTATCCCTTTGTCTGACCATAAACCCGTCTCTACTCGTCGAGTGAGGCATTGACTCGACGAGTTTTCCTTCTAAACCAAAGGCCAATAGTCCCTCATCCTACTCGCCGAGTTGTATGAACAACTCGCCGAGTTCATCTTCATCCGAAGAACATTCTATGCTGAGACTCGCCGAGCGGTATGAACAACTCGCCGAGTCTGTTCTTGAGGCAAGAAGATTGCCTTGAACTCGCCGAGTCATGGCATTGACTCGCCAAGTTGCTTCATGAGTGAGTCTGGCTTCCGACCCACTGAGTCACACCCAATGACTCACTACTCCAACCTGCAAATACGAAAAGGGGGAAAACTCGGGGACTCGCGACTCGACTCGCCGAGTCAGATGAACGACTTACCGAGTCGCCCACATGCAAATACTATACACGCGATTCAGCTCGAAACCAGCTCATGTCATTCATAGATTTGGGTTTCTAGGGCCTGATTAACACGTAAAGTTTCCAACTTTACGTGTAAATAAACACCCATGAGGGTTTTAGGGCTTAAAATGCACCAAAAGAGTAGATCTAGGGATTTCATGCAATATGGCTCCATAAAGGCAGTAGATCCAAGCTCCTTGAGCTCAATCATGCCTAGATCTGGAGGCTAACAACTTATTACAACCCACAATGCACAAACAAGCTTGGGGAAAGGCTCAAGAAGGACTTTCATGGAGCTACAAAGGACAATAAGCATGAAAACAGAGGGAAACTAAGTTATACCTCCAGGAAATCACTGAGATAACCCAAATATGCCTGGCCTCCTTCTTCTCTTCTTGATCCACACTCCTTCCCTCAACAAATCTTCAAGAAAACGCACCAAAAAGCTTCAAACTCACAAGGAACAAGGCTTGAACGAAGTATAGAGCTCTGAGGGTGAATGAGGGCGAGCTTGGGGCGGATAAGAGGGTTTAAATAGGGTGCAAACCCTTGAAATTTAGGTTTTCATCAGACAGCGGGGACTCGCCGAGTCCAGAATATGGACTCGCCGAGTCGCCAACTTAAACGTGTTCCGGATCCCGTCTCTACTCGGCGAGTCGGACCTACAACTCGTCGAGTCCAAGGCTAAAAATGAAAAACACTAAGATAAATTTTACGTACCAGGATCCAGGTGCTACATGTTGTCTCTATCATCTTTTTTTAGTTTGCAAAAGTATGTAGGATAGGTTTCTTGTATCATAGAAAAAGGAGACAGTGACAACTCACAACTCCACCTTTTAGAATATATATAAAATAAGTAGGATATGTTTTTTCTCTCCCTCTCTTCCTAAAGACGTAAACTCTTCTATGTTTTATATGAGTCCTTCATGAATATTTAGAATTGTTAGTTTGCTACAGATCACTTCTTTGTTTTCTACTTTGCTTCTCTCCTTGCATGCATACCACCAAAACGGATATTTATGGCAACCCACATCAAGAACAAAGCAATATCTTCTTACACAAACACATATATTTCTTGTTTTTTTTTTTTTTTTTTTTTTTTTTTTTTTTTTTTTGTATCTACTTCTTGTTTTTCTGTTACAGGTAAGTTTATAAAGGAATATAACCTACAAAGAGTATGATCATCTTCTTACACCTGCAAATATTTCTATGTATTTTCGAACCGGTTTGATGAACCGGTTTTGTCTTAACCGGTTTTGGATGGACCGAACCGGTTTACATAGGATCGGATATTTTCAATGACGAACCGGTTTATGCTTGAACCGGTGTCGACTTATTTGACTAGAACCGAACCGGTTCTAAGAATCGAACCGGTTTGAAAAAAAAAAAAAAAAAAAAAAAAAAAAAAAAAAAAAAAAAACTGGTTTGTACATGCCTACTTCAGACTTCCTCCATAATTTGATGGGGTTCCATTGAGGGCCTTGAGTTCTTAACAGATAGATGTTGAAACTTGAAAGGAATATTAGAGGACCAATCAAGCCAAGGAGGGAAGCATTCAGCGGCCTTCAGGATGACCAACTCAAAGTCCGGGAGGCCCATCCAAGAATGGAATATTTCAAATTGGATTGGGCCGAAATCCAGGCCGTGAATATATAATATATCAACGACCTACGATGACTGGTAAAAGAGTCAAGTATACATTTTTTTATGTTAATAGAAGTCGTTAATTTCAGGTGTTCAAGAAAAAGTCTGTTAAGTTGTTGAAATCAATCTACTCACAATTTTATATTATGTTCGTCTTTCATCTTTACTGGATGGGATGGGATTTTTCAGTTATACAATTATGTACCACAAAATGAAACTTTACTGTTTTAGGTGTCAATATAATAACATTAATTCGGTAGCTCTGATGTCAACATTTGAAGCTTTAAAGGATGTAATTGTCATTAAATCAAACTTGAGCAACAAGTTCCTTGCAAATCAATAATTGTATTTATGTTACAAAGTGACATATTTCGGTAATTAATACTATTAAGTATTAACAAATACATATGAACATGAAAGTGTTTGTCAGCGTTTTGGTCGAAATTTAGAAGCATAAACATGCTTTTGTTGGGACTTTTCCAGTTATCCTAATCACTTCGGCCTTTTCCTTAACCTTTATTACTTCCTTTCTTTGGTTTTCCTCAGCCTGTGATCTTGCTCCTTCGGCAATCTGATCAATCATCTCTATCTCAGTCTTGTAATTTTGCAAAACTCGAGCCCTTTTCTTTCCCGACTCGTCCTTCAAAAAGCTTCAATATATCACTCACTTCCAAAAATTAAACATCTTTGTGTATAAGTCGTAAGAAAAATGAGAATCAAACCTTAGTTCTTGACAACTTCTTCTGGGCTTTCTCCTTCTTCTCGGTTTCCCACTCAAGTATTTTGGCATTCAACCTCTCGTACCTGATAATGCATGCTCCCATAAATATGGTGAAAAACAAGTTCTTTTTAGTGGAAAAATATTGGTTACGCAGAAAACCATACACATTGATGAGTTTAAAGAGAACCTGGTATAAAAACGAGTTAATTATCAAATATCCTAGTTTAAAAGTATGACATATACCGTTCTTTGATTCTTTCCATCTCGTTTTTCTCCCATGCATCCGCCTTTACGTCTTCGAGTGTGGGTTGTGAGCGCTTTCTATCGACTTCAGTTGCTGGGAATGTGAGTTGTTCAGTCGGTTGTTCACGACGACTACTTTCCAAACCAGTTTCAGGTTTTCTTTTGTCAGATTGCTTTTGGAAAGAATCAGAAGTCTTCTTGACGAATGGCGATGAACTAAAAGCTTCGCTTGTAAAATCTGTGTTTGATGGACGATTAGCCTTGTCGGAGACCTTTTCTTGTGATTCTGTAGAACGAAAATTCAAAACTGATGAGCATAATACATTGAATCTCCAGCTTTTTGACTTTCTAAACCATTTGTATTCAGCTGTATATAGGAATAAAAAAAATGCTAAAACCTTTGTTATGATTATTCAATTCAAGATTCTTGTACCTGATGATTTCTTGGGTAGTAAACTAGGGGTGGACATGTGAACTGTGTTATCATCCTTGTTCTTCATCTTATTGTTTGAAGAAGAAGAAGAAGAAGAGATTCTTTCTCTTGCCCTTCTGGTTACAGAAACTGCACCATCATCTGTTTTGCTCTTGCCCTTGCTCAAACTGTCATCACGACGTCGTCTTGTTCTTCTTCGTTCTTCAACTGAACCAATGGCGAATGCAGCTGCAGCAACTGCTGTTCGGAACTCATCACTCTCCATGTAATCAGAATCATAATCATACGTAGGCTCACGAGAAGACTGTCTTCTGTACCAGTTTTGACCTTTTCTATTATCTACACAAGTATATAACAAAAATGGCTTCAATAAACCCTAGAATTAAATGATATCCCTCGTTCCTCGTTTCTTGTTGTGTAATTGTTTTTTACCTCCTTTCCGTAATTAAAAAAAATGTTTTACCTCCTTTGAAAGATCGAGTCCTTGGAGAGGGTGTGTTTTGATCTCTAACGCGTGAAGCTTCTTCTGCGATTTCCTCATCCATACCAGCAAATCTCACCCTGTATATATAACAAACAATTATATCACATACAATTACTAAATCGATACAGAAACATCGAAAAAGAAAAATGTGAATTTGTCACCTCATGTGCTTAATAAAATTCTCCATTGTGATTGAAGATGAACTCGACTATGAATTCGTTCTTAAGAAATGCACCTTGGATTTATGTGAAGTATGAAGCAAGGTTTTTCATGTAACTTTGGGTTTGGTTATTGAAAATGTGTTGGAAAAGAATTCTTTTCTTGAATCTTGATGCGAGCTTTTTTATAACGGCAGGGAATCCACTTTTTGCTTGATGTTCGAAAAAGGGAATCCAATTTCTTCCGATAGTTGTTTAGCTGTTTGGCTTTGCGGCTAAACTGAATTAGTAATAGTTTTATATATATTCGATTAAAATGAAGACAAATAATTAACATAAGGCTAGAGAGTCTGGGTGTAGTGTCCATGCACGGTTTGCCATACGATATAAGGGAAACACCGCCCCCACCCTACCGTTTTGGTCGTGGTACTACGGAGCTCAGCTACATTTTCTCGAGTCTCTCTCCTCATCTACCCCTTTCCAAAGGGCTACTTTTGCATTTAATTTAATTTATTTTTTTTTATTCTTTTTCAAAACTTATATTTTATAAATATCATTTTAAACCACAATAATACATTCATTTCTTTCAAAATCACTTGAAAATGTCGTCATCTTCGTCTTATGAGGAATTTCAATTTATGATTAAAGTTGTTGTCACGACTGTTAAAATATTTCAACAAACATACAACAATTTATGCAATGACGAAGCCGAAAGTTTGCAACGATGATCACGAAAATATATTTAGAGAGACCGTGAAGTTTTCCACCAAAGTTTGATGCAAGACTAATTTGACGAGCATGCAACCTTTCAAGACTATTATTTTCAAAGCAGTTTAGAATGTTCAAACCTTTATATGAACATATAGTCGAAGATTTGACGAGGGAGTGTCATTATTTCCAACATATTTCGATTCTAACACTTGAATCCTTGTATGAATTTATATCTTAACTATTAAGCTAAAATGTGGGATTTGGTCTTTTAACCCCAACCACGGCATGATGATAGGCTTAACACGAAGTGGTGATTGCCTTGTCACCATGGCATGGTGGCCATTGGTACCACAGTGTGGCACCGTTATGAACACAAAACCCTAAGGCTCGTTTTTTTATCTCTATTTAATGAATGATGGTGCTAGGCTTTCCTTCAACCCCAGCCTCCATCCCTCCTAAAAGTGTTCTCCCAAAACCCTAGCCACCTTCTTTTTCTCTAAGCCTTTTTGGTGTGTTTGGTAGCGTACTTGGAAGAAGAGTATCATCCATTGGAGCTTGTAGAGTGATTCTTAAAGAGGTTCATCGGCTTGTACATCTAAGTGTCCAAACCTCCATCTTGATGGTTTAACTACGTAGATCTAGCTTGTTTTTAGCATTTTAGTCATTCTTTATGGTTTTAATGGAAGTAAAAAGAAGGACTTCAGATAAAGCTTGCAACTTTATCAATCTCATGTACCCCTAATGAGTTTTATCTTTTGGATCTAAAGCCAAAGAGTGTTTTGCAATCATGCAATGAATCAAAGTCACATTTTTGCCCATTTTGATCTAAAATGGAGTAGGGCTTGCATGAAGTGTTTAGATTCACATAGTTAGGATTTTTATGGCTCGTCTTGCTATGATTAAGCCTTCTAGAAAGTTTAGGACTTGATCTTATAGGATTAAGGATTTATCAAGAAATGGATTCTTCAAGTGAACCACAATATGGCAAGGGTCTTGCCATGGCATGGTGAGCAAATCTTCGCGACTAGTCTATTTTTTCCACAATATGGCAAGCAGTTGGCAACGGCGTGGCAGGCTCGGGAACCACGACTGAGCTATCTTAGACCACGACCAAGGGTCTTTCCACAACGTGGTTGCCTATTGAGTTGACTTTTCATTGTTGACTATGGAATAGATTTGACCATGGGTCAAATGTAAGGTTTTAGGTCATAGGATGAGAATTGACATCAGAATACGTGTATAGGTGACATTGTGCATGCCTTTCTGTGTTGAGACATGTAGAGGGTTCTGCTTGTTTGTGAGATGAGTTTTCTCATTGTGTTACTTTTATAGTGTGTTGTACGTTGGCTGTTGATAGCTCTGGGTTATTGATAACCTAATTTGTTATATGTGAGCTGCTGGTAGTTCGTGGTTGCTAATAACCTAAATTATTGTATTTGACTTACTGAAACTCAAGGCTGCTGATAGTCCACAGGGTTGCTGATAACCCATAGTTGCATTGTTATTTAGTTGTGTTGTGGTGTACGTGATACTTTGGAGAACTCACTAAGATTTGGCTTACAATTGTGGATTTAAATGTTTCGGGTACTTCTGAGGATCGGGGTAAGGTGAAGGCATGACTGTACACATTATCTAGTAGTCTTCATGATTTTTGAAAGATGTTATGTTTTAATACTCTGATTTTGTTTATGATACATTGTGATACAATGATTTTGATGGTTCTTGGTTTTATAGAAACAACTTTTGTCTCTTTTAAATTGAAAACTTTAACTATGGTTTTTTGGGATCTTACATAGAGGTACACTCGGTTTCACTCCACTACAAATATGCACATATGTGCTTCATCAACTAACATACGACATCCCTCCTGATGCCTTACATGAGGATTTTATGATGTCTGTTAGGATAGCATGAGATAGTCTCTACGAATTTTGTAAATTTGTGATTAGAATTTAAACTCCAAAATATTTATGTAACACCCAAAAATTTCAACCAATTTAAACTTTCAAAGACGACCCAAGTTCCATTAGTTATTACAAAAAGGTTTCCAAATAGTTTATTATCCGAGTATCCCAGAAACAGAATCATAAAAAGTGAGGAGCGGTACGATCACGCCTTTGCCTTGCCACGATCTCCTGATGTACGTGAAACAATAACTGATAAATGTAAGCTCGAAGGCTTAGTGAGTTACCCCCAAAATACCCATACACACATAACCATACACACAAAGTAACAAACAACATACAATGGGTCCAGTCAACCATCGGGTTGGAATACCCATGGCCCTCAACCATCGGGTTGGAATGCCAACATACGACGAGTCCAATCATCCTCGGGATGGAATACTCCCGACCCACAACCATCGGGTTGGAATGCCCACACTCCTACACATACAATAACTAATATGGGTCCAATCATCCATCAAGATGGAATACCCCACGCCCTCAACCTTCGCATTGGAATGCCAGCATACTACGAGTCCAATCATCCTCGGGATGGAATACTCTCGGCCCACAACCATCGGGTTAGAATTCCCACTTACTATGAGTCCAATCATCCTCAGGATGGGATACTCTCGGTCCACAACCATCGGGTTGGATTGCCCACATATTATCAAACAAACATGTGCACCTATATCAAGGTAATCATATAACAGTCTACCAAAACACCAAACTAGGGCTCTATCATCCTCGAGATAGAATACCCTCCACCACCAATCGATCATGTGCACATATAACAGGTAATCTCCTACCAGCATACAGACAGTCAGACCTACTATAGGTCACTATCATAACCACATATGATCTACCAGGATATGAATCTAACCGATCGTACTAGCATGTAACCATCCTATCTACCAGGATACCGAGCTATCATATCACAATAGTAATTATCTCAAATAACAAATCAAAGGGCCGACCTTGGTGCCTTAGACCCTTGAGTATAGTGAGGATAACTCACCTTGAAATGTCGAACTAAAGAGATAAGATCAAATCCATATCTATAAGTGCCCAAATGACAAGAATACCCTTGGAAGTCAAACTAGTCAACTCTTGGTCAAAGTTAAAGTCCTGGTCAAAGTTAACCTTCCTGGTTGACCCTACTTGGACGTAAATTTCAAAACAAATTTTCTCATTTTAAAAACACACTTTCATTCATAATTGTTATAGAAATGTCATTGTATCACATAACAATCCATAACATCACATCCCAAGATCATAACATATAAAACTCCTCATGTGTGTGTACTGATCAAGTCGGCGCCTTCCCGCGATCCTCACTGGTACCTGAAACACATCACACAACACTGTAAGCATAAATGCTTAGTGAGTTCCCCAAAATACCACATACAACACATACGCCTTTCCAGGCCATAACTCTGTGGAACCTTCCGGTCCAAGTGTCTCAGGGGACTTCCATCCCGAATCCCGGTAGACCTTCCGGTCCTACCAGTACTGACCTTCCGGTCAGTAACCTCATGACCTTCCGGTCCATGTCCTCTTGACCTTCTGGTCCATATCATCTTGACCTTCCGGTCCTTATCATACATATCATACATAACACATACATATCACATATCAACATATAGCACATATCTCTCATAACATACAAGACCTTCTGGTCACACATGGGTACCCTTCCAGGTACAGTATAGTGAGAAGACTCACCACGGTATCTCAGATAGTCTCGCACTCGATCACATTGGTCTAGCCCCCGCCTAAACACATAACAATACTCTCGAATAAATAACGGCTCTCAAAGGCTAGATTAAATCCATTCTACAATTTCCACAGAAGGGTAAAAGACCATTTTACCCCTCCCTGACCCAAAAGTCCAAAAGTTGACCAAAACCCTAAAAGTCAACGAAGGTCAACAGAAGGCAGTACGCGACGCGTACCTTCTCTATACGCGGGGCGTACGCCAGCGAACCACAATCGGGGCCTCAACCCCTTACGTTGCGCGTACTGAGAGTTATGCCCAACGTAAGTCCCAGTTCAGCCATTTCTTAGATTTTGGTCTTAAACGGTTAAGACACTCCTTCAACTTCAAGATCTGACTCTCTTACAACCTCTTATTCCATAAAGTCGGAACCTTTAAGCCTTTGCATGGCTGTAAAGGTCCTTACATCCTCAAACCTCTTTCCTTTTTTCCTCCAAAGGTCTAGATCTCATGCATGGCTCCATATTTACGTCCAAGATTGCATTTTTATGAACATACAACACTTATAGTCCTGAAATATGATAGATCTAGGCCAATGGAGACCATTTGATCATAAAGTCTCCATCTTGGGACCAAAAACCCTAGAAATTAGTCCAAAAAGAACACAACACAAATAACAAGGCAAAATTTGAGCTCTTTACCTCAGGAAGAAGCTCCAACCTCTGAAAAGCTCAGATATATTCTGAAACGACCCAAAAATACGACCCGAAAATTTCATTTCTAATATAACCAAAATCATAAAACGGAGTATATCATAACAAAACCATACGTTGCAAATCTCAAAATCATAATAAAATACAAGTGAGAAAACGGTGTCACGACTGTATCAAACATGTCTAAGATAGCTAATCATCTCCCAGGATAAAAACTGTAGTTGTGGTGTGTGCGATGCCATCATCCCGAGCTCTTCCCTTTGCTTGCGGAAGTACCTGAAACCAAAACTGAAACTGTAAGCACAAAGCTTAGTGAGCTCCCCCAAACTACCACATACCACACAAGCATATAAAGCACATACTGGGCCTTGCCCACTGCATCTAACCGGGGCCTTGCCCCCTACATCGGACCGAAGTCCGAAGCTGACTGGAACATCGGACCGAAGTCCGAAGCTGAATGGGACATCGGACCGAAGTCCGAAGCTGACTGGGACCTGCGTCCCCTACATCGAACCGAGTCCGAAGCTGACTAGGACATCGGACCGAAGTCCGAAGCTGACTGAGACATCGGACCGAAGTCCGAAGCTGACTGGGATCTATGTCCCCTACATCGGACCGAAGTCCGAAGCTAACTGAACATAGCATAAACATATCAACTGGCATAAACACATATATCCTGTCTGAACCACGAAGGCGTCAAACATACTAACTACTACATCGGATTGAGGTCCGAAGCTGGATGATAGCTAAACGGGCCGGCATTGTGGCCTTAGACCCGTTCCTACTGAAGGGAAACTCACCTCGTGAACTGGCTGCTATGTGAATGGCTCTGGAAGCTAACTGCTGCTGCTCCGGTATCTCCCCGACTACAAGTCCATAAACACACTCAATCAAATACTAAACACTGCACTGGGGTAAAATGACTCTTTTACCCTTGGTCAAAGTCAACTCTCTCGGTCAAGGTCAACCCACAGTTGACCTGACTCGCCGAGTTGGGCCGCCAACTCGCCGAGTCTCTAGTCTCACTTCTCAACCCTACTCGTGGCTACTCGTCGAGTATGGCATCGACTCGACGAGTACCCTCTCGATCCAAGAACTCAGACAATCTTCATCCGACTCGCCGAGTCATATGAACAACTCGACGAGTTGTTCTTGAGCTTAAGAAGATTGCCTTGGACTCGCCGAGTTGTATGAACAACTCGCCGAGTCCCTCCATTACTGAGTCTGCTCTCCAACTCATTGAGTCCACTCTACTACTCGCAGGCTTCCACTCGTCATCATTCAAAAGGGGAAAAACGGGGATTCGCGACTCGACTCGCCGAGTCGTTCTTCCGACTCGCCGAGTCGCTTGCATGCAGCAACTCAAAATTTGACTCTGCTTGAATCCAGTGTATAAAACTTATAGATCTGGACTCCCTTAACTCGATTAGCACGTAAAGATTCTATCTTTACGTGCCTATATGCATCCATGAAGCTAAAATGGCTCAAAAAGCATAATAAAGGCTAGATCTAGGGTTTTCATGCAAGGTAACTTCAAAAAGGCAATAGATCTGGGCTCTACAACTCCTAAATGAACAGATCTAAGGATATCTTGACATAATAGGGTATCCATACAAGCATAAGGCTTGAGAAAAGCATCAAACTAGATCTAGAAGTGTTCTAATGGAGATTTAAAGCATAAAGCGGGAGGGAATCCGAAGAATACCTTAAAGAACTCTGTTTTGCCCTTGGATCTTTGCTCTACACCTCTTCTCCTTGCTCCTCTCTTCTTCTCCTTCTTCAAGCCTTCAAAATTTAACACAAGAACACTTGAATCACTCAAGGATGGATTAGGGTTTTCTCACAGCTTTCTGAGGGTGAAGGAGGCGAGATTGGGGGCTATAAGGTGGATTAAATAGTGAGCAACCCGGGGATTTAGGGTTTCTTCCAGGCAGGCAGACTCGCCGAGTCCCGAATATGGACTCGCCGAGTCGCCGACTAACACGTGCTCGAAATCCCGTCCTTACTCGGCGAGTCAGGCTATGAACTCGCCGTGTCCCTCTTGCAAACTTCTAATTAAATACTATGGAATCATCAAACCGGAGACGGGTCGTTACAATTCTCCCCCACTTGGCTCAGACTTCGTCCTCAAAGTCTGCTATGGCTGAATCTGCAAATATCTCCGGGTAGTGCTCTCTCATCTCCTCCTCAGCCTCCCACGTCCACTCAGACCCCTTCCGGTGCTGCCACTGCACCTTCACTAACTGAATTTCCTTGTTCCTCAAGGTCTTTGTCTTCCGGTCCAGAATCGCGACCGGTCTCTCAATATAATTCAGGCTACTATCAACCTGAATATCCTTTAGGGGAACGACTGCTGAATCATCCACCAAACACTTCCTCAACTGAGATACATGGAAAGTGTTGTGGATCTGACTAAGCTCCTCAGGAAGATCCAACCGATAAGAAACCCGACCCACCCGGGCCAAAACCCTGAAAGGACCAATAAACCTGGGACCCAACTTGCCCCTCTTCCGGAACCTGATAACACCCTTCCAAGGTGAGACCGTCAGAAGGACCATATCACCCACCCGGAACTCCAAGTCTGAATGCCTCCTATCGGCGTAACTCTTCTGCCGACTCTGCGCAGTCTACAGTCTACTACGAACCTGCTGGGTCAACTTGGTCGTCTTGAGCACCACCTCTGTACTTCCAATGACTCGCTGACCTACCTCACCCCAACAAATCGGGGTCCTGCACTTCCTCCCATAAAGCATCTCAAAGGGAGGTCGATCAATGCTCGCATGATAACTGTTGTTATACGAAAATTTCGCTAACGGAAGATACGTATCCCAACTGCTACCAAAATCCAGAACGCATGCCCTAAGCATGTCCTCGAGAGTCTGAATCGTCCTCTCGCTCTGCCCGTCCGTCTGAGGGTGGAAAGCAGTGCTGAAATGGAGACGAGTACCCATCTCATCATGAAACCGCTTCCAGAATCTGGATGTAAAACGGACATCTCGGTCTGACACCACCGATACCGGCACTCCATGACGTGCCACGATCTCACGCACATAGATATCGGCTAACTTTTCTGCCGATATACTCTCCTGGATCGGGATAAAATGAGCACTCTTCGTCAACCGATCCACTACTACCCATATCGAATCTACTCCTCGTGCGGTCCTGGGAAGCTTGGTGACAAAATCCATGGTGATGTCCTCCCATTTCCACACGGGAATGTCTAACGGTTGCATCTTGCCGTGAGGCATCTGGTGCTCCGCCTTGACCTTCCTGCAGGTCAGGCACCTCTTAACATACCAAGCGACATCCCGCTTCATGCAGGGCCACCAATAATCGGGTCGAAGATCTCTATACATCTTCGTCGCCCCTGGATGGATAGAAAATCGAGACTTATGAGCCTCGTCCATCAACACCTGCCGTACTCCTCCCCAGTAGGGTACCCACTCTCTCCCATGAAGTGTCAGCAATCCCCGACTGTCATAATCGAACGAAGATACTCGGCCCACTATCCTCTCACACTTCTGCCTCTCCTCCTTGAGGCCCTCGACCTGAGCCTCCCTGATCCGTTCCAATAACGGAGTAATCACTGTCATCCTCAAACACAAATCTCTGATAGGGGCTGCCAACACTTTGCGGCATAGGGTGTCGGCCACCACGTTGGCCTTCCCTGGATGGTAAAGGATCTCACAATCATAATCCTTCAGCACATCTAACCACCTCTTCTGCCTCATGTTCAGACTCGGCTGATCCATAAGGTACCTCAAGCTCTTGTGATCCGTTTAGATAGTACAACGGACCCTATAAAGATAATGCCTCCAAATCTTGAGGGCAAACACAACCGCCCCCAGCTCTAAATCATGGGTAGGATAGTTAGCCTCGTGAGGCTTCAACTGTCTCGAGGTGTAAGCTATCACATGGCCTCGCTGCATCAACATTGCTCCCATACCTGTGATTGAGGCATCACAGTAGACTACGAAGTCCTCTAATCCCTCTGGCAAGGTAAGGATCGGAGCCTCGCACAACCTCTGTCTGAGGGTCTCGAACGCTGCCTGCTGCTCAGGCCCCCAACGAAATACCACCGACTTCTTGGTCAGTCGGGTGAGCGGCACTGCTATCTTGGAGAAATCCTGAATGAATCTCCGGTAATACCCTGCCAACCCTAGGAAGCTCCAAATCTCAGATGGAGACTTCGGGACCTCCCACTGCATCACGGCCTCTATCTTGGCCGGATCCACCAAAATACCCTTCTGGTTGACGAGGTGACCAAGGAACTGCACCTCGCGCAACCAGAACTCACACTTGGAGAACTTTGCGAAAAGTCTCTCTTTCCTCAAAACTTCCAGCACCTCCCTCAGGTGCTCCTCGTGCTGCTCCTGCGTCTTGGAATATACCAAGATATCATCTATGAATACTATCACTGACGGATCCAGCATCAGCCTGCACACGCGGTTCATGAGATCCATGAACGCGGCTGGGGCATTGGTGAGCCCAAATGGCATCACCACAAACTCATAATGACCATACCTGGTCCTGAAAGCAGTCTTCTGCACATCCTCATCCCTAACCTGCATCTGATGATACACGGAGCGTAGATCGATCTTGGAGAACCAAGACGCTCCCTGAAGCTGGTCAAACAAATCATCTATCCTCGGAAGTGGGTAACGGTTCTTCACCGTCACCTTATTCAACTCCCGATAATCTATACACATACGATGCGACCCATCCTTCTTCCTCACAAATAGGATCGGCGCTCCCCAAGGCGAACTGCTCGGCCGAATGAAACCCTTGTCTAGCAGCTCCTGCAGCTGCGTAGACAATCCTGCATCTCAGGGGGAGCTAGGCGATACGGTGCCTTGGCTATCGGAGCCGCACCAGGAATCAGGTCGATCCTAGACTCAAACTGCCTCTTAGGAGGTATTCCCGGTAAATCCTCGGGAAATACATCCGGAAAGTCTCGCACTATCGGAACATCATCAACTGTCGTCTTGCCCTTCTCCCGGGCATCCAAGACATAAGCTACATAACCAGCGCAACCCTGCTGAAAATAGCGCCTCGCCCTTGCGGCGGAACAAAAGGTCGGTCCGCGCTGTGGCCTTTCGCCCTGAATCACTAACTCTCCCCCACTGGGAGTGCGAACCCTCACTAGCTGAAGCTCACAATCAATCACCGCCCCATTGGGGCTTAGCCAATCCATGCCCACAATAACCTTATTCCCTCGCAGGGGAATAGGAACCAGGTCCACCGAAAACTGCTCATCAAACAAGTGAAGAGAACACCCTCTATGCACTCTGTCGACCCTCACAGTCCTGTCATCTGCTATCTCAACCTCTAGTGGACAATCCAGCTCCCCTGGAGCTCTGCTAAATCTCTTGCTAAGCGCAAGTGATACGAATGATCGGGTAGCCCCCGAATCGAATAATACCATAGCAGGAATGTCGTTCACAGAGAACGACCCTATATAAAACATACAATCATAAGCAATAATCAATCAATAATAATAAAGAGATGAAGGGAAGATACATACCCGTCACCACATCAAGAGTCGCTCGCGCCTCCTCTGCTGTCATCTGAAACGCTCTACTCTTCGCCACTGGCGCCTCAGCTCGGCCCTGCCGGCCATCTATAATCCTCAAGGTAGCAGGGGCAGGTGCAGCCACCTTCCCCACTGCAGCTAAACTCGGACACTGGGACTTTTTATGTCCCCTCTGATTGTACTGAAAGCAAATCAGATCTGATGCTGCAACGGCAGTAGCAGGGGCCGTACAATCCCTGCTCAAATGCCCAGTCTGACCGCACTTGAAGCAGCCGGAACTCCCTGCCTTGTACACCCCATCGTGCATCTTCCCACACCTGCCACATCGACTGTGGCTCGGCTGAGACCTGGACCTGTGATCTGAAACCTTGGGCTTTTTGCCCGAACCTCCTGAACCCGAAACCGCCTCCGGTTTCCTCTTCTACTCCATCTCGAGATCAATCTCCCTCTCTCGAGCCCTAGCAATCATGTCGTCCAACATTTTACAGCTGGACCGGCTCACAAACTGGCGGATATCGCTCCACAACATCTCATGATAACGGGCCTTCTTCATCTCCTCATCGGCTGCATACTGAGGAACAAGAAGAGCCCTCTCCCTGAACTTGGCGGTGATCTCCGCCACGGTCTCTGTCGTCTGGGTGAGGTCCTGAAACTCTCTGGCTAACTGCTGCACCTCAATAACTGGTGCAAACTCTGCCCTGAACCTGGTAGAGAAATCAGCCCAGGTCATGGCATCCAATGCTGCATCATCTCCAAGGGTATGTCCGACCTCCTCCCACTAATCCCGTGCCCTGTCCTTCAGAAGACAGGACGCCAATCTGACCTTGTCCCCCTCGGGACACCTGCTAGTGCGGAACGCGTTGGCCACATCCGCCAACCATCTAGTACTCGCTATGGGGTCCCGCGCCCCATGATAGTTTGGAGCTCCACATGCCCTGAACTCCCTGAAGGTAAGTGTGCGCGACCCCATCATGGCCGCCACCTCGGCACGGAAGGTGCCCAATCTCTCATCCATCAGCTCTAGGATACCCTCCTTGATCGAACCGAAGATCACAGGAGTCTGCTCTAAAATGATACGGGTAATCTCTGAAGAAAGAAACTCTCTGGTCTGCTCATCCATGTGCTCGTTCCCCGAGCCTGATCCTGATCCCTCCCCGGCACCTCCACTGCCGGCTGCTGTCCTCGGACGCAAAACCACCATTCTGAAACACATCATAGCAATATCAGAAAACTGAAATATCTCAAGGGATCATTGATACTACTACTAGCTTCCTGGTCTTGTCTCGACCTTCCTTGATTCGAGTACGGATCCTCTGCTTTCAGTAGTACGGGCCCATACTACCTTCCACATCTATCCGTACTTTCCTCAAGAACCGCCTTGACTCCACCAAGTCACTTGTACTACTAGTGATCTCTGCTACTCTCATCCTAGGCTTGCCCTAGGGAAATCGCTGACCCCACTCATACCAGTCCTCAGCTGCCGAAGGCCTCCTTGTAATGCTGATTAGCCACCACCTGAATACCATCACATGCAATGAGGCTCGGATAATCCTTCGAGTAAAAGACTCGTCCCTACAACGGTTGGACTCAGACAAGAGCTGCGCAATAGGGCCAAATCCAGCACTCTGAGATTATTCAACCCTGATCACATGTGATGTGACATATTCACCTAATGGCTAACTCCCACCACTCAGAGTCCCACAAAGCACAAAGCAAGCAGCATTCGGGTAAGGGAAACATACTCAGGCAAAACTATTCTCACAACGAGAAGCTACTCTAGCATACAATGCTAAGCTCGTGCTACCAGGCATAACCTAAACAGGCTATCCTACTGTTGTCTACTCAATACTAGCATGCAATTCTCATAAAGCTGTAACACATATAGCAGGCACATAAGGCATCCTCCTAGATCCTTAGTCCTATACTATCATGCTGTTCTACTGAAACTGGAACAATTAATCATAATAATAAAACTTGTATTGGTAATTTGGGAGTACTTACTTGAGCTCGGCTGATCGCATGCACCACACCCTTATCTCGTTTAAAAATTCTTTTCTTTCTAAGTGATTTTCAAAATTTCATTCGAAAACATGTTTCTTTTTGAAAATCATTTTATCTTTCCCTTAGTTTGAGTTCAGATGCACCCGGAGGTGTATCCGAATCCCTCAAACCAGGGCTCTGATACCAACTTGAAACGACCCGAAAATACGACCCGAAAATTTCATTTCTAATATAACCAAAATCATAAAACGGAGTATATCATAACAAAACCATACGTTGCAAATCTCAAAATCATAATAAAATACAAGTGAGAAAACGGTGTCACGACTGTATCAAACATGTCTAAGATAGCTAATCATCTCCTAGGATAAAAACTGTAGTTGTGGTGTGTGCGATGCCATCATCCCGAGCTCTTCCCTTTGCTTGCGGAAGTACCTGAAACCAAAACTGAAACTGTAAGCACAAAGCTTAGTGAGCTCCCCCAAACTACCACATACCACACAAGCATATAAAGCACATACTGGGCCTTGCCCACTGCATCTAACCGGGGCCTTGCCCCCTACATCGGACCGAAGTCCGAAGCTGACTGGAACATCGGACCGAAGTCCGAAGCTGACTGGGACCTGCGTCCCCTACATCGAACCGAGTCCGAAGCTGACTAGGACATCGGACCGAAGTCCGAAGCTGACTGAGACATCGGACCGAAGTCCGAAGCTGACTGGGATCTATGTCCCCTACATCGGACCGAAGTCCGAAGCTAACTGAACATAGCATAAACATATCAACTGGCATAAACACATATATCCTGTCTGAACCACGAAGGCGTCAAACATACTAACTACTACATCGGATTGAGGTCCGAAGCTGGATGATAGTTAAACGGGCCGGCATTGTGGCCTTAGACCCGTTCCTACTGAAGGGAAACTCACCTCGTGAACTGGCTGCTATGTGAATGGCTCTGGAAGCTAACTGCTGCTGCTCCGGTATCTCCCCGACTACAAGTCCATAAACACACTCAATCAAATACTAAACACTGCACTGGGGTAAAATGACTCTTTTACCCTTGGTCAAAGTCAACTCTCTCGGTCAAGGTCAACCCACAGTTGACCTGACTCGCCGAGTTGGGCCGCCAACTCGCCGAGTCTCTAGTCTCACTTCTCAACCCTACTCGTGGCTACTCGTCGAGTATGGCATCGACTCGACGAGTACCCTCTCGATCCAAGAACTCAGACAATCTTCATCCGACTCGCCGAGTCATATGAACAACTCGACGAGTTGTTCTTGAGCTTAAGAAGATTGCCTTGGACTCGCCGAGTTGTATGAACAACTCGCCGAGTCCCTCCATTACTGAGTCTGCTCTCCAACTCATTGAGTCCACTCTACTACTCACAGGCTTCCACTCATCATCTTTCAAAAGGGGAAAAACGGGGATTCGCGACTCGACTCGCCGAGTCGTTCTTCCGACTCGCCGAGTGATTTGCATGCAACAACTCAAAACTCGACTCTGCTTGAATCCAGTGTATAAAACTTATATATCTGGACTCCCTTAACTCGATTAGCACGTAAAGATTCTATCTTTACGTGCCCATATGCATCCATGAAGCTAAAATGGCTCAAAAAGCATAATAAAGGCTAGATCTAGGGTTTTCATGCAAGGTAACTTCAAAAAGGCAATAGATCTGGGCTCTACAACTCCTAAATGAACAGATCTAAGGATATCTTGACATAATAGGGTATCCATACAACCATAAGGCTTGAGAAAAGCATCAAACTAGATCTAGAAGTGTTCTAATGGAGATTTAAAGCATAAAGCGGGAGGGAATCCGAAGAATACCTTAAAGAACTCTGTTTTGCCCTTGGATCTTTGCTCTACACCTCTTCTCCTTGCTCCTCTATTCTTCTCCTTCTTCAAGCCTTCAAAATTTAACACAAGAACACTTGAATCACTCAAGGATGGATTAAGGTTTTCTCATAGCTTTCTGAGGGTGAAGGAGGCGAGATTGGGGGCTATAAGGTGGATTAAATAGTGAGCAACCCGGGGATTTAGGATTTCTTCCAGGCAGGCAGACTCGCCGAGTCCCGAAGATGGACTCGCCGAGTCGCCGACTAACACGTGCTCGAAATCCCGTCCTTACTCGGCGAGTCAGGCTATGAACTCGCCGAGTCCCTCTTGCAAACTTCTCATTAAATACTATGGAATCATCATACCGGAGACGGGTCGTTACATATTCTTTCCTACAAGCTTCTAGCCTCCAAAATAGCCTCTTCTTCTCTTCCACCACCTTGAAATGACACTTAGAAGCTTAGAATACCAACACTCTAGCTAGAAACGAAGGGGGGCGCTCTTTTAGGGTTTCACTCTCTGGAATGGAGGCTAAAGTCAAGGCCATAGCATTCCTTTTATAGTGCACAAGCCCCAAATTAGGGTTTACACCTGGGCTCGCTACGCCCAATGTAACCCTGAGTACGCCCAACGTAACCCTGGGTACGCCCATCGTACCCAGGCGAGTCGGCGTCCAAAATAAGTGCGTGAGTACGCCCAACCTACTCACAAGCCTAACATTTACTTAAAGGACTTAACTTGACAACTTGGGAGAAGGAGAAGAGTTAATTAGTTTTACCTGAATTTCAGGATGTTACAATTCTCCCCCACTAGAACCAGACTTCGCCCTCGAAGTCTCATGCTGAAAACAACTCCGGATGCTGCTTCCGCATCTCCGAATCCGGCTCCCAAGTCAGCTCGGACCCCCTCCGATGCTGCCACCGGACCTGAACCAAGGGCGCTTCCTTGTTCCTCATAACCTTGATCTTCCGATCCAAGATTGTGACTGGTCTCTCAACATAATTCAGACTCGCATCCACCTGGATATCCTCCAACGGTACCACTGCCGACTCGTCGGCTATACACTTCCTCAGCTAAGACACGTGGAAGGTATCATGAATCTAGCTCAACTCCGCATGTAGCTCCAAATGATATGCTACTCTTCCCACCCTCGTGATCACCCTAAACGGCCTAATATATCGGGGCCCCAGCTTGCCCCTCTTCCTGAATCGAATCAGTCCTTTCCAAGGAGACACTTTCAGGAGTACAAAATCCCCGGCCTGAAACTCGAGCTCGGATCGTCGCCTATCCGCGTAACTTTTCTGGCGATTCTGAGCTGTCAACAATCTCTGAATGACCTGATGTATCTGCTCTGTCGTCTGAAGCACTATCTCAGTGCTTCCCATCACTCGCTGCCCTACCTCTTCCCAACAGATGGGATTCCGACACCTCCTTCCATACAACAACTCAAAGGGAGGCATACCAAGGCTCGAATGGTGGCTGTTGTTATAAGAAAACTCAGCCAATGACAGATACCTGTCCCAACTCCCTCCGAAGTCCAACACACATGCCCGAAGCATGTCTTCGAGCATCTGAATCGTCCGCTCACTCTGTCCATCCGTCTGTGGGTGGTAAGCAATACTGACATGCAGCCTCGTGCCCAACTCCTCGTGGAACTTCTTCCAGAACCTGGAAATAAAACATACATCCCGATCTGATACAATCGAGATCGGCACTCCATGCCGCGATACCACCTCTCTCACATACAACTCTGCCAGCCTTTCAGCAGAAAAGCTTTCACTGATAGCAAGGAAGTGAGCGCTCTTCGTCAGCCGGGCGACGATCACCCAAATTGCGTCAACACCCCTCGCGGTCCTCGGCAACTTGGTGATGAAATCCATAGAAATATGTTCCCACTTCCATTCGAGAACCTCAAGTGGCTACAAAAGGCTATGCGGTCGCTGGTGCTCGGCCTTAACCCTGCGACAGGTTAAGTACCTCTCAACAAACCATGCTACATCTCTCTTCATACATGGCCACCAATAATCCTTCTTCAAATCCAAATACATCTTAGTGGCCCCGGGATGGATCGAAAATCTGATTTATGCGCCTCCTCCATCAAGGTGGTGCGTGCTCCACCTGGATACGGCACCCAAATCCGACCCTGAAGGGTCATCAGCCCATGACTATCGGTAATGAACTCTGGCACCTGCCCGATCACTCGCTCCCTTTTCCGGTTCTCCGGTCTCACAGCCTCTGCCTGGGCCTCCCGAATGGTGTCCAACACCGGAGTCATCATTGTCAATCGCATACAAATATCCTGAATCTGGGCGCTCTCCGCCCTACGGATCAAGGCTTCAGCTACGACATTAGCCTTGCCCGGGTGGTACAAGATCTCACAATCATAATCCTTTACCACATCCATCTATCTTCTCTGCCACATATTCAGATTGGGCTGGTCCATCAAATACTTCAAACTCTTATGGTCCATGTAGATGGTACACCGAACCCCATACAAGTAGTGACGCCAGATCTTGAGGGCGAATACCACTGCCCCCAACTCCAAATCGTGGGTATGATACCTCGTCTCATGAGGCTTCAGCTGCCTCGACGCATACGCTATCACATGCCCCCTCTGCATAAGTACTGCACCCAACCCTGATATCGATGCGTCACAATACACTACAAAATCCTCCATCCCTTCCGGGAGGGCTAGCACCAGGGCTTCGCATAATCTCTGGCGAAGTGTCTCAAACGAGATCTGCTGCTCCGGACCCCATGAAAAAGCAACACCCTTCCGGGTCAACCTGGTGAGAGGCACGACGATCTTCGAGAAATCCCTGATAAATCTCCGATAATAGCCGGCCAACCCTAGAAAACTTCTAATCTCGGTGGGTGATCTCGGCACCTCCCATCTCATAACCGCCTCAATCTTGGCCGGATCGACCAATATCCCATCCTGGTTAACGAGGTGTCCCAAGAACTGGACCTCTCGTAACCAAAAATCACACTTGGTGAATTTGGCAAAAAGCCTCTCCGATCTCAATACCCCGAGAATCTCTCAAATGCTCCTCGTGTTGCTCTCTAGATCTCGAATACACCAAAATATCATCAATGAACACGATCACCGACCGATCCAGCATCGGCTTGCACACCCTGTTCATGAGATCCATGAACGCTGCCGGTGCATTGGTGAGCCCAAAAGGCATCACCACGAACTCGTAATGCCCATAACGAGTTCTGAATGCCGTCTTCTGGATATCTTCATCCCGAACCCTAATCTGAAGATATCCCGGCCTCAAGTCTATCTTGGAGAACCAAGACGCCCCCTACAACTGATCAAACGGATCGTCGAACCACAGTAACGGAGAACGGTTCTTGACCGTCAACTTGTTCAGCTCCTGGTAATCAATGCACATCCGGTGTGAACCATCATTTTTCTTGAAAAAAAGGATCGACGCTCCCCAAGGGTAGCTACTCGGTCTAATAAACCCTTTCCCCAGCAGCTCCTGAAGCTGTGAGGATAACTCCTGCATCTCTGGCAGCGCAAGGCGATAAGGCGCATTGGCGATAGGTGCTGCCCTCGGAACCAAATCGATACGGAACTCTACTTGCCTCTCGGGAGGCACACCCGACAATTCCTCAGGAAAAATATACGGGAACTCGCACACTATCAGAACCTCATCAATCGAACTTGGCCTCTCAACGACCACTCTTGTGTCGATCATATAGGATACGAACCCGCTGCAGCCCTGCTGCAAACTCTGTCTTGCTCTGGCAGCCGAACAAAACGCTGACCCGCATCGGGTACCCTCGCCGTACACCGTAAGTACTCCCCCACTAGGGTCTCGTATTGTCACCAACTGGCACTCGCAGTCTATAACAGCTCCAAATCGGCTCAACCAATCCATGCCCACTATGACACATACGTCCCCCATCGCAATCGGGACCAGATCTATCGGGAACTCCACATCGAAAATCTCAACTATACATCCTCGAATCACATCTGTAGCATACACCGCTCGCTCGTCAGCTATAGAAACTCGCAGAGGTCGACTCAATGCCTCTCGTCGGATACTGATGTGCTGACTAAATGCCAAGGAAACAAATGACCGACTCGCACCCGAGTCAAATAACACTAAAGCAGGTACAGAATTCACAAGAAAAGTACCTACGCATATCATAATATAAGCACAACACCTCAACTCAATCATAAATAAATGAAAAATACATACCAGCCACAACATCCGGCGCTGGACGAACCTCCTTCGCTGTCAACTGGAAGGCTCTCCCGTGAGCCTTCGGTGCCTCGGCCTTCACCGGCCGAACCTCAATAGCGCACACAACGGTAGGGGTAGATCCTTGATGTGCTCCATGTGCTGTCCCCCGCAGCTGCGGATACTCGGCCTTCCGATGGTCCGTCTAGTTGCAATGAAAGCAAACCGTGAATGCCTTGGGGCAATCTTTGGCTATATGCCCCTCCTTACCACATTTGTAGCAAGCACCAGATCGACCAACCCCATCGTGTCCCTTGCTGCAATTTCCGCAAGTGCGGCCCTTCTGGCCTCCAGATCTCGAAACGATGGGCTTTGCCCGCTTGGCTGTCGGTTGTGACTGTGTCGGCCGCCTATCCATCCCCTGAGACTCGGCCTCCTCCCTGGCCTGCGTCTCCAACTCAATATCCCTCTTCCGGGCATTTTCCTGAAGCTCAGAAAATGTCCGGTAAGTTGAGTTCGATACGAACTCCTGAATATCCCTCCTCAAAATGCTCAGATATCGGCTCACACGTGCCTGCTCAGTAGACACCTGCTCAGGGCAGAACATCGCCCTCTCATGAAACTTCCTGGTAATCACAGTAACTGAATCAGTACCCTACTTGAGGGTCAAGAACTCCTGAGCCAACCACTCCCTCTCCACAGGGGGAACATACTCGTCTTTGAACATGGTGGTGAACCTCTCCCAGGTCACCTCAGAAATCTCCGCAAGAGTAAAGCTCGTTGTCATGAACTTCCACCAATCCTTCGCTCCCAAGCGAAGCTGGTTCAACGCGAACCGTACCCTCAAATTCTTTGGACAAGAACACATGTAGAAGAATCCCTCGATATCAGAAATCCATCTCATCGCAGCGATCGGATCCTGCGTCCATCAAACTATGGTGGCTTCGTGTTGCTGAACTCCCGAAACAACAATGAGTCACCTCCCTGAGGCCTGGCAGCAGCAACGGCGGCAGTAGCTACAGCAGCCGCAGCCTCAGTCACTGCTACGTACCGCTCATCGAAGGTCTCAATCAATGTGGTTTTGATAGACCCAAACATCTCTGGAATCTCGGCTCGGATAGCAACAGCCACCTCCTCATGAATCAGCATGCAGATCTCCTCCTCGCTAACACCACTGCTCTCAGGTGTGTGGCGTGTCCCAACCATGATGTATCTCTGAAATACAGCATAAAATATCAGAGACCCGCTCGAGCATACTCGCACTCGATATCACATCCCTACTTGTTACCTAGTACCCTAAGGATTCTTACTTGGACTACGCACTGATACGGTGTCTTCGGTAGTACGGGCCCTTATACTATCGCCCACAACGCATCAGTATTCACCCCAAGTCCTCCTCCTTGGATCCCAGATCACAAGTACTCTACACCTCGCTATCATAGACTACCCTTCGGTAGATCTCTCATAAGCTCCTCACTGCTATCTACTCACTCTCAAGCAGCAGAAATCTTCCTAAGCTAAGGCATCACAAATCAGGCCACTATAGTCCTAATATGAATACCTAGCCTACTCTAGTATGCATATCATATCATAACATATCTCATAACACATAATGTAAGGGTATTTTGGGAAATCACCGTTCGGGCGCTGACTGATCGTACACACTGCTCCATTCTGCCTTTTTCCAAAATCCTTTACTCTCTTAGAAAAATTGTTTATTTATGAAAAACTTTCTCAAATCCTCAGTTTGACTTCGGATATATCCGAAGTTGCACCCGAATCCCTCAAACCAAGACTCTAATACCAACTTGTAACGACGTAAATTTCAAAACAATTTTTCTCATTTTAAAAACACACTTTCATACATAATTGTTATAGAAATGTCATTGTATCACATAACAATCCATAACATCACATCCCAAGATCATAACATATAAAACGCCTCATGTGTGTGTATTGATCAAGCCAGCGCGTTCCGGCGATCTTCACTGGTACCTGAAACACATCACACAACACTGTAAGCATAAATGCTTAGTGAGTTCCCCAAAATACCACATACAACACATACGCATTTCCAGGCCATAACTCTATGGCACCTTCCGGTCCAAGTGTCTTAGGGGACTTCCTTCCCGAATCCCGGTAGACCTTCCGGTCCTACTCGTACCGACCTTCCGGTTCGTAACCTCATAACCTTCCGGGCCATGTCCTCTTGACCTTCCGGTCCATATCATATTAACCTTCCGGTCTTTATCATACATAGCATACATAACACATATATATCACATAACAACATATAGCACATATCTCTCATAACATACAAGACCTTCCGGTCACACATGGGTACCCTTCTAGGTATAGTATAGTGAGAAGACTCACCTCGGTATCTCGGATAGTCTCGCACTCAATCACACTGGACTAGCCCCCGCCTAAACACATAACAATACTCTTGAATAAATAACGGCTCTCAAAGTCTAGATTAAATCCATTCTATAATTTCAACAGAAGGGTAAAAGACCATTTTACCCCTCCCTGACCCAAAAGTCCAAAGGTTGACCAAAACCCTAAAAGTCAACGAAGGTCAACAGAAGGCATTACGCGGTGCGTAGCTTCTCTGTACGCGGGGTGTACAACAGCGAACCACAATCGGGGCCTCAACCCCTTACGCTGCGCGTACTGAGAGTTACGCCCAGTGTAAGTCCCAGTTCAGCCATTTCTTAGATTTTGGTCTTAAACGGTTAAGACACTCCTTCAACTTCCAGATATGACTCTCTTACAACCTCTTATTCCATAAAGTCGGAACCTTTAAGCCTTTGCATGGCTGTAAAGGTCCTTACATCCTCAAACCTCTTTCCTTTTCCCTCCAAAGCTCTAGATCTCATGCATGGCCCCATATTTACGTCTAAGATTACATTTTTATGAACATACAACACTTATAGTCCTGAAATATGATAGATCTAGGCCAATGGAGACCATTAGCTCATAAAGTCTCCATCTTGGGACCAAAAACCCTAGAAATTGGTCCAAGAAGCACACAACACAAATAACAATGCAAGATTTGAGCTTTTCACCTCAGGAAGAAGCTCCAACCTCTGAAAATCTCAGATATATTCTATCCCACAAGCTTCTAGCCTCCAAAATAGCCTCTTCTTCTCTTCCACCACCTTGAAATGACACTTAGAAGCTTAGAATAACAACACTCTAGCTAGAAACGAAGGAGGGCACACTTTTAGGGTTTCACTCTCTGGAATGGAGGCTAAGGTCAAGGCCATATGATGTGCACAAAAGTACCCACTAATTTTAATATTTATAACCTAACAAACTTAGACTATCTATGCACTTATAGGCAGTGTACCTAGTCAGATTACAGTATAGCTTAGGTAAGTCGGGTGTCGATCACAGGGAACGGTGGATTAATTTAATATATTTGAATATAGGTTATAGGTCACACGAAAATAATAAATAAAATGGTTTAATAAATCTCAAATTAGCAAATAACAACTCTCGATAAACTAACAGGAAAGCAAATCTCTTCAGGTACTTTGGTTTAGATAAATTACACCTTAAAACATAGACAATTGCATACACAAATTCATTTATTCAATGTTCACCGATTCTTAAAATGATTAGATTCGCGTTCACTATAACTAATCCTTTAGCAAACAAGTCAATTCAAACAGTGATCAGTTGATTAAACTAACATGCTTCCTAGTGTTCAGTTCGTATCAAGCAAGACTTGTAAATACATTTAATCAATGTAGACATTTAATCAACCTCTTGTTGATGGTCATCAAACAAGGCTCACACATTAACTTACTTATTCTCAAATTAATCCTAGTTTCACATTCGTTATTTCTAGTCTTATAATCTCGATGGTCATCAAAAATCATAAGAGACAAGCAAATCAAGCAGATGTTCAAGCAACTCAATTCACTTAACAATTAACAGAAAATAATCATCATTAACACATGAGGATCTTTTAACAAGCTTGGCAAGATAAATTAAACACAAATAAACTATTTAATATAGCAATTAGTCTAATAATCAAAGCTTCATTCAATCATAAACACAAAGTAAAAGGTTTTTACACCTAAATCAGAAACTAAATACAGAAATGTACCACAATAGAATGCTAAACATGGTCACGTCAGCAAACTATATGATAATCAACATGTATCCGCTCTCCAATCCTTCCGATCTCCGCTTCCGTTAGCTTAACGGCCTTCCGGCCGCCTTATAGACCCTCAAAACGGCTTAACAGAAGTTAATTGTCGACTAAATTAGGTTAGGAGTCGAATCCTCCTCTCCTGGTTAGCTAAAAATCGACATTTATAATCTTTGTGGCCGACCTAAGTACGCTGGGCGTACTTAGGATTACGCAGCGCGTACTCAAGATAATCACGCGATCAAGTTTATCCGGTGCAAAGGTGTACGCGGCGCGTACCATTACCTTACACGGGGCGTACTCACTTTTTCAGCAATTTTGATTTCTTTTAGCTTCTAAGCCCGGTTCCCAATTCAGTCTTTTCTTTTGTGCTTCATCGACAACAATTAGCTGCAAAACATAATTCAAAGTATTATGAGTACTTTTTAGTTCTAAAATAGAATAAATAAGGCCAAAATATTAAGATAAAGTGTATAAAATATATATAAAAATACACATATCAAAATACCCCACACTTAGCCTTTGCTTGCCCCCAAGCAAATTTACTTTTATTTTACCAATATCGCACTAAACAATCCTTTTAAAACTCAGCCATAATGCCAAGACCTCAACGCGTACATTTGTGTCTAATATTTTCCTAAAGTACCCCCCCCCCATATTTTAAATACTCACAATCATCATAAACACTCGCCCACTTTTTCCGAACAATGCTCATTTTATGCAACCCTCCGAATCCATCCGCAGAAAACCTCCTAACCTCAAGGTATTTTTAGTTGAGCAACCTAAGCATACATATTCTAGAAAATTACAACTTTCCGATACCACTATGGAGCTTTATTTGAATTCTTCATTTCTTTGGCATTTTGATCTTTGATTTCTTTGAATTCAACACCTTATTTGAATTGATTTCTGGTATCTTCAACTTTTTGAATTTCTTCAGAATTTTGATCTTTTGATCTTTACTTTATTTGCTCCAAAATTCTTCAAACTTTTTTCGTAATTCTCTTTCTTTTTTTTTCATGTAACTCACTTTTTTTTTCACTCAAAACCCTACATGCTTAAGCAGAGGCGCTCAACCTCAACCTTTATTGGTTAATGATAATAATTTTCCTGGATACATTTCAGGTTTAGGCTGCTAAACATATTGCATCCCTCAAACCAAGCGGGGTTGTGTTTTTGTTCCATGATTTCACTAAAATAAGGGAGGCCACAAATGCACTATAACGTATATTGGCTCAACTAAACATTTGAGTTCTTATCGGATCATTTCATACAATATTAGCAAAATTTAAATTATCACTAGATTTTCTAAATTAAACTATTATTTCAAGTTTTAAAATTTTTAAATTTCCTAAATTCTAGCAATTTCCTAACTATTATTTTATTTTTTTCTTATAATTTTAATTTACTTTTACCGACCCCCTACCCCACACTTATTTCATACAATGCCCTCATTGTATGCTAAAATGAATTAAGAACATAAAAAGGGAGAAAAAGGAATAGACTCCCCTGGGTAGTTGTGGCGAGATCGAATGGGGCTGCTACAAATTGCTTCAAATTTTGCCGAAAGACTGAAAACTGGAACTGCTGCCTCTGAATTTGCCGAAAAATAAAATCAAGACCGCCATCTTGAAAAATGTGGTGCAAAATATTGCAAATAAATGCAAAGTATAGTAACCATGACGTGGGAAAGTGTCGACCACGTCGTCTCGTCGAGAATGACATCCTCTACTCGCGATGAAAAATCCCCCATGACATAGGAAAATGTCAACCATGTCATGGCAACCGGGACGATACTTCTTCCTCGCGTCGAAATAAAACTCTATAGTATGGGAACTGCCCATCCATATCATAAGAGTCAAAACATCGTAACAATGCCAATCTTCAAAACGATCGCTCACGAAATAAATATGCACCCCACACTTATGACAAATCATGGGTCTCGACTATAATCTTCAACTCTCATACCGCTCTCTCTAGCAACAGTCGGACCTAGCTGCTGAACTTACTGCCAGCTTCCTAAGGGCGAAAATTCTGCAGAAATCTAAACAATCAAAGAGCATCAACATGAAAAACAAACTAAATCAAAGTTTAATTACATACCAAATACTAAAAACTAAACTAAACTAAAAATAACACAAAACAAATAAAACAAAATAAAAAGGATCACTCGTCATCTCCATCATCATGTGGCTGTGTCCCAGAAGTACTGGCCCCATCAAATCGTGACTGGAATGGTGGTGGAAAGGGAACCGAATACTGAAACCCCTGATGGGCAAAGAATGCGTTCAACGCATTCCCATACCACTGTTGTTGCATATCCACATGTGCAACATACTCGCTAAGACGATCAATGCCCTGAGCCAGGTAGCGCATATCAATCTCCCGCTCAGGTCCCTGCTGCGCTCCCCGAGGAGCAGGTCGACGCCGCTGGACCCGTCTCGGCTGTGGCTCGGCAGCACCCTCCTCATCTGCCTCATCATCTGCTCGAACTCTCAAAACACCATCACCTCCCCGCTCTAATACGCGCATCGACTCCAATAGCTGAAGACTCATCGGCCTCATGTCGTGAAACACCATCGATCTCGTGATCTCACGTGTCATCAACTGGTATGATCGAGCTAACCGTGTGATAAAATGCCCTCCGCATATCGGGCTATCTCCCCGAAGTCCCCTGGCCCTCCGTCCCAAGTATGCAGCTAAAGCAACTGGAAGGTTCAGGTGCCTCCCTGGAGTAACTAGTGCCCATAGAAAATACAGGTCCGTTGAAGGCATTCTCTCACTATTCTTGTGATGCGTGAGAGACATAGAAATCAACCGGTGCAACATTCGGTATGTAGTGGACCGAATCATCCCCCCTCGAGCGGTAGATGGTGTATAAACTCCTCCCGTAATCTCGGCCCAAAATGTGTTCTCATTATAATCCGCTGGCCGTTCCGTGAGACAGTGAGCAAGGAATGCCAGGAAGTGGACACTCCTCGTCTCGTCGGCTGTGTAAATACCAACCCGAGTAGCTAGCTCTATCACGCTGCATTCCCGGCTCACTCCTCCCAGTCTGAAAGCAAAGGCTGTCCTGTCATCGAGTGCCTTCCTAGGATCATAGGAAACTGTAGCGTAGAACTCCAGCAAAAACTCCCGATATACGGGCTCCTGGATCCTGAACAAACGCGCCCATCCCTGACACACAAACAATTCCACACCACTCGCGTCCGAGTGTGTGTATTGCAAAAATTCCTGGATCAATGCAGCAAGTCCAGTCCTAGTAGCCAATTCCCAATCAAATGAGGGTGCAATGTCAATCTCCTTGGTGAGAAGCAGGCTTAAGTTGGCGACATAACGCGCCCGGGTAGCATCGTTCAGCGTTTGCGGAAATTGTAAAAAACGATGATCGGTCACATCCTCGGGAGGGTTGGTTCTTTGTGTCCTTCGAGCCATAATCTGCACATATTAACAAAAACACAAAACCAACAAAATATGGCAGCATTAATAAATTTTTAAACCAACAAAATTGAAGCTGGGCAGGGACATTACGCTGGGCGTACATCCAGCGTACGCTGGGCGTACGTCCAGGTTCCACAAATCTGCTTCCCGGTTACTTTACTTGTGCTAAAATCATAACCCAACTTAAAAATAAACACAGCAGGGGCAACAGAAATGTTAAAATATCGTGGTTCAAAGGCTGTAAGCTAGAATCGGGACCATCTTTAGAAATCCATTCCATATTCTTGTAACTATTAAAATTAACAACCACTTAATCAGGGAAACTGCATAAAGTAGTCAAAGAACTCGAAATCAGTCAAGAACTCGCAGTCTACAGGGGTACGCTTGGCGTACGACCCCAAGCTCAAATAGATGGTGTGGGATGGAATTAAGATGAAATTAGGTTCGAGGGTTTAGTGTATTAACCGAAATCGGTCCATTCAAGCCCTAATCAACACATACATTTGCGAAATTGGTCCTAATTCAAGAACCCCGTAAACCCTAGATTTCGAACCAAGGCTAAATGCAGCTTATTTCTTCGATTGAAACACAAATACATGATATTGAGTAACCAAAAAGCTTACTTGTGTGTTGAATTTGACAAGAAAAGAAGCACAATCGTAGGTCTTGGAATGAAATCGCCGTCACAGTTCGTGTGCGAGAGAGGAGATGTGAAAAGAATAAAGAAGAAGTCAACGGGTCAAGAGATATACCTGGTCGTCGCTTTACGCGGGGCGTAACAAAAGGGTACGCGGGGCGTACCTCAACCCCCCTGATGGTGTTTTTACCAAATGTAACTTACGCGGGGCGTACGTTTAATTTTCTTCCTTCCTTTTTTAATTTAACTTCCTTTTCTTTTAATTATTTAATTAAGGGACTTAAAACTTATTTATTTTTTTATTATTATTATTTTTTTTTCATTTTAATTTCTTTAGCTAATGATGACTTCACGATGAGTGATAAAAAAAATTGAGATGTCATAATCACTTATCTTTGTCAAGATCAAACCATCAATGGTTGATCAAAAACCTTTGCATGCAAGAATTGGTTTGCGAAAACACCCACTTTCGGGACCCGTTAGAATATTTCCTTTGTTTTCCTTGCACTTTTAGCTAAAAGCGGAACAAGAAGTGACCTAACTAGTCAAGAACAGCAAGAGCTCGGTCTTCCACTTAACCACCACAATACGCCTTGCTATACTACGCCTCATGGATTGAGTTGGACAAATCAACAAAGTAGTAGGCTAAGCAGGTCAAGAATTCCCTAGTCGCTTTCATTCCCGAAACCCATGCAAAAAGTAAAGTCAAGCAATGTGTACAATCCCAAATTCCTGCAAAATAAAAACAAGAACCTTCCCGACAAGTGAAATGCTATCATCGAAAATCAAACTAAAAATAAAAACTAACTAAAAACTAACTAAAAACAAATAACGAATAATCAAATAAAATAAATTAATGACAAGCCGTTCCCCGGCAACGGCGCCAAAAACTTGATGTGCACAAAAGTACCCACTAATTTTAATATTTATAACCTAACAAACTTAGACTATCTATGCACTTATAGGCAGTGTACCTAGTCAGATTACAGTATAGCTTAGGTAAGTCGGGTGTCGATCACAGGGAATGGTGGATTAATTTAATATATTTGAATATAGGTTATAGGTCACACGAAAATAATAAATAAAATGGTTTAATAAATCTCAAATTCGCAAATAACAACTCTCGATAAACTAACAGGAAAGCAAATATCTTCAGGTACTTTGGTTTAGATAAATTACACCTTAAAACATAGACAATTGCATACACAAATTCATTTATTCAATGTTCACCGATTTCTAAAATGATTAGATTCGCGTTCACTATAACTAATCCTTTAGCAAACAAGTCAATTCAAACAGTGATCAGTTGATTAAACTAACATGCTTCCTAGTGTTCAGTTCGTATCAAGCAAGACTTGTAAATACAGTTAATCAATGTAGACATTTAATCAACCTCTTGTTGATGGTCATCAAACAAGGCTCACACATTAACTTACTTATTCTCAAATTAATCCTAGTTTCACATTCGTTATTTCTAGTCTTATAATCTCGATGGTCATCAAAAATCATAAGAGACAAGCAAATCAAGCAGATGTTCAAGCAACTCAATTCACTTAACAACTAACAGAAAATAATCATCATTAACACATGAGGATCTTTTAACAAGCTTGGCAAGATAAATTAAACACAAATAAACTATTTAATATAGCAATTAGTCTAATAATCAAAGCTTCATTCAATCATAAACACAAAGTAAAAGGTTTTTACACCTAAATCAGAAACTAAATACAGAAATGTACCACAATAGAATGCTAAACATGGTCACGTCAGCAAACTATATGATAATCAACATGTATCCGCTCTCCAATCCTTCCGATCTCCGCTTCCGTTAGCTTAACGGCCTTCCGGCCGCCTTTTAGACCCTCAAAACGGCTTAACAGAAGTTAATTGTCGACTAAATTAGGTTAGGAGTCGAATCCTCCTATCCTGGTTAGCTAAAAATCGACATTTATAATCTTTGTGGCCGACCTAAGTACGCTGGGCGTACTTAGGATTACGCAGCGCGTACTCAAGATAATCACGCGATCAAGTTTATCCGGTGCAAAGGTGTACGCGGCGCGTACCATTACCTTACGCGGGGTGTACTCACTTTTTCAGCAATTTTGATTTCTTTTAGCTTCTAAGCCCGGTTCCCGATTCAGTCTTTTCTTTTGTGCTTCATCGACAACAATTAGCTGCAAAACATAATTCAAAGTATTATGAGTACTTTTTAGTTCTAAAATAGAATAAATAAGGCCAAAATATTAAGATAAAGTGTATAAAAATATATATATAAATACACATATCACCATAGCATTCCTTTTATAGTGCACAAGCCCCAAATTAGGGTTTACACCTGGGCTCGCTACGCCCAGTGTAATCCTGGGTACGCCCAGCGTACCCAGGCGAGTCCGCGTCCAAAATAAGCACGTGAGTACGCGCAACGTACTCCTCAGTACGCCCAACGTACTCACAAGCCTAACATTCATTTAAAGGACTTAACTTGACAACTTGGGAGAAGGAGAAGGGTTAATTAGTTTTACCTGAATTTCGGGATGTTACACTACTCGCCGAGTCAGCCTAGTGACTTGCCGAGTTCATGAACTCAAAAACCCTACAATTTGCGACTCGACTCGCCGAGTCATCCCATGACTCGTCGAGTCCTTCAATCCGAGCCCTAGCCTGTCCAACTCACTGAGTCCACTCAACTCACTGATCCGCATCATAACCAGATGTGTGAGGGTTTATGACCCAACTCGTCGAGTCCAAGAACAGACTCGCAGAGTTCACTTTATTCATCCCGATTCAGACGATTTCAGTCCATCTCACTGCTTCCAACTCATAGATCTAGACTCCTAGGGCTATTAAACGTAAAGTTTCCAACATTACGTGCATGCAAGGTGATTTTGCTCAATACAAGTTAGAGAGAAGGTTCAAGACAAGAATGCTCACAAACAAGCTAAAAGGATGATACTTTATGCCTCCACGGACCAATATAAGTCTAGATCTGAAGTTACAACCCCAGATCTAGTCCCAAAACCCGAATTGGATCCCAAACATGCTAAATAGCCCCCAAATCATTATCCAAGAATAGATCTAGAAGGAAAGAGCTCAAGGCAACAACTTGTTACCTCCAAAATGTGACCAATATGAAGTAGATTCTGGATCTACACGAATTCCTTGATGCTAGCCTCTTGATCTACAAGTTTCCTTCACTAGAATCACCTTCCAAAGCTCAAAACTCTCACCAATGGCTCACATACGATTTTAGGGTTTATTTACTCTCAAGGGTAACAAAGAGGCTGAGGTGAGAACATATGATCCTTTAAATAGGGTACAAACCCTAAATTTTAGGGTTTTCTCTTTCCAGCACCAACTCGGCGGGTTGGTCACTTAACATGTGGCCAAAAAGTCGTTCTGACTCGACGAGTCAAGATACCTACTCGTCGTGTCAACTCCTTTATTTTCACATAAGACCCCGAACTTATATTCTTGAACTTGGGATGTTACAACTCTCCCCCACTTAAATTACGCTCCATCCTCGAAGCCTGCTGCAGCACACGATTTCGGATACACTCCTACATTGCAGCCTCCGATCTCCCAAACCTGCCCTAATCTCTTCAGGCACTACTATCGCGTCCCTACTAAGGAAAACTTCTTCCTGTGCAGGATCCCTACCTATTGCTCTGAGCCTTCCACCGGCCTCTTCTCCTTATCCACACACATCAATCTAAGTATCACCCGATGATACTTCCACCTTCCTGTCATGCATGCACTTTCGTGACTAGTGAAAGCTGGTTACTACTATAATTCACAGGGCTCTCTCTCACAGTATTAATCTATCCTTCCCTTTCCAAAACTGGCGATAACCCGGGTAACTTGCAATATTGGGAACTCATCCAGTTCCCTTCCTGAATCAGTCCCTTTCCTTGCTGATAGGATGACGCATCCCCCAGCTTCCGAGTAACTTTCATGAACAACCAGTTATATCGCATATACACTCATACCTGGCCCAATCAGCCTCAGGCTGGAATACCAAGTATGCCTATGACGGGTCCAATCATCCCTAGGATGGTATACCCTCGTATCCTCATGCATGTTTGGCCTAATTAACCCTCGGGTTGGAATACAAAACATATCAGGTCCAATCAATCATAGGGTCTGGTCATATTCATTATGGAATACCCTAAATTGGAATACCACTACATACATATCCCATGTCTAGAACCATACTTGGAATCCAAGGATCTATCCTTACATCTCCTTCAAACTCCTCTGATTTGACACAACCGAGTACAACTTACCCAAATCTCAACAATACGTCTACCTCAAACCCGCTACAGCAGGGAATATAACTATCATGATCTCTACGCCCACGACTTATGACTAGAATACCCTCACATTGTCCTCAGCATAGGTCTAGATTGCACCCGAGTCTGTCAACCCTGCTACTTCCACTTTTGCTGTCCAAAGCTCCATCCTGGAGATACTCACCTCCTCCACTTCCAAGGAGGCCTAAACCATGGCCTCACAACATCAGTCAGCATCGTAGTGTGGAAACCCCACCTTACACTATCCACTGGTGGATCACGTTGCCATTCCATAACACATATACTCAGAACCTGAACACACAACTGATAAACCCATACAGAGTCTTAATCACACTTCCTCCCCCACTTAGAACACTAACTATTGTCTACCGGCAGCGAAGCTGGTATGCAACTCACTTGTCCTTATCTGAGGCAACAAACTTCAAAGTATCCGAGTTCCTGCTGATGTTTTCTGAATCCCTGAATCACGATTGCTCATTCTGATATGACGATTTTTCCTATCCTATCTCTTTCTCTTGAATGAACCACCGGATCCTATCCATCTAAGATCCCTTAAAAATACATTCCCCCTAGCATCTCCTATGCCCTAATAACTCATGCAGAAAGAAACGGAAACTCATAATACAAATATGAACAAAAGATAGGAGAAAAGACATATCGGCCGTCACCTATGGCGTTGTCCCCGTCTCCTCGGCCATAAGCTGATAGGTACACCCTTGAGCCTTCGGAGGCTCTACTCTACCCTGACCCCCGTCAGTAAGCTACAAAATGGCTGGTGCTGGGGCCTGCACTGGCCTGGCAGCCAAAAGAGCACACTGGGCCTTCATATGGCCCATCTGCTTGCAATGATAACAAAGTCGGACTCCGGCAGCTGTAGTCTGCTGTCTGCAGTCCCTGGCTATATGAACCTCTTTGCCACACTTGTGGCACCCAGAAGAAGACTGACAACCTCAATCATGCGCCTTGTCGCACTTCCCACAAGTGCGATTCCTCTTACTTCCCTGTCGATAATTAGTAGCCCTCAACCGTTTTGGCGCAGTCTGTGACTGCACCGGGGAGTGTCTCTGCTCCCTCAGCTGGAGCTCAATCTTTAACTCGCGCCACCTGGCGGCCTCCTCCAACTCCAACAAAATATCACATCTCTGTGTGGACACAAACTGTCTGATGTACCTCTTGCGCATGCTCAGATACCGGGTCATCTGAGCCTGCTCCGAAGCAAACTTAGGGCAAAACATCTCTCTCTCCGTAAACATCCCGGAGATCTCCATCACCGACTCTGAATCCTGTCTCAGCTCCAAAAACTCCTGAGCTAATCTCACCCGCTCTACCCGCGGAACATAACGAGTACTGAACATATCCCGAAACTGATCCCAAGTCACCACAGCTCGTTGCGCGTCAGAGTATGATCTCGTAGTCAACCTCCACCAATCCTTTGCCTCGAGCCTCAAAAGGTTTAAAGCACACCTCACCCTCTGATCAGCAGGGCACGAACACATGAAGAAACATCCCTCCACATCCGACAACCATTTCATAGCAACGATCGGATCCTGAACCCCGTCGAAAGTAGGGGGCTTCGTATTATCGAAGTCCCTATACTAGAAGCCCCGACCGACTCCTCCCCCTGCCGTTGCTACAGTCGTTGTAGCTGTCGCGGCAGCCGTCTCGGTAAGAGTTGCATAACGGTCATCGAAGTACTCCATCATAGCGGTCTTGATAGACCCGCACATTTCCGGTAACTGAGCCCGGAACATAGCAGCAACCTCATCATGCAGGATTTCACGAATCCTGGCATCCAACTCATCTAGCCAACGACATCGGGTGGTACTGATCCATCCTGACCACCCTCTCCTGATCCTGATCCCGATCTGGATCCCGCCCGGACACATCTCGTAACCACCATACTTGAAAATATATCAGGAAGAACATTAGATGCTCCTCATGACAACCCGGGAACCAACTCTCAACTAAACCCCTATGGGTTGTGACTTCCTTGCTACGCATATGGGTCCTGTTCTTTCAGTAGTACGGGCCCATACTACCTTCCACACCTACCCATATTTGTCTCAAGTATCGCCACAACACCCTAACAATACACATAATCATAGCGAGCACTCAATCCTCACTCCTAGAGGAAAGCTAAATACCTCATCTCAGACCTACCGGTCCCACACAACCCAACCCATCCATGAAACTTCCACCAACCCTGTAGCACTAGTGTATGCTAGCCATACATAACGTTGGACCCTATAGACTTTCGAATATCCAATCATACCCTAAGCTACCAATCAGACAAGAACAGAACATAAGACCAAATCAAACATTCTCAGGCTATAAGATCTTAGTTATGTATAACCGTGATGCATACACTAAATAACTACAGTAATGATGTTAGTTCCATATAAGGAAAACCCTAGGCTAGCAGGCATCATACAATCAGGCAATTCTATCTTGAAATTCCTGAAGATCCCTAGCCTAGTAGTAGCATGATGTTCTATCATATCACAAAATCAAATAATTGTATGGTATTTTGGGGTCTACTTACTGGCTCCGACTGATCGTACACCCTTCATCCTCCTTTACTTATTTTGGAAAACCATTTTAGAAATCATTTTGAAAACCTTTCCTTGATTTGAGATTGGAGTCACATGAATGTTCCTCCAATTCACTCAAACCAAGGCTCTGATACCAACTTGTAACACCCAAAAATTTCAACCAATTTAAACTTTCAAAGACAACCCAAGTTCCATTAGTTATTACAAAAAGGTTTCCAAATAGTTTATTATCCAAGTATCCCAGAAACAGAATCATAAAAAGTGAGGAGCGGTACGATCACGCCTTTGCTTTGTCACGATCTCCTAATGTACGTGAAACAATAACCGATAAATGTAAGCTCTAAGGCTTAATGAGTTACCCCCAAAATACTCATACACACATAACCATACACACACAGTAACAAACAACATACAATGGGTCCAGTCAACCATCGGGTCGGAATACCCCTGGCCTCAACCATCGGGTTGGAATGCCAACATATGACGAGTCCAATCATCCTCGGGATAGAATACTCCCGGCCCACAACCATCGGGTTGGAATGCCCACACTCCTACACATACAATAACTACTATGGGTCCAATCATCCATTAGGATGAAATACCCCAGGCCCCCAACCATCATGTTGGAATGCCAGCATACTACGAGTCCAATCATCCTCGGGATGGAATACTCTCGACCCATAACCATCGGGTTAGAATGCCCACTTACTATGGGTCCAATCATCCTCAGGATGGGATACTCTCGGCCCACAACCATCGGGTCGGATTGCCCACATACTATCAAACAATCATGTGCACCTATATCAGGTAATCATATAACAGTCTACCAAAACACCATACTAAGGCTCTATCATCCTCGGGATTGAATACCCTCCACTACCAATCGATCATGTGCACATATAACAGGTAATCTCCTACAAGCATACAAACAGTCAGACCTACTATAGCTCACTAGCATAACCACGGCATGATGATAGGCTTAACACGAAGTGGTGATTGCCTTGTCACCATGGCATGGTGGCCATTGGTACCACAGTGTGGCACCGTTATGAACACAAAACCCTAAGGCTCGTTTTTTTATCTCTATTTAATGAATGATGGTGCTAGGCTTTCCTTCAACCCCAGCCTCCATCCCTCCTAAAAGTGTTCTCCCAAAACCCTAGCCACCTTCTTTTTCTCTAAGCCTTTTTGGTGTGTTTGGTAGCGTACTTGGAAGAAGAGTATCATCCATTGGAGCTTGTAGAGTGATTCTTAAAGAGGTTCATCGGCTTGTACATCTAAGTGTCCAAACCTCCATCTTGATGGTTTAACTACGTAGATCTAGCTTGTTTTTAGCATTTTAGTCATTCTTTATGGTTTTAATGGAAGTAAAAAGAAGGACTTCAGATAAAGCTTGCAACTTTATCAATCTCATGTACCCCTAATGAGTTTTATCTTTTGGATCTAAAGCCAAAGAGTGTTTTGCAATCATGCAATGAATCAAAGTCACATTTTTGCCCATTTTGATCTAAAATGGAGTAGGGCTTGCATGAAGTGTTTAGATTCACATAGTTAGGATTTTTATGGCTCGTCTTGCTATGATTAAGCCTTCTAGAAAGTTTAAGACTTGATCTTATAGGATTAAGGATTTATCAAGAAATGGATTCTTCAAGTGAACCACAATATGGCAAGGGTCTTGCCATGGCATGGTGAGCAAATCTTCGCGACTAGTCTATTTTTTCCACAATATGGCAAGCAGTTGGCAACGGCGTGGCAGGCTCGGGAACCACGACTGAGCTATCTTAGACCACGACCAAGGGTCTTTCCACAACGTGGTTGCCTATTGAGTTGACTTTTCATTGTTGACTATGGAATAGATTTGACCATGGGTCAAATGTAAGGTTTTAGGTCATAGGATGAGAATTGACATCAGAATACGTGTATAGGTGACATTGTGCATGCCTTTCTGTGTTGAGACATGTAGAGGGTTCTGCTTGTTTGTGAGATGAGTTTTCTCATTGTGTTACTTTTATAGTGTGTTGTACGTTGGCTGTTGATAGCTCTGGGTTATTGATAACCTAATTTGTTATATGTGAGCTGCTGGTAGTTCGTGGTTGCTAATAACCTAAATTATTGTATTTGACTTACTGAAACTCAAGGCTGCTGATAGTCCACAGGGTTGCTGATAACCCATAGTTGCATTGTTATTTAGTTGTGTTGTGGTGTACGTGATACTTTGGAGAACTCACTAAGATTTGGCTTACAATTGTGGATTTAAATGTTTCGGGTACTTCTGAGGATCGGGGTAAGGTGAAGGCATGACTGTACACATTATCTAGTAGTCTTCATGATTTTTGAAAGATGTTATGTTTTAATACTCTGATTTTGTTTATGATACATTGTGATACAATGATTTTGATGGTTCTTGGTTTTATAGAAACAACTTTTGTCTCTTTTAAATTGAAAACTTTAACTATGGTTTTTTGGGATCTTACATAGAGGTACACTCGGTTTCACTCCACTACAAATATGCACATATGTGCTTCATCAACTAACATACGACATCCCTCCTGATGCCTTACATGAGGATTTTATGATGTCTGTTAGGATAGCATGAGATAGTCTCTACGAATTTTGTAAATTTGTGATTAGAATTTAAACTCCAAAATATTTATGTAACACCCAAAAATTTCAACCAATTTAAACTTTCAAAGACGACCCAAGTTCCATTAGTTATTACAAAAAGGTTTCCAAATAGTTTATTATCCGAGTATCCCAGAAACAGAATCATAAAAAGTGAGGAGCGGTACGATCACGCCTTTGCCTTGCCACGATCTCCTGATGTACGTGAAACAATAACTGATAAATGTAAGCTCGAAGGCTTAGTGAGTTACCCCCAAAATACCCATACACACATAACCATACACACACAGTAACAAACAACATACAATGGGTCCAGTCAACCATCGGGTTGGAATACCCATGGCCCTCAACCATCGGTTTGGAATGCCAACATACGACGAGTCCAATCATCCTCGGGATGGAATACTCCCGACCCACAACCATCGGGTTGGAATGCCCACACTCCTACACATACAATAACTAATATGGGTCCAATCATCCATCAAGATGGAATACCCCACGCCCTCAACCTTCGCATTGGAATGCCAGCATACTACGAGTCCAATCATCCTCGGGATGGAATACTCTCGGCCCACAACCATCGGGTTAGAATTCCCACTTACTATGAGTCCAATCATCCTCAGGATGGGATACTCTCGGTCCACAACCATCGGGTTGGATTGCCCACATATTATCAAACAAACATGTGCACCTATATCAAGGTAATCATATAACAGTCTACCAAAACACCAAACTAGGGCTCTATCATCCTCGAGATAGAATACCCTCCACCACCAATCGATCATGTGCACATATAACAGGTAATCTCCTACCAGCATACAGACAGTCAGACCTACTATAGGTCACTATCATAACCACATCTGATCTACCAGGATATGAATCTAACCGATCGTACTAGCATGTAACCATCCTATCTACCAGGATACCGAGCTATCATATCACAATAGTAATTATCTCAAATAACAAATCAAAGGGCCGGCCTTGGTGCCTTAGACCCTTGAGTATAGTGAGGATAACTCACCTTGAAATGTCGAACTGAAAAGATAAGATTAAATCCTATGCTCACGGCCACGACTCCACCACCTAACATTTTGAAGAAACCATATCTATAAGTGCCCAAATTACCAGAATACCTTGGAAGTCAAACTGGTCAACTCTTGGTCAAAGTCAAAGTCTTGGTCAAAGTCAACCTTCTTGGTTGACCCTACTCGCCGAGTCAGCCTAGTGACCCGTCGAGTTCATGAACTCAAAAACCCCACAATTCGCGACTCGACTCGCCGAGTCACCCTATGACTCGTCGAGTCCTTCAATCTGAGCCCTAGCCTGTCCAACTCACTGATCCACATCATAACCAAATGGGTTAGGGTTTGCGACCCAACTCGTCGAGTCCAAGAACAGACTCGCCGAGTTCATTTTAGTCATCCTTATTCCGATAATTTCAATCCATCCCACTGCTTCCAACTCATAGATCTGGACTTCTAAGGCTATTTTTACACATAAAGTTTCTAACTTTATGTGCATGCAAGGTGATTTGGCTCAATACAAGTTAAAGAGAAGGTTCAAGACAAGAATGCTCATACACAAGCTAAAAGGATGATACTTCATGCCTCCACGGACCAAGATAAGTCTAGATCTGAAGTTGCAACCCTAGATCTAGTCCCAAAACCCGAATTGGATCCCAAACATGCTAAATAGCCCCAAATCATTATCCAAGAATAGATCTAGAAGGAAAGAGCTCAAGGTAACGACTTGTTACCTCCAAAATGTGCCCAAGATGAAGTAGATTCTGGATCTACATGAATTCCTTGATGCTAGCCTCTTGATCTACAAGTTTCCTTCACTAGAATCACCTTCCAAAGCTCAAAACTCTCACCAATGGCTCACACATGATTTTAGGGTTTATTAACTCTCAAGGGGTAACAAAGAGGCTGAGGTGAGAACATAAGATCTTTTAAATAGGGTGCAAAACCTAAATTTTAGGGTTTTCTCTTTCCAGCACCGACTCGTCGAGTCACGCTGCCGACTCGGCGACTTGGTCACTTAACACGTGGCCAAAAACCCGTTCTGAATTGACGAGTCAAGATACCTACTCGCCGAGTTAACTCCTTTATTTTCATATAAGACCCCGAACTTATATTCCTGAACTTGGGATGTTACAATTTACGTGTAAGCCTACACGTAATTGCACCCTGCAACTTCAAGACCATCACGCTAGCATACAGGGCTTTCCTGGAATACTAGGAAGCTTAGATTGCCTCAATTAGGCATAGTAAAATTGTCCTACCTCACAACATGCTCAATATACACGAGTTGATCATAGTCACCCAACAGTTATACTTAAAGCGGTGGCCTCACATGATGAGTGGATTTGGCATGCATTTTTTGGTTCTCCCGGTTCACTTAACGACATCAACGGTCTTAATTAATCACTGTTATTCAACAACATATATGACGAATCTGCACCAGATTCTTCTTTTCAAGTGTATGGAGACATCATATAAGTATGGTTACTATTTTGTTGATGGGGTCTATCCTGATTATGTTGTGTTTGTTGAATCATTTTCATGTCCACATGATTCTAGATGGAAAAAAATTCAAGAGGGCCCAAGATAAAGCTATGAAGGATGTTGAGCGAGCCTTTGGAGCTCTTAAAAAATGTTGTTTCACTAAAAAACCAAAGACTTTTTCTACGAGGGAAAACTTGAAGATGTCATGTATGCATGTATCATATTGCATAATATGGTTATTGAAGATGAAGGAAAAGTGATAGGTGTGTATATTGAGTATGAAACCATCCCTAAGACACAACCAACACATATCGATGGTGATTAGTACATTGCTAGGAAAGTAGAGATATGTAACACTGAAACACGCCACAATCTTCATATAGACTTGGCGGAACACATTTACGTGGTTCAAAACATTGATCTCAATATGGATTCCCTCAATGATTCAGAACACGAGTTCTCAGATGAAGACTTCATTTGGTATGTTTTAGTTATTTTATTTGTGTGCTTTTTTTATATTTTGTGTTTCGAAGTTTCTAAATTTTTATAATTCTACTATGTATTTTTTTTATTTCAATTAATGAAATTTTAAGTTTTTATTTAAATTAAATTGTTAAATAAAAGTACGGCATGTCATGGTTCCCACTCCTTGTGTGTGACAAGAAACATTGATTTGGTGGTAAAAATGATGTGGCGGTGAGGTGGTGCCTATGTAGCAGAAAGAAAATTTGGTAAAGGTGGCACCACACCTTCCAACCTAATAGTGATTAGATTTTGATAATTATTATGTTTTAATGACTATTAATCAAATTATTCCAAAAAGACTTTATCTTTTTGTGACATTCTTTTTTCAAATCGACATATATGATTTTCTATAGCAGATTTTAGGTTTTTTCAAAACATGTGGGAATGATTCTCCAAGGTACTTAACATTTTTCCATCTTGAGGTGGAATTGGTCTCTTATATTTGTTTGTCAATATTGTGGATCGCGGGAACCAAAACATATGTGGTTCCTTATGTATATCAAACTAAATAAATAGAAGAGTAAAAGATACTAGTGGTGTCGGGCGAACCATATGTCTTAAAATATTTAAACATAACTTCAAGAAATGTTTCGTGAGGCTTTTTTCCTTTTTTTCTTCTTGTTGAATAATTTTAAATGAATTGTCTATTGCCTAATGAGTAACTTTTATGTGGATTGATCGGTAGAGCTATTCTAAGTGAATATAAAATATGTGCTAACTGATACAATTTAATTTTTTGCCAAAGATTATACGATAGGTCCTTTAAAATATAACAAGGTAGGTCCCTATTCTTTCATATATACTTCATATTATTATTAAAAAATAAATGGGTCCAGGACCCACCTTCATGTAAGGTAGCTACGCCCCAAGCTCGTCCAAGCTATAACATTCTTGAACGGGAAATGTAGAGAGTGGTGATGATCTTGTAGTCATGAAAAGAGAGTGGAGTTGATCTTATTTACAACCTACTATAAAACAAACATGTTACAGAACTTCATAGTGATTGACTTGAAAAAATGTCAAAATTAGGTATTTTTATTAGAAAAAATTGATTCATAATGGTTAAATTGAAAAAGTGGAAAACCTATGTAAGACTATGGGTCAGGATATCAATCAACACTTATACAAATTTGTGAGGAAAATATATTTACTTACCACAAATGTGATATATATATATATATATATATATATATATATATATATATATATATAAAATTGTATAGAAGATAGATAAACCCAATAAAGATAACAACACAAATATAGAGGGGAAGAGATATGAAGCTTTGACTAAAAATAATCTCTATCAACAAGAATTGAGTCACGTGATGTGCATCGTCCCGAAAAACATGATAAAAAATTTATTTTTAAGAAGGATCAAAAGTCATTTTCATAAAATCAAACATCATCAAAATATCTGTTTTCCAAGTACATAACCAAAATCAGAGTTTCAAAATGTAACATTTCCCAAAATCATGAAATCTACTAGAGAGTGTGTACTGTCACGCCTTCGCCTTGCCCTGATCCTGTAAAGTACCTAAAACATTTAAGTCTAGAACTGTAAGCCAAAGTTTAGTGAGTTCCCCCCCAAAGTATCACATACAACACAACACGGCTAATAAATAAGACACTTACTATGGACTATCAGCAACTCAAATACAACAATTTAGGTTATCAAAAACATAAGCAAATCACATACAGAAAATTGGGTTATCAACAACCCCGAGCTATCAGCAGCCCACATACAGCACACTATAAAAGTAATATAGTGAGAAAACTCGCCTCGTATACAAAGTAGAAACCTCTATAGCTTACAACACAGAAAGGCAGACACAACTTCCACCTATACACATAGGTCAATTCTCATCCTATAACCTAAAACCCTAACATTTGACAAAAGGTCAAAACCAATCCAAAATTCAATGGTCAATAGTAAACTCAGCAGACCACCACGTTGTGGTCTAAAATAGTCCAGTCGTGATCCCTGAGCCTGCCACGTTGTAGCTAACTACTTACCACGTTGTGGTAAAAATAGATCAGTCGTCAAACAAGTGTTCACCAGGTTTGTGTCCATCCCCTAGTCACATCGTGGTTCACCTAGCAAAATCTACTTCTTGCTAAATACTTAATCCTTTAAGACCAAAGCTTAAGCTTTCCAGAAGGATTAATCATAGCAAGATGAGCCATAAAAATCCTAAGTTTATGAATTTAAACACTCCATGCAAGCCCACTCCATTTTAGGTCAAAAAAGGGAAAAATATGACTTTATTTCATTGCATGGCTCTAAAACACTCTTTGGCTTTAAATCCAAAATATTAAACTCATTAAGGATACATGAGAATGATAAAGTTGCAAGCTTTATCTGGAGTCCTTCTCTCTACTTCCTCCAAAATCATAAAAAGGGACTAAATTGCCAAAATAAGCTAAGTATATAAAGTTAAACTATCAAAATAGATATTTGGACACTTACAAAGGTCTAGGAAATGCACAAGTTGATGGACCTTCTTCAATAATCACTTTGCAAGCTCCAATGGATGATACTTCTCTTTAAAAAAATGCTACCAAACACACCAAAAATGCTTAGAGGTGAAAAGGGAGGCTATGGTTTCTGCGGAATACTTCTGGAGGGATGGAGTTGGGGTTGAAGGAAACCCTAGCCCCATTAAATAAGGATCAAAATACGAGCCCCAGGGTTTTGGGCTCATGACAGCACCACATCATGGCACTATTGGATGCCACGTCGTGGTGACAAGAAAATCACCACGTTTTGGTAAACCTATCACCACGCCATGGTTGGAGCTAAAGGATCAAATCCAAATTCTTTGACATAATACACAAGATATAGGTTCATACCATGATTTAGGTGTTACATGATGACTCACATGAATCACCTTTATTACCCCCACCCTCACCCTCAAGAAAAGTGTGGGGTTTGGACCAACGTGGATCTTGTCTCGGAAGCCCTCAAAAAATGGACGTCGCAAGCTTTTTGTGAAAATTTTAGCCACTTGAAGATGCGAGTGAACAAACTGAGTAGAGAGCTTACAAGAGTACATTAATTCTTGAAAAAATGATAATCAATGTCAATGTGCTTTTCTCATTTGCGGGCCACCGAGTTTTGATTGAGAAAAATTGTGCTATTTTTGTCACATAATAAAATCGGGATTCGAAGCAAAACTAACTTGAGATCTCTTAACAGATAAGTAATTCAAATAAGCTCAGTTGTAGCATTTTCCATAGCACGGTACTTAGACTCACAACTAGAACGAGAAACTATTGGTTACTTTTTAGCACTCCATGAAACAAGGTTATTGCCAAGAAATATTGAATAGCCATATGCGGAGCGACATGTTTTGATAAAATGAGCCAAATCCGCAACATAGTACCCTAGAATGGTGGATGTTAGCCTCAATTTAATGAAAGGTCGTAGGAGATGATTGCTTTAAAATAACATAGAATGCACTTTACAACATTAAAATGATCAATGAAGCTTGTAGGTATTGGCTAACTTTGTTCACTACATATGCAAGCTTTGGTTAAGTACTGTAGAACACCAACTATAGATCGATAAAGAGTTGGGTCCAAAAAAGTTCACCATCACTGCTAAGATAGGAGTTTGTTGTTAGCGGAGTAGAAACATGTTTGGCATCCAACAAGCTATAATGAAGAAAAATGTCTCGGGCATATTTTAGTTTACTCAAGGAAAGAAGATTATTGTCATGCAACCTCTAGTCCAAGAAAATGATTTAGTTTGCCAAGATACATTATTGAAAACTCTTTATTAATGTGATTAATAAGTTTAAGAAGCATAAGTGGGTCAATTCTCGTTAAAATAATATCATTGACATAGACGAATAAGTAGATTAGAGTTGATCCCTTGTGAAACACAAACAAAGAGGTGTCTGCTCGACTACCTACAAAACCAAGTTGAACGATAAAAGAACTAAATCGTTGAAACCGACCTAGTGGAGCCTGTTTCAGAAAATAAAGTGCCTTTTTAAAATGACAAACATGTATGGGAAACTGTGGATCCATAAATCCAAGATGTTGCTCCATAAATACAGTTTCAAAAATATTTTGCGTTGAGAAAAGCATTCTTAACATCAAGTTGGTGCAAGAGCTAATTTTCATAAAGGCTAGAGATAGAACAACACGAACAGTGGAAGCTTTTACGAATGGACTAAACATGTGATTATAATCAAACCTAGGAAGTTGACTGAATCCTTGAGAGACTAAACGATGAGCTTTATCTCGATCAATAGATACATCTTAAATATATTTTGTTTGAAAGATCAATTTAGATCCCACAATATACGTACCAGGAGGTCTGGGAACAGGATCCCAAATATAAACCCTTAATCAATAATCCAATTCCTTCAAGTTTGAACCAAAGTCAAACTGGTCAAAAATTCAACGGTCAATGGTTGACAAAAGTTAACGGTCAACCATATCAACAGCTACCACGACGTGGAGCCCTATTGGCCATGTCATATGCACATCATGACAAAACAATCGTGAAGCTGAGAACCACCACGTCGTATCAAGCCCATTGCGACGTCATGGGAATTACCACGTTGTGGGAACTAGCAGATTACCATATTCTTCATTAAGTGCTTAATCCTTACATATCTAATCCTAAAACTTCAAATCTACTTCTTTTCTCTAACTTAATGGATAATGTTTCCAACTTTATCCATTAGGACTCCACCACAAGCCAAGATCTACAATTATTTGTCCATTAAATCCTTAATGGGGACAAATATTGTACATGGGACCAACGATCATCCAAACTAAGACCTTTTTCTCACTCAACAAAACCTATGGACCATTGGAGAGCCACAGCAAGCTTTGGAGTTCCTCAAACTCCAAGAGCATTCATGGTAAGAACCAAAACCACCCTAAATTGACCTTAAACTAGAATCTAGAAGAGGAGGTGTCAATGTGAGAACTTTATACTGTAAATAGCTTAGAAAAGTAAACATAATGATGGATCCCAACAGCTCCTTGCTTCATTGCTTCCTTGTGAACTTCCTTCTTCTTAAGCTTCATCAAAAATCCAAGAAATAAGCTTCAAATCAAAAGAACAAGCTCTGAAATCTTCATGGAGGCTAGGGTTTCATTTGAAAGGGTTGGAGGCTGAAGAGGATTCCCTAAACCTTAAGTTTAAGGTCTTAAATATGGAAGAGACCCTAAAAGATCATGGGCTTGGGTTGCAGCCGCTGTCACATCATGTCCTTCCTCTTGCCACGTCGTAATAGCCAGATATCTGAATACGCATTCATGCATTGGCATGCCATGTCTTGGTTCTCCATTCACCATGTCCTGGCACAAGGTTTTTCCCCAAAACCTTACATTTGATCCTTCTAAGCCCTCAACCAATTTGTTCTAGAAAACAGGTGTTACAATCTTCACCCAACTCCTTGGAAAATCTTTCAAGAATGTGTAGTAAGAAATGTCCATGTGCTTGTGCATTTCTGGGCGCTGATGTAACATCCGGATTCCCAGGTATGGTCATTTGATTATTTATTTCGAGATATGAGGAGTGACTCGACGATTTGATGCACTAACTCGTCGAGTAGGATCGCGGATGATGACTCGGATTAATGAGTGGACTCGACGAGTTGGTGAATGGACTCGACGAGTCTGTGCTGTTGGCAGAAATCCTAAATCCTTGGGCTTGTGCCCTATTTAAGGGTCCTTATGGCCTTCATTTACGGCCACCCTTCCAGAGAAAAGAACCCTAGCATATTTGAGCATGTGAAGTGTGTGAGAGAGGGAGAGCCATCTTGATCTACTTGTTGTGATTTTGCTAAGGAGGAGAAGTGATCCAGCAAGAAGGGCCAAAGGAGGTTGATGTTCTGAGACTTTCAAGCAAGGGGGCTTCACTTTGAGGTAGCAATTCGGCCCTTTTCTTCTTTTTGTGTAGGCTTATTGAATCAAGGGTTTTTGTACCCTTTCTTGAGTTTGAATAAGAAGCATGAGAAGTCCCAATGAGAAATAGACCTTAGATTTGGACCTTGAGAAGTCCAGAGAGTCCCAATCATCCTGCTTTATGCAGTCCCTTTTGGGTTTTGGATCTTGGTTGTTATATTAAGAGCTAATTCATCAAGTAGAGCCATATGAATGTTACATGAGCATAAAGTTTGGACCTTTACGTGACTTTTGAGTGTTTAAAGGTCAAATCTATAAGTTAGAGAAACAGATCTGACCTCAGAAGGTCATTTGGGAGTTTCTATGGAGGAAACTCTGTTAGGTGCATTTCATGTACCCATTTTGTAACTTTATTTCATAAAAGTACATTGCATATAGGCTTAAACTCATGCATTTTGCATGCTTTTCGGGATTTTTCATGAGGCAATTTCATTCAAATACTTTTCTGATATTTCAGGGACTTTTGGAGGTAGGATATTGTTGGAGGAGGTAAATAAAAGTTGCGGACAAAATTTCAGGACTTGCGGAGCACCGAAGAGAAAGATATCAAAGAAATGAGGATTTTGGCTTTACAGACGTTCACACGGTCGTGTAAATGGAAGCCTTGCGTTTACGCGGGCCGTGTAAACGTAGATTTCTACGCAGTATATTTTTGCATTTACGCAGGCCGTGTAAATGACAGTGTTAATTTACGCGGGCCGTGTAAACGTAAACGTGGGTTTTGAAGCAGTTTTCACCATTCTTAAAGGGGGAATCAACTTTTTACTTAGGGGGTTCGACTTTTGGAGTAGAGAAGGCGATTAACACTTGGGAACATTTGATTTCATTTTTTAAGAACTTTAATTTCATTTTCTAGATTTGTAATCTTGTTCTAGTCATGAGTGGCTAGAACCCTAGATTCTCCAACTTTATGTCTTGACTTCTAGTTGTGATTTCAATCATATGACTTGATGTTTTCTTTCAATTTTCTATCTAGTGAATTTGATTTTGTTTCAATCGAATGTTTGATTCTAATTGTGATTCTTATTGGCTATTTGAATTAGGGTTAGATCACTCAAGTTATCTAATTGCAAAATCCGTAATTGTTTTGTAAATTGGACTAGGTAACAAGCACTAAACTGATTTCTATTGAATGAATTTAGTGTAAATCCTATTCACACATTCTTATGCTCCCGAGCTTATGAGGAGTATTGAGTGTTGTTGGGAACATTCACATAAATTTTAATGCAATCTTTCAACCTAATTCTAAGAGCTTGTTTAGATTAGATTGGTAAGGTTAGGATTAATCAAAGAGCTTATTTTGGTTAATCAATGTGGTGAATGGGAGGTGCTAGATCTTGTTAGCATTTCCATGTACCAATTTAGATAGAATTGAAAAAAATATCATTTCATCCTTGGAATCACATTGCTAATTTGTCTTGCATGGAGTTGGAGTCCTTACAAATCTTGAATCTACTTCATTAAATCAATCATTTACTTATTGCTTTATTCTATAGTTTAAAACATTGCTTATAAATTCCCCCATTCTATGACCATTTTTGTACCTTACGCAAAAAGGTATAAACACTTGTCCCGTGTCTCTGTGGATCGACCCTACTTACCTTGTACTACATTATTAGTGCATAGTAGTAGTGTTTAAGGAGTCATTTGTACCCTTTATTTGTTGGGTTTGACACGCCCAACAAACTCGCCGAGTCCATGAGAGAACTCGACGAGCCGAGTAGGGTTGCCCCGCGATTCGTGATCAGTGGTAACCCGTCGAGTAAAAGGTTAACTTGACTAGTCGAGTGAGGCCTTAGAAGGATTCAGAGGATGCGCATGAACTCGCCGAGTCCCACGAGTGCACTCGGCGAGTCTGGTTAAAGTTGGACCGTTGACTGAGTTGACTTTCGTTGACTTTTAGGGTTTGGTCAACAATTGGGCTTTTGGGTTTTGGAGGGGTAAAATGGTCTTTTACCCTTCTGAGGAATATTAAGGGGGATTAATCCCTTTGAGAGTCGTTGTTAATTAGATGAAATTTTTTTATGTGATTAGGCGGAGGCTAGATCAGTATTCGAGATTCGAGATTATTCGAGTTACCCGAGGTGAGTCTTCTCACTATACTTTACCTTGAATGGTAATTATGTGTGACCGGAAGGTCTTATGTGCTATGACGAGTATGTGATATATGTTTCCATGTGATATGTATATGTTATGTATGTTATGAGTAGTATGGTATGGACCGGAAGGTCAACAGTGGATGGACTGGAAGGTCGATATGGTACGGACCGGAAGGTCGACGGAGTAGGACCAGAAGGTCGACTCAGATTATGGGGTCGGAAGGCCCCTAAGACACATTGACCGGAAGGTCTCATAGAGCTGTAGCCTTGAGTGGCTTATGTGTTGTATGTAGTATTTTGGGAAAGTCACTAAGCATTCATGCTTACCATGTTATGTGATATGTGTTTCAGGTACTAGCGAAGATCGCGGAAAGGCGCCGGAATAATTAATACACACTGATAGAGGATTTTTGTAGTTGAGATTCTGGGATATGTTCTACTGTAATAACATTCGATACAATTGTGTTTTGAAATGATTTTTATGAGATGTGTTATAGTTGAAAAATGAAAGAAAAATTTGTTTTAAATTTTTACGTTGTTACAGCTGAATCCTTCAAATTTTCAACCCAATATTGTGTCAACACTATTTCTTCTTGTTGAGTCTATGCTTGAGGCCTGCACTTTTTCTTGTCTTCCACTGGTTGTTTTCCTTTGCCTCGTGATGAGGGAATTTCCTGTACAATTTCATCGTTAGAGTCATCAAAGCTTTAGTTTTGTGATTTACAGTGGCAGAGCGGGGTTTGGTTTTGTGATTGAGATTGATAGAGTGGGGTTTGACTTTGGGGTTGATTTGGTGAAAGTTGATCGATAAAAACGACAAAGTTGTCGAACAGATTGGACTAACATTTGGTACTTGCAAGGGCCGGGTAGTATTGTCTAACATTTTAGTATTGAAATTGTGGAGGGGGTTGAATGGGGGCATCAAGTTGGGGATGATAAACTGGTAGGGATGGATCAAAGGAGAAAATGTTTCGATTTGGAGTAGTTGAACTCGAAACATTGGTTTTTCTTCTATCGAATTTTTGGGTTGGATTGTTGGGATTCACTTTTTTTTTAAGAAATATAGAGGAAATTATAGAAGAATGTGTGATTTTAAAGGTGAAAGAAGTGGAGTATTTAGATGATTGTAAAATGGTATATATATATATATATATATATATATATATATATATATATATATATATATATATATATATATATACACCTTAACTAGTCGTTACCTGCGCAAAGCAGCGGGTGGCGAATAATTTTTCCGGCAAAAAGATTCTTTTTTGTGGACAATTAATTAGTTTCTTTAGACAAATTGTTTAAGGGTTGACGATTAGCTTTCTTTTGGGGAATAATTGATTTGTGGAAGTGGTCTCATGTCAAAATGGTAAAGTAATGAACCGATAAAGAATGAGAAAAGCAGCAAGCGATGAATTGTTTCTTTCAAAAATTAGTTTTGTAGGCGATTACTTATTTTGCGCAAATAGTTTAACACATCTAAATAGAGTTTTTTTATTGCGTATTATTTTTGTTGATGAATAGTTATTTTTTGGTGCAATGCAACGGGCAGTAGGCAAGGACATTGAATAGTTATTTTTCGGCGAATAAATTTCTTTCGGTGGGTAGTTTCTTATAGAGTTTAGGTTTAATATTTAATGATTAGGGCTTAAGGTATAAATTAGTATTTTCTAAATGTGAAGTTTTATTACTATTTATAAGTAGAAATTGTAGTCGAAGTCTAAAATTGTTTTTTTTATTAATTTTTGTAATGTAAAATGTCATTTTGGTTGGAGTTTAATCTTTCTTTATTCAATTTAAGCGTCAACGAGAAATAGTATTTATACTGCAAATCACATACTTCATCTTTAGGCCACATGGGAGGAAGGTGGTGTGTGTGTTGGGGGGAGGGGGGGAGGGGGTAAATAGTTGTTTTTTTGTCACGTGGTGAATAATTACTTTATAAAACATGATACATTACAAAACAAAAACACGTAATGTATTAGAAAATAATTTTTTTTTGACGTTTTGGATCTTAGGGTTTAGGTTTAATTTTTACGGATTTTGTATAAGGTTTATTATTTATGGTTAAGTGTTTAAGGTTTAGGTCTAGGTGTTCAATGCGGAGAAGATGGTGTGATTGACATTGAGCGTTCAATAAAAGTACATTCCTAATTTAGGTTTTAAATTTTGATATTTGAGGTTTAGTGCTTAAGGTTTAGACTTTAGTATTTACTATTTTATTTTAATACATGAATTAGTCTCAAGGCCATTTTAATTATTCATGTAATTAAAGATCCCAATTTTGGTGTTATTAAACTCGATCAATTGTATTTCTCACGGTATAATAATAATTGTACATTTGTTTTCATGGGTTTAATCAGTTTATAATACAATTCAATATTTTTAAATATGATAAAAATGAAAGAATTTATTATTAACAAATGAACTAAAGAGGTGACAGTTTCTTTTTCTAAAAAAGTTAAGTAATTTCAATCTCCAATTTTAAAAGTTTATTTGATGAAATAATCAGGTTTAATAAAGAGATAATTAAAGGTTTCATGGTTTTATGTGAATTTAGTATTATTTAGTTTGATATTTCTCTGTATATTTATTGTCGTAATAATGTCAATATTATTTAATACCCCTTTCTCAAATATTATGTATGGGTTTACAATTTTTTGAACTCATTAAAATTTAAACTATCACAATATACATGACGTTATTTCATGAGGTAGGGCATTCCATTAGGCATGAAGTCTTTTGAAATTGGTGTAAAACAACTACAAATTAAATAAAATAAATAGAACAACTTATTGCTAGATACAAGAATTACCAGTTAAGTAAAACAAATAGCACATTTTATTTGGATTATGTTATTTTGTTAATCTCTAAAAATATAGTTTTCACACAAATCCCACAATGGAGTATTTGATATTGTTTTTTTGTTTCTTTTCTCAACGCATTTTTGTTGATGTAAATGAATACATTCAATACGTATTTCACTTGCAGCCAAATGTAAAGGTGTTGCCACTTTAATATTTATGCTTCACAAATTTAAAATATCCCCTACAACCCCCATGAAAGAAACAATGCATATCGATCTATACATCTTCATCGGTGCTCGAAAGTGATTCCCTGCAATGTATAAAGAAACAAATGTGACAAATGCACATCAACTGATGAACACAATGAGTGTACTGCAGTGTAAAAAAATATAAGTATTGTTCTATTGTAGGTAAAAATTAAAGTAACTATTATTAAAAGTAAAGTTTCAATAGTTTTTATGAAAAGGTACCTAAGTGAAACTTCAAGCTCATTTATTCTGAACCTCTTTTTGCAACATTTCAAATATTATAAGCAAAAAAGTTGAAACTTTGAGGGGTTGAAATCTAGAATTGGTTTCACATACCATTTGAATCCAGGTTACAGAGATCTGACATCACCAAATCAAAAGAGAAACAATCAAAAAAACAAAAGTAAAAAATGGGAAACGATAGATGGATTACGAAGATTATTATATATTCTTCAGAAAACATACAACGGGGGAAGGAGACCTACCTGTAGTGTTCATCACTGATAGAATGTTCTGCAAAATGACCCTAAATCTTACAAAAACAAAAAAAAAAAAAAAAAAAAGAAACAAATTCAATGAAAAAAGAATTGTATTCAAGAACTTTTGGTTATTTCCATCTCTACCTAATTGAATCAGATATAAAAACTAGATATAAAATTAGGGATATAGAGAGTGGAAAAGAAGAAAGCAATGGAAGACCAACAAAATAAGGTGTAAAACCTAACAATTTTGCTTTATAAGATTTGAATTCATCTCATTATTTTCATCAAAACTTTTCTTCAATCCACTCAATTCAACATGGACATAAAAGGTAAGGGCCAAAATGATAATGCAAGTAAAAAAAAAACATGAACATCTCAATGAGGAAATAGACTACAAGAATTTTTAAATCAACCCGGTTTAGTTGCTTGTCACAATAAAAACATATTGATGAAATTGCAAACCTTATTATGTCCTTATGGAAAAAAGCAAAACTTGTTATGTCCTTTTTAGTTTTCTTGCACGTACCCTCTCTTTTGACATCCCGTAAGCCGCAATGATCCTCATCAACAGGTAAAAACTTATTATTTATGTGTTTTAAAATTAAAATATATGATAAAATAATTATGGGAAAAGACCAATCTAACATTCCTTCCTTGTGATAATCAACGGTTTGGGTAGTCTTTCCTGATCTCCATTTCTACATTTCAGAAACTTCCAGGTTCCACATGGTACCTTTCATAATTTGATAGTGTATACCCTTTCAACTAAAAATAAGAAAGATGCACCAGTAAACCTAGAAAAAGCCATGATCATCATACTAAAATAAAATCTTCAACAAACAAACAAAAAATAAGGGTTTTTATGTACAATGGAGAAAGGAAATGGAAAGGGAAACACGAACATGATCTAATTCTCCTCTTAACCGAGTTTTAGTGTTTGCTTCCAGGGATAGGTACTACTTTTGTTGCGGAGAGTAGTGAAGGTGGTGGCTACAAATGATTGTAAGTTGAGTGGTGGAGGTGGTAGCTGAAAATAAAAGAACATATGATTGCAGGAGAGAATAGTGTTTATAACATATAAATACCTAACGAAGGATTCCACATATTAATAAGAGGCAACATATCAGACCAAGTGGTTGTACATCGAAGCCCTAATCCATACCATTCCACCTCTACCTTTGCAAAAGTTGGGTCACTGGAAACTACCGGCGCCCCAAATACCCCTAATAGCCGAACCAAATTTTTTGCTACCTTATTTTGCTTCCGGTAAAGAGATACAAAGTGATCTTTGTGAACGATATATTTATAGTAGATAATGATGTTAAGCTTTCTGGTGGATGTTCGGAAATGGTGGTGGTACGGTGGGTTTTAGATAGAGACAAAGATAAAGAGTGGAGGATGTTCGGAGATAGTGTTTTGTTGTAGTGCCTGAGATTCACGATTTTGTAGTAGGTGACATTGGGGCAGGCGCAAGTTGTTGGGAATGGTCGGTGCACTAGCGTTAGGGCTTATGGATGGTGGATGCAATTGTCGTACAAAACAGAGTGGTGGTGTGACAACGACATCTAGGGTTTTGAGAGGAAATTAGGGGTGGTGATGGGAACAATGAGCGGCATTGAGTGTATGATGGTGGTGAATGAGGCGGAAATGGTTGTGGTGGGGAAGGTCACGGATGAGGGAAAAGAGAAACATAAGTATTTATGGTTTCTTCTAGATTTGAATAAGTCTAGATTTTTAGATTTGAGTGAGTTATTTTAGCTAAAATACAGGAAATTTGAATAAGTCTTAATACACTTTGAGGAATATATTAAGAAAGATAAGATTTCACGGGTTCAATAGATAGATAAGATTATGAGATTTATTATACATTACATACTTGTATCTATTGCATTACTATTTGGACAATTTAAATTATAGTATAATAATATTAATATTTTGTTGTACGTTAAGCTTAAACGTTTGGACGTCTTAAATCTATTTTTAGAAATAGTAAGGTTTGTATAATAATCTAGTAAGATAAGCATTTAGTATGCTTTACCGAAATTTAAGAGGTACAAGACTTATTGCATTATTTACAACAATTTTATGCATATATTAAGTAAAACTTTATCTAGTCTTGAAAAAGTCAAGAACGTAATCCACTGTTGACTTAGCCCCCTCAAAATCCCTATATTTCTCCCTTTCACTTTATCAACTTCAATTTTGAATTATTGTTACGCCATTGTCTGCACCTATATTACCAATATCTCCTCTTTCCCTTATAAGTTGCGTACCACCACCATTAAAGCCCCATATTTTCCACAAACATTAACCACACTCCACTTCCACCTCTTAATCCTAAATCCCATCGTCATCAACCACTAACGGAAGGGACGATTTGGATGTAGGATATCATGGCTAATGGAATCATCTTCTGCCTTCTCAACTCTCTCTCTCTCTCTCTCTCTCTCTCTCTAAGAAAATCCTAAATGCTCTACCTAAATAGCCGACATCACCAACGCTGGTTCACCACCATCACCACTTTCGACTTCAGGTATCGTGAAATCACTCATTTCTCCTCCACCTGAAACTCATTTGTGTAGGCATCTATGTGCTTCTGTGCGTATTTTTGGAGTTTTCTTTTTGTCTATTTTGTTTTTTAACCCTAAATCGATATGAATCAATTTGATTTTTGATTTTTGATTTTCTTTTTGTCATAGTGAAAGAATCTAACCAGAATCATCTCAAATGTAGAACCCACGAGGGAACCCAGTGATGTTTTTGGTACGTCCCGGGTGCTCACTTGTGATGAGCCTTTAGATTTGGCACATTTTTTCTCTTTGCCTATATGTCCATCATGGTATGTGTATGACATATTTTCATCTTGAAGTTTTTTTGTTGCAGATCCATTTGAAATTCATATATTCAGCACAACATACACCACACAGCAAAATTCAGTTTTTTTTTTGTTGATTGGACAGATGTTTAAAGTAGATATGAAAATATCTCGACACCACCACCATTGGGCTGGTCGCATCCAGTTCCACTGCCTCAACATTAAGAATAATTTGCGCCAAGGTTTTATCAAGTGCTCCGATCTGGTAAAACCTTCAATTGGATTTCTAGATTTGTTTAATTTAATTTTTTTTTTTGCCATCCTTGATTTTTATTTGTGTTATAAATCCTATTGGAACTGCATTTTCATCTTCTTTATGTAATAGTGAGGATGTTGATTTCGTTAAGCACTTAAGTTGTTATGTTGCTCAAAGTGTTGAATACATTTAGAATCCGGTCAAACATAGTGTGCATGTTCTAGGCTTGAAGAGTAAAGTACTGAAAGAATCCATTAGGACATGACTGTTAGTAAATTGCAAGTTTTGCTAACCTTATTTGATCATTTCGTTTGTTTAATGGGGATTAAGGTCATATATTTGGTGTTTCTTTTTTACTTTCAGTTTACACATGCCATCTGTTTAATATAATGTCTGTGTGAAGGTTAGACTTCTTTATTAAAATTTTAAAGGGTGTAAAGGTGACATGAAGCAAAACCATCAAAGCCTAATCTTAATCTTGAAACATGAACCCAACAGCACCTGAGTTTGTCTCACACACCGCTTTTAATTAAATACATATAAATACTCTACTCTCATCATCCAAATCTTCAATCCCACTTCGTATTCTGCAACAACAAACTAAAGGAATCATCATCACCTTATATTTTCTAACAGTTGTGCACTATTTGTCATATAATGCCTTCAGTTGACGAAAAGCTTGCCATGGCCAAGAGTTGCTCTCATGGTAATCTCTCTCTCTTTCTCTCTCTCTCTCTCTCTCTCTCTCTCAATATAGACACGTATCTATATATAATACATGTGACTAAAGTGTTTTTTTGGTGAGTAGTTGTAGGAGCTAAGTTAGTTGTGTAAACCACCATTGCCACCGCTATTCCAACTGTTAGTCTCCTTCTTGCTCCTTTTTACTTACTTGGTTTAATTCCCTAAGTATTTCATCTTTAATTCATAATATGCATATATATGTTTCAGATGGCAAGTGCAAGAATAAAAAAACAAAGCATAAAAAAACAAAGCATAAAAAAACTACACCTTTTAGCTACTCATGCATGCCTATGGAGACCAAACAACCACATGATCATTTGCTATCAAAGCACTGATGAATAAAAAACAAAGCATAAAAAACTGTCCGAACTTTCACGGCTCATACATAATAATTTTGATATGGCTGATGAATATGGTTTAGTTTTTTGAAGGTACAAATGAATTGCAATGGTTGGTTTAAAGTACAAGAAATTTTAGATATGATAAATAGGATGGGTTTTAAGATTTGAGAAAGTTAACCGTGACCAAAAATAAGTTATTAATTATAATTTGTTTTGAGTTTTTTATATTTTAAAATATTCTTCATTTGGTGTTTAAGATATGTAATGGATGGAATGTTTGACTTCAATATATTTATTTTTTTATGTTTTTTTTATTTATGTTGTATTATCTATGATATGATTAATAATGTTAATTTTAGTTTATGAAAAAACAAACACACTTGAGTTTGGATCTGTACGACCATAGTGGTTTTAAAATCTTTTGAGTACATATTCAGTTGCTCTAAAAAAGTTCAACGTATACATGTAGTTAGACATAGTATTCTCATATTTATTTTATATTTGAACGGCTGAAACGTAGTATTATACTTCTATATACTATATTATAATACAAATAATAATAGTAGTAAATACTATTGGATTAGTATCTAAGTCCATAACTATTTTGGTATGTACTTGACCCGATGGTGCATGGTCCTTTTGGATTGCCTTCACCAAAGCAACTTGATAGGATGAATTATGGAGAGAGAGGAGTAATTATGATTTATTAATATATTATAAGAATAATATATTAAAGGAAAAATCATATTGTTTAATTAATATTAGTCAATAATTAATAAGAATTGATTTTGTGGCTAAAAGATATTAATTAAATAAAGGGGACTAGAACTGTCAATTGTGTGATAGTTGAATATTGGGCTAATGGACTCCATAGAGGATGGAGTGGATGAATTCTATGGGGAAACTCATTAGAAATCGTCCGAGGCCTCTAAGGAGGGAGTCCATGGGTTGCTTAGGGCCTAAGCAGTCAAATTAGGGTTTCCTTATTAGATAACCCTAATAGCCTCACTATTTAAGGACCCCTAGGGCACCAAAAATGTGGCCAACTAATTCCTTAGGGTTTCTACACGTTTTTGGGTGCCTCCTCTCTTATCATTCTTCATCCTCTTGCTCTTGGTGTTTGTGAGTCATTAGAGGAGTGACACTTGTGACTCTAAGCTTTCTAAAGCCATTACAAGGGAGGATTTGAGATTGTTATTGCTACATAACAATCAAGGTAAGATCTAAACCCCAATCTTATGTTAATATGATTAATTGTATGCTAGATCTAGGGTTTATAGCTTTTGATATTCAACTGCATGTTCATTAGACAAACTAGATCCAAAAGCTATTAGGGTTTGCATGTACACCATATGAATGATGTTTTGCTCATAACCCGTCAGTTGTATCAGAGTCATGGTTGTTTGTTTGATGTATTTGATGCTATTATGGATTATCCTTGCTTAAAATTTGAAATTTAGGGTTTCTGGGGGCTGAACTTGTCGAGTCCATAGATGAACTCGTCGAGTCCATGCCTGACTCGACGAGTCAGCTGGTCAGAAAGAGGGAAAATCGGGATTTTGTGTTTAGTTGGCTGTGAGATATTTACCAAAACGTTTTTTATTGATATAAATCAGATTTTTATCATATTGGGTGATTATCTTTGCCAAAATTAAAGACAAATTCATATTAGTTAGATAATTATTTCCTTATATGATTAGATTTAATTATTTGAATTATTTGGTGAATTATCTTGCAAGAATTTGGACTAGGTCAAATTAAATAACCACCAATTAATTGTTAATTGCCTTATTTGAATTTTGTGATCTAGAATATTCTTGACAAAGTTTGGAAAAGTTTCAAATTAATCCCTTTAGGTTTTATAGTTTAAATTTGAACTTAAAAGTTTTGTTTTTGAAATTTAAATAAGTTAAACCCTAATGTTTTGAAATGTTTCAAAACTTTCCCTCAAGTTTTTGGAATTTAAAAGTTGATTAAAAGTTAAATTTAGAAATGTTAAATTCTAAAACCCTAGTATTGTTTTGAAAAGTTCAAATCACACCCTTATGGTTTTATTAATTAATTAAGGTGTATAATTAAAAGATATTTAATAAACCCATAAAATTTTGGTTTACATTTAATTAAATTAAAAGTATAATTTATTAAATAAGAACACCTAGTATTTTAATAGTGTAAAATACACCCTATACTATATATATAACATTAAAAGTCTAGTATTATATATGTATGAGTAAACAGTCAGTCTTACCGTTAGTAGGCCTCATTCACGAAGCTAGTCTATAAGGGGTGTTTAAGCAAATTGCCTATAAAATGGCGATTGAATGGGTATCCACTCTTACCCACCGCACTCTTGACTAGTGGAGGGTCGTTAGCCGAATGGGTAGGATATGACAGAAACCTTCCATTATAAGTATAATGAAGTACAAAAGTAACTAAATGCTTTTACAAAATTCCCAATCTTAGTTACTTTAGGCAAAAGTGAATTGATGCAATTCCATGAAATTACGCTTTGTGCCCTTGCGAAGACGTTAGTGGAGCGTGTGTGGTTAACCGGCACACTAAATGGTTCTAAGAAAAGGTAGCAAAGGGCGACTCATTGTTTGTCATAGTTCAGTGGAGCGTGTGTGGTTAACCGGCACATCGAATAGGTGACTGTAACATTGGGGGCACCATGTAAGTTTGCATGGTTATTCACACCCTGTTTTGTGATCCTCGGCATCCCAGTAACATGCCATTGAAAAGTTCAATGAATCTCAAAAGATCTAGGAATTTTCAATAGATTTAAAACTTAAATTTCTTTTTCGTTTTTCATGGTGGAAATTGATAAATCGTCATTTACCTACCTTCAAATATTATGCAACTGGATTACGGCATCCCTCTTCTACGTTGTAGAGTATTGTGTTGGATCCTAGCCTCGATGTTTCATTTGGGTGTCACATCGAGGATCCTAATCAACTTAACTTGAATTTTCTCCCATTTTGTAGATGTCAAAGTATGACAACTATGGTCCTCCCAAATCCCGTGGAACAAGCTTTCCACATGAAGATGCTATTCCACGATTCGATCGGGGAACAAGAGATCATGCTTCACTTCCTCCACCTCCTCCAAATTATTCTCCCTAACCCACAAGTTCGAAGGCTTGAAAAGTTCAAGCTCACTCAAGCCCTTTTGGCAAGTAAACATGGGAAACCTGTGTGTGTACACGTCTTAGAGATGAAGTCACACATTGAAAGGTTAAGGGTGTTGGGTGTCAAGATTTCAGGTAAGTTGGATATTGACTGGGTTTTTCAGTCGCTTCCTGAATCATATAGTGAGTTCGTTAGAGAGTACTATATGATAGATCATGACATGACCCTCGTTGATTTGACCTATTTGCTTATAGCTGCTGAATCAGCAATGATTTGGCGAGTTGGTTGAGCAAATTTGTCTGGTGAATCAAACTCCCAAACTTCAATGGACATTGAAAATGGTGACATTGGAGATCCAGAAAAGGTAAATTCTGAGATAGTTCCTTGTGACATTTCAAAAGAGTCCATTTGCTTCTATTGCCAAGAGAATGGGCATTGGAGACGAAGCTTCCCTATTTACCTAAGAGATCTAAGAGATGGGAGAGTCAAAACGTATGGATCTACTTTAGGTAAAATCCATTAACTAACTCTTTTTAAGTTCCTATTCTAGATTCTTAATACATGATGTGATAAGATTACATTTTGATGTTTTGTAGGATCGAAGAAAAGAGAGGAAGCTTAAGGGAAGAAGTGAGCTGAATCTAATCATGAAGAAATGGATTTCGATCGCATTCCTTGAAGATTAGATTCTTAAGCTACTACTTGGAGTCAGAATAGATTGCTTAGGAATATGTAACAACATAGTTTTCAGTTGAATTGCATTTTAAGGACAAATTTTTCTGCAATAAAATAAATTTTGATTTTATATTATTTATCCTTGCAATGGCGCGTATGAAAAATTAATGTTTGTAAGTTTCTATTATTAGCAATGATGGATTTGATTCTTAATTATGTTATTTGTGGAAAGGTCAAGAATTTACCAAATAAAGAAAGTTTCTCATCGCCCAAGTTTCAATTGGACAGAAACTTGGAATCATACAACTTGGTTGCATGATGAATGAGAAATTTCACATTTGGAAATTAGACTAATTCGTTGACAAAGTGTCAAGTGAAGGACTAGGAGATCGAGTACACAAGGTTGTGTGTTTATCAAGTCCACCACAAGAGTAACAAAGATATTCGTCATGATTTACTAAGGTTAAGTAAATATGATTATACTTATGAGATTAAGAGTAATTCTCAGTTGATTGAAAGAGTTTCAATAAATAGCAGAACGAATAAAGAAGAATCAAGTAGGCAGAAAGATAAAAGTTTCTCTATTCTAAAAAGAAGGGAGAGTACCTTTTATTATGTTTTATGATAGGTCTTAATGATTAAGAACTATATCTCAGTTGATCCTCTAAGTGAGTCTTAGTACAATTATATGTCTAAGTAGAGGAATCAAAAAAATTGAAGAAATGGTTAAATCAAGAAGTCAATCATACTTCGTTCCAAAAACAAGTCTCAGAGTTAAGATTGTGAATTGAGTGACAAGTCTCAAGAAGGTTTATAACATTCATCAAATGTGGAATTTGGAAAAGGTTTTCTTATTCTTGCACACTTGAAATTGGAAAGTTGTGATGTCTTGGATAAGACAAAGACCAACTAGGACCAATTTTGTGAAGTGTTTTGTCTTGATAAAAGCTACACTAACTCTTGAATATTTGTCTGTCAAGAAATGTTTATTGACAAGAGACTCTTATATGTCAAGGAGTCAGTGGGAGTCTCAATGGTCTTGAAAGGTTTCAAGAACAAATCATGAATAAACCTTATCAATCATCACTAGCACACGACTTGAGGTTTATGACCTATCGTGTTGACATTATTTTGTTTCTATGCCATTCCAATTGAGTTAATTATGCATGTGAGTTCTATGAGTTCTCATTTGAACGCATAAAAGGCAAGCACCTTGATCAATGAAAAGTACATTGATATGAAAGGGTGAGCTGCTTGGAAGACATGGTGGGCACTCGTGTTACCATAAGGCAAGAAATCAAGATTGAGAAAGTTCAGTCCATATGAGTTTGGATTTGTCGCAAACTTTGGTTTGACAAACTCACATGGATAGGAACACTTACACCATAAAATCTAAGTGTCATAAGATTCCCTCCTTCATGAAAATGACTGTGAGGAAATGCTTTCACTAAGAGAGATTTTAAGAAGATAGTGATTGTGAAAATTGTATTCTCGAATTCGATTATGGTAACGGTATCCCTTTCCATAATTCGAATTGTGAGATTTGGCAATTAGTCTGAATTGTTTAGACACGCATATGAGTTATCTAAGGCAAAGGTGTATAAGTTTAAGAAGCTTAGATAAAGGATTATCAAAGCATTAGGTATTAGAAATATGAACTTCAGAAATTCAATAAGTATTGTTTTCTGGAAGTTCAGTTGTTTTCTAAAACATGTCAAAGCTAGTGGGAGCATAAGTGTTATGCTTATATGATAATAATCATCATGATAGTGGGAGCATAAATGTTGTGCTTGTATGATTATTAAGGTAAGTATTGCAAGTTAGCAATATTAATTATAGAAAATAAAAGTTATACTTTGCAAAGTCGTTTGGGTTGAAAAGTTGTATTGCTATAATTAAGGGAGAGAATATTGTACTTTGTTTCAAAATCTAAAGCTTAGATTGAGAAATTTTAATAAATTTAGTCAAAGGATACATAGTGTGTTCTTAAATTTCGATTATGATTATAGTATCCCTCTTCATAGTTCGCATTGTAAGAACGTGACACATAAAATATTATGGGAAGAGATTGATAAAGTATCGTATCTTTATGTAAGACATTATGCATCGTGTCCCATACGCTTCGGGTATAGGATTGATTGCAAGTGCTATTATATTTGACCATTCTAAAATTTTCCAAATGTCTAGCGCATTTAGAGGGAAAAGGACTAGAATCGGTTTTGACTAAAATAATTAAACAACTATCAAAGGACGATCCAAAGCTTGCTGAGGATTGGTTGCTTGTGAGTAGTTGGAAGTATGGTATTGGATGACATTATTATGAATAGATAAGATTATATTAAGAATGAATTGTCATATGGCAAATATGGAAATGTTTCCATATTGGGAGTTTGAGAATCTATGTCTAAATTAGAAACTTTTTTGCAAGAAGGATGTTCAAAGGAATGTACTTTGAGTGAGACACATCATATCTATAGAATTGTTTCTGATAGAGATTAGCCAAGTCTTGATGATTTTGAGCTATGACTTTACGAAAGAATCATTGCATAAAATGTTAGAATCTAGCATAAGTAACAAGAATTTGATATTCTTGTACTTATGATAAGGATTGGGAGTTGTGAAATGAGTATGATTGGAAATGTGTTCATTTGATCTCTTTCACAAAGTAAGGACCATAGGTAAACATTGTGTGCATGCTGAGAGCATGGGACAAGTGTAGTAATAATTCAAGTAAGAAGTTGATTACCCGAAACAACAAATAATGAGTAATCAATATGGTGATTAAATAAAATGTTTTATTTATACCCAGAGTTTGGGGCCATATGGGATTAGTATTATTCTTGTGTTTCACTTTGCATGTTTTGACTTCCTGAATAATTAAATTGGTTCAGAACAATAAAATTATTCGAACGGACCACAGTCGTTCATATGTTGGAAGTAGGTATCAATGAAGACTGTCGTGAATTGGTGTGTGGATTGTCTAGAGTGTATTAGACATAAGCAAATGTTTGCTGCAACGTTCATGAGTGCTTATGAATATGATTTGAGCATTGGATTAAACCCACGCTCACTTGGATCACTTCATGGATTTTATCACGAGTGATTGGTGAGACGATAATATCTTATATTCTTGAAACCGAGATGTGCAAGTTGTATCTTGCGAGTTGGTTACACATTGATAATATGTAAACGCACCAGTAACTTGGTGTCATAAAACATATTGTTGTGTGTGATTCGGTGAGTGAGTGCAAGTAAGCATTGAATCAAAGTTTATCCGTTCCTTTTATCCAAAGTGGGATGAAAGCGATATTTGTGGGCCTCTCGATGATCTAGTGATGACACATAAGCGCTTGGCCAAGCCGGGACTAATTTGATGTGTTCAATTGTAGTTAGTCGTCAGTCGTCAAAAATCGGGAATTCGGGAAACAGTATAGAGAGAATGATTGAAATCCATGTCTCATGTCTATACGATATCTAGAATGGAGGAATATATGATCCCTTATCTAAAGGGCACGCTTCTAATAGGATCGACAACGGTTTTTTCTTAAAGCTACGATTACAGATCAGGATCTAAAGTCATACGCAGAATAGTTATTAGACTTATCCAAGTGGGAGACTGTTGGATTAGTGTCTAAGTCCATAACTATTTTGGTATGTACTTGACCCGATGGTGCATGGTCCTTTTGGGTTGCCTTCACCAAAGCAACTTGATAGGATGAATTATGGAGAGAGAGGAGGAGTAATTATGATTTATTAATATATTATAAGAATAATATATTAAAGGAGAAATCATATTGTTTAATTAATATTAGTCAATAATTAATAAGAATTGATTTTGTGGCTAAAAGATATTAATTAAATAAAGGGGACTAGAACTGTCAATTGTGTGATAGTTGAATATTGGGCTAATGGACTCCATAGAGGATGGAGTGGACGAATTCTAGGGGAAACCCATTAGAAATCGTCCGAGGCCTCTAAGGAGGGAGTCCATGGGTTGCTTAGGGTCTAAGCAGTCAAATTAGGGTTTCTTTGTTAGATAACCCTAATAGTCTCACTATTTAAGGACCCCTAGGGCACCAAAAATGTGGCCAACTAATTCCTTAGGGTTTCTACACGTTTTTGGGTGCCTCCTCTCTTATCATTCTTCATCCTCTTGCTCTTGGTGTTTGTGAGTCATTAGAGGAGTGACACTTGTGACTCTAAGCTTTCTAAAGCCATTACAAGGGAGGATTTGAGATTGTTATTGCTACATAACAATCAAGGTAAGATCTAAACTCCAATCTTATGTTAATATGATTAATTGTATGCTAGATCTAGGGTTTATAGCTTTGGATATTCAACTTCATGTTCATTAGACAAACTAGATCCAAAAGCTATTAGGGTTTGCATGTACACCATAGGAATGATGTTTTGCTCATAACCCATCAAATACAACATATTAAATATGGTGTACAAAAACATAAGCATTGATCTTAAAATTAAGAGGTATAAGGTTTTATGCTGAATTTACATCTAATACATCATTAAGCTCTCATTCTCCAAAATATTGACAATCCCGCTTATAAAATTAAAAGTAAAGTGAACAAATGAGTTTGAGGGGCAAATTCAATTTTTTTGAAAAACCTTCCATAGAAGTGTAATTCTAAAACTTGATATGTGGCCGCCCCACCTCCACCTCCTTTGGTAAAGAGTAGTGTGGAATTGTTTAAAAAAAATTAATTTGTATAATTTCTATTTGATTTTCATTTTATTATTTTATATCACAATTTTCGATTATTGTTATAATTGTAGAATTTGTTTTTAATATATTATAGCTACCGACATTACTTATATATTTGAAAACATAAATTGCTTTATCCATTCTTAGCATGATTTGAGCCTTACTCACTTTGACTTTCTAGTGGGTTGAAATAAAATAAGTGATATTTTTAATAACTTTTATTTGAATAAAAAATAACAATAAATGATATTTATTTAATAAAAAAATGATTTCGATTGGGTTAGTAGTGAGAGTAAGAGCTTGGATTTAGTTTGGTTATATAGGTGTAAGAAAAAGAAATTTTTTTTTTTAATGAATAGTTTGAGTTGTGAATGAGGACAGTGATAATAATCATTTGTTTTTTATTCCAATTTTTTTAATATAGGTTTGAAAATAGTTGAAATCGTATATAAATAAAAACTATTCGCGAAAAGAACTATCTGACACACAACCCCCACCCCCATCTCAAAAGGGTGAAACAAACTATCCGACATGAAAAAGAAACTAATCGCCAAAAAGAAACTATCAGTCGTAAGGAACAATCACGTGCCAATACAAAAGTGTTAGTGATCACCGATGAACAATTCAATGATAGTGAACTTTGTACTGTAAATGAGGTGTATAAAAAAGTATTGCATGGTCAATAATGCACAATCAATCATGTGTTCATTTACATTTGTAAAGAATCTCAATCTTCAAACTCAATTATAAGAGGTCATCGCCTCTAAAAACTAATTTCTAAAATAAATTATTTATACTCGTCGTTTAGCGTGGGTAAACAGCTAGTGTGTATATATATATATATATATATATAATTTCTTACCGTTAGAAATTAAAAAAATAATAATAATAAATTGTTTTTTAACCACTTGGAGGTGAGATTTAAGAAAAAACAAAAAAAAGAATATATATATATATATATATATATATATATATATATATATATGGTTAGGTTATTTTGTTTTTAGTAACTATTGTGTGTCATAATGCACAGATCTGGACCATTTGATGGAATATAATCAAAGGTCATGATCTGAGGGTCTATGATAGTAAAATAGGATAACATGTACCATATAATCACATAAATTTGAGCGTAAGAGCATTCTAGTCAATTAACCTATATTAAAAAAGGAAATTTTCGGATTTTTAGGGATAATTAATTCCTTTATTTTTAAAAATCTAAATATTTTAAATTAATTTAAAATTAAAAATCTGATTTTATTCTGTCAGAATGATAGAATTTTAACCATAAAGTAGTAAACATATTTTTCGATTTTATTCTGTCAGAATGACAGAATGTCAACCATAAACTAGTAAATATATTCTGAAAGAATTGCTGGGTCAAAATATGGTTTATACTTTGCTTTTTTGGGCAATTGTATTTTTCTGTAATATTTTTGGAGTTTACGGTCATGTTTACGGTTGAGTTTACGGTCGTAAACACCTTACGGCCGTAAACCCATTTACGGCCCATGTCCACCAAGCCCATATTCTCCAAGTATAAATATAGGTGTTAGGGTGAGGAGTATAAATTGATGAACCCTAGAGATTGTACGACCAAGAGAGAGAGGAAGAGAGAGCATATTGTGTGAGAGAATCTATTGTAAGGAATTTCATTCATATCATCAATACAATCAAGATTCTTAATATTCTTCTTCTCCTTCTCTTCTTATTGTGATCTGGCATCATCCGTTTGATTGGGATTCCGCACCATCAAACGGATCTGATTGATACACAGGCAAATTAGGGACTTACAATTGGTATCAGAGCCAAGTTGTATCAATCAATTTTGTCAGATTTAGGGCATAATTTAATCTTATATTTGAAATATTCTTGCGTTTTTGGATAGATCTCTGAAAAATAAGGAGGGTTTGTTCTTCGTGTTTTTCATAAAAAAAAAAAGTTTTTGATCGAGTTTTGGAGCTTCAAAGTCGAAAAATCGGTGTTTTTGGTCGGAGTTTGCGGCCGGCAGCTAGGGTGAGGAGTAGAGATTTGATGAACCCTAGAGAATTTACGGCCAGAGAGACAGATGAAATATTGTGTGTTAGTGTGTATGTGAATCTCTTATATCCGGATCATCATTCTATTCATTAATACATTGAGATTCATCATCTACTTCTTCTCATTCTCTTCTATTTGATATGACATCATCCGTTTGATTGAGATTCCGCACCATCAAACGGATCTGACTTACAAAAAGAGTTATAGTGGTTAAGTTTTGTTTTGTCAAATAATTTTAATTTGAATTTTATTTTTACTTTTATAATCTTAATTTTAATTTTTAATGTTTTTTTTCTAAACTTTATTTTTTTATTTTATTTATTTTTTTGTTTTTATTTTTGCATTTATTTTAATTATTTTTACTGTCATAGTTTTTACTTCATTTTAATTTTTCAACAGTTAAATTTTTAGTTTTCATTAGTTTTATTTTTATTTTTATTTTTCGAAATTATTTCTACATAATCCTCAAAGTTTTTTTAATTGTGTTGGAAGTTGAAAAATACTGGGTAGTTATCAGGTAAGAGGGTAATTGATGGTAAAAAGGTAAATAAGGAGTTCACTACCGGAATCTCCTCATTCACGAGATTCCGGCCGCAAACACCACCCAAATCCTCTCAACCTTCGAAAAAATTTTGTTTGATTTTTGGAAAACTGCTTCAACCATCACGTAGGTAATAACTTCTAGATCACAGATATGCATTTTATTACGATTTTCACCGTGTAATTTGACCGGAAATTGAAAAAACGACTCCGACGGAGCTTACGGCCGTAAGCTTGGGCCGTAAACTCCGTTTTGGCCTTCAATCGTTGTTATTTTATTGCAATGAGTTCATGATGGGTTTTGGTCCTAAGAACATCCTATGTGCTCATACAAACCCTAATGCTTGGATCTAGGTTTCTCTATTGTACATGCAAGTTATCCAAGACTATAAACCCTAATTCTAACATTTAAGTAATCATATTAACATGAGAATAGGTTTAAGATGTTACCTTGATTGTTATGTAGCAATAACAATCCCAAATCTCCTTGTATTGACTTTAAAAAGCTTAAAGTCACAATTGTCACTCCTCTAATGGTTCACAAACACCATAAGCAAGAGGATGAAGAGGAGAGAGGATGGAGGCTGCCCAAAAACGTCTACAAACCCTAGAGGAGTCTTGTCCATGTTTTTGGTCCTTTAGGGATCTATATATAGTGAGGCTATTAGGGTTATCTAACAAGGAAACCCTAATCTGGATGCTTAAGCCCTAAGCAACCCATAGACTCCTTTAATTAAGGCCTTGGACGATTTCCTTATGGGTTTCCCCATATAATTCGTCCACCCCTTAATACAAGGCAATCCATGGCCCAAATTGCAATTATCTTATAATTAGAATACCATTCCCTTAAGTTAAATTAATCTCTTTTAGTCACACAACTAATTACCAATTAATTATTGACTAATATTAATTAAACAATATGATTTCTCCTTTAATATATTATTCCCATAATATATTAATAAATCATATTTAATCCTTTCTCTCCATAATTCATCCTATCAAGTTGCTTTGGTGAAGGCAACCCAAAAGGACCATGCACCATCGGGTCAAGTACATACCAAAATAGTTATGGACTTAGACACTAATCCAAAAGTCTCCCACTTGGATAAGTCTAATAACTATTCTGCGTATGACTTCAGATCCTGATCTGCAATCGTAGCTTTCCAAAGCCGCTGTCAACTCTAATCCTATCAGATACGCGTGTCCTTAGATAAGGGATCATATATTCCTCCATTCTAGATATCGTATGAGACATGATTTCAAATCATTCTCTTTGTACTATATCTCGATTCCCGATTTATGACGACTGACTAATTGAACAAATCAAATTAGCCCTAGCCGGGCCGAGCATTTACGTTTATGATCACTAAATCATCGAGGGGCCTAAAGATATCGCTTTTATCCTTCTTTCGATAAAAGGAACGGATAAACTTTGATTCAATGTTCGCTTGCACTCACTCACTGAATCACACACAACAATATGTTTTATGACACCAAGTTACTGGTGCGTTTACATATTATCAATGTGCAACCAATTTGCAAGATACAACGCACACATCTCGGTTTCAAGAATATAAGATGTTATCGTCTCACCAATCACTCGTGATACAATTCATGGAGTGATCCAAGTGAGCGTGGGTTTAATCCAATGCTCAAATCATATTCATAAGCACTCACGAACATTGCAGCAAACCTTTGCTATGTCTAATACGCTCTAGACAATCTACAAACCAATTCATGACAGTCTTCATTCATACTTACTTCCAACGTATGACTAACTGTGGTCTGTTTGAATAATTCGATTATTCTTAATAAACTCAATTATTCAGGAAGTCAAAACATGCAAATGTGAAACACAAGAATAATACTAATCTCATATGGCCTCAAACCTTTGAGTATAAATAAAACACTTTTTATTTATCACCATATCGATTACTCATTATTTGTCGTTTCGGGTAATCAACTTCTTACTTGAATTATTACACTTGTCCCATGCTCCTAGCATGCACACAATGTTTACCTATGGTTCTTACTTTGTGAAATAGACCAAATTGAGCACATTTCCAATCATTCTCATTTCACAACTCCAAATCCTTTTTCATAAGTGAAAGAATATCAAATTCTTGCTACTTATAGAATATGCTAGATTCTAACATTTTATGCAATTGTACTTTCGTAAATTCACTGCACCAAAGTCACAAAGACTATTGCCAATGATATTACAAAGTTCTCTATCGTAGATTGTTACAAGACAATTCCTTAGATATGATGTCTCTCACTCAAAGTACATTCCTTTGAACATCCTTTTGCATAAAAGTTTCTAATCTAGACATAGATTTTCAATATTCAATTCCCAATATGGACACGTTTCCATATTTTCCATATGACAACTCATTCTTAATAGAATCTCATCTACTCATAATAATGTCGATATGATCCATCCAATATGGAAACATTTCCATATTTTCCAATACTATACTTCCAACTACTCACAAGCGACCAATCCTCGGCTAAATTTGGATGGTCCTTTGATATTTGTTTAATTATTTTAGTCAAAACCGATTCTTGTCCCTTTTCCCTCTAAATGTGCTAGACATTTGGAAAATTTTAGAATGGTCAAATATCATAGCATTTACAATCGATCCAATACCTGAAGCGTATGGGACACGATGCATAAAGATTTGATACTTCAACAATCTTCTGCCATAATATTTTATTTGCTATGCTCTCAAAATTTCGAATTGTGAAGAGGAATGTCGTAATCATAATCGAAATTTTAAGAACACACTATGTACCCTTGACTAAATTTATTAACATTTCTCAACCTAATCCTTTAGATTTGAAATGAAGCATAATATTCTCTCCCTTAATTATAGCAAAAACAACTTTACAACCCTTACGACTTTGCAAGGTATAACTCTTGTTTTCTATAATTAATATTGCCAACTTGCAATACGTGCCTTAATAATCATACAATCATAACTTTTATGTTCCCACTATCATGATGATTATTATAAACATAACACTTATGCTCCCACTAGCTTTGACATGTATTCAGAAACAGCTAACTTCCATAAAAACAATACCTATTGAATTTCTTAAGTCCATGTTTCTAATACTTAATGCTTTGATAATCTTTTATCAAGGCCTCTTAAACTTATACACCTTTGCCTTAGATAGTTCATATGAGTGTCTAAACAATTGCCAAACCTTACAATTCAAATTATGGAAAGGGATACCGTAACCATAATTGAATTCGAGAATGCAATTTTACAATCACTATCTTCTTAAAATCTTTCTTAGTGAAAGCACTTCCTCACAATCATTTTCATGAAGGATGAAATCTTATGACACTTAGATTTAAATGGTGTATTCATTCCTATCCATGTGAATTTGTCAAAACCAAAGTTTACGACAAATTCAAACTCATATGGATTGAACTTTCTTAATCTCGATTTCTTGCCTTATGGTAGCACAGCTGCCCACCACGTCTTCCAAGTAGTTAAGCAGCTCACCTTTTCTTATCAATGTACTTTTCATTGATCAAGGTCCTTGCCTTTTATGCATTCAAATGAGAACTCTTAGGACTCACATGCATAATTAACTTGATTGGATTGGCACAGAAACAAAATAATGTCAACACGATAGGTTGTAAACCTCAACTCGTGTGCTAGTGATGATTGATAAGGTTTATTTGATTTGTTCTTGAAACCTTTCAAGACCATTAATACTCCCACTAACTCCTTGACATATAAGATTCTCTTGTCAATAAACATTTCTTGACAAACAAATATTCAAGAGTCAGTGTAGTTTTTATCAAAACACTTCATAAATTGGTCCTAGTTGGTCTTTGTCTTATCCAAGACATCACAACTTTCCACATTTGATGAATGTTATAAACCATCTTAACACTTATCACTCAATGTCACAATCTTAACTTTAAGACTTGTTTTGGAACGAAGTATGATTGATTTCTTGATTTAACCATTTCTTCAATTCTTGATTCCTCTTCTTAGACATACAATTGTACTAAGACTCACTTAGAGGATCAATTGAGATATGGCTCTTAATCATTAAGACCTATCATAAAGCATAAAAGGTACTCTCCCTTCTTCTTAGAATGGAGAAACTTTTATTTTTCTGCCTACTTGATTCTTCTTATTCGTTCTGCTATTGATTTAAACTTTTTCAATCAATTCAGAATTACACTTAATCTTATAAGTATAATCATATTACTAAACCTTTAGTAAATCATGACGAATATCTTTGTTACTCTTATGGTGGACTTGATCAACACGCAACTTTGTGTATTCGATCTCCAAGTTCTTCACTTGACACTTTGTCAATGAATTAGTCTAATTTCCAAATATGAAATTTCTCATTCATCGTGCAACCAAGTTGCATGATTCCAAGTTTCTGTCCAATTGAAACTTGGGCGATGAGAAACTCTCCCTATTTGGTAAATTCTCGACTTTCCATAAATAACATAATAAGAACCAAATCCATTATTGCTAATATTCAAACATCAATTTTTCATATACGCCATTGCAAGGATATATAAATAATATAAAATCAAAATTTATTTTATTACGGAAAAATTTGTCCTTACAATGCAATTCATTGAAAAACTATGCTAATACATCTTTCTTAGCAATCTAATTCTAACTCCAAGTAGTAGCTCAAGAATCTAATCTTCGAGAAATGCGATCGAAATCCATTCCTTCACGGTTAGATTCTGCTCACTTCTTCCCTTAAGCTTCATTTCTTTTCTTCGATCCTACAAAACATCAATTGTAATCTTATCACATTATGTATTAAGGATCTAAAATAGAAGCTTAAAAGAGTTAGTTAATGGATTTTACCTATATTAGAGCCATACGTTTTGACTCTCCCATCTCTTAGATCTCTTAGGTAAATGGGGAAGCTTCGTCTCCAATGCCCTTTCTCTTGGCAATAAAAGCAAATTGACTCTTTTGGAACATGACATGGAACTACTTCAGACATTGCCTTTCTCTTATGATCAAACCTTTTGATCATAGCATGTCTTTCGTTGCCATTGTCTATATCCATAGAGGTCTTGAAGGCAGATTCACCAATCAACTTTGCTTTTCCATTGCACCAAAACATTTCTGACTCAGCAGCAATAAGCATATAGGTGAGATCTATAAGGTTCACATCGCGGTTCATCATATAGTACTCTCTTACGAACTCACTATATGAGTTAGGAAGTGACTGAAGAACCCAATCAACAGCCATTTCCTCACAGACAACGGATCCCAACATTCTTAACCTATCAATGTGTGACTTCATCCCTATGACGTGTGCACACACCGACTTTCCTTCTTTATGTTTACTTGCCAAAAGGGCTTGAGTGATCTTGAACTTTTCAAGCCTTTGAACTTGTGGGTTAGGGAGAACAATTGGAGGAGGTGGAGGAAGTGAAGCATGATTTCTTGTTCCTCGATCGAATCGTGGAATACCATCTTCATGTGGAATGCTTGTTCCACAGGATTTGGGAAGACCATAGTTGTCGAACTTTGACATCTACAAAACGGGAGAAAACAAACTCAAGTTAGTTGATTGAATGAGTCCTTAGTAAATCACCCAAATGAGATACTAAGGCTAGGACCCAACACAATATTCTACAATTCAGGAGAGGGATGCCGTAACCCAAATTGCAGAACATTTGAAGGTAAGTGAATGACGATTCACTAATTTCCACCATGAAAAACGAAAAGAAAATTGAAGTTTTAAATCTATGAAAACTCCTAGATCCTATGAGATTCATTGAACATTTCAATGGCATGTTTAAATCTCGATATGCCCCTCTAGTTTGTGACTGGGATGTTGAGGATCACAAAGCGGGTGTGAATAACCATGCAAACTACATGGTGCCCCCACATGTTACAGTCACCTATTCGATGTGCCGGTAAACCACACACGCTCCACCGAACTATGACAAACATTGAGTCACCCTTTGCTACCTTTGCTTAGAACCATATAGTGTGCCGGTAAACCACACACGCTCCACTAACGTCTTCGCAAGGGCACAAAGTGTAATTTCATGAAATTGCATCAATTCACTTTTGCCTAAGTAACTAAGATTGGGAATTTGAAAAACATTTAGTTACTTATGTACTTCATTATACTTATAATGGAAGGTTTCGTCTTATCCTACTCGTTCGGCTAACGACCCTCCACTAGTCAAGAGTACGGTGGGTAAGAGTGGATACCCATTCAATCGCCATTTTATAGGCAATTTCCTTAAACACCCCTTATAAACCAGCTTCGTGAATGAGGCCTACTAACGGTAAGACTGACTTTTACTCATACATATATATAATGTTTGACTTTTAATGTTATATATAGTATAAGGTGTATTTTACAACTTTTAAAATACTAGGTGGTCAAATTTAATAATCATACTTTTAATTCAATTAAATTGTAAACCTAAACTTTTATGGATTTATCAAACCTCTTTTAATTATACACCTTAATTAATTAATAAAACCATAAGGGTGTGATTTGAACTTTTCAAAACAATACTAGGGTTTTAGAATTTAACATTCCTAAATTAAACCTTTAATCAACTTTTAAATTCCAAAAGTTGAGGGCAAGTTTTGAAACATTTCAAAACATTAGGGTTTAGAATTTAAATATACATCAAAATTAAACTATTAATCAAAATTTAAATTCCAAAACTTGAGGGCAAGTTTTGAAACCTTTTTCAAAACATTAGGGTTTTAACTATTTAAATTTCAAAACAGCAAAACTTTTGGGTTCAAATTTAAACTATAAAACCTAAAGGTGAAAACATGAAACTTTTCATAACAACAAGAATCAAATAACAAATAATCTAAATTAACATTTAATCACATAATTATACATATTTGATTTATTTAATGATTTCTTGCAAAATAATTTACCAATTTAATCAAAATAATTAATCAATTATCACATAAGGAAACTAATATTTTATTAATTGATAAATATCTTAAATTAGATCAAGAATATAGTCAAATATATCATAAAATCGAATTTATATTGATCTAATATGATAAGGCAACTATCCTTAAGCAAAAACATCAAGAATTCCCGAGGTTTGCTCCATCTGACGAGTTGACTCGTCGAGTCAAGCATGGACTCGTCGAGTCAGCATGGACTCGACGGATTCAGCTATGGACTCGGCGAGTCCAGCCTCCAGAAACCAAAAAATCGAATTTTTCAAACATATGATGCATCAATACAATAGAAATCAGTCTAGGCTCTGATGCCACTTATGGGTTTTGGTCCTAAGAACATCCTATGTGCTCATACAAACCCTAATGCTTGGATCTAGGTTTCTCTATTGTACATGCAAGTTATCCAAGACTATAAACCCTAATTCTAATATTTAAGTAATCATATTAACATGAGAATAGGTTTAAGATGTTACCTTGATTGTTATGTAGCAATAACAATCCCAAATCTCCTTGTATTGACTTTAGAAAGCTTAGAGTCACAATTGTCACTCCTCTAATGGTTTACAAACACCATAAGCAAGAGGATGAAGAGGAGAGAGGATGGAGGCTGCCCAAAAACGTCTACAAACCCTAGAGGAGTCTTGTCCACGTTTTTGGTCCTTTAGGGATCTATATATAGTGAGGCTATTAGGGTTATCTAACAAGGAAACCCTAATTTGGATGCTTAAGCCCTAAGCAACCCATAGACTCCTTTAATTAAGGCCTTGGACGATTTCCTTATGGGTTTCCCCATAGAATTCGTCCACCCCTTAATACAAGGCAATCCATGGCCCAAATTGCAATTATCTTATAATTACAATTCCAGTCCCTTAAGTTTAATTAATCTCTTTTAGTCACAAAACTAATTACCAATTAATTATTGACTAATATTAATTAAACAATGTGATTTCTCCTTTAATATATTATTCCCATAATATATTAATAAATCATATTTAATCCTTTCTCTCCATAATTCATCCTATCAAGTTGCTTTGGTGAAGGCAACCCTAAAGGACCATGCACCATCGGGTCAAGTACATACCAAAATAGTTATGGACTTAGACACTAATCCAACAGTTCATTCCTATGCATCTGTTAGGGTATTGTTTGTCAATTCGACGTAATGGTGTGATTTTTGTAATTTATCCGAAAAATTGTTCATAGGCCGTAAACTCTCTTAGGTCATGAACTGGGAGTTTACGGCGCGAGAACTCGAAGTTTACTGCCCTCGAAAATTGTTCTTAAAATACATGTGTTATTTTCGTGAAATGTGTTTGTCGTGGTTCTTAGGCCGTAAACTTCGAGTTTACGGCCCAAGGAAAAAAGCTGTCAAATTTTTTAATTAATTTGGTATCTGTTTTTTTTTTTTTTTTGGCAGTAAACTCATTATTTAAATGTTTTTTTAAGAGAATTTTGTTTTGATCATATTTTTTAACTAAAGTTTTTTTTTGGGTCAAAATAAAATTTTATTTTTTTTAAATCATTCCTCTTACAGTTTGTGGTTGAGTGCAGAAAATGGCAAATTTGAAGTTTGCAGACATGCACAATCTCGCCATCGTACTTGCAGATCCTCCATCGATTCACTCAGACATGCGCTCAATGATTCACCGATTGCGGGAATGCTGTTTAGCGACTGCCATCACTGTCAACCCGGTCGTGTATCAGAACCTGATCAGAGAATTTTGGGCGACCGCCAGTACAAACATGGATGATGATGGTAACTTCACGGTGAAAGCTAGGGTCCAAGGACGTGAGATCGTGATCAATGAAGGTTTTATTCGAGAGGCTCTGCTCATTGATGATCAACCAAATTTCCCGACCGAAATTGGAATTGAAGATGCTCAACGAATTCTTCGAAGAATGAGCTATGAAGGAACATCTCCACCAACACTGAAAAAGTTATTGCATCTGTATTGGAGGTTCCTGGCGCACGTGTTTGTTAGTTGCGTCTCGGGTAGAAGGTCGGCAGCAGATGAGATTTCTCAACGCACAACTGGTGCCCTCGTCTCTCTCGCTGCTGGAGTAAGGTTTAATTTTTCCAAGTTCATCTTGGATGAGTTCGTCATTAACATTAGAGCCTCCACCCAGGACACCTTCCTCTTATATCCTCGTTTTATTCAGATGTTCATCAACATTCAGCTCCCAGATGTGAGAAAGGAAGGAGAGACTCTCGATATGAAGTCTTTGGGTCCACACACCGTGGGACTCATTAAACAAAATCGCAGAGGCAAAGTTGTGTTTCAGGGGTTGTATCCACTAGAAAATTTTGGAAAGTTCACCGAGCTAAATGAACCCACAGAGTCCTATGGTTCTTCCGAGCGAACCTCTTCTGAACCAGCTTCTGCTGAAAGATCGACTCCTAACAATCCAGTTATTGATGTTTCTGAGGATGAGAGTACTGAGGAAGAAGACACACCAACTCCTAATGCTCAAATAGTTTCAGAACATTATTTGAGAGTATGTGTCCTTGCGGGAAAGGAAGAAAGGAAGGGATCACGCATGGGGTTAGTTCTTAATGACGTAAAGAATTTTTCGGATCTATTCTGAGATGACGCATGCTATTCTCAGACCTTCTAAATGCAGATTCAATCGGTGAATTACGGTTTGCGTTTTCTTCTCTATACTACAGAGTTTTTCTTAAGCTGATTCGCTTTAAAGACTAATTTTTGTTTAAGGATAGTTTAAATTTGCGCATTTATTTTTGTTTCTCTCCTATGCACAAATTTAGGGGGAGAAATAAAATCAAAACAAAATTTAGAAAATTCAAAAAAAAATTCCAAAAACATTACAAAATCAGAAAATCCAAAAAAAAATATGGTGTTAATGGAATGTGCTTGCAGGAGATGTTTTGGGAAATGAAATTAGCAAGTGATAACAGGCAATCTGAATCGGCGTAACGTACCTAAGTTGAATCGTCTACGCTCTGTGTTCGATGCGCTGGTACGCAGGAAAGATTTTAAATGGACTTGACTAGGGAAAGTTGAACCTAATGAATTTAAGGACTTGACAAACTTTGACCTAGTTCGATCCGTTTAACCTAATTTCACGACGCTCGGATAGGTTGAGCAGGGAGATATACATGGGAACCTACCGGTCACATTAAATAACCCGTATCTAGAACTGTGGATTCACTTTTCCTCGATGTGCGGATTCTGTCCTTAATTCCGGTTGGATGGGGCGACTGGTAAATTCCGATAAATTAGGTCTGTAAAAAATCGTTTTCTTTCTTTCTGTCTGTTAGTCATATGTTGTTTCCTTTGTGTGACTTCCAATCCGACCTGGTACACAACATATGCAACTCTATTTCTCTGCAGGCTATATATATATATATATATATATATATATATATATATATGAAATTCCTCTCATCTGTTAGCCATATGTTGTCTCCTTAGCGTGACTTCTAATCCGACCTGGTACACAGCATATGCAACCTTCTACTTCTCAATCCCTCTGAAACAATAAGTAATAGAATTCTGAATCTATCCTCTCTCTGAATGGTTGTCTGCTCACCCGGTGTAAGGAGTACTCTGGAAGTTCTTCATGGTTGGGGCATATCAGGAAGCGGGAAACATGTTCTAGTACACTTAAAATTGAACACATACAGATTGTCTGTAGATCTCGCTGCTCGATATAGGTGGACAACAATATCCCTGGTTGTAGTCAGTTAAATGGTCATAAGAAAAATTTATTTAAGAATTAGGGTCAATCATGATAATAAAGTTACAATTAGATATATGCATGTATCATGTCATTGGTAAATTGTCCAAAATTGTCACAAAATTTTTCGTGTTTAAGTGGACCACAATAGTGGCGATCGATCAGACGAAGATGTGAAGATAAGGGTACCGACAAGTGGAATAAGGTTGTCCAACAAATTTGATCCCAAATCACTCTTAAAGTTAGCTATAAAGGGGAGAATTAAAAAAAACAAACAAAAATAAAAAAAAATCAAAATAAAAAAAATAGCGTTATTTTTGTTTTACTTTTATTCTAAGTTTTCTTTTAGTTTTGTTTTGTCTTGAAAAGTGATTTCAGGTGAAGATGAAATTCATGGAATTTGTGTTGAAGATTTCTGAGCCAAAGCCTCGTCCGTGAGCATCGAAGAATTCGCATTCGAAGGAGCAAGAAATGAAGATTATTCTTTCAACATTCAATCTTTCAACCCTAGAAGCAAGGTTAAGCTGAAACTGAAGATTATGTGACGGATTGAATTGAAGCCTCCTCAATCAGTCTGCTGCTATCTTTGTACCTGCTGAAGTGATCTAGAAGTTCAGTTTTCTCTGATGTTCTCTCTGAAGATTCTCAAGCTGAAAGCGCCATCTTTCAAGAATCAGTACGTGAAGCCTCCTCACCCAATGTGCGTTCAGAGTCAAATCTTGAAGAAAAATTCAAGGGCTCAAGATGAAGTCATTCATTGAAGATTCATCACGTTCATCTTGAAGTTGTGAAGAATTTGAAGATAAATGCTGAAGGCAATCTCCCAATGAAGATCAACAAGAAGAGCCAGCTACTTATTAGGGGGAGCTTGTTGGGTCAATTAAGAAAAGAAAGCTATAAACCAAGGGGAGATTGTTGGGTCAAAAATATGGTTTATACTTTGCTTTTTTGGGCAATTATATTTTTCTTTAATATTTATGGAGTTTACGGTTGAGTTTACGACCGTAAACACCTTACGGTCGTAAACCCATTTACGGCCCATGTTATACGGCCCATATTCTCCATGTATATATATATATAGGTGTTAGGGTGAGGAGTAAAGATTGATGAACCCTAGAGAATTTACGGCCAGAGAGACAGAAGAACTATTGTGTGTTAGTGTGTGTGTGAATCTCTTGTATCCGGATCATCATTCTATTCATTAATACATTGAGATTCATCTTATTCCTCTTCTTCTTCTCTTTTAAATAAATCAATTTGTTCCCGAAGAAATTTAATTGTAGCTTCACAAGCTGGAGTACATGTAACTTCAGTGACCGGAATGTTTTCAGAACTCATTGTTTCTCTACACTTCAAAGCATCAAGTTCTTGAATTACATCAGCAAGACTAAGATGATTGAGATCTTTTGTCTTCTTGATGATAGCCACGTTCATATCCCACGATTTCGGAAGTGAATTCAGTAGCTTTTTGTTTATCTCAGATTTGGTCAAGAAGATCTCAGCTATATTCATCTCAGTAGTAAGTGTAGTAAATCGCTGCAACTGAGTTTCGAGGGTTTCTCTAGGGATATAATCGAAAATGTTGAAATTTTGTCTTAACATATCCTGACGACTCTCTTTCATGTTTTCAACTCCCTCGTAGACCTTAAAATCAGTTAAAAAGCACAACTAAGACCCAAAATCAAACTTAAAAGTCAAACCCTTTGATTATAAACCTCAAAAGTTAACCTTAAAAGTCAAATTTAAAAAGTTAAACTCAAAAGTCAAACTTGAAAAGACAAACTTAAAAGTCAAACCGAAAAACTAAATTTGAAAGTTTAAAAGTTAAACGAAAAAATCAAAGTTTAAAATCAAAAGTCAAACTTGGAAGTCAAAGTCAAAATTTAAGGTCAAAAGTTGAAAAAAAAATAAAATATAAACTGATTTAGTTAAAATCCGATTTACTGCAGTATAAAGAGTTCACTTCCAAAAGGGGTTTGCGGCCATAAACTCAGAGTTTGCGGCCGTAAACTTCAAATTTCCGGTCGAGAGGAGAATACGGTTCTTTGATTTAAATGGATTTGACTTTAAGATTCCATTTTTGAGAATTAATTAAAATTAATTAAGATTCAAAAATAAAATAAAATTAACTGTTGAAAACAAGATTTTCTGCTGAATATAGTTTACTGCAGGAAAATATAGTTTACTGCCGAAAATAAAGCTTACTGTCGGAAGGAGTTTGCGGCCGTAAACTTCAATTATTCGATTAATATTTTTCAGTTCAATTGTTAACAAAAATTCAGGAGATTAATTTAATTCACGGTCCAGGGTTCAACGCGATTTAGAATACGGTCTTCAAATTAACAAACTTGCACCAAAAATCGGTTCACGGCCAAAGACCTACGATTCACGGTTGAAGAACTTGATTGGTTTGCGGCCGTGTATCGGAGTTTACGGCCGTAAGCTCGGACCGGAAACACCAATTATTCAGATTCCAGACGAAACAATAAAACATTTTGACTGATACAACCAGGCTCTGATACCAATTGTAAGTCCCTAAAATACCTGTGTATCAGTCAGATCCGTTTGATGGTGCGGAATCCCAATCAAACGGATGATGTCAGATCAAATAGAAGAGAAGAAGAAGAAGAATAAGAAGAGGAATAAGATGAATCTCAATGTATTAATGAATAGAATGATGATCCGGATACAAGAGATTCACACACACACTAACACACAATAGTTCTTCTGTCTCTCTGGCCGTAAATTCTCTAGGGTTCATCAATCTGTACTCCTCACCCTAACACCTATATATATACATGGAGAATATGGGTTGTATAACATGGGCCGTAAATGGGTTTACGGTCGTAAACTCAACCGTAAACTCCATAAATATTACAGAAAAATATAATTTCCCAGAAAAGCAAAGTATAAACCATATTTTTGACCCAACTTGCTGCTGTAACTGAAGAACTTGACGCTTTAAAAATTAAGTGTGGAAAAACATATGTCAGTTTCAAAAATTATACTGCGTCAAGTCAGACAGTCGGGTCCTTATATGAAACCCAATTAAAATTCAAAGAAAATCAAAACAAGAGTCTAGGGTATGATAGTGTACCTCCTCCTTATAATCATAATTACACATCCATCCCTATGAAACATGACGAAACTGACAGGGAGCCACATCTTCGATATGGCAAACGAGCTGGATTTGTGTCAGGAGGATTTATTAATGTTGAAAATACTAATGTTTCTACTTCATGTGCAGGTAAAGTAGCAGAAGATGAGAACAAAGAGAGCACTACTGAACAAACCAACATCTCCTTGAACTCTGAATCTGTTACTTCGAACTCACCTGTTTCTGATCAACCTGTTGTTGAGAAATACAGGCCACCAATTCCAACGCAACAGAGTTCTTGTGGAAACTGTGCATATGGGAACAACAAGAGGCAAGGCAAAGATACGCCACCAGGGGCAGGAATAAATAACTTCACAGACTGTGGAACACCTGGACACATTGCCAGAAATTGTCCTAATCGTGCATACGTTCCCTACTATGCACAAGGATGGAAAAACGCGCCAAGTGGGAGATACTTCAAAAGAAACCCTTCTAGGTCACGTTCAGACAATGGTGACTGGAACGCGCACAAGGCCAAGAATCAAACCCACAAGGCAAAGAATCTGAATCCCAATGGAAAGAAGGAAATGTCAGCCAAGAAGCCCAATCCAAGAGATGCTCCAGTGAAACAAAGACCGGTTAGGTCAAATGATGGGTTTTGGTCCTAAGAACATCCTATGTGCTCATACAAACCCTAATACTTGGATCTAGGTTTCTCTATTGTACATGCAAGTTATCCAAGACTATAAACCCTAGATCTAGAATATGACAATCAATATAACATATAATTAGGGTTTAGATCATACCATGATTGTTATATAGCAATAACAATCCCAATTCCTTCTTGTATTGAGTTTAGAAAGCTTAGAGTCACAAATGTCACTCCTCTAATGGTTCACAAACACCAAGAGCAAGAGGATGAAGAGGAGAGAGGAAGGAGGGTGCCCTAAAACGTGTGAAACCCTAGAAGATTTCTTAGCCACGTTTTTGGGTCATAAGGGATGTATATATAGTTAGGCTATTAGGGTTATCTAACAAGGAAACCCTATTTTGGATGCTTAAGCCCTAAGCAACCCATAGATCCCTTTCCTTAAGGCCTTGGACGATTTCTTATGGGCTTCCCCATAGAATTCGTCCACTCCTTAATATAAGGCAATCCATGGCCCAAATTGCAATTATCTTATAATTACAATTCTAGTCCCTTAAGTTTAATTAATCTCTTTCAGTCACAAAACTAATTACCAATTAATTATTGACTAATATTAATTAAACAATATGATTTATCCTTTAATATATTATTCTTATAATATATTAATAAATCATATTTAATCATTTCTCTCCATAATTCATCCTATCAAGTTGCTTTGGTGAAGGCAACCCAAAAGGACCATGCACCATCGGGTCAAGTACATACCAAAATAGTTATGGACTTAGACACTAATCCAACAGTCTCCCACTTGGATAAGTCTAATAACTATTATGCGTATGACTTCAGATCCTGATCTGCAATCGTAGCTTTCCAAAGCCGTTGTCAACTCTGATCCTATCAGATACGCGCGTCCTTTAGATAAGGGATCATATATTCCTCCATTCTAGATATCGTATGAGACATGATTTCAAATCATTCTCTTTGTACTATCTCTCGATTTCCAATTTATGACGACTGACTAACTAAACAAATCAAATTAGCCCTAGTCGGGCCGAGCATTTACGTTTGTGATCACTAAATCATCGAGGGGCCTAAAGATATCGCTTTTATCCTTCTTTCGATAAAAGGAACGGATAAACTTTGATTCAATGTTCGCTTGCACTCACTCACTGAATCACACACAACAATATGTTTTATGACACCAAGTTACTGGTGCGTTTACATATTATCAATGTGCAACCAATTTGCAAGATACAATGCACACATCTCGGTTTCAAGAATATAAGATGTTATCGTCTCACCAATCACTCGTGATACAATCCATGGAGTGATCCAAGTGAGCGTGGGTTTAATCCAATGCTCAAATCATATTCATAAGCACTCACGAACATTGCAGCAAAACTTTGTTATGTCTAATACGCTCTAGACAATCTACAAACCAATTCATGACAGTCTACATTCATACTTACTTCCAACGTATGACTAACTGTGGTCCGTTTGAATAATTCGATTATTCTTAATAAACTCAATTATTCTGGAAGTCAAAACATGCAAAGTGAAACACAAGAATAATACTAATCCCATATGGCCTCAACCCTTTGAGCATAAATAAAACACCTTTTATTTATCACCATATCGATTACTCATTATTTGTCGTTTCGGGTAATCAACTTCTTACTTGAATTACAACACTTGTCCCATGCTCCTAGCATGCACACAATTTTTACCTATGGTTCTTACTTTGTGAAATAGATCAAATTGAACACATTTCCAATCTTTCTCATTTCACAACTCCAAATCCTTTTTCATAAGTGAAAGAATATCAAATTCTTGCCACTTATAGAATATGTTAGATTCTAACATTTTATGCAATGATCCTTTTGTAATGTCACTGCACCAAAGTCACAAAGACTATTGCCAATGAAATTACAAAGTCCTCTATCGAAAATTGTTACAATACAGTTCCTTAGATATGATGTCTCTCACTCAAAGTACATTCCTTTGAACATCCTTTTGCATAGAAGTTTCTAATCCAGTCATAGATTTTCAATATTCAATTCCCAATATGGACACGTTTCCATATTTTCCATATGACAACTCATTCTTAATAGAATCTTATCTATTCATGTCGATCTGGTCCATCCAATATGAAACATTTCCATATCTTCTAATACTATACTTCTAACTACTCACAAGCGACCAATCCTTGGCGAACTTTGGATTGTCCTTTGATAGTTGTTTAATTATTTTAGTCAAAACCGATTCTAGTCCCTTTTCCCTCTAAATGCGCTAGACATTTGGAAAATTTTAGAATGTTCAAATATTAAAGCATTTGCAATCGATCCTATACCCGAAGCGTATGGGACACGATGCATAATGTCTTACATAAATATTTGATACTTTATCAATCTTCTGCCATAATATTTTATTTGCTATGTTCTCAAAATTTGAATTGTGAAGTGGAATGTCGTAATCATAATCGAAATTTTAAGAACACACTATGTACCCTTGACTAAATTTATTAACATTCCACAACCTAACCCTTTAGATTTGAAAAAGCATAATATTCTCTCCCTTAATTATAGCAAAACAACTATTCAACCCTTACAACCTTGCAAAGTATGAATCTTATTTTCTATAATTAATATTTCTACCTTGCAATACTTGTCTTAATAATCATACAATCATAACATTTATGCTCCCACTTTCATGATGATTATTATAAACATAACACTTATGCTCCCACTAGCTTTGACATGTATTCAGAAACAGCTTAACTTTCAGAAAAACAATGCGTATTGATTTTCTTAAGTTCATGTTTCTAATACTTGGTGCTTTGATAATATTTTATCAAGGCTTCTTGAACTTATACACCTTTGCCTTAGATAGTTCATATGTGTGTCTAAACAATTGCCAAACCTCACAATTCAAATTATGGAAAGGGATATTGTAACCATAATCGAATTCGAGAATGCAATTTTACAATCACTATCTTCTTAAAATCTTTCTTAGTGAAAGTATTTTCTCACAATCATTTTCATGAAAGAGGAAATCTTATGACACTTAGATTTAAACGGTGTATTTGTTCCTATCCATGTGAATTTGTGAAAACCAAAGTTTACGACAAATTCAAACTCATACGGATCGAACTTTCTTAATCTCGATTTCTTGCCTTATGGTAGCATAGCTACCCACCATGTCTTCCAAGTAGTTAAGCAGCTCACCTTTTCCTATCAATGTACTTTTCATTGATCAAGGTCCTTGCCTTTTATGCATTCAAATGAGAACTCATAGAACTCACATGCATAATTAACTTAATTGGAACGACACAGAAACAAAATAATGTCAACACGATAGGTTGTAAACCTCAACTCGAGTGCTAGTGATGATCGATAAGGTTTATTTGATTTGTTCTTGAAACCTTTCAAGTCCATTAAGACTCCCACTGACTCCTTAACATATAAGATTCTCTTGTCAATAAACATTTCTTGACAAACAAATATTCAAGAGTTAGTGTAGTTTTTATCAAAACACTTCATAAATTGGTCCTAGTTGGTCTTTGTCTTATCCAAGACATCACAACTTTCTACATTTGATGAATGTTATAAACCTTCTTAACACTTATCACTCAATGTCACAATCTTAACTTTAAGACTTGTTTTGGAACGAAGTATGATTGATTTCTTGATTTAACCATTTATTCAATTCTTGATTCCTCTTCTTAGACATACAATTGTACTAAGACTCCCATAGAGGATCAATTGAGATATGGTTCTTAATCATTAAGACCTATCATAAAGCATAAAAGCTACTCTCCCTTCTTCTTAGAATGGAGAAACTTTTATCTTTCTGCCTACTTGATTCTTCTTATTCGTTCTGCTATTGATTTAAACCTTTTCAATCAATTCAGAATTACGCTTAATCTTGTAAGTATAATCATATTTACTAAACCTTTAGTAAATCATGACAAATATTTTGTTATTCTTATGGTGGACTTGATCAACACGCAACTTTGTGTACTCGATCTCCTAGTCCTTCACTTGACACTTTGTCAATGAATTAGTCTAATTTCCAAATATGAAATTTCTCATTCATCGTGCAACCAAGTTGCATGATTCCAAGTTTCTGTCCAATTGAAACTTGGGCGATGAGAAACTCTCCCTATTTGGTAAATTCTTGACTTTCCATAAACATCATAAACAAGAATCATATCCACTTGTTGTAGAAATATGCAAACATCAATTTTCATAACGATTTCATTGCAAGGAAATAAACAAATTAATAAGTCAAATCAAAATTTATTTTATTTATAAAAACAGCGGAAAACATTTGTCCTTACAATGCAAAATCCATTGAAAACTATGTATTTTAAAAGGAAAATTTCTAACAACTCTATCATAACTATCTAAGCTCAAAATCTAATCTTCAAGTCCATGCGATCAAGATCCATTCCTTGTGATTAGATTCATCTTGCTCTTTCACCAAGCTTCCTTTCTTTTCACCGATCCTGCAAAACATTCAAATGCAATCTTATCACATCATGTATTAAGAATCAATGAATAGGAACTTAACGGAGTTAGATAGTGGATTTTACCTGAAGCGTAGCCATACTCTTTGACTCTCACATCTTCTGGACTCTTCAGGCTCTTTGGGCAGACTTGCATCCAACACCTTTTCTTTTGGCAGCAAATGCAGGTCGGTTCTCCTAGAACGTTCTCGGAAGCATGGTCGGTTGACTTTCCCAACAAATACGCTCCATTGCTTCGCCAAATCATTTCTGATTCAGCAGCAATGAGCATGTAAGTTAGGTCAATGAGGTTGTCGTCATGATCCATCATATAATACTTTCTTTTGAACTCATTATACGATTCAGGAAGTGACTGCAAAACCCAATTCACAGCCAACTCATCCGGGAATGACACACCCAACATTATCAACCTATCAATGTGTGATTTCATTTCTAGAATGTGGGCACACACGGGTTTACTATCTTCATGTTTCATTTCCAATAGGGCTTTAGTGATATTGAACCTTTCAATTCTTCGATCTTGTGGGTTAGGGAGAACAATTGGAGGAGGTGGAGAAAGTGAAGCATGATTTCTTGTTCCTCGATCGAATCGTGGAATACCATCTTCATGTGGAATGCTTGTTCCACGGGATTTGGGAAGACCATAGTTGTCGAACTTTGACATCTACAAAACGGGAGAAAACGAATTCAAGTTAGTTGATTGAGCGAGTCCTTAGTAAATCACCCAAATGAGATACTAAGGCTAGGACCCAACACAATATTCTACAATTCAGGAGAGGGATGCCGTAACCCAAATTGCAGAACATTTGAAGGTAAGTGAATGACGATTCACTAATTTCCACCATGAAAAACGAAAAGAAAATTTAAGTTTTAAATCTATGAAAACTCCTAGATCCTATGAGATTCATTGAACATTTCAATGGCATGTTTAAATCTCGATATGCCCCTCTAGTTTGTGACTGGGATGTCGAGGATCACAAAGCGGGTGTGAATAACCATGCAAACTACATGGTGCCTCCACATGTTACAGTCACCTATTCGATGTGCCGGTAAACCACACACGCTCCACTAACGTCTTCGCAAGGGCACAAAGTGTAATTTCATGGAATTGCATCAATTCACTTTTGCCTAAGTAACTAAGATTGAGAATTTGAAAAACATTTATGCTAAAACTCGGGAGAGGGATGTCGTAACCCAAATTGCAGAACATTTGAAGGTAAGTGAATGACGATTCACTAATTTCCACCATGAAAAACGAAAAAGAAATTTAAGTTTTAAATCTATGAAAACTCCTATATCCTATGAGATTCATTGAACATTTCAATGGCATGTTTAAATCTCGATATGCCCCTCTTGTTTGTGACTGGGATGCCGAGGATCACAAAGCGAGTGTGAATAACCATGCAAACTTACATGGTGCCCTCACATGTTACAGTCACCCATTCGATGTGCCGGTAAACCACACACGCTCCACCGAACTATGACAAACATTGAGTCGCCCTTTGCTACCTTTGCTTAGAACCATTTAGTGTGCCGGTAAACCACACACGCTCCACTAACGTCTTCGCAAGGGCACAAAGTGTAATTTCATGGAATTGCATCAATTCACTTTTGCCTAAGTAACTAAGATTGGGAATTTGTAAAACATTTAGCTACTTTTGTAATTCATTATACTTATAATGGAAGGTTTCGTCCTATCCTACCCGTTCGGCTAACGACCCTCCACTAGTCAAGAGTGCGGTGGGTAAAAGTAGATACCCATTCAATCACCATTTTATAGGCAATTTCCTTAAACACCTCTTATAGACCAGCTTCGTGAATGAGGCCTACTAACGGTAAGACTGAATTTACTCATACATATATAATTTTAGACTTTTAATGTTATATATAGTATAGGGTGTATTTTATACTTTTAAAATACTAGGTGGTCAAATTTAATAATTATACCTTTAATTCAATTAAATTGTAAACCAAAACTTTAATGGATTTATTAAACCTCTTTTAATTATACACCTTAATTAATTAAGAAAACCATAAGGGTGATTGAACTTTTTCAAAACAATACTAGGGTTTTAGAATTTAACATTCCTAATTAAACTTTTAATCAACTTTTAAATTCCAAAACTTGAGGGCAAGTTTTGAAACATTTCAAAACATTAGGGTTTAGAATTTAAATATACATCAAAATTAAACAATTAATCAAAATTTAAATTCCAAAACTTGAGGGCAAGTTTTGAAACCTTTTTCAAAACATTAGGGTTTCAACTATTTAAATTTCAAAACAACAAAACCTTTGAGGTCAAATTTAAACTATAAAACCTAAAGGGGAAAATATGAAACATTTAATAACACAACGATCAAATAACAAATAATCTTAATTAACAATTAATCACATAATTATCCATATTTGATTTATTTAATGATTTCTTGCAAAACAATTTACCAATTTAATCAAAATAATTAATCAATTATCACATAAGGAAACAAATATTTTATTAATTGATAAATATCTTCAATTAGATCAAGAATATAGTCATATATATCAAAAAATCGGATTTATATTGATCTAATATGATAAGACAATTATCCTAAAGCAAAAACAGCAAGAAATCCCGGTTTTCCCTCTTACTGACCAGCCGACTCGTCGAGTTAGCATGAACTCGACGAGTTCATCTAAAAAAACTCGGCGAGTTCAGCCCCCAGAAACACAAAATCGAATTTTTTTTAACATACAAAGAATCAATACAATAGAAACCAATCAAGCCTCTGATACCACTGATGGGTTTTGGTCCTAAGAACATCCTATGTGCTCATACAAACCCTAATGCTTGGATCTAAGTTTCTCTATTGTACATGCAAGTTATCCAAGACTATAAACCCTATATCTAGAATATGACAATCAATATAACATATAATTAGGGTTTAGATCATACCTTGATTGTTATATAGCAATAACAATCCCAATTCCTTCTTGTATTGACTTTAGAAAGCTTAGAGTCACAAATGTCACTCCTCTAATGGTTCACAAACACCAATAGTAAGAGGATGAAGAGGAGAGAGGAAGGAGGCTGCCCTAAAACGTGTGAAACCCTAGAAGATTTCTTAGCCACGTTTTTGGGTCATAAGGGATGTATATATAGTTAGGCTATTAGGGTTATCTAACAAGGAAACCTTAATTTGGATGCTTAAGCCCTAAGCAACCCATAGATCCCTTTCCTTAAGGCCTTGGATGATTTCTTATGGGCTTCCCCCATAGAATTCGTCCACTCCTTAATATAAGGCAATCCATGGCCCAAATTGCAATTATCTTATAATTACAATTCTAGTCCCTTAAGTTTAATTAATCTCTTTTAGTCACAAAACTAATTACCAATTAATTATTAACTAATATTAATTAAACAATATGATTTCTCCTTTAATATATTATTCTCATAATATATTAATAAATCATATTTAATCATTTCTCTCCATAATTCATCCTATCAAGTTGCTTTGGTGAAGGCAACCCAAAAGGACCATGCACCATCGGGTCAAGTACATACCAAAATAGTTATGGACTTAGACACTAATCCAACATCAAATTCATCTCGGCAGCCGACTTCAAGTTCCAAATCAAGTGCCGAGGCACCCATCGGATCGAAGAAGAAATGGGTTAAACCCGTATATAGATGGGTACCAAAGGTGAAAACTCTCAAATCTTCTAATGACTCTAATATTTCATTGTCTTCTGTTTGTGATAAGCAGGACATGTCATGGGAGAAAGTATTGTGTGTTGATGACAAAGGTCGACCCAGTTTCAAAATGGATTGGGTTCCAAAGACCAACTGATCCCGCTCTGTGTCGGAGCAGCTATGGAGGCATATCATCAGACTTCGGTTTGTTGGTAGTGGCTGCTCCTGGCATATGATTGGGGACATCTCTCAACTGTACAACACTCAGAACATTATTTGAGAGTATGTGTCCTTTGCGGGAAGGGAAGAAAAGTAGGGATCACATGGGGTTAGTGCTTAATGATATGAAGAATTTTTGGATCTGTTCTGAGATTATGCTTGTTGTTCTCAGACCTTCTGAATGCAGATTCAATCGGTGAATTATGGTTTGCGTTTTCTTCTCAATACTCCTGAATTTTTCTTAAGCTGATTCGCTTTAAAGACTAATTTTTGTTTTAGGATAGTTTAAATTTGCGCATTTATTTTCGATTCTCTCCTATGCACAAATTTTGGGGGAGAAATAAAAACAAAACAAAAATTTTAAAATTTAAAAAAAAAAATCCAAAAACATTACAAAATCAGAAAATCCAAAAAAAAATATGGTGTAAACGAAATGTGCTTGAGGGAGATGTTTTGGGAAATGAAACCAGCAAGTGATAACGGGCAATCTGAATCGGCGTAACGTACCTAAGTTGAATCGTCTACGCTCTGTACTCGATGTGCTGGTAGGCACGAAAGATTTTAAATGGACTTGACTAGGAAGATTTGAACCTAATGAATTTAAGGACTTGACAAACTTTGACATAGTTAGATCCGTTTAACCTGATGTCACGATGCTCGGATAGGTTGAGCAGGGAGATATACATGGGAATCTATCGGTCACATTAAATAACCCGTATCTAGAACTGTGGATTCACTTTTCCTCGATGTGCGGATTCTGTCCTTAATTCCGGTTGGATGGGGCGACTGGTAAATTCCGATAAATTAGGTCTGTAGAATATCATTTTCTTTCTTTCCTTCTGTTATTCATATGTTGTCTCCTTTGCGTGACTTCCAATCCGACCTGGTACACAACATATGCAACTCTATTTCTCTGCAGGCTATATATATGAAATTCCTCTCATCTGTTAGCCATATGTTGTCTCCTTTGCGTGACTTCTAATCCGACCTGGTACACAGCATATGCAACCTTCTACTTCTCAACCCCTCTGAAACAATAAGTAATAGAATTCTGAATCTATCCTCTCTCTGAATGGTTGTCTGCTCACCTAGTGTAAGGAGTACTCTGGAAGTTCTTGATGGCTGGGGCATATCAGGAAGCGGGAAACACGCTCTAGTACACTTAAAATTGAACACATACAGGTTGTCTGTAGATCTCGCTGATCAATTTAGGTGGACAACAATATCCCTGGTTGTAGTCAGTTAAATAGTCTTAAGAAAAATTTATTTAAGAATTAGGGCCAATCATGATGATATAGTTACAATTAGATATATGCATGTATCATGTCATTGGTAAATTGTCCAAAACTGTCACAAATCTTTCGTGTTTAAGTGGACCACAATACTGGCGATCGACCAAACAAAGACATGAAGATAGAAGGTACCGACAAGCGGATAAAGATTGTCTAAAACTTTGATCCCAAATCATTCTTAAAGTTAGATATCATTCTATTTTTGTTAAGTTTGTTCATAGTTTTCTTCTAATTTAAATATTAGGGGAGAATTAATATATATATATATATATATATATATATAAATTAAAAAAATTAAAAAATAATAATAAATAAAATAAAATAAAAATAAAAATAGTGTTATTTCTTGTTCAGAAAAACAAAAACAAATCCAAAAATATTTTTGTTTCTGTTTTAATTTGTGTGCTAAGTTTTCTTTTAGTTTTGTTTTGTTTTGAAAAGTGATTTCAGGTGAAGATGAAACTCATGGAGTTTGTGTTGAAGATTTCTGAGCCAAAGGCTTCGTCCATGAGCATCGAAGAATTCACATTTGAAGGAGCAAGAAATGAAGATTATTCTTTCAACATTCAATCCTTCAACCCTAGAAGCAAGGTGAAGCAAAAATTAAAGATTATGTGACGGATTGCATTGAAGCCTCCTCAATCAGTCTGCTGCTATCGTTGTACCTGCTGAAGTGATCCAGAATATTTGTTCTCTCTGATGTTCTTTCTGAAGATTCTCAAGCTGAAAGTGTTATCTTTCAAGAATCAGTACGTGAAGCCTCCTCACCCAATGTGTGTTCAGAGTCAAATCTTGAAGAAAAGTTCAAGTGCTCAAGATGAAGTCATTCATTGAAGATTCATCAAGTTCATCTTGAAGTTGTGAAGAATTTGAAGATAAATGTTGAATCCAATCTCCCAATGAAGATCAACAAGAAGAGCCAACTACTTTTTAGGGGGAGCTTGTTGGGTCTATTAAGAAAAGAAAGCTATAAACCAAGGGGGAGATTGTTGGGTCAAAATATGGTTTATACTTTGCTTTTCTGGGCAATTGTATTTTTCTGTAATATTTTTGGAGTTTACGGTCATGTTTACGGTTGAGTTTACGGCCGTAAACACCTTACGGCCGTAAACCCATTTACAGCCCATGTCCACCAAGCCCATATTCTCCAAGTATAAATATAGGTGTTAGGGTGAGGAGTATAGATTGATGAACCCTAGAGATTGTACGACCAAGAGAGAGAGGAAGAGAGAGCATATTGTATGAGAGAATCTATTGTAAGGAATTTCATTCATATCATCAATACAATCAAGATTCTTAATATTCTTCTTCTACTTCTCTTCTTATTGTGATCTGGCATCATCCGTTTGATTGGGATTCCGCACCATCAAACGGATCTGATTGATACACAGGCAAATTAGGGACTTACAAGAATACACAAAATCGATTCTTGAACTAATAATATACCAAATAATTACATTGTACGATTGTGATTCATTGAATTATAACAAACATTCTGAAAGAATAACAAGTATAATTCTTAAAAAATAACAACATTCTAGATGTCTTGTGTATGTTTGACCTCTAAGCCAATTCAAAATATGCTAGCATTCTATGAGATTGACATTTTGTGACATTGACATTCTGTCAGAATTGTATTGCATGAGAATGATTTTATACAAGGAGCCTTTCCCATCAGGTCTTCAAGCCATTTCTATCACAAATTCATTGCCAAATACTTTGTAGTGATACACTTGTAACAATTGCACATTAAACATATAATTAATTAATTACAAATTATATCAGAATAAAGCAATAATATTCTTATATAATAAACTATTCTTTCAGAATGGAAATATTATAAAAAGGTAATAGTGTATCTTTCATCATCTGTAGCAATTGAAGCTTGATTAGAATATATAGAATATTCAACACAGAACATAAAACATAAGTAAAAGTAGTTAGAATAACTAGTATACAACATACATTAGAATAAGTAGAATAATTTGAAGTGAACATTTTATCCAACCACCATGCATAGAATAAATAAACGTAAACCATAATGCTTAAAATATTTAAGGTATACATAACTTACAATATCTAGAATAAATCAAAAGAAATCATTATCACATAAGAATATGTAGAATGTTTAAGGAAGAATGATGCAATGTTGGCATTATGTCGAACACCTGGTGGGTAGAAGTTACACATATCAAATTAACATGTCAAGATCAACATCAGATTCAACAACAAGGTAAACATCATGTGCAATTTCAGATAGCAATTAGATTCAAGGTGCAAAATCAGAAATCAATTTCAAAACCAATCAATCGATACATACTCAATCAGAATCATAAATCAATTTTGACTCAAAGTGAATAAGTCTCGATCCTTCAAAGACGAAACTTCCAACGAATCAGAAATTAAGGTAGAAGAAATCGATTAAGTTGAATAAGAAATAAAGGAAATATAACTAACCTTTTGGCGTCTTGAGAAATAGAATTCGTTTGAATTCGTTGCTACTAGTGCTGGTATTTTGATTATCATTCACTCCCTCAGTCTTGTAACATTTGTTGGTTGTAGCAAGGTTATGGTCGACATGTTCATCAAAACTCAACTGATGCGACCGAAGGTCAATGGAAGGGGGAGGATACGATTTTGTGGTTGCCGATGGAAGAGGCAATATGGAGGAGGCATAAGTAGAATACATATGATATAAGAAGCTAGGGTTTAATAGTTGGTCAAAGAAATTTTTATGGTAATTTCCATGAATTAAGGGATTTTATTTTAATTATTATGCTAAAGTTACATAATTACCCTTATTACAATTTTTAATTATTTAATTATTCTTAAATTCCTATTGGTGCATTCATGCACACAATAATTGTTGGAATAGTGTCTAAGGCTGTAACTATATCCGGTTGTGCATGGTCCTTTTGGGTTGCCTTAACTATAGCAACTTGATAGGATGATTTATTAAGAGAGAATAAATATTATTAATATATTATGAGAATAATATAATGAATAATATATTTGTTATTTGATTAATATAAGTCATAGAATTAATTAGAATTAATTTGGTGACTTATAGAGATTAATTAAATAAAGGGGTAGAAACTGTCAATTGTTTGATAGTTAAGCTTTAGACTGTAAATCCATTTGGATATGGTATTGACGAATTCTAAGAGGTTTAGGATAACTAAAATCGTCCATATGCTTATCTAGGGATGGATTTGGATAGCCTTGAGAGAAGATTATCCAATTAGGGTTTAGGTTGTAACCCTTAAGGAGTCTACAAGTATAAATAGACCCTATGGCTGATGGAATTCGACACTTGACCTAAAGTAAGGAACCTCTTATCGAAATTCCTCCCCTCTCCTCTCTCCCAAATCATTCTCTTTGCTTTGGTGTTTGTAAGTCATTAGAGGAGTGACATTTGTGACTCTAGAAGCTCCAAGACCTCAAGATCAATAAGGTACTCAAAGGTATGATTCTAGATCTGTTTCAATGTTCTTATTTAACCTAATTAGTAATTAGAAGACTTGGATTCAATGCATGTTTATTAGAAAGCCTAGATCCAAGCATTAGGGTTTTGCATGCGCACATAGGAAAGTTCTTATGGCTAAAACCCATCAGTGGTACAGAGCCTAGCTTGGTTTTCTGTAAATTGTTGCTTGATTAACTGAAACAAACCTGCAAAATTCGATTTTTGGTTTCTGAGTCATGGACTCGGCGAGTCTCAAAGTGGACTCGGCGAGTAGGCCTGACTCGGCGAGTCCCTTTGTGCACTCGGCGAGTCCAGGCGTCAGGAATGGCCAGATTCGGGATTTCTTTGTGTTTATCCTATCTTAACTTACCATAAACTAATTAGATCAATATTAATTCGTTTTTCTGATAAATATAACTATTATCTTGATCTAGTTAAAGGTAATTATCAACTAATTAAATATTTGATTTCCTTATATGATAATTAATTAATTATTTTGATTATTTTGGTAATTATCTTAAAAAGAAATCTTGAATAAATCAAATATAGATAATTAGGATATTAATTGTTAATTGGAATTATTTGTTATTTGATCCTCCATGTTTTAAATGTTTAAAACCTACCCTCTTGTCTTGAAATTTACTTTTGTGATTAAAAGTTTTAATTTAGACAACTTAAATTTCAAACCCTAGATTTTAAAAGTTTAAAATACAACCCTATACTAATATGATATTACTAGAATAATATATATATATATATATATATATATATATATATATATATATATATATATGTATAACTAAATGCTAGTCTTGCCGTTAGTAGGCCTCATTCACGAAGCCGATCTATAAGGTGGGTATAAGGTTGCGGCCTATAAAATGGCGCTTAATGGGTGTACACTCACACCTACCGCTTGCTTGATTGGTGGAGGGTCGTTAGCCGAACGGGTAGGATAGGGCAACCTCATCCTCTCATTAAAAGTATAATAAGAAATATAAAGTAACTACACATTTTTTAAAATTTCCCAATCCTAGTTACTTTAGGAAAAGTGAATTGATGCAATCCCATGAAATTACACTTTGCACCTTGCTAAGATGTTAGTGGAGCGCGTGTGGTTTACCGGCACGCTAATTGGTTCTAAGCGAAGGTGGCAAAGGGTGATTTGTTGTTTATCATAGTTCAATGGAGCGTGTGTGGTTTACCGGCACATTGAATAGGTGATTGTTACAATGAAGGCGCCATGTGAATTTGCATGGTAATTCACACCCGCTTTGTGATCCTCGGCATCCCAGTCACAAACAAGAGGGGCATATCGAGATTTAAACATGCCATTGAATAGTTTCAATGAATCTCATCCGAACCTAGGAATTCTCAAAAACACTTAGGACTAATAGTTTAAGTTTCGTGATGGAGAATTAGTGAATCGTCATTCACTTACCTTCAATTTATTTGCATGTTAGATTACGGCATCCCTTTTCTAGTATGTAAATGTTATTGTTGGATCCTAGCCCTAATTTTCTTATTGGGTGATAATTAGGGATTCTTATTCTAATCTATCTTTGTCCTTTTCTAATTGTAGATGTCGAACGCAAACAACGTTGCTGCTAGTTCTTTCACATTGATGAGCCTTTGCCAAAAGGTCACCTTCGATGGAACGAACTTTAGCGAATGGATAAGATACATTCGCACCATTGCTCGCTATGAAGACAAAGAGTATGTCCTTGATGAGAAGCTCGAGAAAATCAACACCGAAATCGCTACTCCGGCCGAAATCACCGCCTTTGAAACTCATGAGCGAGATGCAACGAAGGTACATTGCATCATGATCGCCACCATGAACTCCGAATTCCAAAAGTCCTACGAGGACATGTACCCGTACGAGATGCACCAAGACTTATTGGAGAGGTACCACCAAAACGCGAGACAAGAGAGGTACGAGATTTTCACTAACATGATTTCCGCGAAGATGGGTCATGGAGAATCTCTTACCGTGCACTTGCAAAAGATGCAAAGGTATGTCGACCGCCTTCGCAAGTTAAATGTTGACTTCGGTGAGGACTTGGCAATCGACATGGTGCTTCACTCTTTACCTCCGATGTACAACCAATTTAGGATGACCTACCACATGAACAAAGAAGAGGTCACCCTAAGCAAGCTCCAAGGTCTCTTGAGGGTTGCTGAGAGCAACTTCAAGGACAAGTCTGTTGCACCCACTCCCAATCCGCCCGCTGCTCCTGTCTTGGCTATTGGACAAGGGAAAGGAAAGAAGAGGAAAGCTTCATCGAAGAACTATCGCAAGGTGAAAGCCCGAGATGGTGCCTCTTCTAGTGGGACCAAAGTTGATCCTGCTAAGCCCTGCTCTAACCCAAAGGAGGCAGAGTGCCACCACTGCCACAAGATAGGACATTGGAAGAGAAGCTGCCCAGATTACCTGCAAGCAATCAAAGAAGGAGAGATCAAGCCATCTTTCGCGGGTATATATACAATCAAATCTAACGATTCTAATCATGCTATTTCTTGGGTTCTTGATACCGGTTGTGGTTATCACATTTGTTCTAATGTGCAGGGACTAAGAAGAAGTAGGGATGTGGAGCAAGGAAGGATCAATCTAATCATGGGGAACAGAAGATCGTCGCCTGTGACCAAGATTGGAGTGTATTCCTTAGTGCTTAGGAATAGTTTAGTTTTAGATTTGAACAATTGTTGCTATTCGCCAGAAATGGCAAGAAACATCATTTCATTTCATGGTTTATATAGACAAGGATTTAGATTTTCTTTTAATAATGAGAATGGTTCTATTTCGGCTTATCTAAATGGTGTCTTTTACTTTGAAGCTATACCATGTAATGGAATATATGAAACCGTTATGATTGTTGATAACTTAGGAAATGATGTTTTAAATATTGATTCTTCCGCTAGTATGGATAAAGCATCCTTGTGGCATTGTCGTCTTGGACATGTCAACAAGAAACGCATAGCCCAACTCCAAAAGAATGGAGTGTTGGAGTCATTCGACCTTAGGGAAGATGACACATGCGAGTCTTGTTTGCTTGGAAAGATGACTAAGTCGCCCTTCACGAGCACTTGTGAGAGGGGCGAGGGTCTGTTGGACCTAATACATACCGATGTATGTGGACCGTTTAGATCAACCACGAAGGATGGGAACCGCTTCTATGTGACTTTTACCGATGACTATAGTAGATATGGGTATATCTACTTAATCAAGCAAAAGTCAGACACCTTTGAAAAGTTCAAAGAGTTCAAGAATGAAGTGGAGAATCAATTGGGCAGGAAAATCAAGATGCTTCGATCCGATCGAGGAGGAGAGTACCTAAGTCTTGAATTCCACGATTATCTCAAGGAGTGTGGAATAGTTTCGCAATTGACGCCTCCTAGGACACCGCAGTTGAATGGTGTGGCAGAAAGGCGTAATCGAACCTTATTGGATATGGTTCGCTCTATGATGAGTCGTGCTTCACTACCAATCTCTTTTTGGGGGTATGCCTTAGAGACTGCCGCCCATATCCTTAACCGAGTCCCTACTAAGAAGGTTGCCAAAACACCTCATGAGATGTGGACAGGGAAAGCTCCCTCGTTGGCACATATCAAGGTTTGGGGGTGCGAGGCTTTCGTAAGACGAGATACTCACGACAAGCTTGAACCTCGAAGTGAGCGATGTATTTTCATCGGCTACCCGCAGACATCCTTTGGATATCTCTTCTATAGACCGAAGGACAATGTTGTCTTCGTTGCAAGGAGAGGAGTTTTCCGAGAGCGAGAACTCATAAGCCAAGGAGACAGTGGGAGGCAAATCGAACTTGAAGAGATACAAGAATCGATAGATGAAGGAATCTCTACCGCTGGCACTCAACCCGAGGAGGAAACTCCGGTTGAACCAATTGACGAATCCTTACCTCTTAGACGTTCCGATAGAATTAGAGTTCACCCCCAGTTTTATGGTTTTCATATTACTACCGAAGGGGACACGTATATTAGTGATGGTACACTAGTAAATCTTGATGAACCTAATAGCTATAAGGAAGCCATGGCAGGCCCGGAGTCTGTAAAATGGAAAGAGGCAATGGATAGCGAGATCCAATCCATGTATGATAACCAAGTTTGGAATTTGGTTGATTACGTGCCCGGACGTAAGACCGTTGGGTGCAAATGGATCTTCAAGAAGAAGACCGACGTGGATGGGAATGTACACACATATAAAGCGCGATTGGTCGCGAAGGGCTTTACTCAAACTCCCGGAGTTGACTACGATGAGACCTTCTCACCAGTTGCGAAGATTAAATCTATTAGAGTGATGTTAGCAATTGCCGCATTTCATGATTATGAGATTTGGCAAATGGATGTCAAGACCGCTTTCCTTAACGGAAAGTTGGCTGAGGATGTTTACATGGCTCAGCCAGAGGGGTTTGTGGATCCGAAGCATCCGAATAGAGTGTGTAAGCTTGAGAAGTCCATCTATGGACTTAAGCAAGCATCTCGCAGATGGAATCTTTGTTTCGATGAGAAAGTCAAAGAGTTTGGTTTTGTACGAAGCGAAGACGAATCTTGTGTATATGTCAAAGCCAGTGGGAGTATAATAAGCTTCCTCGTTCTATATGTCGATGACATATTACTCATAGGAAACGACATCCCGACCCTGCAGGAGGTAAAATCATGGCTCGGGAAGTGCTTCGCTATGAAGGACCTCGAAGAGGCTTCTTACATTTTGGGAATAAGGATAGTAAGAGAAAGAAGTAAGAGACTAATTGGACTTAGTCAGAATACTTACTTAGAAAAGGTACTAAAACGTTTTAGTATGGAAAACTCAAAGAAGGGAGAACTACCAATACAAAGTAATGCCAAATTGAGTAAGACTCAAAGTCCGAGTACCGAAGCTGAGATAGCAGAAATGAGCCAAGTTCCATACGCTTCCGCAGTTGGCTCAATCATGTACGCTATGACTTGTACTCGCCCTGATGTAGCCTTCGCTTTGAGCATGGTTAGCAGATATCAAGGGAATCCTGGCAAAGCCCATTGGATTGCGGTGAAGAATATCCTTAAGTACCTTCGGAGGACGAAGGAATGGTTCTTAGTCCTCGGAGGGAGTGATGACTTGAAGGTGCGAGGGTATAGTGACGCCAGTTTTCAGACCGACAGGGACAACTACCGTTCGCAGTCGGGCTGGGTCTTTACCCTAAATGGAGGAGCAGTGACATGGAAAAGTTCCAAGCAGGAAACCGTAGCTGATTCAACGTGCGAATCAGAGTACATTGCAGCGAGCGAAGCGTCGAAGGAGGCAATATGGCTAAAGAACTTCATCGGTGATCTTGGAGTCGTACCTGCCATAAAGGAGCCCATGGAAATTTTCTGTGATAACGAAGGAGCGGTTGCCTTAACCAAGGAACCGAGGGATCATGGTAGATCAAGACATATCGACAGAAAATATCACTTCATCAGACATCGTGTAGAAGAAGGACAACTCGTAGTGAAGAGGATATCATCAGAAGATAACCCAGCAGATCCGCTTACGAAGGGACTGAGTAGGGTTAAGCACTTACAGCATGCTAGGAGTATTGGGCTGAAGGATGATATTAGAATAGATTAAATAGTATTAGAAACGTGTAATAGATAAATGTAATTGACATTTGATGATTAAATAAAGGAGTTTTATTTATGAGTAATGTTACTATCTTATGTTAATTGTTTAGCTATTGTTTCACTTTGCATGTTTTGACTTCCAAAATAATTGAGTTTATTAGGAATAATCGAATTATTCAAATGGTCCACAATCGTTCATATGTTGGGAGTAGATATGAATGAAGGTTGTCATGAATTGGTGTGTAGAATGTCTAAATGGTGTTAGACATAGCAAAGGATTGTTGCAACGTTCATGAGTGCTTATGAACTAGTTTTGAGCATTGGAATAAACCCGCGCTTGCTGGATTCACCTTATGGAATACGATATAAAAGGTGATCGCAAGACGATAATATCATATAGTCTTAAAACCTAGATATATGGTTTATTATTTGTTAATTGATTGTACATTGATAATACGAAAACGCATCAGTAACTTGGTGTTATAAAACGTATTGTTGTGTATAGTTGGTTAATGAATAAGTAAATGCATATAAGTCGAAGTTTATCTGTAACTTTTATCTAAGAAGGTAAAAGCGATATCTCGGCCGCTCGATGATTTGATTTGACTTATGTGCCGGGCCCGGTCAGAACTGAATTGATGTGTTCGATTAAGTTCTATGTCAAATAAATCAGAGATCGAGAAACCTAAATGCTTGACTAACCATTCCATAGGATTGTCAGCATGATATCTAACAGAGGACTGTACGTTCCCTTATCTGAAGGACAAGATTGATTAGATTAGAGTTGACAGCGTCTTTGAGAGCTACGATTGTAAACCGAATTGTACTTGTATAGTTACTAGACTTATCCAAGTGGGAGACTGTTGGAATAGTGTCTAAGGCTGTAACTATATCCGGTTGTGCATGGTCCTTTTGGGTTGCCTTCACTATAGCAACTTGATAGGATGATTTATTAAGAGAGAATAAATATTATTAATATATTATGAGAATAATATAATGAATAATATATTTGTTATTTGATTAATATAAGTCATAGAATTAATTAGAATTAATTTGGTGACTTATAGAGATTAATTAAATAAAGGGGTATAAACTGTCAATTGTTTGATAGTTAAGCTTTAGACTGTAAATCCATTTGGATATGGTATGGACGAATTCTAAGAGGTTTAGGATAACTAAAATCGTCCATATGCTTATCTAGGGATGGATTTGGATAGCCTTGAGAGAAGATTATCCAATTAGGGTTTAGGTTATAACCCTTAAGGAGTCTACAAGTATAAATAGACCCTATGGCTGATGGAATTCGACACTTGACCTAAAGTAAGGAACCTCTGATCGAAATTCCTCCCCTCTCCTCTCTCCCAAATCATTCTCTTTGCTTTGGTGTTTGTAAGCCATTAGAGGAGTGACATTTGTGACTCTAGAAGCTCCAAGACCTCAAGATCAACAAGGTACTCAAAGGTATGATTCTAGATCTGTTTCAATGTTCTTATTTAACCTAATTAGTAATTAGAAGACTTGGATTCAATGCATGTTTATTAGAAAGCCTAGATCCAAGCATTAGGGTTTTGCATGCGCACATAGGAAAGTTCTTATGGCTAAAACCCATCAATAATTACTAGAAACATTTGAACCTCTTTCTCTCTCTCTCTCTCTCTCTCTCTATATATATATATATATATATATATATATATATATATATATATATATATATATATATATATATATATATATATATATATATATATATATATCGAAAATGTTTGCACCAAGAGAGAGAAAGAGAGGAGGGGGGTGATACCCCCTCCTACCTTTCACCTACCCCACACCTAGGGTGTGGTGTTCCTGGGTACAATTTGCTAAACCGCACGATTCCTTCCGGCCCTAGAAACAATTTCCTAAATGTGTGCTTTCATCAGTATTGCATAGGGTATCAAGAAACCAATTTGTAGATAATCAAGAACAATGAAATCTTGATTTCATGCTTAAAAATGAACATCAAACATATAGAATACTTTGCTTTGTTTGATGCTTTGAGAGACAATTAATTTGGCAGAGTAATATATTGCTTTTTATGTGTGTATTTTCTCAAAAAAAAAAAAAAAACTGAACATCTTTGTATAGAGAGAAGACGACCGAAGTTAAGAGCCGGATCATTTCATTCGGAAACTTTGTTGCTATCGGTAGTTTTTAAGTTCCTATTAACATTAAGCTTACGATTGTTATGAGGCCTAATGAAAGTATAGATCGATCCTTAGCCTAAATAACAATAACAATAACAATAACAATAATAATAATAATAATAATAATAAATTCTTGAATAATAATAATAAATTCTTGGACGTGGAACTTGTTGACACCCCCTTGGTTGTCCTTCATTTACATGAATCAATAAATTAGGCTAGAAGATGAGCAAAGCGGTAAACACAAGTAAAAAATATAATGTAATAGAATGTTTTGCAAAACACCATGTATGAAAAAAAAATATGTCGACAAAAATTAGTTGTACTTTTAGTTTCAATCAAGCAATGACTTAGGTTTAATCAGTTTCAAAAGAAATACAAAATAAAAATTGTGTAATTTAAAAGTATATATTACGTCAATTTAAATTATATACCAGTTTTGGATAACCAAATAGTTAAAACACAATAGTGAGTCAACGAAAAAAGATTCTAACAAGAAAATCAAAATTCCAATCTGTATATGCAACTCATCAAAGATTCTAAGTTTCTAACACGAAAATCAAGACCCATTCCAACAAAACTTAATATACAAAACGAACGAACTAAAACAAGTCATCTAACAAAGCCAAGAACAAGAACCACCTACTGTCAAGACGATTTTGCCCCAACTTCCGGTTGGCCCTCTTCAAAACCAACAACCACATCACCACCACCACCACCACCATAACTGCCGCCATCACCACCATCTTCAGAACCAGATTCATCATCTCCATCGAAACCAAAACCTCCACCAACTACAAAATCATCATCTTCTCCACCACCAAAACCCCTACCATAGCCTCCCCGCCACTCATCATCATCACTATCAATATCCAAAAATCTTGATCTGTTTTGAATTGCACGTCTTCGAAGTATAAAAACATTGAAATAATAACTCACAAGTTCCTTCATTGTTTTATAAGGAAACGTAATCGAGAGTTGTTTCCATAAGCTTTTCCCAACAGATCCGGTGTTCAAATACACCACCTCATGAAAACGTCTCTCTTCTTCATCACTCCATTTGTAAGCAACTTCTTCTCCCATTTCCACCATTCCCAAATCAACAAACTTCTCACGCCCAAGCGATTCCATCAGTTTCAGTCTCGCTTCCTTCACATGTTGCTGCACACATCTAATCGAACCACCATCCAAGCACTCACAATTTGAAAAGCCAGAACCGGAATGTCTGATTCCATTGGAATTGTTGATTCCGTCGGAATGGCTAATTCCGTCAGAATCACCGATTCCAACGACAGAAACTCCCAAGAAACGTTCAATTCCACTATTGTTTTTATAAGTTCTCGCCAGCTCAGGGCTGAATTCCGGGACATCAGCTTGATGATCTGGTCCGATTGGAATCGATTTCCTGGGAGGGCGATTCATTAGAGATGAGTAGATATCTTCGTAACAAAACAGTGGTCGCCTTGGGAAGTTGTTTTCCAAGAATTCAGAGAAAAGATTAGGGCAGTAAACAGGCACAGATCCGGAATCGGATTCATCAGTTCCGATTCCGGTCACCAACGGTAAAGGTGCAGTTGTCTCGAACTCTTTGGGAACCATGAAAGGGACAGTAACATTTTCACTTTCCGGACTTTCATCTGAACGGAAATGCTTACGTCCATCATCAGTAAATGAAGCTGACTTATTTCCATAGTCAAGATGCTTCGGGTGCTCAATGAACTCCTGAAGATCTTCATTAAAGGCTCGTTTGGTTCCCATCACTATTCGCAATCTGTAATGAAATCCAGAAGTAAATGCAACAGAGTTGAGACAGAATGTGCAAAAAAAAGAATGGAACCGAGTTATGCATGGAATTACAGATCAGTCCTTGCCAAAAATGGGGAAAAGAAACTAAAGTTATATCATTGTCAGTGTTGAGAGAGAATGGGAGAAATAATTACCATTGATATACAGATATATGTACACATATATATATTAGTAAAGTATCGGAAATCGTATCTTGGTTTTTATAACCCTAAGGATTACAAACATACACATATGGTTACCTAAAAAGAAAAAACATGAGAGAGAGAGAGAGGGTGACTTCACACTACATAAAAGGTATGCACAAGCGAAGGGTAAGCAGATATATAAACAAGAAGGATATACAAAAATCAGAACAGAAGATTGATTTTCCTGCATCAAGACAAATCCTGTGATCATTCTAGGAAACTTATACAATTTGCAGTGAACCTTACAACATCCGGTTGAGACAATAAAATAGAAATTAGATAAATGCACCAAAAAACTTCAAATCGGATACAAACAACAAATCGTGTAATGGAACGTATTTAGAAAGGTAAAACAACAAGATTTGTAAAGATGTGAAATCATAATGATAAATTGATGTCATTAAAGTGGCCATATAAGTTAAGGTTGGTTCTAAAGTTTTAGTCCAACATGAAGCAAAAGCAGTGTCAATCACATTTATGTTTCGAATAATGTCAATAAAAGCCTTAACAAATAATAACTTTTGGATTATAAAGATACATAAAACAAACAGATTATTTATAAGATGGATGATTAAAATGTCTCTTTAACTCAGTAACACCATCACAGCTTCTTATGCACAATTTAAGGAAATAAAAGACAAACTTCTCGGCTATAACTATGAACACACTACTACATTAGTGTGCATGACATGGTGGTATGCTCGAGATAAACAAATTTTTGACATATGAAAACATGTTATTAGGGCATTAAAATTCCTTTCAAAGATTTTGAATGTAGTTTAGAAATGGGATAATTAACATTAAAATTAAGAATTACACAAACTTGCATTCCATATATCCAAAACCTTACATTTTAAACAGAAAACATCCTAAACTTATCAATCTGGACGTATCTCAGGTACTAGGACGCCTAATTTAAGCAGGTAAAATTATCCCCAATTTTTTTCTTGGAACCCTAACCCTAAACAGTAATATATGCATAAATCAACAAATTTTCAATCAATACGAATAATAAATCGTAATTAACGAGCATGCTTACCAAATCCCTCAATCAATTTACAAAGAAAACGAATTTTTCCAACACGCGCGCTTCAAAACCCTAAATGTAAATTATGCTAAACAATCTACAATTTACGATCAACGAACATAGGGTTATTTGCGAGGATCAAAAATCGACCAAGAGAATATCACCGATCGAAAGGGAAAAGGTTTAAATCGGAAAATTGAACGACAAACCCTAACCCTAAAATTAGATAAAAGAAACGAAATAGAGAAAAATTAAGATCGATCGATAGATCAGGAGTAGTTTAGAACTATTGAAAATTTAAATTTGACTATCGATTTAGAAGAACAAGATAAAACGAAGCCCGATCCGGAGAGACTTCGAAGAATACGATGAAAAGAGGGGAGAATCAAGAATGGATACGGTTCTTGTTTATCGAAAGCTAGGAGAACGGTTCGGATATGTTACCGGTTTGGCCAAATTAAGCCGGTTACACGTGTCCAGTAGCCTTTCCTTTGAAAACCCGCTTGTTTATAAAACGTGCCCTTATGCAATGTCTTTTTACATATATGGCCCTTATTAGTTAACGATAAAGTTTAGAGGACCGATGTGGGATGCAAAGCATTCACCATCCACTCGATTGTTGATGTGGATCTTTGCTTTTGACTTTTTATCTTTTTATTAAATACACAACCACAAATCTATTCCTATGTGGAAATGGAATGGAGTGATTTAATATAAGATATTATTAATCTAACTGTATTTTTATTTAATATAAAAAAATAATTTAAAAATAAGTTTTCTAAAAATGATCAAAACTTTTGGAATAGTATTTTTGACCATTATGTCACAATCGGAAGAAATGACTTTTATTTATTAGGATAAATTTTCTTAAGTATCATTTGATTCTTGTAATCTTGTTAATTTAAAAAATCAATACATATCGACATAAGACAAATGGATAACAAATTGTGCCGCTAACTCTTTCTAAATGACAAAACAATATTTTTTTTAAAAAACAATATATATGGATCTAAGATATATAACATTAATATGCATGACTCGTTAGACTTTGTTGAGGAACTCCACCACCTTTGGTGTGAAAAAACTGAAAGTATTAAATGTGAAATGTATAAACACATGTTGATTTTCAATGCATGCATTCTCGTGCTTTTCTAGTTTGCATTTGACGGCTTTCAAAACAGCATGCCCCGTTGTAAAACTATCACTTCTCAAACAAACGATAGAGGAGGTCCCAGTAAGATTCACACAGGCGTGTTTCACAATTATAAAAATATATTTTTCTTATTACAAAACATTTTGAATTGATATCAAGATGTTGGATCCGATATTCAAGATTACGAACGTGTAAAAAAAATATTCCAGAATTTTCAGAACAAATCTGAAATCTGATAAACGATTCGGAAATTTTAATATATATATATATATATATATATATATATATATATATGTGTGTGTGTGTGTGTGTGTGTGTGTGCGCGCGCGCGCGTGTGTGTTTATTAAGCCTAACAAAAAATTAAAAAAAAAACAAAACAAAAGATTATTCCAAAATAATTGTGGATCAACCATGCAATATGCAATGACAACAAACCAAGCATGTATGTGATCTCTCCTATAAAGTTGTAAGTTTCTTTTCTCTTTAGCAGTCTAACTATTCTTTTTGTGGGTTTTTAAAAGGGTTGTGTTATAAATACACTACGGCCCCTCCCTTCACTCACATAAATAGTCAAATTAGGACGACATACAAACACTGTTACACTCACATGGAGGGGAAGAGGGGTACACAAGATTGGGGTCAGATACACGTTGGTTTGTTGTCATTGCATGGTTGATCCAAAATTGTCGCCTCTCCTATGAAGTAGGTTTTTATCTCTTCTGTGGTTATGTGTGTAGAGGTTTTTATTATTCATTTACTTCAACTTCCAATGCACATTGTCACCTCTCCTATAAAGTAGGTTTTTATCTCTTTCGAAGCCTTTGTTGTAGATTTCACATACAAATCGGCTTGTTGATGTTCGTGGTTTTGGTGAAAGTGTCGTCATTTTAAATTTCGCATAAAAGCCCCGATGACCCATTACGGCATGAAATGGTTCATTTAGAGCAGTGTTATTTTTGTAAACAATGTCTAAAAACTTGATTATTTTCTTAAACACCTTATTTATAAAGGTTAGTTTAATGAATATCATTGTAATATATTACCATTAACTTATATTTAATTTCTTTAAATGTCTTGAAACTATTAATATTGTATTATATCTTACTATATGAATAAAGTACAATGTCTATTATAATCAAAGTAGTTCTTGCTTTATTAACTTTTATGCTATATTTTCTTATATATCATATAAATTATTTTCTTTCATTTATTGTCATCATTCTTTTATAAAATATATACAATTTATTACTTAAAAATGTACAAATCATGGATTGGAAAACCATTGGTCTATCATTTACACAAACAAACCTTAGGCAGATATGTATGATCACATAAGGCTGATTTGACACATCATTTATGCGTGAACACCATTTCCAGACCTTTGTAGTCATGGTATGGCGTGAGGTGGGCCCCCCACTCATTATTTCTCTCTCTTCTTCCCCATGCATAAAGACCGTCCTCTTTGGTTGTGATGTGTTGGTGAGGTTTGGATGTGATAGATGTGTTTTGACGCGTTAAACTGTGATGGATGTGTTTTGACGCGTTAAGCGTTCCCGTTAGCCTTACTTTTTAGGATTCCACTCGCCAACTTTTGGCATATCACTACACGGCCAACCATTTGTTTCGTTAATGCATGCATTTCCATCACCGCTTACTTTTTATCATGTTTATTATTGTTATATAGTGTCCATAACTAATTAATATCCTTACGAAGAAGAAAAAACAAATTATAGCAACAATCTCTAACTCTAAACAACTTATTACTTAATTAAAACTACACTTACATCAAAACCGTAACTAATTAATTAATATCCTTATGAATAACCAAAAAAGAGCAAAAATGAAACACTAAACGTTGGAAAGTTAAAAGTTTAACCTAATTAACCAATACTACTCCATCTTAACTCAAGCAACGGCAGGCATGTCCTTCAACCATGGGTCCAACGGCTTCCCAATCGAGTAAACAATAAACCCAATCTGCCTTAACTTTCCCACATCTACAACATTCCTACCATCAAAAACATAAGCTGGTTTCGGCATATTATCAAAAATCTTCTTATAATCAAGACTCTTAAACTCATCCCACTCGGTAAGAATACAAATCGCATGAGCATCCTTTGTAGCTTCATAAGCATTATGAACCATTTTAACACTTTTCCTAACAGTCTCTTCATCTATCTGAATCGTTGTCGACCCTGAAGGTTGGTCCCAGTCGAACTTCGGCATCGAAAGATCCTTCATCATTTGCTCTTCTGGAACCTGAGGATCATATATAATCAACTGAGCTCTATCCGATAACAAACCTCTACACACATCAATCGCCGGAGTTTCCCTCGTGTCACCGGTGTCTTTCTTGAAAGAAAACCCTAAAATCGCAATCTTTTTTCCTGACACCGTGTTAAACATGGAAGACACAAGTCTGTTCACAAATCGATTCTTTTGGTAATCATTGATCTTTATAACTTGTTTCCAGTAGTTTGCGACTTCGGGGAGACCATTGCATTCGCAAATGTAAACTAAATTCAAGATGTCTTTTTGAAAACAAGACCCACCAAACCCAACACTCGCGCTTAAAAACTTTGACCCGATTCTTTGATCTTTACCTACGGAATAAGAAACTTGGGTAACATTGGCACCTGTTGCTTCACATAAAGCTGAGATTGAGTTAACAGAAGAGATTCTTTGTGCTAAAAAAGCGTTGGCAGCGAGTTTGGAAAGCTCAGCAGACCAAAGATTAGTACATATGATTCGTTCTTCTGGGACCCAATGAGCGTAAACATCTTTTAATGTTTTAATGGCTTTTAACCCTCCCGGAGTTTCTTCTCTACCTCCGATAAGGACACGATCGGGGTCAAATAAGTCGGCGATTGCAGTACCTTCAGCGAGGAATTCCGGGTTTGAGAGGATTTGAAATTCGATGCCTTTATTGTTGTGGGTGAGAATCTTTTCTATGGCTTCTGCTGTTTTAACGGGAACTGTTGACTTTTCAACTACGATTTTGGAGGATTTTGATACGTCGGCGATCATACGTGCAGCGCTTTCCCAGTACGTGAGGTCGGCGGCTTTTCCGGCACCAAGTCCTGAACTTTTAGTTGGAGTATTGACGGAGACGAAGACTATATCTGCTTGTGCGACATTCTTTTCAACTTCGTTACTGAAGAAAAGATTCTTGCCTCTGCATTTCTTTACGACGTCGTCGAGTCCAGGTTCGTAGATAGGGAGTTTTTCACTGTTCCATGCTGTGATTCGAGGCACGGAGACGTCGACAACAGCCACTTCGATTGACGGGCATTTTAATGCTATGACAGCCATGGTTGGACCTCCGACATACCCAGCTCCGATACAACAGATTTTCACCATTCTTGTTTATATTTTCTTCTTTACTCTCCTGAAACTGAAACTAATACCAAAAACACATTTAAAATGACAGGAATTATTCAACAAGATCGATCAGATGGCGGATCTTTGCGAGAGAAAACCCCATGATAACATAAATATATACATATTTACTATTATAAAGAAATTTAAACAGAATATTAATAAGTCAAAATTCAACAATTTCCGTATCAGATAATCAAAACCAAAAATATGGCTTCTTATAATCCAGATCTAGCCTTCCTTCACAATATCCATATATAACGTATAGATTAAGAACATGAGAGACGAATAAGAGCAAGCGAAATCCGTTGGTTAAATTTACCAAGAGAACAAGGACGTGGAACATATCTAGCCGGCGGCATGAGGATGAAATGCAACAAACGTAAATCCCAAATTAAGTAACGTACAGATAAAGTGGAGTAAGAATTTACCTTTGTTTGTGGTACGCGAAGAAGAGTGAGAGGAAGTGGCAGATCGAGAGAATAGATCCAAATGGAATGGAGGTGGTAGGGAGATTATTATGGAGAAAAATGTGGAAATCAGTAAGTGATCTGAGTGAGAGCTGGAGATACAGGTGGTACAGGAAACAGTTAGCTAGTGAATTTTTTTATTAATTCATACCACCGTGAAAACAATTAATTTTATTGTTATATACTGCATTTTTTTGAAAATCTTTTATAACTAATAAATAATATATAATAATTAATAAATGAAATAATCCTGCATAATAATATTTTGTCATATGCAATAATTACAGTACAATATGTATATTATATAAACTTCTAAATCGTAGCATTGTTATGTATGACAAAAAAAAATTATTATGTAAGGATTATCTCTCAATAAATACACATCTTATGTTGATACATGTTCTTTTTCAAGCCCTCCTATTCTTTTTTTCATGCTCATTTTTTTATCTAGCAAATACCTAAAATGCCCCTTTCACTATAAACACCATTGACCAACGCATACTAAAATAGATACACTTTCTAACTCCAAGAACGAGAAATCATTGAAACAAAGCTGAGGCTCTGCAAGGAATATTTAAATTCATGTGATTCGATTTCGGATCAAAGCTTTTGTTTCAAGTCAATTTTGATTAAAGCATGTTCATTCAAGTCATTTTCAAGGCTAGCGCCTATTTGCTTTGAAAAAAGAAATTCACTTCCATCTTAGTGTGTGTTCTTCCATCTTAGTGTGTGTTCTTCTGTACGTGTTCCTTTGTGGGTGTTCTTATGCTTTAAACAATTAAACTGTAAATTTCTGAAAATCAAAATCGTGGAATCTTATTATGTCTACGTATTATTTTGTTTGATTCATATGATTTGTTTTTTCTCGGTAAATATGGGCAAAGGGGAGTAAAGGATAAATATTAAACATGTTGGAAGTATCCACATGGTCGCAACAAGTTTGTGATACTTTTTCAAATTGCATGGTCATTATGGGTTACACCCAAGACATTATTTAAACCGACAAAAAAAGGAAAACTAGAGGGACTAGTTTGTTAACTTGTCAATTAAAAACTAAAAAGGTTGAAGTGTAATTATATTGGATTTGAATTGTTAAGTATATATAGTTGTTAGATTAAAGGATAAATATATAAAACTAATCAAGATAATTAGGGATTTAACCTTGGGAACGGGTCCCATAGAAAAGAATCAGCTCTTTCCTTCTTTTTTCACTCCCTCAAGATTTTCTAAGGTGTTCTCGGCCTCCCCCCTCATCAAGCTAGGTTTTTTTTTTCGTAATCAACAAGAGAATTGACCATAAGAAAGGTATGTTTTTATGACAACTAGGAAATTCCTATCAACAACCATCACAGTGATTAGCATCGACAAATAATAAGAAATAGAGTTTTTCATATTTCTGGAAAATATGATCAGATATGTTATGATTTTTAAGTAAGAAAAAGATTAATAGGGTCAAAAAAGAATGACCAAAAAATTATACCACTATTAATAATGGTCAATATACTTAGAAAGTACACAACAAAGTGTTCCCAATGATATAAACATTGTCAAAAATCTGACTCCGATTGGAGGATTTATGATTTTATAATAAGTAAAAAGCAATTGTATTAAACTATTAATAATGCTATTAACGTCAAAATAGGATAAAGAAATCAGTTTAGTTTTGGCTAACATCATTAAAATAAAATCCGTAGTACTCTGAGAGATAAGAATTCTAAAAATAAAATGGTCAAAAACGAAGTTCGTATAAAGAAGATATAGTTTTTAGAAAAATATAATATACAGGTTAAAAATAAAAGTTAAAATTTGGCAACGTAACCTTAAGGAAAGTTATAGTATTAGTAGAGAGCTAAACAAATATATAAATAGGATAAGAAACAAGATACTTATAAGGAATAAAGGAATTTTTATAAAAGATTTAGCGATGCACGCCAAGTGCGCGTCATGCTCGATGCGCAAGTATGACACCCAGATTCGTCGAGATTGGAGAGACGTGGACCATCAGAAGAGTGACATGTATCAAACCTTGGATGGAGCCACGAGTCGAGTGCGGGACGCACATGAAGTGTGTCACACACATAAGCACTATAAATAGAGGTGCTCACTTTCTGAATTCTTTACACCCGAAAATCTCTCTCTCTCTCTCTCACTCCCTCTCCCTTTCCATTTCTCTCGATCTATCTCAGAAACCCTCTCAATGGAGCGACACTTCAGATGTAGTAGCAAGGATATCCCCGATCTCATTACTAAGGTGAGTTCACAACCTCATTTTACTATTTAAAAGGTTTTACCGGGGAGGGGGGGTATACTACATCTAATGGCTCACAACAACATATGAACAACAACATGCAAACCCTAATTTGATCTATGTCTTCTCTAGTTGAACACACCATATGAACAACAACATGCAAACCCTAATTTGATCTATGTCTTCTCTAGTTGAACACACCATATGAACAACAACATGCAAACCCTAGATATATGTGTTGTAATTGAAAATCACATAATAAGGATTAAGATACATTTGATTGTTATTTAGTAATAACAATCCAAAACCTTATAGATCTTGAGCTTGAGAGCAAGTATCACAAGTGTAATACATCTAATGGATCACAAACACACTTAGTAAGACGATGAGTTATGAAAAGGAAGAAAAGCTCTAAATTTCTGTTGGAACTCTCTAGGGTTTCAAGGTGGCTGAAAATCATAAGTTAAATGGTCTTTATATGGTTAGGTGACTTAGAGCCAAAGCTAGGGTTATGATAAGGAAACCCTAATTACTTTGCTCATGGACCAAGCAAGCCTTAAACCTTCCATAAGATAGCCTATGGCCGAAAATTCTAGAGCCTCTCTAGAAGATTTTCGTCCAAGCCTCTTAGGAGGGTTATACGGCTTCTTCTTTAACTATCAATAAATTACCAAACAACCCTTACACTTTTAATTAATACAATTAATCCCAAAATTAACTCCAAATTAATTTCTAATTAACAATTAATTAATAATACGGTTTCTAATTAATATATAATTTCCATAATATATTAACAAATCATTTATTTCAATTTATTAATCAAATTAATAAATTCTTCCTATTTCTCAATTAATCATCCTGTTTAGTTGCTAGTGTGAAGGCAACCCAAAAGGACTATGCTACTATCATTTTAAGTACACACCAAATATAGTTATGGCTTAGACACCTAATCCAACAGTCTCCCACTTTGATAAGTCTAATAACTATAGTTGCAAGTATGAATTCAAAAATTGACTAACAAATTGTAGCTCTCAAAGCCTCTGCCGAATTCTGACCTAGTCAGTAACGTGTCCTAAGATAAGTGATCATATAATCCTCCGTTCTGCAAGATATCATGCGGACAAATGACATGGAACATAATCATTCTCATTGTCTAACAATTTGTTTCCCAGATTCTGATTTGTAATGACAAAGAACTTAATCGATCACATCAACTCAGTCATGACCGGGCCCGACACATAAGTCAACACCAGATCATCGAGGGCCCAAGATATCGCTTTTCCCCTTAGAGCAAAAGGAGCAGATAAACTTTGACTTATATGCTTGTACTATTTACTCATCAAACCATGCATAACAACATGTTTTATAACATCACGTTACTGATGTGTTTACATATTATCAATTCACAACCAACTCGCAAACAACAACTCATATATTTGCATTTAAAGATTATACGATATTATCGTCTTAGAATTACTCGTGATAATGTAACATCCTAAAAATACAGACCAAAATTTTCATTTTAAATACGTCATTATAAAACCAACAGTGTAATAAAACATTTGTAATATCATGTCGTGATAAAACCAAAGTAGAAATAATCAAACATGTTATCATAAAACAATATCAGAGTGTAATCCCAAAGATCTCATGTGCGGAAAACCATAGTGTGATGCGCTGCGATCGAGCCGGCTCCTTCCCTTTGAAAACGAAGTACCTGAAACCAAAACTAAAAACCGTAAGCACAAAGCTTAGTGAGTTCCCCCATCATACAACATACCACACAATCATATAACATACATATACTGTCAGGCATATCTGGGTGCCCGACCTACCTCTTCGGTCCTCTCGACCGGATACTGCCTAGCATATCTGGGTGCTAGCCTCCCCTTCGGTCCTCTCGACCGGATACTGCCTAGCATATCTGGGTGATGGGCTCCCCTTCGGTCCTCTCGACCGGATACTGCCTAGCATATCTGGGTGCTGGGCTCCCCTTCGGTCCTCTCGACCGGATACTGCCTAGCATATCTGGATGCTGGCCTCCCCTTTCGGTATCTTTCAACCGGTAATCGGGGACTATTTCACCCCCTAACACTACCACATAAATGCATAGCATAAACACATAAGCCATATACTGCCTAGCATATCTGGGTGCTGGCCTACCCCTTCGGTCCTATCGACCGGTAAGTGGGGACTATTTCACCCCCTACTACCACTATCACATAACATCATATCATGCTAGCACATAAACATAACATGTAGTAGCAAACATAGACAATTATCACAAAGAAAATTATCTAACAACAACTCCTACTGGTGGGCCGGCATTGTGGCCGTAGACCCACCGCTACTGGAAGGTAACTCACCTCACACTGCTGAAGTCCCGTAGACACAATCCCACACTGCTGAAGTCACGCAGACTCAACCCCAACTGTTGGATGACAGATTCCCAAACTGTCAACACCAAAACATCACCCAATTAATAATTGGGTCCCAACACATAACCAATAGTACATTCTTTGGATAATTACTACATTACCCCAAGCTTGGCTTATTTAAGCCCAAGGCCCAATCTATAGGCCCAAAGTCAATTAGGAATCAAAGCCCAACACATGGCCCAATTTTCCAAATTGGGCCTAGGCCTATACATGGTCTCATTCTAAGGCCCAACATCATATAATCATTAAGGCCCAAACTATGGCCCATCTATGACCCAATTTTCCAAATTGGGCCCAAGCCCCTTACATGGGCCTTACCCTAGGCCCATTAAATTACTCTAGGCCATTTGCTTGACCTTGGATAGCCCATTTAATAACCCAATCATCAAGGCCCAAAAGAAAAGCCCAATAATAAACCCAAGTGAAGTTAGGGTTTCTCATAAAATGCCGATTAGGGTTAAGTTTCCTACTTAACCCATTAAGGACTTAATCCACTAACGACTTAATCCATTAAGTCCAATATTGCTTAGATTAGTTTTTGCCAATGGTTATTATTTAATATCTCCAGTTATTAAATAATTCATGTGCGTGTCCCAATTAATTCTCAAAATTAAGGTTTTATCGCCATTAGGGTTTCCAACCCAAATACTAGTCCATTTATTAATTCGTTGGACTTTTAGGTTATTTAAGGCTTTATTGGGCCTATCAAGCCCACTAGGGTTTTATTGGGTCAATTAGAGCCCATTAGACTCATTAAGGTTTTCACTAAGCCCATTTGGCTTCATTGGGCCCATTAGGCTAACAAGGCCCATTAGGGTTTCAAGCATACCCAATCGAGTCAACTCACAAGACAAGCACACCGCCACTCGACACGACGGCCGGTGGGGGCAGGAGGCGGCAGCCACCACCCTACGGTGGTGGTTTGGGTTCCATTTCACTATTCCATTTTTATTACATTTTACAATGTTAAAATCCCAAATAATCACACACACACACACACTAATACAACACATGCACACAACAATCTAATGGTGGTTGGCGGTGGCGAACGGCGGCAGCCACCATGGCTGGTGGCCATGGTGGTTTCTTGACAACTCCGGCCAACAGAAAAAGGACCATACACCCGATCACACACTCATGGCGGCGACAACAGAAGACTTGCGATGGCATCCACCACCTCACGGTGGTGGTGGTGATTCCTTTGGTTCTTAGTCAATCAGCCACACATACCAACAGCCCCAACTCGGAAATGAACTCGATACCCACCTGTGGTGGGCAGCAATGGTAGCAGCAATGACTTGACGGCGGCAACAGCCTAAAACCCATCCCCGATCTTTGACAGTTCCCCCCATCAGTCGCCCACGACGCCACAGGCGGCGACTGTGGTGTTTGGGTGGCGAGGTAACAGCATCAATGTAACAGTGGAACGGCGGCGCCGATCCTTGGTTGTCATAGGGCTCCAACAGCGGCGGCTAGGGTGGGAAACTCCCACCGGATGCAATGCAACGACAATGAACAGGAAATGGAGGAGAAAGAGTGAATACAACGAGGCAGAAGGCGGTGGTCTTGTCGTCATCAGCGAAGGGTGGTACGGCAGCAAGCATCCTCACCGGCATCAACGGCTTGCGGTGGCTTCGGCGGTCGGAAAAACGAGAAAGAGTAGGGTGGTGGTCAGCTGGGAATGATAGTGGAGAAGGTGGTGGCTAGAGGATCCCGACGATGGCGGCTGTGCTCTATCAGTTAGGGTTAGGGTGGACTGGGGGGTGACGGGTTATATACCCCGATCCCCCGTGAACATAATGTCCATAACGCCAAAAGTGGTCCCTCTCTTCCCCATTCCTTTCAAAATAAACCCGATAATTACCATTTAGACCCTCAGCCTTAAAATCCTTACAAATTAGGTACAAAAGTTACCAAACAACCCCTAATATATTAATTATGACATATTCTGCCCTTCCATCTCATTTCCTTTTAAATTAGACCCAAAAAGTTACCACAGAGCCCCTGACCTCTTAAATACTTACAATTTAAGTCCGGAACTCACACTTTTAACCCCTGACTTCCAGAACTGTGACAATTAGCCCTTCGAGACCATCCGTTGATATATAATTATTTATTTTTGGGCTACTATTCGTTCGTTAATTAATTTTTTTATTAAATAAATAAACGGGGCTTTACAACTCTCCCCCACTTAAATTAGATTTCGTCCTCGAAATCATTCCTTACCAAGACTTACATACCAAGCCACTCTAGTAACATAGTCATCTTCCAGGACACACCCTAGCCTTCCCATGGTAGCCGTGACCAATCTTCGCAAAGCCCTACAATATGTAGGTGAACGAATTCCTTGCAACAAGACCACATGTAATCTATCCGAAATCTGCTATCTCGAGATGGTTTGCATCCCTGACAGACCACTCATACTAAATCATTATCGATGAATCTAGTCTGTTCATCCCTCAACTGACTACTTAACTTCTGATAGCATGTGGTTCTCGCCATAAACCTAGGTGACAACCCCAATTACCTCTGCAGATCACTTATTCTCGGCTAAGGCTCAACTGATCCCATTGTGGGTGACTTGTCACTCCCCAATAAACCAGCTATTCCGTGTGCATATGCAACTCACACACACATACTATTACTGCCCAAACATTGAAACTGCTCAAACACTGAACCGCCTGAAGCAGTATACGCTGCTACATAGCTGCTTACCAAAAGCTACCAAGACCTCCTGGGTCTTAATTTGCTTGCCAATCCTCTGACATACTGGGTTTCCACCCGACTGCGGAGTCAAAGGACTCCCTACTTATTTGCCTCACATGACTTCTAAGTGAAATCCTTCTCTGGAACTAGTTGCCACTAGTTATCATGCCACTGTGACTCTACTACTTTCTGATCTAACTGATCGGGTCCATGCGTCGGATCCTGTCATCATCAAATCCAAGAATAAAAGTGATCGCTACCTAACCAATGGTAGCCTTACATCACCAACGCCCTTACGCAGTCCATTACTTCCCTGATCTCATAACTGTAGTGGCATTCCTACAGTCTTATCACTGGCTCAACCAGATCTAATCCATCTAGGTAATTCCGAAATCCAATCCGTGGACTTCCTTATCCTCACTGCTGCACTCGAACTAGTGGGTACTATTGTGCCTCCCGCATTCTAACAACACGTTTATGCCATCTATCAACCTAGTGAATGCTACGGCTACACCCGCAGACTTACAACACTCTATCACTATCTAGCTGCTAGTGAATGCTATGGCTACACCCGTAGACTTACAACACTCTCTGTGCTATCTGACCGCTAGTGAATGCTACGGCTACCCCCGTAGTCTTACAACACTTTCCAAACCCGGGTCGAACACGCATTCGACCTAACCCTCAACTGAACTCGAGTCCTAACCGGAACTCTAACCTGGTTCCCAAAACCTGCTATCACGTGACCCCATTGTATCAGTACCGTACCCATGCCCATGATCAAAGCATCGTCGTAAACCACGAAATCATTTACACCCTCTGGTAGCGTGAGAATCAGTGCCTCGTACAACTACTGTCTGAGAGCCTCGAAGGCTGCCTACTGCTCGGCCCCAAACGAAAGGTCATCGACTTCTTAGTCATTCAGGTCAAAGGATCCACAATCTCGGAGAAGTCCCGTATAAATCTTCGGTAATAACCTGCTATACCCAGGAAACTCTGAATCTCGGATGGAGACCTCAGAATTTCTGACTGTATCATGGCCTCTATCTTGGCCAAATCAACTAGAATACCCTTCTGGTTGACAAGGTGCCCAAGAGATTGCACCCCACGCAACCAGAACTCACATTTGGAGAACTTTATAAAAAGTCCCCCCCCCCCACTTAGATTCAACTAAGTCTTCACGGTACGGAAGAATTGAAGGATCCCCAATCCTTCTTACTTCTTATTAGTCCACTACCGACAACCTAAGCTTACTAATGCTAACGATCAATTACCAGTCAAACCTTATGATCACCCATCCTCTGAAACCTTGAAGAGTACTCTTGAATCTGGTACAGTCTGACACCTCAGACCATCTCCCATGATGTTCACTGAAGACCTTAATCTTCACTCTGGCTGACGAGTCCTCGTTCCCACTTCCAATCTCACAGTACCACTGAACACTAACTTCACTGCAGAACTATCGCTCTAACCCTGACCGAGGATCTTCCAAACAATACTCCTGCACACATCTCGACAAAGATTTGGAATGATGACGGTACACGAGGAACCCTCTCTGCAAGGTACGTCCTTCTGTGGGTTCATCAAGGACCTTTCGGCATGTTGGATGGCATATATGATCCCTGATAACCCAAACACTAGCAGAAAACCGACCCGAGATCTGACTTACCCAAACTCGCTCACAATCCCAAAGCGATACGTATTCCCATCATCCATTTATTAGCAATAGAATACGACATACCCACAACATCTGAAGGAATACTGAACACCCTCAACTGTCACGATCAACCTCGCTACCATGTAGTAGCCTAAACCCTTAGAGCGACAAACTCCCTTGTGCACTTTCCTGTACGTTATGCACTGACTCTGGCCCTGCTAGCCTTTCACCCGATGACCGGAAGTCATGGGTCTCTTCCCGTGACCCTCTACTAAACGCACCTGACACGAACCTCTCGTTCCAGGGTGCTCCCAAATCGATCCCGCATCTACAACTCTTGGAAATCATATCCTTCAGGGTCTGACACCCTGTCACGCGCACTAGCTCGCTTGCCAATGGCTAATCTGCAACAACGGGAACATCCTCTGTCCCCAAACTGGTCACAAACTCTTCCTTGAAGCTTCTTAGATTCTCCAAGACTCTCACTGATTTGAGTATGGATCATGTGCTTTCAGCAGTACGGGCCCAATACTACCTTCCACACCTATCCATACTTTCCTCATCAATCCTCCAGAATCCTCCAAGTCGCTTCCTCAAACTGGTACACCCAAGTCTCACTGAACCTCACTACTAACTCACTGGAATATATCCTAGGCTTCCCTAGGTTCCCGTACCCACCCATTCCTCAGCTGCTGAAAGATTCCCAGTAATGTCAACTAGCTACCTCATGAATATAGCCACATGCAACAGAGATCAGATAATCCTTCGAGTAATAGACCCATCCCTAGAACGGTTGGACTCAAACAAGAGCTGCACAATAGGGTCAAATCTATCACTCTGAGATTATCCAGCCTGTGCCACATGTGACTTAGCATATTCACTTAATAGTTAGCTCACATTACTAAAAGTCCCACAAAGCACAAAGCAAGCAACATTCAGATAATGGAAACTCTAACCATCATATTCCAATCAAATCATTCTATCCTCTAATCAGGAATTTGTACATGCAATTCAAAGGCTCATACAATCAGGCATAACCTAAACAGGCTATCCTATCACTGAATGATTTGTACTAGCATGCAAGTCTACAAGCACATACAATAGGCATATAAGGCATCCTACAAGATCCTTAGCCCTAATCTAGCATGCAGTTCTCATAATCATATCATATCATATCATAACATGTATGGGTATCTTGGGGAAAACTTACTTGAGCTCGGCTGATTGCACACATCACACACTTTTCTCTTCTCAAAGTTCTTTTCTCCTTTTAGATTCTTTTCAAACTCCTTTTATAAAATGGTTTTACTTTTGAAAACTTTCATACCAAGCCCTTAGTTTGAGTTCAGACACACCCAAGAGTATGTCCGAATCCCTCAAACCAAGGCTCTGATACCAACTTGTAACATCCCAAAAATACAGGCAAAAATTTTCATTTTAAATACGTCATTATAAACCAATAGTGTAATAAAACATTTGTAATATCATTTCATGACAAAACCAAAGTAGAAATAATCAAACATGTTATCATAAAACAATATCAGAGTGTAATCCCAAAGATCTCATGTGCGGAAAACCATAGTGTGATGCACTGCGATTGAGCCGGCTCCTTCCCTTTGAAAACGAAGTACCTGAAACCAAAACTGAAAATCGTAAGCACAAAGCTTAGTGAGTTCCCCCATCATACGACATACCTGTAGTGACAAAGAACATGGTTTGGCATGCGGAATTAAAGCTTGCACAATTGAACATGGTGATTTGGGCGTTTAAGAGATATATTGAATGTATATGGTGTTACACAAAAAGGATCTAGATCTAGACTACATAAATAACACACACTTACACACTCACTTTTACATCTCTCAAGCACACCTCTACAAGTGGACAAACCCACTATTTATAGAGGTGTTTACATGTCTCTCTCTCACTCTCTAACAAATGGGTCTAAAGGCTAAAACACCACATGCAAGTGGGTTTTACAAAAGTCAAACATTTACAAAGTCATGAATGAATAACTTTGCACCCCAACATTCTCCCCCTCAAAGTTAGGAATGAATGACCCACTTCAAATCTTCCAAAATAAGCACTACGTGGTTCGAGCCTCAAAGGTGACACATGTCGAAACGAACTTCAATCTTCAATTCTTCCATGACTCTTCAATTTGGGCTCTAGGATGTGAGACCATACAATCCGAGCAGCAACGAATGATCAAGAGTATTCCAAACTCAAAATAATCACCCCAAAGTTGCGCATAAAAACACACCCCAAAAATCTTCAATAATTCCAAACCCATTTCGAATACATCACTTCCGAACTTCCAATTGCATCATCTCGTAGCTTCAAAACTTCAAGATCACTTCGGTCTTCAAATCCGCGTAATATGAAAAATTCAAGTTCGAATTTCCATATAAAACTTCTCCCCCTTTTTATAATCGAAATTTGATTATAAAACTCCAAAGGAAAAAGAACGTGCTCTATTTGGAATTTTTCGTATCAAAACTCCCCCTTAACATGTGGCATAAACAATGTGCTTCAATCTGGAAAATCCAAAGCATATTGAATTTTTATCTTCGTTCACGGATCGCCTTTAACAAAATTTCTCAAAAATGGGTAGAAATTGTCAATTTCAAAATTCTGCAGTGACCCGGTGCGCCTAAAATAGCAAAATATGCAAAACTCTCCCCCTTTTTCAAATCTGGGTAGAAAGCGTCAATTTGCACAAACTGCAGGGGCTTGAAATGCATTTTCTTCAATTTCCAGCAAAAACAGTCCTTTTTCAAATTTGGGTATGAACCGCCAAACATTCGAAGCCTCAGGGACTATTTTCGAAAATTCTGTCATTTTGCACCAAACATGCGAAGAATTGTCCCAAACATTCGAAATTTCAGAAAATATTCGAATATGGGTGAAAAGTGTCAAACATGCGAAATTTGAGTTAATTTGCGAAGTGTAAAATATTCAAAGGTTCAGGGGCCGTTTTCGAATCTTCTTCCCTTTTGTTCTCCAAACATGCGAAGAGTAGGCTTTTTCGTACGAAATCTCTTGTCAAACAAACAAAACTTTAAGGACCAGTTTCGTAAATTCGACTTCTTCTTTTTCAATTCATATCACACGCTTCGCATTAATCACCTTCGCATTTTAATCCACATACCCTTCGCATCTTCCAGCCAATATAACCAACTAAACAAATATGTGAAATTGATTGTGATCCAAATGTGAACTCGTCTTTGAGTCACTCGAATGCGAAATCAATTGATTTTATATGCGAACCAAAAATCCAATCTTTAAAATGATCCACCAAATGCGAAGTGAATACCAAAATGAATCACCTTCGCATCCGTCTTATACCCATTCAAATTTTCGTTCTTTTGCAAACAATGATTTCCCATTCGATTTTCTGCAAATATTTTTCATAGCTTCGTTCCATCAACAATCGAAATCATCTTCCAAACCAACAACCCAAATGCGAATCCAAAATCAAAACTCATCTGTTCGTTCATTACTTCAATCGATATCATATGAGCCAGCAAAAATCAAGCTTACAAACTCAAAAATGAAACGAATCAACAAACCAAACTCGATTTCAATCATTAGTTCGAACTGTTCATCATCGATCGTCTTTTGACTTTGGAAAGTCAATCCAACTATCGATTCCAAAATTAACCTTCAGATTTGATTCACAATCATCCTCAAGATATCAAATAACCTGATATACATATCAAAGTCATTCGATTCCAGTTCAATTGTTTGATGATTTCCATTCAATAACCATTTTAATTCAACCTGATTGTCGAACAAATTTAACCCCAAGAACTAGTAACACGATCGAACATCGACTCCAAGATATGTTGAAATCAAAATCATTAAAAGACTAAAATCTGAAAGTGAAATCACCGATCGACTTCAAATCAATATTCAATTTCGACTTTAAAATTAAGAAATCGATCATCATGGATGGAGAAAAATATGATAAAATCATATTGAGCACAAATCGATTGATTATGAATCGGAGATTCAATCTTTGTATCGCAAGACATAGCGAAAAAAAATTTAGTATTCACGAATTTCAATTCACAGATTGAATGATATGTGAGGAAAGAACGAAACGGCATGAATCAAAATAAAGTTTGGAATGAACAGTAAACGAACAGATGAATTGGATCAATAAATTGGTAAGGACTAAAACTTTTGGATCGGCCTTATGAATTGATAAACAAAACTTTTTCTTTGAATTGGGCTTCGAATTAATTTGATGAACAGTAGCAAACATATGAATTAATTCATTTAGAATTAAATTTGAATTCAAATGAGAAATTGTAAAAATTTGAGAATCGAATCGAATACACGAATATTGGATTGGATTGGGCTTTGATCAACAGAAAAATTATTGGATCACAACAAATGAGTTTTTTAAAGAAAATTTGATCCAACGAGTCAAACGATCAAAATTCAAAAACGTTACGCACGATTTAAATGAAATTATGAGAGATCATAGAGAGAGACTCACCAAAATTGATCAAATTGCGACAAAAATTGTCAAACCGAGAATCGTTCTTCAAATATCACCTTGATCTTGAAGACCCGCTCTGATACTAATTGTAGTGACAAAGAACATGGTTTGGCATGCGGAATTAAAGCTTGCACAATTGAACATGGTGATTTGGGTGTTTAAGAGATATATTGAATGTATATGGTGTTACACAAAAAGGATCTAGATCTAGACTACATAAATAACACACACTTACACACTTACTTTTACATCTCTCAAGCACATCTCTACAAGTGGACAAACCCACTATTTATAGAGGTGTTTATATGTCTCTCTCTCACTCTCTAACAAATGGGTCTAAAGGCTAAAACACCACATGCAAGTGGGTTTTACAAAAGTCAAACATTTACAAAGTCATGAATGAATAACTTTGCACCCCAACAATACCACACAATCATATAACATACATATACTGTCAGGCATATCTGGGTGCCCGACCTACCCCTTCGGTCCTCTCGACCGGATACTGCCTAGCATATCTGGGTGCTCCTCTCGACCGGATACTGCCTAGCATATCTGGGTGATTGTAACGCCCGTGTTTCTAGGCTTGCCATTTTTAGCAATGTAATAGTCTAGGTTAACCTTGTAACTCAACTTGAAATAATAAGAATGTATTATTTGTGAATTATTTGAATTATGTGATTTATGTGTGTATTTTCTTAATTTTCATAATTTAATGAATTAAGAATAAAATAAGCGTCAAAATTTAAGTGTGAGATAAGCCCGACATCTTTGCATAAAGTTGTAGTGGTCGAAACAAGGATTCCGGAGATATAAGGAATGCCAAAATCCGAGTTATAACGAAGAAGTTATGACCTGTCGAAGTTTCGCGACAGAACCGGTACGACGCTGAGTGACGTAAAATATGAATTTAAGATAGAGCGATATTTAGCCTTAGCGATCTAAACGAAAGTCGTAGATTTCGTTAAACCGAGAGCATGCATAAAAGGAACGCCCAAATCTGACTTCGTATGAGGAAGTTATGATTTTCTGAAGTTTCGACGTGGCAGTATGCAGCCCGAATACTCGATTTGAGATCGAGCGGTTTTTAGCCGAAACAATCTAAATAAGAATCGAAGATCTTGTGGTTAGTAGCGAAACGATGAAAAGTTAGGCGAGAACGGACGTCAGACGAAGAAGTTATGAATTTATAACGAAGTTTTTCTGTCCCGGCCTTCTAAAAATAAATAATAAAAATAAAAGTCAAAATTAGCCGACGGAGTCTAAATGAAAGTTGTAGAGTATGGTCTGACCTTCGCGTGGATATAAAGAACGTCGAAAACGGAGCTCGTATGCGAAAGTTACGCAATTTAGAAGTTTGACAAGTCAATTACGTCCCGCGTAATTTGAGTACGCCCCGCGTACTCAGTCGGATGCAACTTGTCTGACCAATAATCGAGTGCCACCAGTCGACGCACGCAGTGACGTCAACGTACGCCCCGCGTAACCCGAGTACGCCCCGCGTAATTTGAGTACGCCCCGCGTAATCCCAGACCCAGCAGCCTATAAATAGAACTCGAATTCAGCCATTTTCTCTTGTTCAAACTCTTCCCTCTCTCTAAGTTTTGCCTCGATTTGCGTGCCAAACATACCCCAAAGCCCCGGTAATATTCCCGAGCCCCGAAGTAAGATCCGAAGCCCCGAGGATCCCGAAGAGCGTTATTCCCGAGCCGAAACGCTGCCCGCGAGGAGCCCGGTTTTGTGAAGATCTTCCAGATCTACGGAGAAACACCTCTTCTACAAGCCGTAGTGCTGCCCGATCATCTTTTGATCAAGTGAGTGTGTAGTTATTTTCATTCCAACGCAATATTATGAAGTATTTACTATAAAATACGTGTTATGTGTATATACTTGGTTGTTATACGTGTGAGTGTATATTCACTCTCTTCTATCTTATAGATCTGATGTATTCTCTATGAAATACGTGTTATGTGTGTATGCCTCATCTGTTATGTGGAATATGTGTTGATTAAAACATGTTATACAGGTTTTTAAACTATGTATAAAAACGTATATTTTTATCTACTAATATGTTGGGTAGAACATGGGTAGGTAATTGGTGTGTAATAAACAGATGAGAGGCCTCGGTGTTATTGGTGTTATTGGTGTTATTCTAGTCATTCAGCAGAGTATGGATGACGACCACGGACTATTCTAGACTGTCCTGTGGAACACTAGCAGGCTCATTACCTGTAGGTGTTGTGAACGACGTGTTCACCGGTGTACTCTATCCCCCACATGGTTGCCTTTAGGATACTTATTGTTGAGGAAGCCCCTCTGCAGTAATATCCGTCCCGATGAAAAATCCTAAAATAAGTTCCTTATAATAGACGTTATTTTTAGGAACGTAAGGTGAGGATAACGGGAATGGGTAATCGGGTTTATTGTGGATTGTTGTAATTAAATATAATTATTGTGGGTTTGAAAACCCTATATGCTCACCAGGCTCCCAAGCCTGACCCACTCAGTTGATTTATTTTACAGGAAGTGGCGCAAGAGCTTAAGATGGGCGAACATCAAGTTGTTTTGTTTACAAGTCTGTATATGTATATATTTGTTGAACGACTTGTAATGTTATCGTTTATGCTTTATGATCTGTATCGGAACATGACATCCCGTCTTTTGATTATGAAATGAAATCATATTTCTTTATGAAATGTTTTGATAAATATCTATTTTATCATGTTTTGTTTTTGGGAACAAATTCCGCATCTCTTTTAAAAATTAAAAGGATTTACTCTGAAAATTATTTTAAAAAGCATAAATGAAATCGGTCTTTTCTGGCCGAGATTTTGGGGATGTCACAGTTGGTATCAGAGCATTAGTTTAAGCGAATTAGGAATTTGTAGGATTTCTAAACTTAAACTTAGCATTCTAAGTGGAGATTGCGAGGTGTGTGTCTGTTGGATTTTAGACACGAGCACTAGTTTATTTTAGGAAAGTTGCCTAAAATGCTTTTATGTGCTAAATGTTATATGTTGCCATATATGATATCGTTTGTTCGGATCTACGGTTTATTGCCAACCGGATCTGAAGGTTTATGTGTTTAGGATTCTAAGCGTATGTATACGATATTAGAACTAGCATTTAATCGTTTGGAGTAATAAGGTGAAATTATTCGGTGTATAGATCAAAATGGTGAGAACAAGAAGCGGAGTTGGAAATGCTAATGAAAACAGGAATCAACCACCTGTAATCGAGCAAGTACCTGTCGTAGCTGCTGCACCTGAGCCGATAACAATGGCTGGTGTACAAATGATGATTCAAATGATGATGGATCGTCAGATGGAAGAAACAAGACGCCTGCTTAGGCAGAATCGTGAAGAACCGTCAATTCAAGCGGAAGAGCCCGAGGAGAATGGAGGGCAGTCTGAAGGAGAAAACTTTAGTGGGATCATTGGTCAAGACGAACAACCAGTGGTTAGACGCAATAACCAGTATGGAGGAAATGATGTTCGTGGGTGCAAGTATAAGGATTTCATGGCATCCAAACCACCATGCCTATCCGGAAGCCCGACGCCGGTACAAGTTATGGACTGGATCTCTGAAATGGAGACTATGTTTGAAAGTTGCGAATGCAGCAACAGGCAGAAGACCGCTCTTGCGATCCCTCTGCTAAAATCTGGCGTGTTGAGTTGGTGGAAACTGTTAGCTGACTCTATGCCCAAGGGAGAAGCAAGCAAAATGTCTTGGGAAGACTTTGTGGAACAACTTAAGCTGCAATACTGCTCCGAGCAGGACCTTCTAGAAATCAGTAATGAGTTTCAGAATTTGAAGAAAGGGAAATTGAGCGTTACTGAATACGCTACAAGTTTCACGGAAAAGATGAAGTTTATCCCATATTTGGTGCCTACAGAACTCTCTAAGGTCAACAAGTTTGCCCTTGGACTACCAGCGGACTATGGTCCAATGGTTAAGCAAGCAACCACATTGAAAGCCGCCATCTGGGCTGCTAGAAATGTTGAGACCCAGATCAGGGAAAAAGGTCTAGAAAGGTCAGAGGTTGGTGAGAAAAGGAAAATCGATGGATTTTCAGGGTCCAGCAAGAAAAGTAAATTCTCGAAGTCTAGTTCGAGAGGAAGTGGAGGAAAGGTAGAGGTGAAATGGTGCGACAAGTGCAAGAAAAAGCATCATGGGAAGTGTGGCGGGGAAACCACATGCTACAAATGTGGAAAGCCAGGGCATTATGCCAACGAATGCACCTTCACCAAGAATGTTTGTTATGGTTGCGGTGAGGAGGGGCACATCTCAAGGGATTGTCCGAAGAAGAAGGAGGCAGCAAGACCCAACATTCCGCCAAAGCCAAAGGCGAGAGCATTCCAGATGACACTGGAAGCTGCTAAAGACGAAGCTGATGTTGCTTCAGGTACCTTTCTCGTTAACAAATTGCCTGCCCAAATTTTATTTGATTCTGGAGCCAACTACTCCTTTATATCGCATGAATTTGGTAGAAAACTAGCTTTGCCTATTGTGAGACTAGATAATGCTTTATTAGTCGAAGTTGCTAGTGGCAAGATTGTACCTGTTAGCCATCGTATGAAAAACATTTTAATTGATTTGAATGGGAATAAGTTCCACGAGGAATTATTACCTATAGAACTTAATGGTTTCGACATCGTTTTGGGAATGGATTGGCTTAGTGCCAATGATGCCGAAATTTTATGCAAGAAGAAAATAGTGAAAGTGAATCCGCCTGGAAAGGAATCGTTTATGGTGTATGGAGATAAACGCAGAGTAAATTCTGGAATCATTTCTCTAATGAAAGCCAGAAAGTGTTTGACCAAGGGATGTACATCATATTTAGCATTCGTGATCGATGCTAAGAAGGAAAAGAAGGTGATGCAAAATATTCCTGTTGTGTGTGATTATCCGGAATTATTTCCCGAAGATCTTCCTGGATTACCGCCCGATCGACAAGTAGAATTTCGTATTGACTTGTTGCCCGGAACAACGCCAATTGCAAAAGCACCTTATCGATTAGCACCGACGGAGATGAAGGAGCTAATGATGCAACTTCAGGAGTTATTGGACAAAGGTTTCATTAGACCTAGTTCATCACCCTGGGGAGCTCCGGTGTTATTCGTAAAGAAGAAAGATGGAAGCATGAGGATGTGCATTGATTACCGAGAGCTGAATAAGGCAACAATAAAGAATAGATATCCGTTGCCGAGGATTGATGACCTATTCGATCAGCTACAAGGTTCAAGTTATTTCTCAAAGATCGACTTGAGGTCAGGATATCATCAGCTAAAAGTAAGAGAGCAGGATATAGAGAAGACTGCATTCAGAACCCGATATGGACACTATGAGTTTTTGGTTATGTCGTTTGGACTAACCAATGCTCCCGCAGCATTCATGGATTTAATGAACAGAGTTTGTAACCCGTTCCTTGATAAATCTGTGATAGTGTTCATAGATGACATTCTGATTTATTCAAAAAGCCAAGAGGAGCATGGCAGACACTTGCGAGAAGTTTTGGAAGTCTTGAAGAAGGAGAAGCTGTATGCGAAGTTCTCCAAATGTGATTTTTGGATTCGAGAAGTCCAATTCTTGGGTCACGTGGTCAACCAAGAAGGTATAATGGTTGATCCAGCAAAGATTGAAGCTGTAATGAAGTGGGAACAACCGAAAAGTCCCACGGAGATTCGAAGCTTTTTAGGATTAGCCGGATATTACCGAAGGTTTATCCAAGGCTTTTCTTCGATTGCTAGTCCATTAACAGCTTTGACCCACAAAGGAGCTACTTATGCTTGGAGTGATAAGCATAAAGAAGCATTCGAGAAGCTAAAGAAGAAACTATGCGAGGCACCGATACTTTCTCTACCCGATGGAGTTGAAGACTTCGCTGTTTATAGCGATGCGTCTGGTGTTGGATTGGGTTGTGTTTTGACCCAAAGAGATAAGGTGATCGCGTATGCATCTCGACAGCTGAAAGAGCATGAAAAGAACTACCCGACTCATGATTTGGAGTTGGCAGCGGTAGTTTTCGCTCTGAAAATATGGAGGCATTACCTCTATGGCACGAAGTGTAAACTTTTCACTGATCATAAGAGTCTCCAATATCTCTTTAGTCAGAAAGAATTGAATATGAGGCAACGACGCTGGCTGGAACTACTTAAAGACTACGACTGTGAGATACTTTACCACCCCGGTAAAGCCAATGTTGTCGCTGATGCTCTCAGTCGGAAAGTCAATCTTGAAAAGAGAAGGCCAAGAGCGTTGAGAATTGAAGTTGTCTCAACCATTTTGGAAAGTATAAAGAAAGCTCAAGAGGAAGCTTCGGAGAAGAATGACCGAAAGGAGGAACGTTTGGGCAAAACGTTGGTGTTCGGTGTAAACAGTCATGGACTGAAGGTGTTCCAAGATCGGATTTGGATACCTAAGACAGGAGGAGTCAGAGATCTTCTGATGGAAGAAGCTCACAAGACCATGTACTCAATTCATCCCGGTAGCACTAAAATGTATAGGGACCTGAAACCCTATTATTGGTGGCCGACAATGAAGCTCGACATTGCGAAGTATGTGGCCGAGTGTGTGACTTGTGCAAGAGTCAAGGCACAACATCAGAAATCGTACGGGAGTTTAGAACCATTGCCTGTGCCTATGGGTAAGTGGGAAGACATTACAATGGATTTTGTCACTAAACTGCCCAGAACAAAGAATGGTCACGACATGATTTGGGTGGTCGTCGATCGATTCACTAAGAGTGCGCATTTCATAGCAGCCAATGAGAAATGGTCTATGGAAAAGCTTGCGAATTCCTATGTGAAGGAAATTGTGAGACTTCACGGTGTTCCGTTAACAATTGTGTCGGATCGTGATAGTCGTTTCACCTCAAGATTTTGGAAAAGTCTACAAGAGGAATTGGGTACCAAGTTGTGTTTAAGTACAGCTTACCATCCGCAGACTGATGGTCAGAGCGAACGGACGATACAAACACTTGAAGATATGTTGAGAGCGTGTACCTTGGAATTCCTAGGTAATTGGGATGAACATTTACCTTTGGTAGAATTTTCCTATAATAATAGTTTTCACTCGAGCATAAAGATGGCACCTTATCAAGCCCTGTATGGACAGAAGTGTCGTACGCCGTCTTGTTGGCTTGAGGCTGGGGAAAAGCAGTTTATGGGGCCGGAGATAGTCCATCAAACTGCTGAAAAGTTGAAAATAATTAGGGAGAGAATGTTAGCAGCTCAGGATCGTCAAAAGAGTTATGCTGACAAAAAGCGAAGACCGATGACTTTTGAAGTTGGAGATTCGGTTTTGCTTAAAGTCTCGTCGTGGAAGGGACTTATAAGATTTGGAAAAAGGGGAAAGTTAAGTCCAAGGTTTATTGGACCGTTTAAAGTTCTTCAGAGGATTGGGAACCAAGCTTACAAGCTCGAACTACCAGAAGAACTGAATGGAATTCATAACACTTTCCATGTGTGTTATTTGAGGAAGTTCACGGGAGAAGTTCCTAACATAATTCCACTTTCAGAGTTGAGGATCGATGAGAACAAAAGGTTGATTGAGGAACCGGAGGCAATTGTTGACCGAAAGACTAAGAAATTGCGACGTAAGATGGTGGAGTTGGTGCTTGTCCGATGGAAACACACGAATGGGCCAAATCTCACCTGGGAGACGGAGAGTGACATGATGAGTCGCTATCCGCATTTGTTTGCTGGTGTGTGATTCCGGGGACGGAATCATTCTAAGGTGGAGAGAATTGTAACGCCCGTGTTTCTAGGCTTGCCATTTTTAGCAATGTAATAGTCTAGGTTAACCTTGTAACTCAACTTGAAATAATAAGAATGTATTATTTGTGAATTATTTGAATTATGTGATTTATGTGTGTATTTTCTTAATTTTCATAATTTAATGAATTAAGAATAAAATAAGCGTCAAAATTTAAGTGTGAGATAAGCCCGACATCTTTGCATAAAGTTGTAGTGGTCGAAACAAGGATTCCGGAGATATAAGGAATGCCAAAATCCGAGTTATAACGAAGAAGTTATGACCTGTCGAAGTTTCGCGACAGAACCGGTACGACGCTGAGTGACGTAAAATATGAATTTAAGATAGAGCGATATTTAGCCTTAGCGATCTAAACGAAAGTCGTAGATTTCGTTAAACCGAGAGCATGCATAAAAGGAACGCCCAAATCTGACTTCGTATGAGGAAGTTATGATTTTCTGAAGTTTCGACGTGGCAGTATGCAGCCCGAATACTCGATTTGAGATCGAGCGGTTTTTAGCCGAAACAATCTAAATGAGAATCGAAGATCTTGTGGTTAGTAGCGAAACGATGAAAAGTTAGGCGAGAACGGACGTCAGACGAAGAAGTTATGAATTTATAACGAAGTTTTTCTGTCCCGGCCTTCTAAAAATAAATAATAAAAATAAAAGTCAAAATTAGCCGACGGAGTCTAAATGAAAGTTGTAGAGTATGGTCTGACCTTCGCGTGGATATAAAGAACGTCGAAAACGGAGCTCGTATGCGAAAGTTACGCAATTTAGAAGTTTGACAAGTCAATTACGTCCCGCGTAATTTGAGTACGCCCCGCGTACTCAGTCGGATGCAACTTGTCTGACCAATAATCGAGTGCCACCAGTCGACGCACGCAGTGACGTCAACGTACGCCCCGCGTAACCCGAGTACGCCCCGCGTAATTTGAGTACGCCCCGCGTAATCCCAGACCCAGCAGCCTATAAATAGAACTCGAATTCAGCCATTTTCTCTTGTTCAAACTCTTCCCTCTCTCTAAGTTTTGCCTCGATTTGCGTGCCAAACATACCCCAAAGCCCCGGTAATATTCCCGAGCCCCGAAGTAAGATCCGAAGCCCCGAGGATCCCGAAGAGCGTTATTCCCGAGCCGAAACGCTGCCCGCGAGGAGCCCGGTTTTGTGAAGATCTTCCAGATCTACGGAGAAACACCTCTTCTACAAGCCGTAGTGCTGCCCGATCATCTTTTGATCAAGTGAGTGTGTAGTTATTTTCATTCCAACGCAATATTATGAAGTATTTACTATAAAATACGTGTTATGTGTATATACTTGGTTGTTATACGTGTGAGTGTATATTCACTCTCTTCTATCTTATAGATCTGATGTATTCTCTATGAAATACGTGTTATGTGTGTATGCCTCATCTGTTATGTGGAATATGTGTTGATTAAAACATGTTATACAGGTTTTTAAACTATGTATAAAAACGTATATTTTTATCTACTAATATGTTGGGTAGAACATGGGTAGGTAATTGGTGTGTAATAAACAGATGAGAGGCCTCGGTGTTATTGGTGTTATTGGTGTTATTCTAGTCATTCAGCAGAGTATGGATGACGACCACGGACTATTCTAGACTGTCCTGTGGAACACTAGCAGGCTCATTACCTGTAGGTGTTGTGAACGACGTGTTCACCGGTGTACTCTATCCCCCACATGGTTGCCTTTAGGATACTTATTGTTGAGGAAGCCCCTCTGCAGTAATATCCGTCCCGATGAAAAATCCTAAAATAAGTTCCTTATAATAGACGTTATTTTTAGGAACGTAAGGTGAGGATAACGGGAATGGGTAATCGGGTTTATTGTGGATTGTTGTAATTAAATATAATTATTGTGGGTTTGAAAACCCTATATGCTCACCAGGCTCCCAAGCCTGACCCACTCAGTTGATTTATTTTACAGGAAGTGGCGCAAGAGCTTAAGATGGGCGAACATCAAGTTGTTTTGTTTACAAGTCTGTATATGTATATATTTGTTGAACGACTTGTAATGTTATCGTTTATGCTTTATGATCTGTATCGGAACATGACATCCCGTCTTTTGATTATGAAATGAAATCATATTTCTTTATGAAATGTTTTGATAAATATCTATTTTATCATGTTTTGTTTTTGGGAACAAATTCCGCATCTCTTTTAAAAATTAAAAGGATTTACTCTGAAAATTATTTTAAAAAGCATAAATGAAATCGGTCTTTTCTGGCCGAGATTTTGGGGATGTCACAGTGATGGCCTCCCCTTCGGTCCTCTCGACCGGATACTGCCTAGCATATCTGGGTGATGGCCTCCCCTTCGGTCCTCTCGACCGGATACTGCCTAGCATATCTGGGTGCTGGGCTCCCCTTTGGTCCTCTCGACCGGATACTGCCTAGCATATCTGGGTGCTGGCCTCCCCTTTCGGTATCTTTCAACCGGTAATCGGGGACTATTTCACCCCCTAACACTACCCCATAAATGCATAGCATAAACACATAAGCCATATACTGCCTAGCATATCTGGGTGCTGGCCTACCCCTTCGGTCCTATCGACCGGTAAGTGGGGACTATTTCACCCCCTACTACCACTATCACATAACATCATATCATGCTAGCACATAAACATAACATGTAGTAGCAAACATAGACAATTATCACAAAGAAAATTATCTAACAACAACTCCTACTGGTGGGTCGGCATTGTGGCCGTAGACCCACTGCTACTGGAAGGTAACTCACCTCACACTGCTGAAGTCCCGTAGACACAATCCCACACTGCTGAAGTCACGCAGACTCAACCCCAGCTGCTGGATGACAGATTCCCGAACTGTCAACACCAAAACATCACCCAATTAATAATTGGGTCCCAACACATAACCAATAGTACATTCTTTGGATAATTACTACATTACCCCAAGCTTGGCTTATTTAAGCCCAAGGCCCAATCTATAGGCCCAAAGTCAATTAGGAATCAAAGCCCAACACATGGCCCAATTTTCCAAATTGGGCCTAGGCCTATACATGGTCTCATTCTAAGGCCCAACATCATATAATCATTAAGGCCCAAACTATGGCCCATCTATGACCCAATTTTCCAAATTGGGCCCAAGCCCCTTACATGGGCCTTACCCTGGGCCCATTAAATTACTCTAGGCCATTTGCTTGACCTTGGATAGCCCATTTAATAACCCAATCATCAAGGCCCAAAAGAAAGGCCCAACAATAAACCCAAGTGAAGTTAGGGTTTCTCATAAAATGCCGATTAGGGTTAAGTTTCCTACTTAACCCATTAAGGACTTAATCCACTAACGACTTAATCCATTAAGTCCAATATTGCTTAGATTAGTTTTTGCCAATGGTTATTATTTAATATCTGCAGTTGTTAAATAATTCATGTGCGTGTCCCGATTAATTCTCAAAATTAAGGTTTTATCGCCATTAGGGTTTCCAACCCAAATACTAGTCCATTTATTAATTTGTTGGACTTTTAGGTTATTTAGGGCTTTATTGGGCCTATCAAGCCCACTAGGGTTTTATTGGGTCAATTAGAGTCCATTAGACTCATTAAGGTTTTCACTAAGCCCATTTGGCTTCATTGGGCCCATTAGGTTAACAAGGCCCATTAGGGTTTCAAGCATCCCCAATCGAGTCAACTCACAAGACAAGCACACCACCACTCGACACGGCGGCCGGTGGGGGCAGGAGGCGGCAGCCACCACCCTACGGTGGTGGTTTGGGTTCCATTTCAATATTCCATTTTTTATTACATTTTACAATGTTAAAACCCCAAATAATCACACACACACACACACACTAATACAACACATGCACACAACAATCTAATGGTGGTTGGCGGTGGCGAACGGCGGCAGCCACCATGGCTGGTGGCCATGGTGGTTTCTTGACAACTCCGGCCAACAGAAAAAGGACCATACACCCGATCACACACTCATGGCGGCGACAACAGAAGACTTGCGATGACATCCACCACCTCACGGTGGTGGTGGTGGTGATTCCTTTGGTTCTCAGTCAATCAGCCACACATACCAGCAGCCCCAACTTGGAAATGAACTCGATACCCTCCTGTGGTGGGCAGCAACGGTAGCAGCAATGACTTGACGGCGACAACAGCCTAAAACCCATCCCCGATCTTCGACAGTTCCCCCCATCGGCCGCCCGCGACGCCACATGCGGCGACTGTGGTGTTTGGGTGGCAAAGTTACAGCATCAATGTAACAGTGGAACGGCGGCGCCGATCCTTGGTTGTCATAGGGCTCCAACAGCGGCGGCTAGGGTGGGAAACTCCCACCGGATGCGATGCAACGACAATGAACATGAAAAGGAGGAGAAAGAGTGAATACGACGAGACAGAAGGCGGTGGTCTTGTCGTCATCGGCGAAGGGTGGTACGGCAGCAAGCATCCTCACCGACATCAACGGCTTGCGGTGGCTTCGGCGGTCAGAGAAACGAGAAAGAGTAGGGTGGTGGTCGGCTGGGAATGATAGTGGAGAAGGTGGCGGCTAGAGGATCCCGACGATGGCGGCTGCACTCTATCAGTTAGGGTTAGGGTGGACTGGGGGGTGACGGGTTATATACCCCGATCCCCCATGAACATAATTTCCATAACGCCAAAAGTGGTCCCTCCCTTCCCCATTCCTTTCAAAATAAACCCGATAATTACCATTTAGACCCTCAGCCTTAAAATCCTTACAAATTAGGTACAAAAGTTACCAAACAACCCCTAATATATTAATTATGACATATTCTGCCCTTCCATCTCATTTCCTTTTAAATTAGACCCAAAAAGTTACCACAGAGCCCCTGACCTCTTAAATACTTACAATTTAAGTCCGGAACTCACACTTTTAACCCCTGACTTCCAGAACTGTGACAATTAGCCCTTCGAGACCATCCTTTGATATATAATTATTTATTTTTGGGCTACTATTCGTTCGTTAATTAATTTATTTATTAAATAAATAAACGGAGCTTTACAGATAAATTCCATGAAGTAATTCTCTGAGCGTGGGATAATCCAATACTTAAATCTCTATTTCAGAAGTACTCATGAACACTGCAACAAACCATTGTTATGTCTAACCCCTCAGACAATGTACAGGTCGATTCATGACAATCTTGATTCACTACTTACTTCCAAAGTATGATCGACTGTGGATATTTTTAATAATTTAATTATTCGGAAAATAAAACATGCAAACGTGAAACATAATGATAAACAATTGACAAAAGATAGTAAACAATACTCATAAATAAATCTCCATTATTTAATCATCAAATGTCAATTACATTTATTTGTTATACGTTTCCAAATATCTATCTAATCACTAAAACTAATATCATCCTTCAGACCAATGCTCCTCACATGCTGAACGTGCTTAACCCTACTCAGATCCTTTGTGAGGGGATCGGCAGGATTCTCTTCTGATGATACCCTCTTCACGAAGAGGTGTCCTTCTACTCCATATATGATAAAGTGGTGGTTTCTATCGATATGTCTCGATCTACCATGATCTATTGGTTCCTTGGTCAAGGAAACCGCTCCTTCATTATCACATAAATTTTCCATCGGCTCCTTAATGGCTGGTACTACTCCAAGATCTCCACCGAAGTTCTTCAACCATATAGCCTCATTTGATGCTTCGCTTGCTTCAATGTACTTTGATTCACAGGTAGAATCAGCCACCGTCTCCTGCTTGGAACTTTTCCAAGTTATAGCTCCTCCATTAAGGGTGAACACCCAACCAGACTGAGAATGGAAGTTGTCTCTGTCTCACTGAAAACATGGAAAAGTTTGGGGTCTAATTATTGGCCCCGACTGGTCGTACACATCGCATCCCCCTTAATTCTTTTGAAAACAATTTGAAAATCACTTTTAAATCTTTTTCCTTAGTTTGAGATTGGATTCACACGAGTGTTCCTTCAATTCACTCAAACCAAGGCTCTGATACCAACTTGTAACATCCCAAAATTTTCAACAATTTAAAATTTTTAAAAATAACCCTTTTACAAATAAAGATGTTTAAAAAATTAGTGTTCTCAAAACATTATTAAAAAATCAGTGCCTCCCAAGATCAATGACATAAAATCAGGATGTGTACGGTTACACCTTCGCCTTGCCACAATTCTATGAAATACCTGAAACCATAAACCAAAAACTGTAAGCACAAAGCTTAGCGAGTTCCCCCAAAGTACCAACATACAACAGATAACATATACCACAAACAACATACTATGGGTTCAATCAACCACCGGGTTGGAATACCCTGGTCCCCTCAACCATCGGGTTGGAATGCCATCTTACTATGGGTCCAATCAACCATTGGGTTGGAATACCCCAGGCCTCTTAACCATCGGGTTAAAATGCCATCATACTATGAGTCCAGTCATCCTCAGGATGGAATACCCTCAGTCCCATTCAACCATCGGGTTAGTATGCCCTGGTCTGTTGGATTAGGCACAGAGTAGTGAAGCCTCAACCACCGACCAAACATGTGCACATATAACAAATAATCATTTAACAGTCTACAGTCATTCAAACAGATCTACAAATCACTAAGCATAACAACATCCTATCTACCAGGATACCGATGTAACAAATCACTACAACATAACAACATCTTATTTACTAGGATATCGATCTAACATATCACAACAACACAATAGCATGCATAACAGGATATCAAACCGATGGAACGACATTGATGCCTTCGACTCACAAGTATAGTGAGGAAAACTCACCTCGCACTGCTGAATCACACAGACGATCCCTGGCTACTAGCTGACAAATCCTCGAACTGTCAATATCAAGACAACACTCCATCAACAGTTGATCCCACGAATAATCTATGACTGCAGATTCATTAAAATATTCATGCTATCAAATACCACAATGACGACCCATTAACATCTAGCCCCCGACTCACACTATGAGTCCAAATTAGGTTAAAATACCTTTTTACCCTTCCTCAAGTTTGGCTAAAGGCCAAAGCCCAAACTAGATGACCAAAGGCCCAAAATCCAAAATAAGCATCTATAGCCCAAATATGGCCCAATTTTCCAAAGTGGGCCCAATTCCTTTCGTGGGCCTTCACCCAAGAAATTTCAACAAGTCACAACAGTCCAACCATAAAATCTGGATGGTCGAACATGGCTCAAAACAACCAAGCCCAAAACGAAGAAGCCTAAGTCTGCTGATGTAGCACCTGGTTCCTGTTATGTAAATCTTATTGAGTATTTTCCTTCTTTTTAGCCTTGGACTCGACGAGTCATAGGTCCGACTCGCCGAGTAAGGACGGGACCCGGGACATGTTTAAGTTGGCGACTCGGCGAGTCCATATTCTGGACTCGGCGAGTCACCGCTGTTGGATAAAACCCTAAGTTTCAAGGGTTTGCACCCTATTTAAACAACATATCTGCCCCAATCCAGCCCCATTCACCCCCCAGAGCTTCCAACCCTCGTTCTAAGTTGTTCATTTAGAGTTTGAAGCAATTGTTGTGTGATCTTGAAGGTTTTGAGGCAAAAGGGAAGTAGATCAAGAGGAAGGGAAGGAATCCAAGCATCTTTGTGCTCTCTCAGCAGTTCCTTTGAGGTATAACCCGTTTTCCCCATGTTTCTATGCTTATTATTTCATTTAAGTCATTCTTGAGCCAATCCCTAAGCTTGTATGTGCAATATAAGTCGTAATAAGTTGATTGGCCTCTAGATCTAGGCAAGATTGAGCTCTAGGAGCTCAGATCTGTTACCTTTATGGACCCATGTTGCTTGTTCACCCTAGATCTACCCTTTTGAGGCATTTTGAGCCCTAAATCCCTCATTGGTGAGTATCTACACGTAAAGTTGGAAACTTTACGTGCCATTCATGCTCTAGGACCCCAGATCTGTAAATGGCATGGTCTGGATTCATGCAGAATCGACCATATAGTAATTGCATGGTAACGACTCGGCGAGTCGTTCATCTGACTCGGCGAGTCGGTTCGCGAGTCTCCGAGTTTGTCCCCTTTTCGTAGTGTCGAGTGAGAAGTGAGTCACGGGGTGTAACTCAGTGAATCGGAATTTGAACTCATCTATGGAGGAACTCGGCGAGTCAATGCCCTGACTCGGCGAGTTCAAGGCAATCTCCTTAGATCAAGAACAGTCTCGGCAAGTTGTTCATACAACTCGGCGAGTCGAAGCAGCAAGTGTTCTTCGGATGAAGACGAACTCGACGAGTTGTCCATACAACTCGGCGAGTAGGATGAAGGACTTGAATATCAGTTTAGAAGGAGAACTCGTCAAGTCGTCGCCTAACTCGACGAGTAGAAACGGAATTCAGGACAATCGTTTGGGTGTAGACTCGGCGAGTTGGAAAGCCAACTCGGCGAGTCGGGTCAACTGAAAGTTGACTCTGACTTTGACTTAGGGCATGATCAAGGGTAAAATGGTCATTTTACCGAAAGGACAGTTAGCAATGTTTGATTGAGTATGTTGTGGGAATTGCAGCAGGAGGATTTCCGGAGCAGCAGCAGCAGCAGTAGACAGTCAGTTCCTGATCAGATCAGCAGCTACTTCGAGGTGAGTTACCTTCCAGTAGCGGTGGGTCTACGGCCACAATGCCGGCCCACCAGTAGGAGTCGTATGTTAGATGATTGTCTTTGTGATGTCATCTAGGTTTGCTACTACCTGATATGTTATATGCTAGCATGATATGTTATATGAGATGGAAGTAGAGATCGGTTGATAGGACCGAAGGGTAGTTCAGACACCCCAGAAATGTCTGACGATACGTGATGATATGTTTGCATGCTGGCTTGTTATGTTATATGCGATAAAGGTAGTAAGAGGGGACTAGTCCCCGAGGATCGGTTGTGAGGACCGATGGGTAGTCAGCACCCCAGAATGGCTTGACACGGGTAGTGAGCACCCCAGAATGGCTTGACACGGGTAGGACGGCACCCCAGAATGGCCGTACCGGGTAGTCAGGCACCACATAATGGCCTGGCAGTATGTATCTTATGTGTTTGTATGGTATGTGGTACGATAGGGGAACTCACTAAGCTTTGTGCTTACGGTTTTCAGTTTTGGTTTCAGGTACCTCCTCAGCTAGGGGAAAGGAGCCGGCGCGGTAGCAGCATGTCACACACACACACTCTCTGGTTTCCGCATTTACGAGATTCTCTGGGATTTATACTCTGATATTTTGATTGGTTGTATGATTTGGCTTTTAGACATGGTTTACGTTGTGTCATGGTTTGATCAAACAATGTTTTAATTATTAATGTTTCTAAAGTAATGTTTTAAAACGAAATTTTTGGACGTGAAAATTGGGTCGTTACAAGTTGGTATCAGAGCCCTGGTTTGAGGGATTCGGACACACCTTCGGGGGTGTCTGAACTCAAATCGAGGGATTAAAAGATTTTCTAAAAGAAAATGTTTTCAAAAAAAACTGAGAAAAGAGTTTCGAGAAAGAACGAAGTGTGTGATGAGCGCGACCGGTCGAGCTCAAGTAAGTATTCCCCAAAGTACCCATACGAGTTTATGTTATGTTTATCAGCTTTGGTAGAACAGCATGCTAGAATAGGACTAAGGATCTAGGAGGGACGCCTTATGTGCCTGCTTTATGTGTTTCAGTTGTATGAGAATTGCATGCTAGTTATTGAGTAGACAACAAGTAGGATAGCCTGATTAGGTTATGTCTGATAGTATGAGCTTAGCACTTTATGCTAGTACAGTTCCTGTAAGCAGATAGAGTTGATTGAGATTGTTACCCTTGTCTGAATGCTGCTTGCTTCGTGCTATGTGGGACTCTGAATAATGGAAGTTAGCCATTAGGCGAATACGTCACGTCACATATGATCAGGGTTGAATAATCTCAGAGTGCCGGATTTGATCCTACTGCGCAGCTCTTGTTTGAGTCCAACCATTGTAGGGACGAGTCGGGTACTCGAAGGATTATCTGAGCCTCGTCACATGTGATAGTACTCGGGTAATGGCTAATTGGCATTATAAGGAGGCCTGCAGCAGCTGAGGGCTAGATAGAGTAGAATCAGAGATTTCCCTAGGGCAAGCCCAGGATGAGTATAGCAGTGATCAGCAGTAGTGAAAGGGATCTGGTGGAGTCGAGGCATTCCTTAAAGAAGGTACGGATAGATGTGGAAGGTAGTATGGGCCCGTACTACTGAAAGCAGAGGATCCGTACCCGAACCAAGGAAGGCCAAGATAAGACCAGGGAACTTGTAAGTAGCAGTGATCCCTCAGGAAGTATCAATATCACTAATGATTGTATTATGTATTGCATAATGGTGGTACTTCGATCGAGGCCGGTAGATGGCGGTTCAGGAGAGGGGTCAGGTTCGGGATCAGGTTCCGAGCCGGTAGATGAGGGACTACGCGAGTTCATCGCGTCAGAGATCACCAAAGGCATCCTTGAGTCGACCCCCATCCTCTTTGGGTCGATCAAGGAAGGGATCATGGAGTTGATGGAGGATCGCCTTCGGGCATTCAGGAGTGATATGGCATCTAGCCAGTCGGGATCTCGCACACTGTCCTTCAAGGACTTCAGGGGCAGTGGTGCGCCGGATTTCCATGGGGTGAAAGACCCCATTGCTGCCAGGCGATGGATTGCAGACATCGAGTCTGCACAGTTGACTAGCTTCTGCCCCGAGGGGTCGAAGGTGAGGTATGCAGCAGGGTGTTTACGGGACCGAGCCCGGGATTGGTGGGAGTCAGTGGGTGACTCGTTGGGAGCCGCAGCTATCGAGGCTATGACCTGGTCGGACTTTGTGACTAGGTTCAGAGCAGAGTTTGCGCCGGCTGACGAGCTTCAGCAGCTGGTCAGGGAGTTTCTAGACATGAGACAGACGACGGAGACTGTGGCGGAGATCACCGCCAAGTTCCGGGAGAGGGCTTTGTTGGTGCCCCAGTATGCTGGGGACGAGGATATGAGGAGGACCCGTTATCATGATATGCTACGAGCTGACATCCGGGAGCATGTTAGCTTTTCGGCTTGCCCTACCTTGGACTCTATGATTGCCAGCGCGAGGGAGAGGGAGATAGATTTGGAGCACATCCGGAAACGGAAATCAGAGGAGGGTCAGACAGGAGGGGCTTCGGGGAAGAAGCCCAAGGGATCAGATGGTAAGCCGAAAGGCCAGTCAGGACCGAGCCGCTGCAGGAAATACGGCAGGTCGCACGAGGGGGCGTGCAGGATGGGATCATCAGGCTGCTACAAGTGCGACAAGTCTAGGCACATCAGCAGGGATTGCACTGCTCCGACAGCAATTATTCAAACATCAGAGTTGCTGTGTTTCCACTACAACCGGAGGGGCCACAAGAAGGCCAATTGCCCCCAGTTGATAGTTTCAGCGCCGGTGAAGGCGCCAGCTCCAGCGACCCTGCAGATCACGGATGGCCGGCAGGGCAAGGCAGAGGCTCCAGTGGTGAGGAGCCGAGCATTCCAGCTGACTACCGAGGAGGCACGCGCCGCACCCGATGTGGTGACGGGTATGATTCTTTCCCTCTATCTTATTTTTATGATGTTATGTTATTGATATGTGCTCTGTATGTATATGTATGCATTAGGATCGTTCCATGTGAACGGCCTTCCAGTTCAGGTGTTGTTCGACTCGGGTGCGTCCCGATCATTTGTTTCCCTTGCGCTTAGCAAGAAGTCTCATGAGTCATCGGGCGAGTTAGATTTCCCTTTGGAGGTGGAGATTGTTGATGATCGATCGGTGCGAGCATCGATGGTATTTCGAGATTGCGTGTTGCGTTTGTTTGAGGAGCACTACTTGGTAGATTTGGTTCCCATTCCGCTGCGTGGGAACAAGGTGATTATAGGCATGGATTGGCTGAGCCCTAATGGGGCAGTGATAGATTGCACGCAACAACTGGTGCGAGTCAGGACCCCAAGTGGGGGAGAGTTAGTGATTCATGGCGAGAGGCCACCTTGCGGACCCACTGTATGTTCAGCAGCGAGGGCTAGGCGCTATCTTCAGTAGGGATGCGCAGGATATGTCGCGTATGTGATGGATACCCGGGAGGCGGGTAAGGCGACAGTGAGCAAGGTTCCGGTGGTTCGAGATTTTGCAGATGTTTTCCCGGAGGAGCTTCCTGGGATACCTCCGGAACGACAGGTTGAGTTTAGGATTGACCTTGTTCCTGGTGCGGCTCCGATAGCCAAGACACCGTATCGGTTGGCTCCTCCTGAGATGCAGGAGTTGTCTACACAGCTGCAGGAGCTGTTAGACAAGGGATTCATTCGGCCGAGTAGTTCACCCTGGGGAGCCCCGATTTTGTTCGTGAAGAAGAAGGACGGGTCGCATCGGATGTGTATAGATTACCGGGAGCTGAACAAGGTAACGGTGAAGAACCGTTACCCGCTCCCGAGGATTGATGACCTCTTTGACCAGCTTCAGGGAGCATCTTGGTTCTCCAAGATTGATTTGCATTCGGGTTATCATCAGATGAGGGTCAGGGAGGAGGATACGCAGAAGACCGCATTTCGGACACGCTATGGCCACTATGAGTTTGTGGTGATGCCGTTTGGGCTCACCAATTCTCCTGCCACGTTCATGGACCTCATGAACCGCGTATGCAGACCGATGCTGGATCGGTCTGTGATAGTCTTTATCGATGACATCTTGGTTTATTCCAAGACTCGGGAGGAACATGAGGAGCATCTGAGAGAGGTGTTGGAGACCATGAGGAAGGAGAGCTTGTATGCCAAGTTCTCCAAGTGTGAGTTTTGGTTGCGCGAGGTGCAATTTCCCAGACACCTTGTCAACCAGAACGGGATTCTGGTCGATCCGGCCAAGGTCGAGGCCGTGATGAGATGGGAGGTTCCGAAGTCTCCATTTGAGATTCGGAGTTTCCTGGGATTAGCAGGCTACTATCGGAGATTTATTCAGGATTTCTCCAAGATAGCCGTACCCCTGACGTGGCTGACGAAGAAAGCCGTGGTCTTTCGGTGGGGACCCGAGCAGCAGGCTGCGTTTGAGGCGCTGAGACAGAGACTGTGCGAGGCGCCGATCTTAGCCCTGCCAGAGGGCATAGAGGATTTTGTGGTATACTGCGACGCGTCCATTTCTGGGTTGGGCGCGGTACTGATGCAGAGGGGCATGTCATTGCCTATGCTTCGAGGCAGCTCAAGCCTCACGAGGCGAACTACCCAACGCATGATTTGGAGTTGGGGGCGGTGGTTTTTGCCCTCAAGATTTGGCGGCATTACCTCTACGGGGTTCGATGTACCATCTACATGGACCACAAGAGTTTGAGGTACCTCATGGATCAGCCGAATATGAACATGAGGCAGCGTCGGTGGTTAGACGTGGTGAAGGATTATGATTGCGAGATCCTCTACCACTCGGGGAAGGCCAACGTGGTGGCCGATGCGCTTAGCCGCAAGGCGGCACCGATCAGGGATATGTGCATGAGGATGACCGTAGTGACTCCCTCGTTGGAGCAGATTCGGGAGGCCCAACAGGAGGCTATCAAGGAGGAACATCGGAAGAGTGAGCGTGTGGTGGGTCAGGTTTCCTCCTTTGAGTATGATAGCCGAGGACTATTGACACTACACCGTAGGGTGTGGGTACCGTATCACGGAGGCGTGCGCCAGATTTTGATGGAGGAGGCGCACAAGTCTCGATTCTCTATTCATCCCGGGGCGACGAAGATGTATAGGGATCTTCGTCTAGATTATTGGTGGCCCTGCATGAAGCGGGATGTGGCATGGTACGTTGAGCGTTGCTTGACCTGCAGGAAGGTCAAGGCCGAACATCAGAGACCGCATGGCAAGATGCAGCCGTTGGATATTCCACTGTGGAAATGGGAAGATATCACGATGGACTTTATCACGAAACTTCCCAGGACCGTGCGTGGAGTGGATTCGATTTGGGTCATCGTGGATCGATTGACCAAGAGTGCTCACTTTATCCCGATTCAGGAGAGCATATCGGCCGAGAAATTGGCCGACATCTATATCAGGGAGATCGTGGCGCGGCACAGGGTGCCAGTTTCAGTTATCTCGGATAGGGATGTGCGTTTTACTTCCAGGTTTTGGAAGAAATTTCATGACGAGTTGGGAACTCGTTTGCATTTTAGCACCGCCTTTCACCCGCAGACGGATGGTCAAAGCGAGCGGACCATCCAAACTTTGGAGGATATGTTGCGGGCATGCGTGTTGGATTTCGGTGGTAGCTAGGATACCTATTTTCCCCTGGCCGAGTTCTCCTACAACAACTACCACGCGAGTATTGACCGTTCCCCATTTGAGATGTTGTACAGTCGGAGGTGCAGGACCCTGATATGCTGGGGTGAGGTTGGCCAGAGAGTCATGGGGAGCACCGAAGTGGTGCTCAAGACGACCGAGAGGATCCAGCAGGTCCGGAGCAGGCTTCAGACTGCTCAGAGTCGGCAGAAAAGTTATGCCGACAAGCGTCGATCCGACTTGGAATTCCAAGTCGGGGATATGGTCCTCCTGAAGGTGTCGCCTTGGAAGGGCGTCATTCGATTCAGGAAGCGAGGCAAGTTAGGTCCGAGGTTCATCGGACCATTCCGAGTCATGGCCCGGGTGGGCAAGGTGGCGTATAGATTGGATCTGCCAGTTGAGCTCAGCCAAATCCACAGCACTTTCCATGTTTCCCAGTTGCAGAAGTTCTTAGTGGACGATTCAGCAGTAGTGCCTTTGGAGGATATTCAGGTTGATGACAGCCTGAATTACATTGAGCGCCCAGTCGCAATCCTCGACAGGAAGTCAAAGGATTTGAGGAACAAGAGGGTGGAGCTAGTGAAGGTGCAATGGCAGCACTGCAAGGGTTCGGAATGGACTTGGGAGCCGGTGGACGAGATGATGGAGCATTATCCCGAGCTGTTTCAGGATCGAGCAGCAGACTTCGAGGACGAAGTCTAAAATAAGTGGGGGAGATTTATAGCACCTGGTTCCTGGTATGTAAATCTTATTGAGTATTTTCCTTCTTTTTAGCCTTGGACTCGGCGAGTCATAGGTCCGACTCGCCGAGTAAGGACGGGACCCGGGACATGTTTAAGTTGGCGACTCGGCGAGTCCATATTCTGGACTTGGCGAGTCACCGCTGTTGGATAAAACCCTAAGTTTCAGGGGTTTGCACCCTATTTAAACAACATATCTGCCCCAAGCCAGCCCCCATTCACCCCCCCAGAGCTTCCAACCCTCGTTCTAAGTTGTTCATTTAGAGTTTGAAGCAATTGCTGTGTGATTTTGAAGGTTTTGAGGCAAAAAGGAAGTAGATCAAGAGGAAGGGAAGGAATCCAAGAATCTTTGTGCTCTCTCAGCAGTTCCTTTGAGGTATATCCCGTTTTCCCCATGTTTCTATGCTTATTATTTCATTTAAGTCATTCTTGAGTCAATCCCCAAGCTTGTATGTGCAATATAAGTCATAATAAGTTGATTGGCCTCTAGATCTAGGCAAGATTGAGCTCCAGGAGCTCAGATCTATTACCTTTATGGACCCATGTTGCTTGTTCACTCTAGATCTACCATTTTGAGGCATTTTGAGCCCTAAATCCCTCATTGGTGAGTATCTACACGTAAAGTTGGAAACTTTACGTGTCATTCATGCTCTAGGAACCCAGATCTGTAAATGGCATGGTCTGGATTCAAGCAGAATCGACCATATAGTAATTGCATGGTAACGACTCGGCGAGTCGTTCATCTGACTCGGCGAGTCGGTTCGCGAGTCTCCGAGTTTGTCCCCTTTTCGTAGTGTCGAGTGAGAAGTGAGTCACGGGGTGTAACTCAGTGAATCGGAATTTGAACTCATCTATGGAGGAACTCGGCGAGTCAATGCCCTGACTCGGCGAGTTCAAGTCAATCTCCTTAGATCAAGAACAGACTCGACGAGTCGAAGCAGCAAGTGTTCTTCGGATGAAGATGAACTCGACGAGTTGTTCATACAACTCGGCGAGTAGGATGAAGGACTTGAATATCAGTTTAGAAGGAGAACTCGTCAAGTCGTCGCCTAACTCGACGAGTAGAAACGGGATTCAGGACAATCGTTTGGGTAGGGACTCGGCGAGTTGGAAAGCCAACTCGGCGAGTCGGGTCAACTGAAAGTTGACTCTGACTTTGACTTAGGGCATGATCAAGGGTAAAATGGTCATTTTACCGAAAGGACAGTTAGCAGTGTTTGATTGAGTATGTTGTGGGAATTGCAGCAGGAGGATTTCCGGAGCAGCAGCAGCAGCAGTAGACAGTCAGTTCCTGATCAGATCAGCAGCTACTTCGAGGTGAGTTACCTTCCAGTAGCGGTGGGTCTACGGCCACAATGCCGGCCCACCAGTAGGAGTCGTATGTTAGATGATTGTCTTTGTGATGTCATCTAGGTTTGCTACTACCTGATATGTTATATGCTAGCATGATATGTTATATGAGATGGAAGTAGAGATCGGTTGATAGGACCGAAGGGTAGTTCAGACACCCCAGAAATGTCTGACGGTACGTGATGATATGTTTGCATGCTGGCTTGTTATGTTATATGCGATAAAGGTAGTAAGAGGGGACTAGTCCCCGAGGATCGGTTGTTAGGACCGATGGGTAGTCAGCACCCCAGAATGGCTTGACACGGGTAGTTAGCACCCCAGAATGGCTTGACACGGGTAGGACGGCACCCCAGAATGGCCGTACCGGGTAGTCAGGCACCCCAGAATGGCCTGACAGTATGTATGTTATGTGTTTGTATGGTATGTGGTACGATGGGGGAATTCACTAAGCTTTGTGCTTACGGTTTTCAGTTTTGGTTTCAGGTACCTCCTCAGCTAGGGGAAAGGAGCCGGCGCGGTAGCAGCATGTCACACACACACTCTCCGGTTTCCGCATTTACGAGATTCTCTGGGATTTATACTCTGATATTTTGATTGGTTGTATGATTTGGCTTTTAGACATGGTTTACGTTGTGTCATGGTTTGACCAAACAATGTTTTAATTATTAATGTTTTCTAAAGTAATGTTTTAAAACGAAATTTTTGGACGTGAAAATTGGGTCGTTACAGTTGAGTACGCGGTGCATACTCATCCTGTATGCTCAGCGTACTGTATGAAAAGCTTGTATGCGCGGTGTACATACTTGTACACCCAACGTACTCACCAGCCATGGCCATCTTTCCAAATTAGCACTTAATCCATTAAGACTTGGATCCAAACTCTAATCTGACTTCCCTAAGGTGGTTAATCACATAAAGTTGCCAACTTTATGTGTATGTATGGCTAAATGGGACTCTAGAGCTCAAATGAGCTTAGTACTTGACTTAATACATTCATGGAACCAAAACCACCATAAAGTTTGCACCTTTATGCCCACAGAACCCATAATATATCCATATCTACAAATACAAGCTTCAAAACGATTTTAACTTCCAATCATCAACCAAAAAGGGCCAAAATGACCAAAAAATGAACTAAGAATAAGATCCATGAAGTGAAAAAGGCATGGTTTGAACTTTTTACCTCCCAAGCGTAAATTAGGGTTTTCCATTTCCCCCTCGTACGCCTAACGTACGAGGCTACGGACCCTCGACTCTTGTCCACTAGTACGCTAAGCGTACACCAGAGGTATACCCCACGTACTAGCTTCTTAGCTAGTACACCAAGCGTAACTTGTTGTACGCCGCGTGTACTAGGGTTCCCTCCTAAACCCTAAAACACTCGGAAGACCATAACTTCCTCGATGTAAGTCCATTTCAGACGAACTTTATATTCACGGAAAGGTGACGAGAAGCCATACACTTCTAACAACTCATCTTAGCCTTAAAACTCCCCGAACCAAACCCAAAAATCATAAAGGACTAAGTTAAAAAATTACAATTATACCCTTGGGCTCCGAAACACCATCGAACACTCAGATCACTTAGACTTTAACACCCTCGTCCAAAAAGGGTCAAATCTTTTCTTCCTCGAGGTCCAAAGCCATATGATAACTGATGATCGGGCCACAACCCCAAATAATGAAGCGATTCGAAACTGATTGTTACAATGATTGTTACCAACAAAAGTAATTTGTACTATTATTACATTTCGATTTAATACTAAGAGTGAAAATTAGTACTAATTTACACTTTCACTTGCAATAGTTAAAACTTTTGGACTGAACACAAAAGTTAGCGTAATTACATCGAAGACAATAACACAAATTTGTAAGTTGCTTTTCAAAACTCAAAACGAACGTTCCTTTCTTTGAACCAAATTTTATGATCGTGGGAAAGTTTCCAAGTCTTTAACCATCACATATTACTATTAGGGGCTTGGGAGTCAATTAGTAAACATGAAGGGTGAAAATGAGAACTTTAGTAGAAAACATTTGTAAAAGGTTTTGGAATCAAACGTCTTTACGGCTTTACGCCATCTTTTCCCTCTAACCTCGTGGACTCGCACACATACGCACAGTAAGCTCATCAGCCAACATTGGAGGAAATCTACACGTTCTCTCTGAGGTGACTGATTCTTTGATTAATCTTTAATCTCATGCTTCAGTATGTTTTATGCTTTTAGATATTAGATTTTAGTTAGGAAATTGATTCGCCCCTAATGAAGGATTAGGGTTTATGCTCGATATGCTCCTCTATCCTGAATCAAATGATTGTTGTTTGCTCAAATTGTAAAAAAAACATGCTTTTTATCGATTTGATGTGTAAGTAGTTATGTACGGCTGTGATCTTGTTTACTTGAAGGATCTAAATTTAATTGTATCACTAGGCATCTTAAATACAACATTAGCTTCCATTAAGAATTTCATAGAATCACTTCTTGTCTAATGCTTGTTTGATCTAGGATTATTGATGATAATAATGAGAGAAATTACAGATATATTACATAGTTGGGGCTCATAAATCATTCACTCCTTTAGTGTGGGACAAATTTGAACGTCAAAACTCATCTGCTTTGAATCAAAGGGGACAAGGTTGTAAGCTATTAACAATTCAACATAACATATGTTCTTGTCACAAACAGGATTTTCAAGCGATCATTTCTCACAAGAAACAAAAGTTCATCTCTGCAACTACAGTAAAACTTCTTTGAATGGCATTAGTTATAATTTGTGGTCAACCATGCAGTGGAAAGTCAAAAGCAGCCCTTTCCCTATCTGAAGCCCTAAACAACACAGAATCCAAACCAACACTCAAAATCATCAACGAAACTTCCTTCCATCTCAATCGAAACCAAACCTATGCAGAAATGACCTCAGAAAAAAACCTAAGAGGAGTCCTTAGATCAGAAGTAGACAGATCTTTATCAAAAGACAACATCATAATAGTAGATTCCCTAAACAGCATAAAAGGTTACAGATATGAGCTATGGTGTTTAGCACGTGCTGCAGGAATCAGACATTGTGTTCTTTTCTGTGATGTGGAAGAAAGTCAATGTAGAATCTGGAATCAAGAACGAAGGAAGAACAACGAACCTTCATATGATGATCATATATTTGAAGATTTAGTAAGAAGATTTGAAACACCCGATAGAAGAAACAGATGGGATTCACCTTTATTCGAATTGTACCCATTTAAAGATGAAATAAGTAAAAACTCCCCCGTGATTCTAGAACTTGTGGATTATATAACAAAAAGAGTTGACTCAAAGACTAAAGATGTAAAGATTTTGCAACCCACAATAGCGACACAAAATGTGAGATTTTCAGAGGCGAATTCTTTGTATGAAATGGATAGAGCTACACAGGAGGTGATTGGTGCGATTGTGGCGGCTCAGTCGGTGGCCATGGGTGCTCCGGCGGGTGGGGTTGGTGTTGGACCGGATTTGCCGGTTGTTAATGTTTCACGGGCGGTTGGGTTGCCGGAGTTGAGGCGGTTGAGGAAGACTTTTATAAAGTTGACTGGTCAGTCGAGTTTAAGTGGGCCACCACCTCCTTCGGATGCTGAAAGTGCGAAGAGAATGTTTATTGATTACCTGAATAGGGAATTTGGAAGTGGATGATGAAGACTGGTTTTTTGGTAATTTCATATGTTTTGTATGTTATATTTTGCAAAATACCCTTTGAGTGATTGACTTCTTGAATATTATAACTTAGCGTTTATATACTATAAGGGCTCCATTTGTTAGTAAGACAGGACATGACATAACAGATTGGTTTTATACTGTGTTTGGGATGGATGGGTTGGATTAGGACTTTTTTTTTTTTTTTTTTTTTTTTACTTGATGAGTTTTATGGGTTAAGTATTTGATTTGGACAGTTGTATATGGGTATTTCTTTTTTACTTAGTCCAATGGCTTAATGGGTTATGCAAAAAAAATGTCTTAATGTATTAAATACATCGACTGTGTACTTATTTTTCATTCTTTTTTACCCATCCAGATCATCTCATGTTAAAACTGATGAATAATAAGGGTTAAATGATTATTTAGTTTCATTCAGACAGTTTACCAGCTTAGAAAAAAAGTCTGATTTAGACAAATAAGAATATAAGTTTAGTCACTGTATAGTCACTCTATATACAGAATTTAACTATGTACCTATTATTGCGATTGGCATTCTTTGGACTTACATTGTATAATAGGAATACATGATTGTCTATGGTACAAGTGTCATGAATGTATGTACAACTACATCTAAAATGTGGGTGGGTACATACATGTCAATTTATAAAGCCTCATGTCACCACGCACAAGCTTTATTGTGGTAAAACGAGTAGTTGAGATATGCTATTTTGGTCATCACATTGCTATGATGACTTCAATTTATGTGAAAGATACTTGAACATTACCTTGATGATGATCTAAATAGAAGTTTCATCTTTTTGGAAATGTTTTCTTCTCTTTTTTTTGAAGGAAAGAAAAAAGTTCATGTCAAACAATATGTATACATATAAGGAAAATGTGTGACGGTTATTTGGAATGGAAAATACTTGTTCGGATCATGTGATATTGGACTTTTAGTGTGCGGTTTGTTCTATGAAAATTACAACCTAGTATCTGAATATGTTATTTTGATGAAGAATTCATTTATTTGCCTTTTTTTAGGCCCTCGGTATAGGGTATACCAGGCAAGAGAGGGCTTTGTGGCCAAGTGGCAAGGCCACCATGATCTTGTACACCGCCCCTTTCTTCCGTGGTGCAACGATCGTGATTGACTGTGGTATGTGGCACAATGGACCATGACTTATGAGAGACTGTTATCCTTCTGCCCTCTCTATTTCTTCCTGTTTATTTCTCTTCTTTGTACAAACGATGATGATAGCTCATGTTGAAGACTTGTAGGTATATCAATGTTGGTGTGGAAGGAAAAACTGGTGAAGTTTTCAAAATATGGTGGCGAGGCAGAGGGAGATGGTTTGAAAAGTGTACCGTCTTTATGATTTAAAAGTTATTCCTCCTCAACCTTTTGTTAGTTAAGATTTTGAAATTTTTATGTGATGAAGCAAAGAGATATTTGAAAATTTGCAGAGAATTACAAAAATTGTCAAAATTGGGACTACTTTAACAAAATGGTCATCTCTTGACTTTTCCTTTTTCACACAAAATGATCCGTTATTTTTACGGTGGAAATTGTCATGTTAGACTGCAAGGTGTGGTAAAGATATTACCGCCGGTAATATTATGTGGCAAGTTTTATCGGTGGTAACACCGTCCATTGTCTTTTTTTTTTTTGCCTATGGTATTAAACCGCTGGTACACTTCCACGGGTGGTAAATTGGAGTTTTGTTTCCATTGTGGCTGTTAATTGGTCACTTGCAAACTTAAGCTTTTTTTTTTTTTTTTTTTTTTTTTTTTTTTTTTAATTTTTAATTTTTAATTTTTTTATTCATAGGTAAAAAATTTATCATATTCTTATCATAGGTAAAGATTGTTAAGAAAAAGAAATGTTTCCATGTTGCCTATATGACACATTTTTCATAGATAAAAAATTTACAACACCTTTTAGTCTTATTTAAAACTTTTATTCAAATATTTGCTATTTTTACACAAAAGTTACTTGGTAGTTAATAGTCCACTTTGCTCTATAAAGTCGTATCCCAAGTGTTTTGTCTATGTGTGTCCAAATATAGTTCAAAGTCACTCATTGGTTTCACAAACTTCCAAAAATGTCTCAAACGTTGCTGAAGTGTGTAAAAATATGACACTAAAGTGGGATGAATGACTTTTTTTTTAACCTTTGGACATTCATAGTAATAGATGATATGATTAATATTCAAAGGTAAATTCCAATTTTCTTTTAATAAAGTCGTTAACGCTTGGGGTGTGTTTGGTTTGAGGTATTTAGATGGAATAGAAGGAATTTGAAATTAAATTCTAGCCTTTATTTTAGGTATTTAGATGAGAGGTGATATTTTTATTTTTGTTTTTTTTATTTATCCATTTAAAAACAAAGTGTTTTGACTTTATATATTTACCGTCATTCTCTATTTTCAATTATACGAAGGTTATAAAAGTTAAACACCTTGTTTTTTAGTGGACGAATAAAAAAACATAAGTAGAAATAACTTTCATCATAAAAACATTCCCTATATCTAAGGTTTTAAAGAGGGTTAATGATATTGTAACTCCTTGAACTTCATCTTTTGGCATGATTTGGTCACTAAAGTCTTTTTTTTTCACATCTAACCATTAAAGTTGTAATTTTCATGTTAAATTGAGGCTTGACCCCACTTCTAATCGGTTTCTAAGTTAATCGCTTATATGGCCTACGTGATAAGGAGACAGACACGCCTCAACTCCATGTGTCTTCTTTAAGAAATAAAGTTGAAATTTGAAACTTTTTTCTAAATTGTATATGTGTCAATGCTTAAAATTTATTCCAAGTCCTCATACAAATTGTTGATGTATTCCATTGAAAAATCACATACCAACACCAAACATCATTGACTTTGAAGAACATATTCAAGATGCCAAGAACAACCACCACCATCCATCTTCAACCACAAGGGTTAATAAAATCGTTTGGAATGGTTTGAAAAACATCTCTGTAACACTCGTTCTAGGTGCGAGTTAATTTATGAATGTTAAACTTGATGGGTTTTATGCATAAGAACAATCTTATGTGCTCATACAAACCCTAATGCTTGGATCTAGGTTTCTCTATTGTACATGCTTTGAATCCAAGACTTACAACCCTAGATCTATCATATAAAGTTCAAAATTAACATCATAAGAATAGATCTAAGTGTTTATCTCTTTCAAATAGCTTGAAATCCTTGTAGTCTTCTTGATCTTGAGCTTAGAGTCACAATTGTAACTCCTCTAATGGTTCACAAACCCCACAAGAAAGAAGGCAATATGAGAAAGGGTGAGAGATGCTAAAATCGTCCCTAGGGTTCTCATGGAATCAAGTGTAGCCGATTTTCATAGCCTAGGGGTCATATTTATACTGCAGGCTGCTAGGGTTTCAGTCTAAACCCTAATGGACAGTTTAGCCACCAAGCAGCCCAAGGAACCTTCTGGAATAAGGCCTAGGACGAAAATATGATGGATCCCCATCATAATTTCATTCCTCCTTTAGCCCATTAGGTTTCCCAACCCAAAACTCAACTATCACACATTTGACAATTTATTCCCCCTTTATTTAATTAATATCTTTTAGTCACCAAATTAATTCCTAATTAATTTATGACCAATATTAATTAAATAAATATGATTTCTCCTTTAATATATTATTCTTATAATATATTGATAAACCATAATATTCTCTCTCTCTCTCTCTCTCTCTCTCTCTCTCTCTCTCTCTTTCTCTCTCTCCTCAAATTACCATGTCAAGTTGCTTTGGTGAAGGCAACCCATAAGAACCATGCACAATCGGGTCAAGTACATACCAAATATAGTTACAGGCTTAGACACTAATCCAACAAAACTTTTCATCTTTGGGTGGTCACGGCGTGATGGAGCATCACCACGACGTGGCGGTATTTTTATGATCGCAAGAATTAAATGACCCGCCACGACGTGACAACTATTTTGGGTAAAAAAAACCCAATTCTTGGGCTTTGGGCCCTATTTAGATGACATTATGGCTAGGGTTTCGTGATGATTCAGACTCCATCACCATCTCAAGCTCAGAAACCCTAACCCTATCCTCCATTGCAATTATGAACTCATTTTGGTGTTTTTGGTGATCCTTAAAGGAGAATGATGCCTTTGGTGTGGTGATTTACCTTGCAAGCATCATCTACATCTTCAATCATATCTTCTGGACATTGGTGAGTGTCCACAAGCCAACCTTTTCCTTGCTAAGTTTCTAGATCTTTAGATTTTGTCCCTTTTATTCATGTCTTGATGGGTTTGAGTGGTGAGATCTCATAAAGTTTGCAACTTTATGAATCTTCATGCAATTTGGAGTATTTGGTGCTATGGATCTCAAGTAGGAATGAGTTTCGGTGTCATGCATGGAATTTTGGTCATTAACCCTTGTTTTGACCTAATAGGAGTCCAAGACAAGCATTAGCTATGCATTTCTGAAAAGCACGAATTTTTTTGTTAGTAATAGTACCAGGAACCCTCCTAGAATTGTTAGACAATAGACCTTCAAGATTAAGTGCTTAATGATTAAGCCATGTTGTGTTTTTGCCTTTTTGGACCTAGGAGTTGAGATGTTTATCTCTTGGAGAGTCTTAAGGGATAAAGTTGGAAAATTTATCCATTTAGTGTAACGCCCCGATTCTCAGGTATTGTTTAAAGAAGATTTATGGGGTAAACCTCTACTCGACGAGTTGGTTGACCTACTCGTCGAGTAGGTGCGGGGTGGGAACGCGTATTAAGTGACCTACTCGACGAATCCATATTGGGACTCAGCGAGTAGGAGCTGGCAATTAAAACCCTAAATTCTGGGGTTTGCACCCCTATTTAAGGGAACCTTAGCCTCCATTGGGCCTCCTTACAGTTCTAGAGAGTCCTTAAAACCCTAATACATTTGTGTGTGCCATTGTGTGATTGAAGCTTGAAAAGAGGATTTTGGAGGGGGGGGGGGGGGAAGGCTTAGAAGAGAAGGATATTGGAGCAAGTGGAGTGTGGGAATCAGCTCTTATCTCAGTTACCATCTTCTGGACGTAACCAAATCGCCTTTTTCCTTGTGAATCTCTTCTATTGGTTGAGTTCTAGGGTTTTTGGTGAAATATTAAGTTGAAAGGATGAGCTATGGGCTAGATCTGAGGTTGTAACTTCAGATCTAGACCCTCCTTGGATTCTAGAATCATAAAGTTGTTGTATTGGTGGTGATTGAGGTCCCTCTTGGACTTGAAGCTCCATTAAGAACTTGAAATAGACATTTAGACCCTTTATAGCCATACATGCACGTAACATTTGCAACTTTACGTGATAAGTATGTCCTGGAAGCTTGGATCTGTGATTTGGAGCCGCTGCATGGTTCAAAACAAGTATGTATGGAAAGAGGACTGAAAGGACTCGGCGAGTCGCAAGGTTGACTCGGTGAGTCACATGAAGATGGTCGTGAACTCAACGAGTTGGATGAACAACTCGGCGAGTCCGATGAAGATCACCATAAAACTGGACGAGTTAAAGAACAACTCGGCGAGTCGGATGAGTTTTCCCTAGGATATGTATGCGTACGTGTCCGTCGAGTTGCAAGGAGGGAAATCGACAGATGGCCTGAAAGTTTGAACGGAAATCGCGGGAACTCGACAAGTCACCCCGATGACTCGGCGAGTGGGATGTGCTTCAAGGCACTCGGCGAGTAGCCGAGGGTACTCGGCGAGTTGGGGTCAACATGGACTGTTGACCTTAACTGAGGACTTTGACTTTGACCAGGGGTTGACTGGTGGGTTATAGAGTACCTTAGAAAGTTAAGGACTTATGGATATATTGTATTATGGTCATAGGTGGTGGAGCCTGTGTCAAGTGATCCAAGAGTTGAAGTTTATCTTCCGAGGCGACATCTGCGAGGTGAGTTATTCTCACTATCTCGATAGGGTCTACGGCGCCAAGGCCGGCCCTTTATGATTTACATCCTGGTTTAGGATGCTTGCTATGTTATTGCTATGTTAGATTACATCCTGGTTTAGGATGGTTGCTATGCTAGAGATCTGTTAGATCGGAATCAGGATAGATAGGATGTTATGCTTTTATGATCCGTAAGGATTAGTATGTAGTGACCTGCTAGGTCGGTACTCTAGTTACGAGAGGATTCTATAGTTGATGATCAATGTGACAGATATGTTGATGTTTTTATATGCCAGTATGTGATAGTTATGCGCACATGGTTAATTGCTTGTTGGTTGGGTTGAGGTGGTCCTGCTTTGTGCTGAAGGCCAACATACCCTACGAGCGGTCCGGGGAGACTGCAGGCCCACGAGGCGGACCAGTCATGCCGAAGGCTCGGGATAGATTTAGATAGACTGCAGGCCCAGTAGGGTGGTCCAGTCAGGCCGATGGCCCAATATGCAAGATTGTTTGATTGATTATTACTGATATGGTATTGTCAGTGTGGTATTGGTATTTTGGGGGTAGCTCACTAAGCGCTTGGGCTTACAGTTTCCAGTTATTGTTTCAGGTACTTCAGGAGATCGTGGCAAGGCAAAGGCGTGACCGTACCGCTCCTCATCCTTATGTTATGATTTTGGGACACTCTGGTGGATATTCATTTATAAACATTTTGTAAACAATACTATTTGACTTTTATTTATGATTTAAAAAGTTTGAATTTGGCGTGAAATTTATGGATGTTAAAAGTTGGTATCAGAGCCTTGGTTTGAGTGAATTGGAGGAACACTCGTGTGAATCCAGTCTCAAATCAAGGAGATTTTTGGAAGTAAGTTTTAAAAATGGTTTTCAAAAGAAAGGATGGAGGATGCAGAGGGTACGATCAGCCAGAGCCTATAAGTAAACCCCAAAATACCATACAGTTATTTGATATTCTGATACGTTAGAACAGCATGCTAGTGCTAGGCTAGGGATCTTCAGGAATCGCATGATAGATTTTCCTGATTGTATGATACCTAATAGCCTAGGGTTTCTTGTATATGGGATTGACATCATAACTGTAGATGTTTAGTGTATGCATCACGGCTGTGTATAGTTAAGATCTTATAGCCTGAGAATGTCTGATTCGACCTTAGGGTGGGATTGGATATTCGAAAGTCTATCGGGTCCATCATTATGTGCAGCTAACATACACTAGCGCTGCAGGGGCTGATGGAAGTTCCATGGAGGTTTGAGTTGTGCAGAGCCGTGGGACCAGTTGTGAGATAGGCGATGTCCCCTAGTAGTGAGGGTTGAGCGCGCATTATGTTGAGTATAGTTTTAGGGCGTTGTGGTGATACTTAAGACAAATATGGGTAGATGTGGAAGGTAGTATGGGCCCGTACTACTGGAAGCACAGGACCCATACGCGTAGCAAGGAAGTCACAACCCCTAGGATTTGTGGGTTTTGGTCTCCCGATATTATGTTATTCATATGATGATTTATATATTTCAGTATGGTGGTGACGAGACTTGTTACTTCTGGATCCGGATCAGGATCAGGATCGGGGTCGGGAGACGGAGGGTTGGAGGTGCCGATAACACCTGAGCCCATGGTACAGATTGGGACCAAGGAGTTGGATGCCAGGATCCGGGAGATCATGCACGACGAGGTCGCTGCGGCTTTTTGAGCGCAACTACCAGAGATGTTTGGGTCGATCAAGACCGCGATGGTCGAGTATTTTGATGAGTGATATGCAGCTCTGGCAGAGACAGCAGCCGCTGCAGCCACTTCGGCTGTAACTGCGGCAGGGGCTAGAGGAGGAGCCGACAGGGCATTCCAGTACCGGGACTTCGATAATACGAAGCCCCCGACATTTGATGGTACACATGATGCGATCAGGGCTATGCGGTGGTTGTCTGACGTGGAGGGCTGTTTCTTCACGTGCTCATGTCCTGGTGACCAGAAGGTCAGGTGTGCCCTGAACCTGCTTAGGCTCGGGGCAAAGGATTGGTGGAGATTGACGACAGGTTCATATTCTAATGATCAGCGGGCCGCTGTTACTTGGGAGCAGTTCCGAGATATATTTCGTACCCGCTACGTTCCACGCGTAGAACGGGAGCGGCTTGCTCAGGAGTTTTTGACATTGAGGCAGGATGGGGAGTCTGTGATGGAGATTACCCGGATGTTCACTGAGAGGGCTATGTTTTGCCCGGAGTTTGCGTCAGAGTAGTCTCAGATGACCCGTTATCTGAGTATGCTCAAGACGGATATACGGCAGTTTGTGGCTACACAGCGTTGTGAGACCCTCCTAGATCTACAGGGATCCGCGAGGCGGCGTGAGCTAGAGATAGAGTTGCAGTTGAAGGAGCAGCGTCAGGCGCCGGCACGGTCTTAGCCAGCGCCTAAGCGGTCTAAGACCGTTGATACTCGGTCTGGGAGTCAGCAGAGCCGCACTTGTGGAAAGTGTGGCAGGGGTCATTCGGGAGTTTGTCGAGCAGGAGGTGGGTGCCACAAATGTGGCAAGGAGGGGCACTATGCCAGGGACTGCCGTCAGTCTGCCCCTCCAACAAATATGAGGATTTGTTACCATTGTCATCAGCTTGGTCATGTGAAGACCAACTGTCCGCAGCTCGCCGCCAAGCCGGCGTTGGGTTCCGCACCAGCTACTGTGAGGATTGGAGATGGGAGGCTAGTCAAGGTGGAGCCTACGAAGGCTCAGGGTTGCACCTTCCAGCTCACGGCCGAGGAGGCCAAGGCAACACCGGATGTGGTTGCTGGTACGTTTCTTTTCTCTGTCTCAGTTATTGTATTGGTGCTATGCTTATTGATTGTACTTGTGGTTAGGTACGTTTTTAGTGAATTCTTTGCCCGCTTTGGTATTATTTGACTCGGGGGCGAGTCGGCCGTTTGTATCCCAGACCTTCTCTAGAGGGTTTAGTGTGCTGATAGATGATCTTGAGTGCCCGTTGCGAGTTTTGATCGCCAACGAGCACAGGGTTTCTGCTTCTTCGGTCTACCGGGTGTCTTTTCCGATAGATTTGATTCCTATCCCCATGTGGGATGTATGCGTGATTATAGGGATGGACTGGCTTAGTCGTTTTGGCACCATGATCGACTGTAAGGGACAGCGGGTGGTGGTTCGAACCCCAAGTGGGGGAGAACTAGTAGTATATGATTTTTCTAAGTTTCGACTTAGTAGTATGCAGCCGAAAGTTCGAATATGAGATCGATTGATTTCTATCCGAGACAATCTAAACGATAATCGAAGATTTCGTCGATAGTAGTCCAATGGTAAAAAAACAGACGAAAATGGACGTCAGATGTAGAAGTTATGAATTTCTAACGGAGTTTTCCTATTCCGGCCTACTAAAAATAATATAATAAAAAATAAAGTCAAAATTAGCCGACGGAGTCTAAAGGAGAGTTGTAGAGCATAATCTCACCTACGTGTGGATATAAAGAACATCAAAAATGGAGATCGTATGCGAAAGATACAGATATTAGACATTTGGAAATACGGAGTACGCCCAGCGTACTCATGATTCATGGACTGAGTTGGGCCACGTCGCCCTACTCCATCAATTGAGTGCCTCGGGTCCGAAGTTGTGACGCATCCGATCCAATCCACCCAGTACGCCCAACGTACATGTCGACGAGGGAGTACGCCCCGCGTACTTTGAAGTTACGCCCAACGTAAATCGAGGTTCAGCCCCTATAAATAGAAAGTGAGACCTTCGAGTTTTATTGCTAATTTTCATTTCCTTCACCCATTTTCTTTCTTCTACTTTGCAAGAAATACCCCCGTAGCCCCGGTATCAATCCCGACACCCGAAGCAAGTCCCGAATCCCCGAAGATCCCGAGAAATACGAGTTGTCGAGCCGAAACTCTGCCCACGAGAAGCCCGGTTTTTGGAAGATATCCCGGTTTCATCGAAGATTATTATTTCAAGAGTCGTAGTGCTGTCCGAGCACCGTCTTATCAAGTGAGTGTGTAGTTGCTTTCTTCTAACACATAGATATGAATTATTTCTCTATAAAATACATGTTATGTGTTTATATATTATCTGTTATTTGGAATGAGTATTGAATGAATATATTATACAGGTTTTTAAGTTGTGTATGAATGTGTGTGTGTGTGTGTGTGTATATATATATATATATAAATATCTACAAAAATGTTGGGTAAAGCTGATGGGTTTTGGTCATAAGAACATCCTATGTGCTCATACAAACCCTAATGCTTGGATCTAGGTTTCTCTATTGTACATGCAAGTTATCCAAGACTATAAACCCTAGATATGACACTCAATATAACATATAATTAGGGTTTAGATCATACCTTGATTGTTATGTAGCAACAACAATCCCAAATCCTTCTTGTATTGACTTTAAAAAGCTTAGAGTCACAAATATCACTCCTCTAATGGTTCACAAACACCAAGAGCAAGAGAATGAAGAGGAGAGAGGATGGAGGCTGCCCTAAAACGTGTGAAACCCTAGAAGGATGCTTAGCCACGTTTTTGGGTCATAAGGGATGAATATATAGTTAGGCTATTAGGGTTATCTAACAAGGAAACCCTAATTTGGATGCTTAAGCCCTAAGCAACCCACATATTCCTTTCCTTAAGGCCTTGGACGATTTCCTCATGGGTTTCCCCATAGAATTCGTCCACTCCTTAATATAAGGCAATCCATGGCCCAAATTGTAATTATCTTATAATTACAATTCCAGTCCCTTAAGTTTAATTAATCTCTTTTAGTCACAAAACTAATTACCAATTAATTCTTGACTAATATTAATTAAACAATATGATTTCTCCTTTAATATATTATTCTCATAATATATTAATAAATCATATTTAATCCTTTCTCTCCATAATTCATCCTATCAAGTTGCTTTGGTGAAGGCAACCCAAAAAGACCATGCACCATCGGGTCAAGTACATACCAAAATAGTTATGGACTTAGACACTAATCCAACAGTCTCCCACTTGGATAAGTGTAATAAATATTATCCGTATGACTTCAGATCCTGATCTACAATCTTAGCTTTCCAAAGCCGTTGTCAACTCTGATCCTATTAGATACGCGTGTCCTTAGATAAGGGATCATATATTCCTCCATTCTAGATATTGTACGAGACATGATTTCTAATCATTCTCCTTTGTACTATTTCTCGAATTCCGATTTATGACGACTGACTAATTGAACAAATCAAATTAGCCCTAGCCCGGCCGAGCATTTACGTTTGTCATCACTAAATCATTGAGGGGCCCAAAGATATCGCTTTTATCCTACTTTGGATAAAAGGAATGGATAAACTTTGATACAATGCTTGCTTGCACTCACTTACCGAATTACACACAACAATATGTTTTATAACACCAAGTTACTAGTGCGTTTACATATTATCAATGTGCAACCGATTTGCAAGATACAACTCACACATCTCGGTTTCAAGAATATAAGATGTTATCGTCTCACCAATCACTCGTGATGCAATTCATGGAGTGATCCAAGTGAGCGTGGGTTTAATCCAATGCTCAAATCATATTCATAAGCACTCATGAACGTTGCAACAAACATTTGCTTATGTCTAATACTCTTTTAGACATTCCACACACCAATTCACGATAGTTTTCCTTCATACTTACTTCCAACATATGAACGACTGTGACCCGTTTGAATAATTTGACTGTTCTTAACCAATTAAATTATTCAGGAAGTCAAAACATGCAAAGTGAAACACAAGAATAATACTAATCCCATATGGCCTCAACCCTTTGAGCATAAATAAAACACCTTTTATTTATCACCATATCGATTACTCATTATTTGTCGTTTCGGGTAATCAACTTCTTACTTGAATTATTACACTTGTCCCATGCTCCTAGCATGCACACAATGTTTACCTATGGTTCTTACTTTGTGAAATAGATCACATTGAACACATTACCAATCATACTCATTTCACAATCTCCAAATCCTTTTTCATCAGTGTAAGAATATTAAATTCTTGCTACTTATAGAATATGCTAGATTCTAACATTCTATACAACGATCCTTTCGTAATGTCACTGCACCAAGGTCACAAAGACTATTGCCAACGATATTACAAAGTCTTCTATCGAAGATTGTTACAAGACAATTCCTTAGATATGATGTCTCTCACTCAAAGTACATTCCTTTGAACATCCTTTTGCATAAAAGTTTCTAATCTAGTCATATGTTTTCAATATTCAATTCCCAATATGGACACATTTCCATATTTTCCATATGACAACTCATTCTTAATAGAATCTTATTTATTCATAATAATGTCGATATGGTCCATCCAATATGGGAACATTTCCATATTTTCCAATACTATACTTCCAACTACTCACAAGCGACCAATCCTCGGCGAGCTTTGGATTGTCCTTTGATAGTTGTTTAATTATCTTAGTCAAAACCAATTCTTGTCCTTTTTCCCTCTAAATACGCTAGACATTTGGAAAATTTTAGAATGGTCAAATATTATAGCATTTGTAATCGATCCTATACCCGAAGCGTATGGGACACGATGCATAATGTCTTACATAAAGATTTGATACTTTATCAATCTTTTGCCATAATGTTTTATTTGCTAAGTTCTCAAAATTTGAATGGTGAAGAGGAATGCCGTAATCATAATCGAAATTTTAAGAACACACTATGTACCTTTGACTAAATTTATCAACATTTCTCAACCTAAGCCTATAGATTTGAAATGAAGCATAATATTCTCTCCCTTAATTATAGCAAAACAACTTTACAACCCTTACAACTTTGCAAGGTACAACTCTTGTTTTCTATAATTAATATTGCCAACTTGCAATACGTGCCATAATAATCATACAATCATAACATTTATGCTCCCACTATCATGATGATTATTATAAAACATAACACTTATGCTCCCACTCGCTTCGACATGTATTCATAAACATCGTAACTTTCAGAAAAACAATGCTTATTGAATTTCTTAAGTTCATGTTTCTAATACTTAGTGCTTTGATAATCTTTTATCAAGGCTTCTTGAACTTATACACCTTTGCCTTAGATAGTTCATATGTGTGTTTAAACAATTTCCAAACCTCACAATTCAAATTATGGAAAGGGATACCGTAACCATAATCGAATTCGAGAATGCAATTTTACAATCACTATCTTCTTAAAATCTTTCTTAGTGAAAGTATTTCCTCACAGTCATTTTTATGAAGGAGGGAATCTTATGACACTTAGATTTAAACGGTGTATTTGTTCCTATCCATGTGAATTTGTCAAAACCAAAGTTTACGACAAATTCAAACTCATATGGATCGAACTTTCTTAATCTCGACTTCTTGCCTTATGGTAGCACAGCTGCCCACCATGTCTTCCAAGTAGTTAAGCAGCTCACCCTTTCCTATCAATGTACCTTTCATTGATTAAGGTGCCTTGCCTTTTATTCGTTCAAAATGAGAACTCATAGAACTCTCATTCATAATTAACTCAATTGGAACAGCACAGAAACAAAATAATGTCAACACGATAGGTTGTAAACCTCAACTCGTGTGCTGGTGATGATCGATAAGGTCTATTTTGATTTGTTCTTGAAACTTTTCAAGACCATTAAGACTCCCACTGACTCCTTGACATAAGATTCTCTTGTCAATAACCATTTCTTGAAAACAAATATTCAAGAGTTAGTGTAGCTTTTATCAAAGCACTTCATAAATTGGTTCGAGTTGGTCTTTGTCTTATCCAAGACATCACAACTTTTCACATTTGATGAATGTTATAAACCTTTTAATACTTGTCACTTATTGTCACAATCTTAACTCTAAGACTTGTTTTGGAACGAAGTATGACTTCTTGATTTAACCATTTATTCAATTCTTGATTCCTCTTCTTAGACATACAATTGTACTAAGACTCCCATAGAGGATCAATTGAGATATGGTTCTTAATCATTAAGACCTATCATAAAGCATAAAAGCTACTCTCCCTTCTTCTTAGAATGGAGAAACTTTTATCTTTCTGCCTACTTGATTCTTCTTATTCGTTCTGCTATTGATTTAAACCTTTTCAATCAATTCAGAATTACGCTTAATCTTGTAAGTATAATCATATTTACTAAACCTTTAGTAAATCATGACGAATATTTTGTTATTCTTATGGTGGACTTGATCAACACGCAACTTTGTGTACTCGATCTCCTAGTCCTTCACTTGACACTTTGTCAATGAATTAGTCTAATTTCCAAATATGAAATTTCTCATTCATCGTGCAACCAAGTTGCATGATTCCAAGTTTCTGTCCAATTGAAACTTGGGTGATGAGAAACTTTCCTTATTCGGTAAATTCTTCGACATTTCCACAAATAACATAATAAGAACCAAATCCATTATTGCTAATAATAGAAACATTCAAACATCTATTTTGATATACGTCATTGCAAGGATAAATAAATAATATAAAATCAAAATTTATTTTATTGCGGAAAAAATTTGTCCTTACAATGCAATTCATTGAAAAACTATGCTAATACATCTTTATTAGCAATCTAATTCTAACTCTAAGTAGTAGCTCAAGAATCTAATCTTCGAGAAATGCGATCGAAATCCATTCCTTCATGGTTAGATTATGCTCACTTCTTCCCTTAAGCTTCCTTTCTTTTCTTCGATCCTACAAAACATCAATTGTAATCTTATCACATTATGTATTAAGAATCTAGAATAGAAGCTTAAAAGAGTTAGTTAATGGATTTTACCTATATTAGAGCCATACGTTTCGACTCTCCCATCTCTTAGATCTCTTAGGTAAATGGGGCAGCTTCGTCTCCAATGCCCTTTCTCTTGGCAATAAAAGCAAATTGACTCTTTTGGAACATGACATGGAACTACTTCAGACATTGCCTTTCTCTTATGATCAAACTTTTCGATCATAGCATGTCTTTCGTTGCCATTGTCTATATCCATAGAGGTCTTGAACGCAGATTCACCAATCAACTTTGCTTTTCTATTACGCCAAACCTTTGCTGATTCAGCAGCAATAAGCATATAGGTGAGATCTATAAGGGTCACGTCGCGGTTCATCATATAGTACTCTCTTACGAACTCACTATATGAGTTAGGAAGTGACCGAAGAACCCAATCAACAGCCATTTCCTCACAGACCACGGCTCCCAACATTCTTAACCTATCAATGTGTGACTTCATCCCTAGGACGTGTGCACACATCGGATTTCCTTCTTTATGTTTACTTGCCAAAAGGGCTTGAGTGATCTTGAACTTTTCAAGCCTTTGAACTTGTGGGTTAGGGAGAATAATTGGAGGAGGTGGAGGAAGTGAAGCATGATTTCTTGTTCCTCGATCGAATCGTGGAATATCATCTTCATGTGGAAAGCTTGTTCCACGGGATTTGGGAAGACCATAGTTGTCGAACTTTGACATCTACAAAACGGGAGAAAACGAATTCAAGTTAGTTGATAGATTAAGTCCTTAGTAAATCACCCAAATGAGATACTAAGGCTAGGACCCAACACAATATGTTGGATTAGTGTCCAAGTCCATAACTATTTTGGTATGTACTTGACCCGATGGTGCATGGTCCTTTTGGGTTGCCTTCACCAAAGCAACTTGATTGGAGAAATAAATAAAGAAAGAGGTTATTATGATTTATTAATATGTTATAAGAATAATATATTAAAGGAGAAATCATATTTGTTTAATTACTATTGGTCAATAATTAATTAAGAATTAATTTTGTGATCAAATGTAATTAATTAAACTAGAGGGGCTGAATTGTAATTATGTGATAGTTACAAAATAGGGCAATGGTTATCCTTGTTAAAGGATGGACGAATTCAAGGATAAGGATATCCTTAAAATCGTCCAAGGTCCAAGAGATAGGGGTTTTCATAGGCTTATCTTATGGTTGCTTGATAGGCAAGTAACTAGATAAGGATAAGGACTGAAACCCTAATCCCAACCCTATATAAAGACCCCTAAGGCCTTAGGATTTCAGGCACTTGATCCCTAGAGCATCTAAGGACGAATTTCTACCTCTCTCCTCTCTCTTTATACCTTCTCCACTTGCTTATGGTGTTTGTAAGCCATTAGAGGAGTGACACTTGTGACTCTAAGCCTTCCAAAGTCAATTCAAGGAGGAATTGGGATTGTTATTACTACATAACAATCAAGGTAATATCATAAACCTAATTATATGTTAATATCGATTTCCATATGCTAGAATTAGGGTTTATAGTCTTGGATTCAAAGCATGTACAATAGAGAAACCTAGATCTAAGCATTAGGGTTTGTATGAGCACATAGGATGTCTTATGACCAAAACCCATCAGTGGTATCAGAGCCTAGACTGGTTTCAATTGTATTGATGCTTAATATGTTCAAAAAAATTCGATTTTTGGTGTTCTGGAGGCTGGACTCGCCGGGTCCATGGCTGAACTCGCCGAGTCCATGTAGACTCGACGAGTCCAAGCCTGACTCGACGAGTCAATTCGTCAGATGGGGATATCTTCGCTATTTCTTGCTGTTTTTGCTTATGGATAGTTACCTTATCATGTTAGATCAATATTAATCCGATTATATGATATATTTGACTATATTTTTGATCTAATTGAAGATATTTATCAATTAATAAGATAATTGTTTCCTTATGTGATAATTGTTTAAATTATTTTGATTAAACTGATAAATTGTTTTGCAAGAAATCATTAAATAAATCAAATATGGATAATTATGTGATTAATTGTTAATTTAGATTATTTGTTATTTGATCCTTGTTGTTATGAAATGTTTCATATTTTCCCCTTTAGGTTTTATAGTTTAAATTTGAACCCAAAGGTTTTGTTGTTTTGAAATTTAAATAGTTGAAACCCTAATGTTTTGAAAAAGGTTTCAAAACTTGCCCTCAAGTTTTGGAATTTAAATTCAGATTAATGGTTTAATTTTGATGTATATTTAAATTCTAAACCCTAATGTGTTGAAATGTTTCAAAACTTGCCCTCAAGCTTTGGAATTTAAAAGTTGATTATAAGTTTAATTAGGAATGTTAAATTCTAAAACCCTAGTATTGTTTTGAAAAGGTTCAAATCACACCCTTATGGTTTTATTAATTAATTAAGGTGTATAATTAAAAGAGGCTTAATAAATCCATAAAGTTTTGGTTTACAATTTAATTGAATTAAAAGTATAATTGTTAAATTTGAACACCTAATATTTTAAAAGTGTAAAATACACCCTATACTATATATAACATTAAAAGTCTAACATTATATATATGTATGAGTAAAAGTCAGTCTTACCGTTAGTAGGCCTCATTCACGAAGCTGGTCTATAAGGGGTGTTTAAGGAAATTGCCTATAAAATGGCGATTGAATGGGTATCCACTCTTACCCACCGCACTCTTGACTAGTGGAGGGTCGTTAGCCGAACGGGTAGGATAGGACACAAACCTTACATTATAAGTATAATGAAGTACAAAAGTAACTAAATGTCATACAAATTCCCAATCTTAGTTACTTAGGCAAAACTGAAATTGATGCAATTCCATGAAATTACACTTTGTGCCCTTGCGAAGACGTTAGTGGAGCGTGTGTGGTTTACCGGCACACTAAACGGTTCTAAGAAAAGGTAGCAAAGGGTGACTCAATGTTTGTCATAGTTCGGTGGAGCGTGTGTGGTTTACCGGCACATCGAATAGGTGACTGTAACATCTGAGGGCACCATGTAAGTTTGCATGGTTATTCACACCCGCTTTCTGATCCTCGGCATCCCAGTCACAAACAAGAGGGGCATATCGAGATTTAAACATGCCATTGAAAGTTCAATGTATCTCAAAGGATCTAGGAGTTTTCATAGATTTAAAACTTAAATTCTTTTTCGTTTTTCGTGGTGGAAATTAGTGAATCTTCATTCACTTACCTTCAAATATTCTGCAATTAGGGTTACGGCATCCCTCTCCCGAGTTATAGAATATTGTGTTGGGTCCTAGCCTTAGTATCTCATTTGGGTGATTTACTAAGGACTCAATCAATCAACTAACTTGAATTCGTTTTCTCCCGTTTTGTAGATGTCAAAATTTGACAACTATGGTCTTCTCAAATCCCGTGGAACAAGCATTCCACATGAAGATGATATTCCACGATTCGATCGAGGAACAAGAGATCATGCTTCACTTCCTCCTCCTCCTCCAATTATTCTCCATAACCCATAAGTTCGAAGGCTTGAAAAGTTCAAGATCACTCAAGCCCTTTTGGCAAGTAAACATAAAGAAGGAAAGTCGGTGTGTGCACATGTCCTAGGGATGAAGTCACACATTGATAGGTTAAGAATGTTGGGATCCGTTGTCTGTGAGGAAATGGCTGTTGATTGGGTTCTACAGTCACTTCCTAACTCGTATAATGAGTTCGTAAGAGAGTACTATACGATGAACCGCGACGTGACCCTTATAGATCTCACCTATATGCTTATTGCTGCTGAATCATAAATGGTTTGGCGCAATAGAAAAGCAAAGTTGATTGGTGAATATGCCTTCAAGACCTCTATGGATATAGAAAATGGCAACGAAAGACATGCTATGATCGAAAAGTTTGATCATAAGAGAAAGGCGATGTCTGAAGTAGTTCCATGTCCTGTTCCAATAGAGTCAATTTGCTTTTATTGCCAATAGAAGGAGCATTAGAGACGAAGTTGCCCTATTTACCTAAGAGATCTAAAAGATGGAAGAGTCAAAACGTATGGCTTTGCTTTAGGTAAAATCCATTGACTAACTCTTTTAAGCTTCATTCTAGATTCTAAATACATAATGTGATAAGATTGCAATTGATGTTTTGTAGGATTGAAGAAAAGAAAGGAAGCTTAAGGGAAGAAGTGAGCAAAATCTAACCGTGAAGGAATGGATTTCGATCGCATTTATCGAAGATTAGATTCTTGAGCTACTACTTAGAGTTAGAATTAGATTGCTAAGAAAGATGTATTAGCATAAGTTTTTCAAAGAGTTGCATTGTAAGGACAAAATTTTTCCGCAATAAAATAAATTTTGATTTTAAATTTTATTTATTTATCCTTACAATGGCGTGTATGAAAAATTGATGTTAAAATGTTTCTATTATTAGCAATAATGGATTTGGTTCTTATTATGTTATTTATGGAAAAGTCGAGAATATACCAAATAAGGAAAGTTTCTCATCGCCCAAGTTCCAATTAGAAAGAAATTTGGAATCATGCAATTTGGTTGCATGATGAATGAGAAATTTCATATTTGGAAATTAGACTAATTCATTGACAAAGTGTCAAGTGAAGGACTTGGAGATCGAATACACAAAGTTGCGTGTTGATCAAGTCTACTATAAGAGTAACAGAGATATTCGTCATGATTTATTAAAGGTTTAGTAAATATGATTATACTTACAAGATTAAGTGTAATTCTGAATTGATTAAAGGGTTTAGATCAATAGCAGAATGAATAAGAAGAATCAAGTAGGCAGAAAGATAAAAGTTTCTCCATTCTAAGAAGATGGGAGAGTACCTTTTATGCTTTATGATAGGTCTTAATGATTAAGAACAATATCTCAATTGATCCTCTAAACGAGTCTTAGTACAATTGTATGTCTAAGAAGAGGAATCAAGAATTGAAGAAATGGTTAAATAAAGAAATCAATCATACTTCGTTCCAATAACAAGTCTTAAAGTTAAGATTGTGACATTGAGTGAAAAGTATTAAGAAGGTTTGTAACATTCATCAAATGTGGAAAGTTGTGATGTCTTGGATAAGACAAAGACCAACTAGGACCAATTTATGAAGAGTTTTGATTAAATCTACACTAACTCTTGAATATTTGTTTGTCAAGAAATGTTTTGACAAGAGAATCTTATATGTCAAGGAGTCAGTGGGAGTCTTAATGGTCTTGAAAGGTTTCAAGAACAAATCAAATAAACCTTACCGATCATCACTAGCACACGAGTTGAGGTTTACAACCTATCGTGTTGACATTATTTTGTTTCTGTGCTGTTCCAATTGAGTTAATTATGCATGTGAGTCCTATGAGTTCTCATTTTGAACGCATAAAAGGCAAAGCACCTTAATCAATGAAAGGTACATTGATAGGAAAGGGTGAGCTGCTTAACTACTTGGAAGACATGGTGGGCAGCTGTGCTACCATAAGGCAAGAAATCAAGATTAAGAAAGTTCGGTCCATATGAGTTTGAATTTGTCGTAAACTTTGGTTTTGACAAATTCACATGGATAGGAACACATACACCGTTTAAATCTAAGTGTCATAAGATTTCCTCCTTCATGAAAATGATTGTGAGGAAATGCTTTCACTAAGAGAGATTTTAAGAAGATAGTGATTGTAAAATTGCATTCTCGAATTCGATTATGGTTACAGTATCCCTTTCCATAATTTGAATTGTGAGGTTTGGCAATTGTTTACACACACATATGAACTATCTAAGGCAAAGGTGTATAAGTTCAAGAGGCCTTGATAAAAGATTATCAAAGCATTAAGTATTAGAAACATGGACTTAAGAAATTTAATAAGCATTGTTTTTCTGAAAGTTAAGATGTTTATGAATACATGTCGAAGCTAGTGGGAGCATAAGTGTTATGTTTTATAATAATCATCATGATAGTGGGAGCATAAAAGTTATGACTGTATGATTATTAAGGAAAGTATTGCAAGGTTAGCAATATTAATTATAGAAAACAAGAGTCATACTTTGCAAAGTCGCAATAGTTGAAGAGTTGTTTTGCTATAATTAAGGGAGAGAATATTATGCTTCATTTCAAATCTAAAGGTTTAGGTTGAGAAATGTTAATAAATTTAGTCAAAGGTACATAGTGTGTTCTTAAAAATTCGATTATGATTACGGCATACCTCTTCACAATTCGAATTTTGAGAACATAGCAAATAAAACATTGTGCGTCGTGTCCCATACGCTTCGGGTATAGGATCGATTGCAAATGCTTTAATGTTTGACCATTCTAAAATTTTCCAAATGTCGAGCGCATTTAGAGGGAAAAAGGACTAGAATCGGTTTTGACTAAAATAATTAAACAGCTATCAAAGGACAATCCAAAGTTCGACGAGGATTGGTCGCTTGTGAGTAGTTGGAAGTATAGTATTGGAAAATATGGAAATGTTTCCATATTGGATGGACCATGTCGACATCATTACGAATAGATAAGATTCTATTAAGAATGAGTTGTCATATGGAAAATATGGAAGCGTGTCCATATTGGGAATTGAATATTGAAAATCTATGTCTAGATTAGAAACTTTTATGCAAAAGGATGTTCAAAAGAATGTTCTTTGAGTGAGAGACATCATATCTAAGGAATTGTCTTGTAACAATCTCCGATAGAAGATTTTGTAATATCATTGGCAATAGTCTTTGTGACTTTGGTGCAGTGACATTATGAAAGGATAAATTGTATAGAATGTTAGAATCTGGCATATTCTATAAGTAGCAAGAATTTGATATTCTTTCACTTATGGAAAAAGGATTTGGAGTTGTGAAATGAGAATGATTGGAAACGTGTTCAATGTGATCTATTTCACAAAGTAAGAACCATAGGTAAACATTGTGTGCATGCTAGGAGCATGGGACAAGTGTTTTAATTCAAGTAAGAATTTGATTACCCGAAACGACAAATAATGAGTAATCAATATGGTGATAAATAAAAGGCGTTTTATTTATACTCAAAGGTTGAGGCCATATGGGATTAGTATTATTCTTGTGTTTCACTTTGCATGTTTTGACTTCCAGAATAATTGAGTTTATTAAGAATAATCGAATTATTCAAACGGGCCACAGTCGTTCATATGTTGGAAGTAGATATGAATGAAGACTGTCATGAATTGGTGTGTGGATTGTCTAAAAGAGTATTAGACATAAGCAAATGTTTGCTGCAACGTTCATGAGTGCTTATGAATATGAATTTGAGCATTGGATTAAACCCACGCTCACTTGGATCACTCCATGAATTGTATCACGAGTGATTGGTGAGACGATAACATCTTATATTCTTGAAACTGAGATGTGTGAGTTGTATCTTGCAAATCGGTTGCACATTGATAATATGTAAACGCACTAGTAACTTGGTGTTATAAAACATATTGTTGTGTGTGATTCGGTGAGTGAGTGCAAGCAAGCATTGTATCAAAGTTTATCCATTCCTTTCATCCAAAGTAGGATAAAAGCGATATCTTTGGGCCCCTCGATGATTTAGTGATGACAAACGTAAATGCTCGGCCGGGCTAGGGCTAGGGCTAATTTGATTTGTTCAATTAGTCAGTCGTCATAAATCGGGAATCGAGATATAGTACAAAGAGAATGATTTGAAATCATATCTCATATGATATCTAGAATGGAGGAATATATGATCCCTTATCTAAGGACACGCGTATCTGATATGATCAGAGTTGACAGCGGCTTTGGAAAGCTACGATTGCAGATCATGATCTGAAGTCATACGTAGAATAGTTGTTAGACTTATCCAAGTGGGAGACTGTTGGATTAGTGTCTAAGTCCATAACTATTTTGGTATGTACTTGACCCGATGGTGCATGGTCCTTTTGGGTTGCCTTCACCAAAGCAACTTGATTGGAGAAATAAATAAAGAAAGAGGTTATTATGATTTATTAATATGTTATAAGAATAATATATTAAAGGAGAAATCATATTTGTTTAATTAATATTGGTCAATAATTAATTAATAATTAATTTTGTGATCAAATGTAATTAATTAAACTAGAGGGGCTGAATTGTAATTATGTGATAGTTGCAAAATAGGGCAATGGTTATCCTTGTTAAAGGATGGACGAATTCAAGGATAAGGATATACTTAAAATCGTCCAAGGTCCAAGAGATAAGGGTTTTCATAGGCTTATCTTATGGTTGCTTGATGGGCAAGTAACTAGATAAGGATAAGGACTGAAACCCTAATCCCAACCCTATATAAAGACCCTTAAGGCCTTAGGATTTCGGGCACTTGATCCCTAGAGTATATAAGGAAGAATTTCTACCTCTATCCTCTCTCTTTATACCTTCTCCACTTGCTTATGGTGTTTGTAAGCCATTAGAGGAGTGACACTTGTGACTCTAAGCCTTCCGAAGTCAATTCAAGGAGGAATTGGGATTGTTATTACTACATAACAATCAAGGTAATATCATAAACCTAATTATATGTTAATATCGATTTCCATATGCCAGAATTAGGGTTTATAGTCTTGGATTCAAAGCATGTACAATAGAGAAACCTAGATCCAAGCATTAGGGTTTGTATGAGCACATAGGATGTCTTATGACCAAAACCCATCACAATATTCTACAACTCGGGAGAGGGATGCCATAACCTTTAAGGGAAAAAGACCATTTTTCTCCTCCCATGGTCCAAAACCCTAAATCTTGACCAAAAGTCCAAAACTCTATAAAAGTCAACTGCCCAACGTGTACGCTGTAACGCTCGTAGATTTGGGCTAGTCAATTTAGAGACGATAAGCATCAAAAAATGACTTTTTGATAGAATATTATTTAGGATGAATAATATTAACTAAGTTGCAGTACATGTCACAAGGTTTCCGTGCATATAAAGAACGCCAAAATCCGAGTTATAACAAAGAAGTTATGACTTGTCGAAGTTTCGCGACAGAACCGACACGACACAGCACGATGTAAATAGGGAATTTACATTAGATCGATATTTGGCCTTAGATATCTAAATGAAAGTCATAGAATACGTTAAACCAAGAGCGTGCATAAAAAGAACGCCTAAATCTGACTTCGTATGAGGAAGTTATGATTTTTCGAAGTTTCGGCTTAGCAGTAGACAGCCCGAATACTCGATTTGGGATCGAGCGGTTTTTAGCCGACAAAACCTAAACGAGAATCGAAGATCTCGTTAATAGTAGCGTAAAGACAAAAAGACAAACGAAAACGGAATTCAGATGAAGGAGTTATGAATTTTGAACGGAGTATTCCTGTCCCGGCCTACTAAAAATAATATATTAGTAATATATTAAAATTAAATTAAAAATTAGCCAATGAAGTCTAAATGAAAGTTGTAGATCTTGTTTTTACCTATGCGTGGATATAAAGAACATCGAAAACGGAGTTCATATGTGAAAGTTATGAATTTCTGAGTTCGGGGCGCGAACCCCAAAACTGTCAGAGCTCACGAGGTGAGCATTAAGTGGCTCACGAGGTGAGCAGATGATGGACATCTTCCAGGGAAAGTGGCCATGACGAACGCAATGACGTATCGAGCTCACGAGGTGAATATTAGAAACTCACGAGGTGAGTTTAGCATTTTTTTTCCCTATAAATAGAATTCAAGGGGCAGCCGAGTTAGGTTGCTCCTTCTCATCTCTCCCACTCCCGATACTCTCTCTAAGCCCTATTTTAACCCCCCGAATCTCCGGTATCATTCCCGAGCCCCGAAGCAAGTCCCGAAGCCCCGAAGATCCCGAGGAGTAAAGTTTCTGAGCCGAAGCTCTGCTCGCGAGAAACCAATTTTTGTGAAGATCTTCCAGATCTACCGAAGAATACTACTTCTTCAAGTCGTAACGGTGTACGATCATCTTCTGATCAAGTGAGTGTGTGGTTACTTTCTTCTAACACATAAATATGAAGTATTTGTTATAAAATACGTGCTATGTGTTTATATATTGTTGTTTATTTGAAAGGAGTGTGGAATGGATGTTTTATATAGTTTTAAATGAGTTAAACTGTATATGTATTTTATATCTACAAATATGTTGGGTAGAACATGGGTAGATGAGATAGTTGGTGCGTGATAAAAGGATGAGTTGGATTAGACCAAGAGGTTAGTTTTAGATCCGGGAGTAAGGATCAGGTAAATAGATAAACTTGCTATTAGTCCGTGAGTATGGATTAAGACTAAGTTAATTGTCCCTAGTCCGGGAGTATGGATTGGGCACTGTTATAGATCCGGGATTATGGATCAGATATGGATTAAGACTAAGTTAATTGTCCCTAGTCCGGGAGTATGGGTTGGGCACAGTTATAGATCCGGGAGTATGGATCAGATATGGACTAAGACTAAGTTAATTGTCCCTAGTCCGGGAGTATGGATTGGGCACAGTTATAGATCCGGGAGTATGGATCAGATCAGGATTAAGGTATAGTTAAGTGTCCCTATTCCGGGAGTATGAATTAGGTATAATTATTGATCCGGGAGTATGTGTCACACCCCAAAACCAAGAACGACGGAAACGTTCTGGGGCGGAGGATGTCATGTAAAGTATCACAACACAGTAAATGTAAATAAGCAAACAACATCATCCATTGCATTAAATATATAATTTTAATACAAGCGTGTTCTGTACAGTTTTAGACACCAAAAATATAAGGAAAATCAAAATAATAATATGATGAGTCTTGAATGCACTCCATCTTCTCAAAAGCTGTCATCGGTACCTGTCTACTGATGACCTGAGAATACAAGTTATTTTGAAAGAGTTTATCAGCATTAAGCTGGTGAGTTCATAAGTATTTTAGTGTCGGTGTTTGTTATCAAAAACGTTTGAAAGTATCTCAAGTATAAGTTTGTAAAATGTATGTAAGAGTTTGTAAAAGTTTGAATCTCTCAGAAAAACCTATATTTTCTATTAAAGTAGCCTTCTACCAAGGCTTAACTGTTTTGTATGTTCGTTTGTCGTAAAAATGTGTAATTTCCCAAGTGCAACTATCTTTTAACAAAATATAGTTTGTACATTAAAGTTCAAGTGAGGTTATCACTAAAAATATGTAATGGGTAAATCATTGTAGTACTGTAGCTTAGTTTTATAGTAACTACTGCTGTACTAACTACCTTAAACCGGATTTATATTCAGGTAAAATGTGATAATTGCACCAGGCTATCGACTGGTAACAACGACATACGAATGGTCATAATAACGGAATGACGTTTGGCACCCGCAGACCTGCAGGTCCGGCTGTAGCTAGCAGCAAGGTGTAGGATAGTCAATCCAGTATAGATCTATACGCAAACTCACGCTCTCCCTCCAAGAGAATTTTGGCTACAACTCGGGCCATGACATTTAAGGCATGCTCCGATACAGTGGATCACAATTTTTAACGTATTAATGTAAGGGTAATGTTTCTCGTTCTAGTATAGTTGTATATGTTCTCTTCCTAGTATAGTTGTATATGTTCTCATAGTATAGTTGTATATGGACTCATGAATGAACTGACTCATTGATCTAGCAGTTGTAATGGTATGATCTTGGGTTACCCCGATGGTAACTTACTAATGGCGTGTCTAGTACATATGAATATGGAAGTACTTTTATGTCTATATATGTATATTTGAGATATAATTAATATTGAAACGACCTTCGGATGGTCACCCGAAATCCCACCAGACCACATCCAAATCGAGAAAAAGGAAATAGGGCGGATGGCCTTCCTAAGCCCTTTAAACATTATTTATACATCTATACATATATGGGCATGCAATTTATAATATAAAAGCATAAATAATTTTTTATAAGACATTTGAAACATAAGTATTATTTTAAGAAAAGATCGACTTGATGTCAATCTATAAAACAATTTGAAGGCATAGGTTTGATAAAACAGTTTCAGTATAAGGAACATTTGTTTGAATCACAGTTGTAAATAAGTCTAAAAAGTAAAAGGGTTTGTAAAACATTTTGAAGTAAAACAGTTTGATAGACAGTTTGAACAGTGATAAAATCACTGGTTTCCCTAGTTATTAATCACATGTGATTAATGCAACCACATGTGATTGAAGCAATAACTATAAGTATTTAACTTGTATCCCCCCATAAGTATTTCAAACATTTAAAAATCATTTCAAAGGTTGATTAAAGGGGTATGAACTCACTTGAAAGTTTGAAGATAGCGAGATGGAAAATCGGGCAGAGTTTCGTCTTGGGAAACGGATTTTTCTCGGGATTCTCGGAAATCTCGGGAGTAAAATCGACCCTCGGGACTTGAGCAAAAAGACCAGAGCTTCGGGTTTGAACGGGCACAGAAAACGAGGAAAAACATAAGAGAAAAGAGAAGAAATGGGCAAGTTTTTCGGAAACCCTCGCATCCCTTTTATAGGGGTGCTGAACCGCCTCGGTACGCTGGGCGTACGAGGGTACGCAGCACGTACTGGGACGTCATCGCTTACGCACTTCGGATGGGAGAGCATAGAAGAGTAGGGGCGACGTGGACGATCCGAGGCCCTTGATTCAAGTACGCGGGGCGTACGAGGGTACGCAGGGCGTACTCCGGTCCTATCTGCTGACTCCCCTTCGGATATTACCAAGAATTTATATTTAAATTTATATTTATTTTAAATAAACTTCTAAAATTCATATCTCCTTCATACGAACTCCATTTTCGACGTTCTTTATATCCACGCGTAGGTGAGACTACGCTCTACAACTTTCGTTTAGACTCCGTTGGCAAATTCCAAAATTATTTTTATTATTTAATTATAAAATGACGTGATTAAGGAATTTCTTTAAAAATTCATAACTTCTTTATCTGACGTCGGTTTTTGCCAGACTTTTCACCGCTGAAATATCATTGTCGAGACCTTCGATTCTCATTTAGGTCATTCCAGCCAAAAGTCGCTCGATCTCCGATTCGAGTTTTTAGTTGTCTGATGCTAAGCCGAACTTGGAAAAATCTTAACTTCAATATACGAAGTCGGATTTGGGCGCTCTTTTTACGTACGATCATGGTTTAATGACATTTAAACATAGAAGGAATTTAAATAGAACTTTTTGGACATTTTATTATCAAAGTTAATTTTATTAACTCAAAAGTGGTTACAATACTTGACTTTTTAGGTCATTACAAAGAGTTGAAATATCGGGTTGTCACAGTATGGATCAGATCAGGAGGTTAGTTTTAGATTCGTGAGTATGGATCAGGTAGTTTTAGATCCGTGAGTATAGATCAGGGGAAAAGGTTAGTTTTAGATCAGTGAGTATGGATCAGGTGAAAAGGTTAGTTTTAGATCCGTGAGTATGGATCGAGTGAAGAGGATAGTTTTAGATCCGTGAGTAGGGATCAGGTAAAGAGGAAAATTTTAGATACGAGAGTTTAGATCGTGTCGTTGTGAGGATCGATGGGGTGGGATAAGAGTTGCCTTTATATGGTGAAATTGTACAAGTTTGAATGTTCTATATTTATAAATATATGATATAACATTGTGGGATGAAAACCCTATATGCTCACCAGGCTCCCAAGCCTGACCCACTCAGTTTCCTTTGTATCACAGGTATCGATACGAAGATATATTTCACGGAGAGATTAAAGGAGATGTAAAATCTTTAGTGTAAATAATGTAAGTTCTGTTTATGCTTATGTGTCTGTATCGGAACATGACATCCCGAGATTTTGTTATATAATTAAAATACATTTCCTTAAAGAAATGCTTTGATAAATCTTTATCATATTTTGGGAACAAATTCTACAACTGTTTTCTTTAAAAGATTACTCTGATTTTAAAAACAAGCATAAACAAATCGGTCTTTTCTGGCCGAGAAATTGGGGATGTCACATACGCTAGGCGCACTCTCTTCCCACGCAGGGCGCGTTCAGAAAACAGGCGGGATCAGGGTCTCACCTAGCTACGCTGGGCGTAGCCAGTAGTATGTGGGGCGTACTCTGTCTGACCCCCAAAACATACCAAAATGGTCATAATCATTAAGAAATGTATCCAAACACAGATCTAACCTTCTTTAAACATCTTATTCAATAAAGTCTAAAACTTTAAGCCTTTGCAAGGCTGGAAAGGGCTTGAGCCTTAAAACTCTAACCTAATCCACACTCATCACCACCAAACTCTTGCATGGCTAGAAAAGGGCCATCAGGCAACCATTTTATGAATCTATAATACCTAACATGCATGAAAGGGTAGCTAATATGCCCTGGAGTGTCCCAAACTCATAAAGGTCCAAACTTTTGGACAAGAAGCTCATACAACCCAACTATGGAGATCAAAAATGAAACACATCAAGGTATAGACTTTATACCTTAAATTATGCACAAGGAGGAGTAGTTTCTGGATCTATAAGCTTGCAAGCAACACCTCCTTCTTCAAGCGTCTTCTTCTTCAACCAATAAGCACCAAAAGTCACTAATAAGCTCCAAACTCTCACAAACAAGGCTTAAACTCTAGATTAGGGTTTTTTAGGGAAGGTGGCTAATAAGGAATTTCTAAGGGAGTCATAAGGTGGTTTAAATAAGGAAGCAAACCCTTAAAATTAAGGTTTTGAGGCTGATCTAGTACGCCTGACGTACCTCACGTACGCCTAGCGTACTAGCAAGGCTTCCGCGATCAGATCACATGAGTACGATGCATGTACCGACATGTACGCCCAACGTACGAGATGAAATGTGAAAGTCAATTAAATGGGAACAAATGTGCAACTCAAATAGGTTAAGGGCTAAAATGGAAATACCTGATATTCGAATGATATAGGATCCTAGGAGAGCCTAATATGTGCTTTAGTACGAATGGTGTGTTGTTTAGTAGGTTTTGGGTATCATATTATGAGGAGGTGACTTAGAAGATCCATGATGATTCTTGAAGAAAGTATGGATAGGTGTGGAAGGTAGTATTGGGCCCGATCCATACTCGAAACGAGGAAAGTCATGAGGATTCTAAGAAGCTACTAGAGAATTTATGTGCGGGTTTCTATATAGTGGGTAAAGTATGATGGATTAATGATGACATTTTGGTTATGAGCTGACAATTTGATATTGTTTAATAGGATGTCGATGTCTGGGCGGGAAGCAGAGTCCTATGAGATTTATACAGATGACATAGGGTTACGCAGTTGGATTACCATTGAGGTTTCACAGATACTACTCGAAGTGTTTCCTGGTATCGTTGGTCGAATCATTGACGAAATGATTGCCAAGTTCGAGGAGTGAACTACAGCCTTTCGGACTGTGGCAGAGACTGTTGAGGCGACTATAGGGAGAGATCTTGATGTGGGAATGCAACACGGAAAGAGAAAGAGTGCTCATGATTCAACATTTTCAGCGATGGACAAAGAGTTCGAGGTTGATAACCTGGGTACTGCAAGTCAGAGGGACTTTGATATCTGTGGAAAGTCTGGTGAAACCCACGGGTTTGCTTGCCACAAGTTCAAATGCGACACGTGTGGAGAGAAAGGGCATGTCGCCTGCGATAGCAAGAAGGGTCATACGTGTTTTCACTGTCACCATCGGGTCATCTCAAACTCGACTGTCCTGTATGGGTAGCGTAGGGAGTACAAGCCCCAACACCCATCGTCCGACAGGAGTTTGATGTGCACAAAATTATACCTATCAACTTTTAAATTTATAAACGTAACCAACTTTACTAATTTATGCACCTATAGGCAGCGTACCTAGTCCAATTAGAGACTAGTTTAGGTAAGTCGTGTGTCGAACATAGGGAAGTAGGTAAGCCGTGTGTCGAACACAAGGAATGAATTAATAAAATAATTACTAAAACTTAAATTAACAAAAAAAAATTAATGGGGGTTTTACTAATTTTTCAAGATTAGAAGAACTTAAATCTAACAAATACCAAATATCATTATTTGTAACATACCAAAAATCACAAAAAATTTAAGCTTTTCAAAACAACCCATTTACTAAAAGAAGTGTTTACAAAACCATTATTTCCAAAACATTGTTTAAAATCAGAGTCTTCCAAGATCCAATCAGTCATAAAACCAAGCATGTGTACGGTCATGTCTTCGCCTTGCCACATTCCTCTAAAGTACCTGAAACAGTAAACTGAAACTGTAAACACGAAGCTTAGTGAGTTCCCCCAAAGTACCACCACCCAACAGATAACATAGGCAATCAAGCATGTCGGGTCCAATCAACCATCGGGTTAGAATACCCCAGAACCAATCAACCTCCGTGTCTAGTCATCCTCAAGATGGAATACCCCATGTTGGAATGCCAATATACAATGGGTTCAGTCAACCATTGGGTTAGAATACCCCAGACCCAGTCAACCATCGGGTTGGAATGCCAATATACAGCGGTTCCAGTCAACCATCGGGTTGGAATACCCTCAGGCCCAATCAACCATTAGAATGGAATGCCCCCAGTCTGTTGGCTCACGCACATATCAGTAAAGCCTCAACCACCAACCAAAATATGTGCACATATAACAGATAAACATATAACCGGCCAATAAACTATCAGACAGATTTATAGATCACTACCGCATACTCACATCCTATATATCAAGACTCATATCTAACAAATCACTACAATATAATGACATTCTATTACAAAGCAGGATATCAAATCCAATGGGTCAGTCTTGGTGCCTTCGACCCATAAGTATAGTGTGGAAACTCACCTCTCGATCTGATCAATAGATGATGAGGTATCGACTCCAAATCTCAGCTCTAACCGACACATATCCATCTAAAAGATCAATTCTCAAACACCATCCAAAATACACCTTGGTCAAACTTAGTCAAAGTCAAAGTTAAATTGGTCAAAGTCAACTGAGTCAACTCAGCCGAATCAACATAGAATGTGTACGCGTGGCATACTTTGAGCATTGACCATAATTGTGGAGGTTGACAACGTATGGGCTGCATACTCAGATTACGCAGGTCATACGCCCAGTCTTCCCAAAAACACATTAAGAGCTTAATGCCTTAAGCTCTTACATCCAACTTCCAGATCCAAGGCTTAACTCAACATCTTAATACATTAAGACCTTCTAAAGAATGCATGGAGCAAAACCAACCATTAAGACCCTATTTTTATGACTCAAAACCCTTCCTAAGGTCTGAAAGGACGACTTAATGGGTCAAGAACATTCTATGCTCAAGAATCACCATTTTGGTACCAAAAAGTTACTTAAAAGAGTGAAATGTCTATATCTACAAGATGGAGCGGTAAAGTTGCAAGTTTTATACCTCCTAGAGGTTGCAACCAAGGAGAAAACTTCAGATCCAAAGTGCTTCCCAAACTCTAAGCTCTCCACTCCACTCTCCTCTTCTTCAAGAACACGTTTAATCACTCCAAAGGCTCCAAAATGATCTCTTTATCTTAAGGTTTGCTTGGGGATCGATTTCTCAGAAAGAGGCTGAATAAGAATGAGATGTGAGGCTATAATGATGCTTAAATATGATCCAAACCCTAAAAATCAAGGTTTGCATTAACCTCACGTACGCCCTACGTATGAGGTGTATGTATAACACTCTAAATTTTCAAACAAAATTTTCATTTTTAAAACCACATAAAACCCATTCTCACATTTCTCAAAAACCCAAATGTATAAGTTGTTCAAACCACAAAATGTTTGATAATATCCCAGAATCCTCAAAAACATAATCTCTAGCTGGTGTGTACAATCATGCCGACGCTTCTCGCGATCCTGAGATGTACCTGAAACACATTTTACACAAACATTGTAAGCACAAAGCTTAGTGAGTTCCCCAAAATACCACATACACATAATAAGCCTCTCATGGATATAGCTCGGCATGGACCCTCCGGTCATGTGTCTCGGTGAGGACCCGCCGGTCTCACGACTCGGTGTGGATCCTCCAGTCATGTGTCTTAGTGAAGACCCTCCGGTCTCACAACTCGGGTTGGACCCTCCAGTCCTGTATCTCAGTGAAGACCCTCCGGTCTCACAACTCAATTTGGACCCTATGGTTCTAACTCAGTAAGGCACATAATAATATATAGCATAAATCACAAAGACAAAATGCATAATATCACATAACCCAGTGTAAGCACATAAGACCCTCTGGTCCATAACTCAAATATGACCCTCCGGTCAGACAGTATGACCACTCAGGTAAGTATAGTGAGAAAACTCACGTCGCCTAGTAAAGCAATATATCCCACACTCGAACTACTAGTTTAGACTTCGCCCCTCCATAGCCTCCAAAATCCACAACTTGACCAAAACCCTAAAGTCAACAGTCAAAGTTAACCCTACTCGTCGAGTGCTACTCATGAACTCGTCAAGTTCCTCAGTGTTCGGTAAATCACGAAAACTCGAGTCAATTCGCCGAGTTGCTAACCAACTCGTCGAGTCCATGTAGAGTCCAGAAGATCGGGGAAAACCCTAACCACTTGTCGAGTTGTCCCACCAACTCGTCGAGTTCACTCGGAATCCAAAAACGGGAAAACCGGACTCAACTTGTCGAGTTGTCTCATCAAATCTCCAAGTTGTAATGCCTCCAATCTATCGGGGAAAAACCATAACCAACTCGTCGAGTTGGCTCATCAACTCGTTGAGTCCCTTTAGTTCATTGTCTCATTCAGACGTTTTTAACAGAACTAAGGCCCCATACTCTAGATCTAGCCTACTAAGGTTGAAGTGTCACGTAAAGTTGCAAGCTTTACGTCCATGCATGGCATCCAGGGCTCAAAATGCCAAAACAAGATCTATAGAGGGTTTAATGCATGAAAGATAGCCAATAGATTGATAAAGCATGAATCTTTAGGCTCAAGGGACCTCATACTGTCCAGAAAGAAGGAAATTTTCACCCGAGAGGAACCAAATCTTCCAAGAGGAAGTTGAAAAACTTCTTAAGATAGGAATGATTAAAGAGGTAAAGTGTCCACGGTGGTTAGCCAACGTTGTGGTAGTACAAAAAAAAAAGAATGGCAAATGGAGAGTGTGTGTGAACTATATGGATCTCAATAAGGCTTGGCTTAAGGATCCTTTCCCTTTGCCGCACATAGACTCTACGATAGATGCCACGACAGGTCATGAGTTACTAACATTCATGGACGCCTCATCTGGATTCCAACATATAAAAATGGAACCATCTGATCAAGAGGATACTACCTTCATAACCCTACATGTATATATATATATATATATATATATATATATATATTGCTATATTGCTATGCCTTTTGGTCTAAAAAACATAGGTGCAACATATCAAAGATTGGTAAGTTGAATGTGCATGGACAAACTGGGGAACACCATGGAAGTCTACATTGATGACATAGTGGTCAAATCCAAAAGAGCTAAAGATCACCCCATGGATCTTGAAGAAGCCTTCAGCAAATTAGACGAATACAACATGAAGCTGAATCCATCCAAATGTTAATTTTGAATGAAGGCAGGCAAGTTCCAAGTCATCTTGTTGCATTGAGTGTTTGTGATTCCATTAAAGGTGCAACATTTGAGGCACTAGGCTTTCAGAAGTCAAGATCAAGATGGATTGTGATTGTTATTGCTACATAACAATCAAGGTAAACTTTCTAACCCTAATTATATGTGATTCTCATATTTGTATGCTAGTCAATTAGGGTTTATTGCTTTGGTATTCAATGTTGTATGTTTACTTAGAAAAAACTAGATCAAAGCAATTATGGTTGCATAAATATCATAGGAATGATGTTATGCCAATAACCCATCAATAGGTAATAAAGCTCAACTCATCATGGAACAAACCATGTCCAACAAGGTTTGGTTGCGACTCTCAGCGACACCATTAAGTTGTGGTGTCCTAGGTGGCGTCAACTGTGAAACAATTCCACACTCCTTAAGATAGTCCAGGAACTCGATACTAAGATACTCACCACCTTGATCAGATCGGAGCATCTTTATCTTCCTGCCCAGCTGATTCTCCACTTCCTTTTTAAACTCTTTGAATTTCTCAAAGGTTTCCGAATTATGCCTAATTAAGTAGACATAGCCATATCTACTGTAATCATCAGTAAAAGACACATAAAAGCGGTTAGCATCCCTTGTGGCGTTTCTGAAGGGCCCACACACATCGGTGTGTATGAGATCCAGCAAACCCTCACACCTCTCGCAAGTACCAGTGAAGGGTGATTTAGTCATCTTTACAAGTAAGCAAGATTCGCAAGTGTCATCCGACCTTAAGTCGAATGACTTTAAAACTCTAGCCTTTTGGAGTTGGCCTATGCGCTTCTTGCTGACATGTCCAAGACGACAATGCCACAAGCATGCTTTATCCAATTCATTGGAAGAATCGATATGTGACACATCATTTCATAAGTTGTCTACAACATTCATAGTTTCATACACACCATTACAAGGTAATGCCTTAAAATAAAAAACATCATTATAATAAGCATTTATTGCACCAATTTCATTATCAAACGAAAATATGAAACCTTGTTTGTACAAACCATGAAAGGTAATAATATTTCTCGCCATATCAGATGAGTAGCAACAGTTATTCAAATCTATTCCTAACTCACTACTCAGAAATAAAGAGTAAACTCCAATCTTGGTGACAGGTGAAACCTTCCTATTCCCCATGATCAAGTTTATCTTCCCGTGCTCCACATCATTACTTCTTTTTAGGCCCTGCACATCAGAATAAATGTGAAATCCAGAACCTGTGTCAAGCACCCAAGAGTAGTATAAATACATGCATGGGTGGGTTTAACCTTCCCATCCTTAACATCCTGCAAGTATTGGGTCAGCTTCGCTTCCAATACCCTTTTTTGCGATAGTATAAACACTCTGCTTCTTTAGGAATGGAAATGGGAGCAACCGAACCAGCCTTGGTCCCACTTGAAGAGGATCCATCAAGAGACTTTCCCTTGTGGCTCTTTGAGGGAGCCTTCCTCTTCTTTCTTTTCCCTTGTCCAATTGCCAGAATAGGGGTGGTGGTAGGAGTAGTAACAGCCGATTTACCTTTGAGACCACTTTCGGCAGTCCTCAAAAGCCCTTGAAGTTTGCTAAGTGTGACCTCCTCATTGTTCATATGATAGGTCATACATAAATGATCATAACATGGAGGTAAGGAGTGTAGAATGAAATTTATAGCCAGCTCCTCATGGAAGTTCACATTCAACTTTACCAATCGGTCCACAAACCTTTGCATTTTCTGCAAGTTCCCTATGATGGGTTCACCATCCTTCATCATAGTTGTTATCATGGAAGAGATGATTTCATACCTCTCTTGACGAGCACTCTGATGGTATCTTTCCATCAAGCCCTGTTGCATCTCAAAAGGGTAGAAGCCCTCATAGGACTTTTGGAGTTCAGCTGACATAATGGGAAGCATGATACAAGCAACCTTGGTGGCATCCTTCTCATATGCCCAGAACTCAGCAATCTCCTCAGGAGTAGCAGAAGACTCATCAATTTCCTTTAGCTCATTGTCTAGGACATATTCCTTGTCCTCAAAGCGAGTGACCATCCTGATGTTCCTAATCCAATCATTGAAGTTAGAACCATCGAAGATGACTCTCCCACAAAGGTTCATGAGAGAGAAGGAGCCAGTAGGGTTTGAGCCAAAAGTAGTGTTGGAAGACATCTGAAAAAAAACAAAGACAAGTTTTGATTAGATAAAGAGTCCTTAATAAAACACCCAAATGAAATATTAAGGCTAGTACCCAACACAATAATAACAAATTGGAAGAGGGATGTCGTAATCCAACTTGCAAAATATTTGAAGGTAGGTAGATGGCAATTTACCAATTTCCACCATGCAAAACGAAATATTTATTAAGTTTTAACTGGATTGAAACTCCTAGATCCTTTGAGATTCATTGAACAATTCAATAGCATGTTTAAATCTCGATTATGCCCTTCAATTTTGTGAGTGGGATACCGAGGATCACAAACAAGGTGTGAATAACCATGCAAAATATGCTTGGTACTCTCGACTTTATTACCCAATCAATGTGTCGGTTAACCACACACGCTCCATTGATCTTATGATAAACATCGAGCCACCCTTTGCCACCCTTACTAGTCCAAGTTAATGCGATGGTTAACCACACACGCTCCATCAACGACTTGGTAAGGTGCAAAGTGAAATTTTGATGGATTAGCATCAATTTCACATTTTCCTAAAGTAACTAAGATTGAGAATTTAATAAAACATTTAGTTACTTTATTATCATTATACTTAATGAGAATTATAGTTCTATCCTACCTGTTCGGCTAACGACCCCCTACCAGTCAAGGACGCAGTGGGTGAGAGTGGACACCCATTAAAATGTCATTTTATAGGCAGTAACCTTATACCCCCCCCCCCTTCTAGACCGGCTTCATGAATGAAGCCTACTAACGGTAAGACTGACTTGATCTTATATATGTATATATATATATATATATATATACATATATATATATATATATATATATATATATAAACTTGTAATACTATAAAGTATTTTAAAATTCTAGGGTTTGGAATTAAAGTTTTTCTAAAGTGACTTTACAAATTCCAAAACTTGAGGGAAAGTTTTGAAACTATTCAAAACCTTTCATTTCTATAACTTATGAGTTTTAATGACTTTTAAGGAGAAGACTTTTGGAATTCCATAACTTGAGGACAAGTTATGGAGTCCATTAAAAGGCATTTAGATCAACAATCAAACTAACAAGCAAATGTCAAATAATATGATCTACCAAAACTCATAAGCATGGATAATTCAAATCAAAAATTTTCAAGAATCATATAAACTAATATAAACTTGAAACTTTGACAATTATCTTAGAAATTGGATTAGCATGATCATTACCATATCAAAAACAGGTTTATAATTTCAAAAATAGTTTAGTGTAATGATCCTAGTCCAATTCGAGCCTTAAAAGTCAAAATTTTGCACTCTGGAGCACCAACTCGTCGAGTGCATGAGCTGACTCGACGAGTTGGATGAATTTGTGCTTGGACTCGGCGAGTCCCCCAGTGGACTCGGCGAGTCCACTGTCCAGAAAGTAAAAAATTCGATTTTTCAAGCTATAAACACAAGTTGCATCAAGTATAATTGAAAACAAGCCTAGGCTCTGATACCACTGAAGGGTTTTGAGCATTCTAACACTCTTAAGGTGTGCATGCAACCCTAGAAACCTTGGATCTATGTTTTCTCTATTATACATGCAAAAATTCATTTTTCCAAGGTTTCATCCTAACTAGCATACCATGAAGTACATGTAATACAAAAATCTAGTAGAACAACATACCTTTTCTTATAGCTTGATTCCTTGGACCTTTAAGAGCCTAGCACCCCAAGTGTGATGCCTCAAATGCTTCACACATCACCACCAACATTGGAAGGACTTGAGAGAAGATCACTTGTACTTAAAATCGGCTATAGCTCTCTAAGAACACTAGGGTGTCAATTTTGGTAGCCTAGGGGCTTCTTATATAGTGTGGTGAATTAAGGTTACACCATGTAAGCCGTAATAGCCATGACTTTCCCCATTCATCATGCTCCATGGGTTTTAACCTCCATGGAGCATCCATGGGTCACCACATGGGTTTAGCCCAAACATAAGGAATCTTGGATCATTGGCCCACACCATAAGAATGAATGATTTACCAAATCGAACCCTTATATTTAATTAGTCTCTTTTGATCAAAAAATTAATTCCAAATTAATTCTTGATCAATACTAATTAAATGATATGATTTCATATTAATGTATTAGAACTTATAATATATTAATAAATCATAAATATCCTCTCCTCATAAGTCCATCCTTACAAATTGTTCTGGTGCCATGCAACCCAAATGGATCATGTTATTCTCAGGTCAAGTACATACCAATTATAGTTAGGGGCTTAGACACTAAATCCAACAGATTTGTAGCTAAGTTTTCTCGTGGATAGTTGGCAAGATCATGGGCTAGAACCATGGCAATGGCAGACCTATTATAAGACTTCGGTGTGGCCCGTAGCATTCACTAGGTTGCTAGGCTATGTGGAAATGTTATAAGACTGCAGTGTTGTATGTAGCATTCACCAGGTCGACGGGAAGTTATGAGAGTATTGTGAATATGTGGTTTAGCTCATAGCCTTCACTAGGAAGAATTAGATCATTGCAGGAAGGGTTGTGGGACTATGGGAAGGCCGCAACATTGACAGGATCGAGGAAGTTTGTAGGCCGATTTGGGGCCGGTTGTGATGTAAGACTATGGTTGGGTCAGTAGCATTTACCTAGAGCGAAGTGGACTATCTCATGTTCATGTGCTGGTCGGTTATGTCGTCTTTTAAGGACTTTTAGATCCATGTTGAAGAACATGATAGGATAGCTTTTGTCAGGTAGACTCTTGGTCAGAGTCTCATGGTAAGTTCATATAGGAGGCTATCAACTACAACAACTGGTTGAAAATTCGGTACTTCAGTTAATTGGTAGGTCAAAACGAGACCGGGGAGATCTCGGATTGATCGAAAATGCGAATTTTGGACAACAAGATGAGATTTTTATGTTGGTATGGCATCAACAACTAAGTTTTGTGTTGGGAATCATTTTCGTATTTGGGTGCGAGTTTTCCGGCATCGATGAATGGTCAGGAATGTTGTTTTTCTGGATCAGTGGGGCAATTCAAATACGAAGAGGTTTGTTTCAATTCGGGTTGCAGTGTGGACTCGTTAGGGTTGTGAATTGGAAAGGCCCTGTCTGACTGAAGGTCATACATGATTTAGGGTTTTAGTTTTTGGGCATATCAATACAAATCTTCCTTAGTTGGTCAAGGGCAGAGGATTAAGGTCCAATTTTTCATCCGGATATGTGATCTCTACTAAGATTGGGGCTTTGATAGCAGAAATAGAAGATGGTCGTCTACACTCTGCATACGAGGACTTTTCAGTCCTAATTAGTATCCGGGAAGTTCTGGAAAGGTCGTTGGGTGTGGTAGAGTAAGTTGTAAGGGATGATTTCGAGGATGGAATCTAATTTAATTGGGAGAGAGTTGTAACGCCCATGTTCCAAATTGGTTTAGATTTCTCTTTTAATATTGACTAAGGGTGGAGTTTTGGAAAAACTATGTGCCACGACGTGGTGCAAGGATACCTATAACGTGGAATTGAATAAATGAATGCATGTTTTATTGAATCGCCACGGAGTGGCAGCTGTTTGGTCCCAAGCCCAAGATCCTTTAGGGTTTCTTTCATATTTAAACCTCACTACCTTGACCCAGGGTTCCTTATCAGCCTCCATCAACCTCTCAAGATCAGAAACCCTAACCCTAGCCTCCCTTTTGAGTATTGAGTTCTTTGTGGTGTTTTTTTGCATTTTGAAGGAAGGAAGAAGAAGGTGTTAGCCCAAGGATCAAGAAACAACTCCTATTTATCTTTGGAATCACTCTCTATACCATTTGTAAGCCCTCAAGTTTTTATCTTGAAGCTTCTTTGGTTGTAGATCTAGTTTCAAAGCATATTTTGGTCCATAAGAAATGTTTGGTTGGTTTGAAGTGATAAAGGTTGCAACTTTATGACTCTCCTAAGTCCCATGAACAATATATCTTGTAGATCTAGACTTTGGTTGGGGTTCTTGATCTTGCATGAGTTTTTGGTCACTTTTATCTCATATTTACATAAAATGGATTCTAGACATGCATTGGACATGCATGTATATAAAGCACCCATCTTTATGCTAGATCTGGTATTGGAAACTCTTCTGGAGTGGTTAGGTTGAGGATTTTTCAGATTAAGTGATGAATGGTTAAGTTGTAATGACCTAAAAATCAGGGGTAAAATTTTCATTTTTAATTCAACCCAAACATAGAAACAATTTATTCCAAACACTCCAAAATAGTGTTAATTAGAAACATTTATCAGAGTCATTCCCAAAATCATTCATCGCGGAAATCATAGGTGTGTGTGCACTACGATCAATCTGAGCCCTTCATTTCCAAAACGAAGAAACCTGAAACCAAAACTGTAAACCGTAAGCACAAAGCTTAGTGAGTCCCCTAGAGCATACCCCACACACAATCCACAATCCACATATCGTACTAGGTAATAGCTATCTCTACCGTTAGCCACAAGACTATCTCTACCATCAGCCATAAAGGCTGTCTCTACCATTAGCTACAAGGCTATCTCTACCATCAACCATAAAGGTTGTCTCTACCATTAGCCAGAAGGCTATCTCTACCGCATATCATGCATACATACATATCACACACCTCTACATAGCAAGTATACCAACTATCATAAAATGGGTCGGCCTTGGTGCCTTAGACCCATTGGTATGGTGAGAAGACTCACCTCTCGAACACTAAACTGCTAAGCTGAAGTCATACATATCCTACACGTTGCTTCTTCTCAACTGCCCATAATCATCAGGTGATTAGCTTGACACAATCCCATAAATACCCTCAGGTCGAACCTGGTCAAAGTCTATGTCTGTAGTTCAGGTCAACAATCCTTATTGACCTTGACTCGCCGAGTACAATTAGCCACTCGTTGGATTCCCCATTTAACTCATCGACTCGCCGAGTCATCAAAGAGACTTGTCGAGTTCCTTGATGTTTACGGTTGTAAACTCCCAACCGCACACTCCTGACCATGAACCCTTGGCCATGAACCCTCTCGACTCGCCGAGTCACAAGAACGACTCAACGAGTTCCCACATATTCGGTCCTTTCCAGTGAAATTCAAGGTCCCAAACTTCAGATCCATATTGTCCTAGTGATAATACCACGTAAAGTTGCCAACTTTACGTTCATACTAAGTCTCATAATGCCAAAACCACATCAACAAGCTTCTTACAAGTCCCAAGTGCATGAATAGGAGTTAGGGTGCACCAAGGAGACAACTTTATGACATTTGGGACCTAAGAAGTTCCAGATCTGGAACCATATCCTTGTGATAGGTCCAGATCCAAACTTGGTTCCATTTCCTCAAGAATGGCCATAATCTCCACAAAGAAATCAAAGCTTAAAGTAGTAGATTAATACCTCAGACAGATGCCCAACACGAAATAGGTACTCGATCTAGAGCTCCTCCCTTGATACTTCCTCTTCAAGCTTGAAAACCACCCTAAAATATCAAAGACAAGCTCCTAAATGCTCTCTCTTCTCTCACAAGAGGCTTGCGGCCGTGAACAGCTACTAGGGTGTAAAATGGAGGCTAATAGGGTTTATAATGATGTTTATCTATGGGGCAAACCCTAAAATTGGGGTTTTCCTTAAACAGCCCTAACTCGCCGAGCCGACCTTCCGACTCGCCGAGTCTCTTTCGACCCATGCCCAAAATGCATCGACCCTACTCGACGAGTTGGACTCCCAACTCGCCGAGTCCATGCATAACATTTCCCCCAAATGGTACTTTCTACTGATACTCGAAACATGTGTTATAAGTCTCCCCCACTTGAACTAGACTTCGTCCTTGAAGTCTGCCTTCCCAAGCAAATATGGGTAAAACACGCCATCTCTTCTTCCGGCTCCTAAATCTATTCGGATCCCCTTCAGTGCTGCCATTGCACCTACACCAATTTTGTTTCCCCATTCTCAAGACAATTGGTCTTCCTATCAAGAATCGCAACCTGCTTCTCGATATAGTTTGGACTCCCATCCATCTGAATGTCATCCAATGAAACGTCTGTGGAATCGGCCATGACACTCTTCCGAAGCTAAGATACATGGAAGGTGTTGTGAGTCTGGCTAAGCTCCACTGGCAGGTCTAAGCGATATGCTACATTGCCCACCCGGGCTAAGATCCTGAACGGCCTGAAAACTGAGGCCCCATCCTGCCTCTCTTCCGAAACCCGATAATCCCTTTCCAGGGAGACACCCTTGGCAACACGAAATCAAAGAATGAACGAATTACTGGCAGCCTGATCATATCGTCTTCATCTGAAATATGAAGTTTCGAGATGGTCTGTCTCCCTGACAGATTGCCCACATTAACTCATCATCGAACAGGTTCCATGAGAAAACCAGTCTAAATAGAATACTTCACACTCGCAATACCTTGAGGCTTACTAAAGAACAAAGTCACCGATCAACCGCGATAACGAATAACAAGCAATTCACATATAGACCCAAAATTGATGAAGTCACTCTTACTCCTCTTGCTGCCACATGGCTATTTTCCAGAAGATCAACCGGGGCCTCCCTAGCCCCAACCTGTCTACCCACTGCCCAGAGCACTGTACACCTACCCGATTGTTGATGCAAACAACACTCAGCAGTCTCCTGCGACCTCCGAAGGATACCTCGTCTAACCATAACTGCCCTATCTCCTTCCATTCGACTGATCCATCCGCTCGTGATAGGCTGGAAACATGTCGCCACTGAATCCGACGCAACAAGGTGAGTACTACCAGAATAGTTGTAGTCTTACATCATACCCGGTCTCCTTCTACCTACAGTTTCCTGATTCCGACATGTCGTGGCTCTATAACAACTGGAGCCACCCGAGACACATCCCAATGACTTAAAACCACCATCAAACCAACCCGTTCACCAAACTAGAATTCTGCCCTCGAGGCCCTTGACATATAGATTCCCCACATCCCATCTCGCTGAAACGAGATCCTACACAAATTCTGATTTAGGTTCCTTTCTAAATCTGAATCGTTGCTCCTATCCAGAGATCCTCGAATCAGCATTTACATAATGCACCATGACCTCCCGCCCTCCTTTACTTGACTGGTTACTAAATACCCTTATTCGATTCCCTGGACTTCCAGTCTTGCACCCCGGTCCAACCACAGGGATCCTATGAGATCCCAAAACAGGTCTACCCAGCCGCAACCTTACAGAAACATGCACCACTCGATCACAAGATCCTGCATCACAAGGTCCAACCCTTAGCTCAGCAGTCTCTACCGGTTCCAACCTGAACTCCTATACACGTACGGGAATGCCCCCGGATAACTGACCGATCAACCAACTCGGGTCCTGATCCTAACTAAGTTGTGGCTCTCATACAACCCTACGAACTAGCCTACCCTAGTCCAAATCACCTGAAAGAATCTGTGAATGTTACGGCACACCCGTAGTCTTACAACACTCTCTACCGCTAGTGAATGCTACGGATCCCCCATAGTCTTACAACACTATACCCTAACTGACCATTAGTGAATGCTATGGCTCCCCCGTAGTCTTACATCACTTGTACCCCATCTGAACATTAGTGAATGCTACTGCTCCCTCGTAGTCTTACAACACCTTCACCCTTGCTTCTGACCTGGATACCTGGGCGATTCTCCTCCACTTAGATTCAACTAAGTCCGTTTTGCACATGAAAATTGTCGGATTCCCAATCCTCATTACATTCCAACGCTCACCTTGCTGACGACCGGTGCTTACCAAAGCTAGAACACCATGCATAACTCTTTTCAAACAATATGTCTTTTGAAAACCAGCTAACACTTCTTGAATCCGAACAATGCCAATGACTCTATTTGCCCAGACTGATATCACACTCAGATCTCGGAAGTCCAAATGTTGGATGCTCAACTCTCTTTTCCTTTGTCAACCCCGAAAGCCTTTCCAAACATAATAGCCAAGGTTACTAGAACCTAGACATAATTCCCTCGTACCGACCCTTGAACCAAACCCGCCCATTTCCCCAAGATGATACTCAAACACTAGACAATCCGCGATATACAAGTAGATGACCCTGTACTATTCCACCCAAAATCATGGCATGCAGATGGCATTTAACTCTTCTTGAAGGTACTTATAAGTCGACCACAACCAGAGATATCAACCAACGATACGCCTACTCACGCTGGTTAGGAGGCAAAAGGGTATATACCTAGCACCCTTGCCTGTCGAAATTCCAATCTCTCCTGTCCGATCCTGCAAAGTGGGGCCCCTCTCTGCTGGGCTCCGACTCTACCCTCTCATCCATTGGTGATCCTCAAAATAGCCAGAGCGGATACACTCACCGCTCCTCTCTTGATCGTCAGGTAGTCGACCTCCTCGTCACCCACATGCCCACAATGACAATATGACGGTCTTGCCCCCTATGGGCAGTCCCTACTGACGTGCCCAAAGCTGCTACACCCGGAGCAATCCAAATCACCGAACAAATTCCGACAATGACTCAGAGTAATCACGGCATATGCAGGACCCGCTCCGCGAGATATGTCCATTTGGAGGTTCCTCAAAATTCCTCGGCATGTTGACTAACATCTGACAACCCTTGTTAACCCAGAAAATATCGAAGAACCACATCGAGATCCAACTTATCACCTTTCCAAAGCAATGCAAATTCTTGATATACACTGGGAATGATCGAAGATAGCATACCCGCAAACATCTAGAGGAATCCTGACCACTTCCTCCTGAGTTACCCCCCAATCATCCTGAGAACATGATGTAATACTTTATTCCGATCCTAATGGCAATCCAACCCTTGGAACAAAACTCCATCGTGCAGTTTCTGCAAGCGTTGCATCGAATCTGGCCCTCACTGGCCTCTCAAAAGCTGATCAAAGCTTCTAGATCTCTTTCTGAGATCCTCCACTAACTTCACATGGCCTAAACCTCTCTGCTCGAGGTATTCCTAATCAATCTTACGCCCTCGGGCTCTGGAATCCATATCATCCAGGGTCTCGCACCTTGACCCACTCTCTGGCTCAATTGCCACGACTACACTGCAATAACTGGAGCAATATCTGCTCTAAACCGGTGCTACAAGCTATCCTTGAGACTTGGTCTCCAATCCCGAATGTGCACTAGATCGTACAATCGATCCCTGCCATCCAATAACAGAGATCCGCGACGAACTCAAAACCCTGGCAGTCTTTCCATTAACTGGCTCACTACCGGAGCCAGGACCAAACCCTGGTCCTCCCTTATACATGCTCATCCTCATCTACACAACAACTATCCCCACTATCAGAACATAGCCAAGAATTTCCCCTTCCCATCAACTTCTTAGATTCTCCAAGACTCTCACTGATTCGAGTATGGATCGTGTGCTTTCAGTAGTACGGGCCCATACTACCTTCCATACCTATCCATACTTTCCTCAGCAATCCCCCCGAATTCTCTAAGTCATCTATCCCACTGATACACCAATATCTGCTAAACAGCAACACAATATCCACCGAAGCACCTCCTAGGCCCCCCCTAGGATCCCGAACCTCACCGAACTGCCTCTATTAAGCTCACTGGAGCATATCCTAGGCTTTCCTAGGTTCTCAACCTCGTCGAGCCATCAGCTGCTGAAGAACTCCCCACGATGTCAGTCATCTACCTACTGGATATCGTCACATCCACTTAGTAGCTAACTCCCATCACTTAAGAATTCCATAACTCACAAAGCAAGCAACATTCGTGCAGTTGCACTCCGACCCTAAGAACCGCCATAAGACATTCAGTCCATGTAAGATGCATTTTATATGCATCTTTTAGCACAATTTCCTACATATTTCATTATAAGAAGTTAACTAATTCCCGATTATTCTTATGTATTTCGTGTTTCATGATTATTTTGTAGAATGCCCGTACTGCTCACGTTTGTTATGACTTTTCAGGGCCATTTAGAGCACATGGATGATTACGCAAGTTCGGGATGCGTTTGTGGATGCTTGGGAGCTTAATTAGAGTCTAGACCAAGGAAGGATGTCGGGAAATGATCAAGAACTGCTTGGAAGGAGGAACGACGATCAAAAGAGCCAAAAAGTAACCTGCGATCACACCTTGTCTCCTTACGATCGCAGGTTGTTTACGAGGTTTTGTCGAACCAAAAAATTCATCAGTTAAGGAAAAAAGAAACATGCGATCGCAGGTTTAGCCCTTGCGATCGCAGGTTGGTCAATCTGCGTCGAAATGGCAACGTACTTCATTAAATAACCCCATGACACGTTTTTGGGTGATACATGCGATCGTAGGTATGCCCTTTGCGATCGTAGGTTCGGCGTTTTGACAGCTAGACGTATAAATACTACCTGATACTCTTCCAGTAACCCTAGTTGGCGATTCCTGGTGATTCAGAGGCGATTTTCAGAGGTTTTCAAGTGAAGAACGCAGATCTAAAGGAGACAATTCGATTCCAATTCATAGTTTAGTAAGATTTATCGTTTAGATTCTATTTCCACTGTTTGTAATCCGTTTTTAGCCATGTCAGACTAGAAACTCAGATTTTAGTTTCGCAAGACGTAACCTTTTCGTATGATTAATCACTAGGTACTATGTTTGACTATGATTACAGTTTATTTTGATCGGTTTTGTGTTAAATTGAATGTTTGATTTTGATTTCAGTTTCTGTTGGCCACTTAAATTGTTGGTGAATCATTCTAGTCATTTAATTGTTTAGATCCGTAATTGTCTAGATTAATTAGTAAAAACTAAAAAGTGACAAGTATTAGATTAATTTTGAGTTAGGGTTAACTCTAATATGAAATGATCAAAAAAGTTTTAACGCCTCCGAGCTTATGAGAGGTATTGAACTTTACTGGGAATTACACTGTGTCTAATGCAACTTTTCTTTATTAGTCAAGAGCTTGTTTGGTTAATTTAGTAAAAAGTTAGATTTAATTCAGAGAACTTGTTTTTATTAAATGAATTTTTGTAATAAAGGTCATTAGAGCTTTTTAATGAACCTCAGTACCAGTTTAAACAAGTGCATAGTCAAATATTGTGTTGAAGGTTAATTATATGATTAGGGGAGTCACCGCGAAACTGGAATTGCTTCCTTTTATTTGGATTTTCACCACTTTAAATTTAGTTATTCTTTTGTCATTTTCGATTTCTTTTAGTTTAATTTTCAAAAATACCCCCCCCCCCCTTTATGTTTATTGCATTCATCAAGAATTAGATCACACCTTACGCAAAGAGGTGTAAACATTAGGACGTGTCCCTGAGAATCTGACCCTGCTTACCTGTACTACCTGTTAGTGCAATAAAGCAGTTTATTTATTATTTTTATTTGTTAAATCGTGTACGACAACGGTATTAACAGTCCACATATCGCAGCTCGCGCTATACACATCCATCAATCCTCACTGTCGACTGCCTTATGCATGCAAATTATACACATAACAGGATCTAATAGACTGTCAAATAATAGACTCTACCCTAGGACCACAACCAAACGAGGAACAGGAAATAAGGCCAAATCAATTATTCTAAGGCTATAAGATCCTAACCGTATACAATTTTAAAAGCATACATGTTGCAGTTACAAATACCAATTATCATTCTCATTCTAGCATGGCAACAAATATTCCCAAGGCTAAAAGCACCACATATCAGGCCAACCTATTGCTGACTACTTAGCTGTAGCATGCAAGTCTACCAGCTCATACAACATATACATGCATCTCCCCTAGCCCTAACTAGCAAGCGATTCATAGATTCATAACAGATAACAATGTGGGTATTCTGGGGAAACTTACTTGAGCTTGGCCGATTGCATGCACCACACCCTTGATTGTCTTTAGAAAACCTTTTTCTTGAAAATATTTTCTTTTGAAAGTTTTTGAAAGTTTACAGATCCTCAATTTGAGTTCAGACACACTCGAAGGTATCCCCGAATCCCTCAAACCAAGGCTCTGATACCAACTTGTAACGACCCAAAAATCAGGGGTAAAAATTTCATTTTTAATTCAACCCAAACATAGAAACCATTTATTACAAACATTCCAAAACAGTGTTAATTAGAAACATTTATCAGAGTTCGTTCCCAAAATCATTCATTGCGGTAGTCATAGGTGTGTGTGCATTGCGATCAATCTGAGCCCTTCATTTCCAAAACGATGAAACCTGAAACCAAAACTGTAAACTGTAAGCACAAATCTTAGTGAGTCCCCCAGAGCATACCCCACACACAATCCACATAACACATATCGTACTAGCTCTAATAGCTATCTCTACCGTTATCACGTATCAATCAACTATAAAAGATACTCTACCACATATCACATATCAAATCGCTATAAAAGCCCTCTCTACCGTTAGCGCATATCAATTAGCTACATAAGCTACTTCTGCCACATATCACATATCAAATAACTATAAAAGCTATCTCTACCACTGACACATATCAATTAGCTATACAAGCTATCTCTACCGTTAGTCATAAAGGCTATCTCTACCGTTAGCCACAAGACTATCTCTACCATCAGCTATAAAGGTTGTCTCTACTATTAGCTACAAGGCTATCTCTACCATTAGCTACAAGGCTATCTCTACCATCAGCCATAAAGGCCGTCTCTACCATTAGCCAGAAGGCTATCTCTACCGCATATCATGCATACATACATATCACACACCTCTACATAGCAAGTATACCAACTATCATAAAATGGGTCGGCCTTGGTTCCTTAGACCCATTGGTATGGTGAGAAGACTCACCTCACGAACACTAAACTGATAAGCTGAAGTCAGACATATCCCACACGCTGCTCCTTCTCAACTGCCCATAATCATCAGGTGATTAGCTTGACACAATCCCATAAATACCCTCAGGTCAACCCTGGTCAAAGTCTATGTCTGTAGTCAAGGTCAACAGTCCATATTGACCTTGACTCACCGAGTACAATTAGCCACTCTTTGGATTCCCTATTTAACTCATCGACTCGCGGAGTCATCAGAGACTCGTCAAGTTCCTTGATGTTTACGGCCGTAAACTCCCAACCGCACACTCCTGACCGTGAACACTCTCGACTCGACGAGTTCCCACGTATTCGGTCCTTTCCAGTGGAATTCAAGGTCCAAACTTCAGATCCATATTCTCCTAGTGATAATACCACGTAAAGTTGCCAACTTTACGTTCATACTAAGTCTCATAATGCCAAAACCATATCAACAAGCTTCTTACAAGTCCCAAGTGCATGAATAGGAGTTAGGGTGCACCAAGAAGACAACTTTATGACATTTGGGACCTAAGAAGTTCCAGATCTGGAACCATATCCTTGTGATAGGTCCAGATCCAAACTTGGTTTCATTTCTTCAAGAATGGCCATAATCTCTACAAAGAAATCAAAGCTTAAAGTAGCATATTAATACCTCAGACAGATGCCCAACATGAAATAGGTACTCGATCTAGAGCTCCTCCCTTGATACTTCCTCTTCAAGCTTGAAAACCACCCCAAAATCCCAAAGACAAGCTCCTAAATGCTCTCTCTTCTCTCACAAGAGGCTTACGGCCGTGAACAACTACTAGGGGTGTAAAATGGAGGCTACTAGGGTTTATAATGATGTTTATATAGGGGGCAAACCCTAAAATTGGGGTTTTCCTTAAACATCCCTGACTCGCCGAGTCGACCTTCCGACTCGCCGAGTCGGCCTCGACCCGTGCCCAAAATTCCTCGAACCTACTCGACAAGTTGGACTCCCAACTCGCCGAGTCCATGCATAACATTTCCCCAAATGGTACTTTCTAACTGATACTCGAAACAGGTGTTACATATGTCCTTGTTGTGTTTTGCCTTATTTGGACCTAGGATTTGAGATCTTTATCTCTTTAGGTGCCTTGATGGATAAAGTTGGAAACTTTATCCATTTAGACCATAAAATGGACCAGATATGAGATTTGGAGCTATTCGAATCGGAAAAAATGACTTAACCCATTTAGTTGTTAGAAACCCAGTGCCACGACATGATCTTAGGTCGCTACGGTGTGGCGACTGGGAAATGTCCAACTGTATTGTTGTATGAGGGCCACGGTGTGGTCATGGATGGCCATGGTGTGGCGATTCACTAAAGTCAACGTTGACTATTGAATTTGACCGTTGACCGTCGACTTTTGACTTGAGTTGACTTTTGGTCAAACTCCTAATTTTGGATGAAGAGGTAAGGTCTTACTTTGTGTAACGGTATAGGTGCTGCCTAACATCGATATTTCTAACAGTGAGAGTAGTAGCAGTTAAGTATCGACTGAGATGTGAGTCTCCTCACTGTACTTATTGGTCAAAGGCACCAATTCCGACCTACTAGATTATGTTATGTAGGAAGACTAGGTGGTGGCCCCTGGCAATTGTATAAAAGACCTGGATGTGGCTTCCAACACTTTGTATGCAAGACCATGGTCTGTACCCTGACAGTTTTATGTAGGATGCTAGTTGTCTTTGTGAAACTTGCATGGAACACTAGGAGGTGACTCTTAGACTTGTTTGTAAGACCGGATTTTTGCCCCCCCCCCCCCCCCCCCCCGGCTTGGCAAGGAAAGAGCATGATACGGCTCATGGCATGATAGTAACTGTAAGACTATGGTTGGCACATAACATTCTTTATTCCATGTATGGGACGTGGTATTTTGGGGAACTCACTAAGTTTTATGCTTACGATTTTATGTTTATGATTTGAGGTACTTCTGGTTCCAAGGTAAGGGTCCGGTGTGACAGCACAACATCCCCCAGAGTTTTCCGCATTGGTTATTTATGTTTTTTACTCTGATGTTTATATGATTTACTCACTTTGATTGGTTTTGGAACAACTCGTTGTATGGGTTGATTGTTTAAAAATGAAATTTTTTACTATAAATAATTGAGACGTTACAGTTAATACAAAATATTGAATGAATGTTTTTTTTAAAAATAGGTTAATATCATAAAAGACCTTGTATTAAGTTTTTCTTATTGAAAGACATCAAATTCATTTTTTTCTTGAATTTTATTTTGCATTGTTTTGTTTTTTCTGAAAACAAAAAGGGGAAAAAAAAAACCCTCATGTTTTTTTATTAAAAAAAAAAACTCTTACATTTGACAAAACAATCTTTTCGGTAAAACTACTAAAATGGACTGTTCGAAAAACAATGTAAAAATACAAAGTTTTAAGAAAAAATAAAATTGATATTGAATCCGAAAAAAAAAAGCATTGTACATAAGATCGTTTATCATATTAACCCTAAAAAGACTTTGTTATGGTGTATGTATGAATTTTTTTAAAAGCAGCCAAAGATATAATAAAACGTAAAAAAGAACACGAACTAGCAAAGAGCTAGAATGTGATTTACAAAGATTTCAAAGGGGTTTTAACCCAACAAGTACATGGACTTGCAACAACCTCGTATTTGAGTAACAAATGATCTAAATTTTCAACCTCCAATTGACAAATCGGGCACATAACACAAGAAACCTCTAACCCCAATTTCGAAAGATTGAGGAGAGTTGGAAGTCTGTCTTAAAACCCGCCAAATCAAAATATTCACATTCCTAGGAAGAAAAACATTTCATCTAGTCACCAAACCTGAATTTGGAAGGATAATATCATCAATCCATCTTCTAGTAGCACTTACCGTAAAAGCACCATCCTCACCAGTCAACCACACCCATCTATCACTTTTATCATCGAGAGTCACCTCCGCTAAAGAATCAATTAAACTCATGTATTGAAACATTTCGATGCCACCCCTTAAAGGACGCCTCCAATTCCAATAAAATACCCCATCTTTCATGTGTTTTTTAATTAGATAATCTTTAACAAAGTTGAGTTGAAATAATCTAGGGAAACGTTTCTCTAATGTACTATCACCTATCCAACTTTTCTTCCAAAAAAGAGTATTCCTTTCATTCCCCACAATCCTTTGAAGGATTGAATTCACCACAACACCTTTTACATAAGGCTAAAAAACTGAGGTAAGTGTTCTAGCCTACGGACCTCCAGTAACATCATATTTGAGTAATAAATCATCTAAATTTTCAACCTCCAATTCACAAATCGCGCACATAACAGAAGAAACCTCTAAGCCCAATTTCGAAAGATTGAGGAGAGTTGGAAGTCTCTCTTAAAACCCGCCAAATCAAAATATTCACATTCCTGGGAAGAAAAACATTCCATCTAGTCACCAAACTCGAATTTGGAAGGATAATATCATCAATCCATCTTCTAGTAGCACTCACCGTAAAAGCATCATCCTCACCAGTCAACCACACCCATCTATCACTTTTATCATCGAGAGTCACCTCCGCTAAAGAATCAATTAAACTCATGTATTGAAACATTTCGATGTCACCCCTTAAAGGACGCCTCCAGTTCCAATAAAATACCCCATCTTTCATGTGTTTTTTAATTAGATAATCTTTATCAAAGTTGAGTTGAAATAATCTTAGGGAAACGTTTCTCTAAAGTACTATCACGAAACCAACTTTGCTTCCAAAAAAAGAGTATTCCTTTCATTCCCCACAATCCTTTGAATGATTGAATTCACCACAACACCTTTACAAAAGGCTAAAAAACCGAGGTAAGTGTTCTAGCCCACGGATCTCCACAACGCCAAGTACTTTTAGATTGATCAAAACCTCCATTACCACCATATAATTGCTTAATAACTTGAACCTAAAGAGCATTTTGTTCAGTATAAAATCGTCATCGCCATATCTGGAGTAAATTTTTTTTACAAAAATCAAGCTTCCAATATCCAAGCCACCATGTTTCTTATCCGACAAAACTTTATCCCAAGCTATCTAGTGCAATTTTCGATTAATATTATATTATTATTAGTACCACCCCAAAAGAATTGACTTAGAAGAGCTTTTAAATTTTTAGCAACTTGAACTGGCATTAAAAACAAAGACATATAAAAATACCCAATGGACCCAAATTCGATTTCAAAAGCAACGACCTCCCTCTAATAAAAAGCATAGATACTTTCTAGTTAGAAAGTTTTTCGTGAATTTTTCATTTATCTCTTTCCATCCAATCAATCTAGACATGTTTTGACCAATAGGAAGCCCCAAGTAAGTAGAAGGAAATTTATCAGCTTTACAACCAACCAGGTAAGCATATTGTTCAACTTTTTCAAAAGGAACGGACACCCCCATAAAGATTTGATTTGTTCATATTAACCTTCAACCCTAAAACTAAGCAAAAGCAATGTAAAATTCTAATAATATTGCTAATATTACATTTTACCCAATCACCAAAGAAATCGGATCTCCCTGACGAAGACCACTATATAATTGAAATTCTTCAGTAGGACTTCCATTAACAAGAATAAAAGTCCTAGACGAAATCAATCAAGCTCTAATCCAAGCATGCCATTTTTCCCCGAAATTCATAAAATATAACATAGTATCTAGACATGATCAACTCACATAATCATAGGCTTTTTCAAAATCTATTTTGAGAAGCATCAACTTTTTCGTTTTCTTTCTATACCAATCAATCAATTCATTCACCATCAGGGGATCGTCTAAAATTTGTCGATGCTTTATAAACGCCGATTGTTCACCGCTAACCACAAACGCCGATTGTTCACCGCTAACCATAGATTAATAACTTTTGATAATCTCAAAGCCAAGATCTTTGCAAATTTTTTATATTGATTACCAATAAGACTAATATGACGGTAATCATTTAAGACGACGAGGCTACTTTTCTTAGTGTATGTATGGATTTATTTGAAGTATAATAAACTAGAATTTTAGAAAAACTCATTTTTATTTTTAAATAATGTATTTATTTAAACTTCTGTTTGTTACAAACTTGTAGTTTTAAAAACAAATTCTTTAGGCTGCATGGTGTGGTGCAGTTTGGGACCGCATTTGGCCGCCACCTCAGCAGGGAACACCGCCCCCTGGGTGCGGTTTCGTGCGGTTCAAACCGCAGTGCGGCAAAAAATGGCCACGGCTTGTGATTGGCTGCAAATAATTTGATTGTTTTTTGATTGGGTGGGGAGAAATTAAAGTTTTTATTTAATTTTTTTTTTAAAATGAAGTGTGGCACCACTCCTTGGGTGTGGCAGGGAACCGCACTTTTGTGATAAAAATGACGTTGCGCTTACGTGACAACGAAGGGAGTGCGGTTTCGGTGGTACGACACCCTCCAGCCTTATAGTCTCCGGATATTTAGTTTACCTCTTTTTTTATATATAATTAATTTTTGGTTTACGGTTTACCTCTTATTTTGCGGATCATATCTAGAATTAAAAATAAAAAAAGCCTTGTAAATTTAAATTTCATCTAAAACTACCATTAAAATATGGACCATGGAAGAAAAAAAAAATTATACATATGATGCCAGATTCTATGAATAAGTGAAATATATTAATATTTCCGAAAGACGACATTTGGTCACATCAAACATTACTTGTGATCTAATTTATCTCTTTAAAATCAACATCGAAGACAAAGAAGAGGCTTTGAGATCCACCATTTGGTACCTTTGAAACATAGATTGATTAATTAAATGATATTTATTAAGGATTTATGTTTACTATATAAAGTATAATCAATTGTTATTAGTAGATTTCTAAAACCTTTTAAGCTGAATTTAGATATCTTTATATCAAGTCATTTAACACTTAAAATATATATTTTGAGCAGTATGATTAAAAACTTGTCACAAAATACACTAAATTTTTTAGTTGGTCCCATTACAAATGCAAAATTGACAAAAATAATCCCCCAAAGGTAATTTTAGAGATTTCTGTAGTTCTCATGAGAATGCATCTTAAAATCTCTCTTGATCCTAATTTCAAACACCGATTTGACTTAAAATTTTGCAGAATATAAATAAGCCCTCAAAAACTATCTTTAATGTTTTATAAATCTGTAATAACTATTTGTTAAATTCGTAATTCAAAGTTCTTATGTGGCACTACAATCTTCCATTATTTTAAAATTTTAATTTGACAGTAAAACTTTTTTTTTCTAGATATTAACTAGTCGTTTTATGTAAGTATTTTTGTAGAATTATTTACTTTCATGTTGTTGTACTCTGGTTGTTTTGGTTTTAGAGACCAATGTTCCACAATGTTATGCGTAAGTATCATGTGAAATCTTAATTTCGTAGTATAGATTTGGAGTTGTTTGTGTTTGATATGTCATCATACCAAGAGCAAAAACACTTAAGTAATGATGAGTTATAAGGTGTGTATCTTCTACATAGGGCATATGTCAACAATTAAAGATGATTGATTATATATATTCATGCCATTCATGCCCGCTGCTGCAATTCGTCAAAAAGGGACATGGATGCCACAACAAATCAACAATCATTTTTCACGTGGGTTGAAGTCAGAGATAAGTTACCCCTAAAGACCACAAATAGTGGCATTCTTTGCTGCCACTAACTATGAAAAGTTTGTTGCTAACCAAAGCCTTAACAACTTCTTATTTATATAAAAAAGTAAAACAATAAACTCTTTTAAATTATTCACCATTTGGATTGATCAAATTACTCATGAAAAACATCTAATTATTTATTGAATACAACGGTCATATATTCCATAACAATCTAACACCTTTTTCAAAGACCTACGAACGAATATCTACTTCTTAGATGATGTGGCAACTTATGTAAAAAATTAGTTCTTGACACATTTTCATCGAACCAAAATATACATTTTTTCTGGGATCTTTGGATCTTGTATCCCATATCTTTTATCTACCAAACTTAAATCATTATCTACTGATAACTAGAACGATCAAGTTGTTTCTTGTCCCTCATGCCATCTTTTAGTTGCATGTCACTTCTTCTTTGTTTGATGGCAATGTCGATATAGCTTAACCATGAAGTTGTTTTGGGTCAATGGCCTAAAACCCACATACACACATCCTTTTTTTCTTGATCAGATGGTAGCTCTTGATTAAATGGCAACTCAGACAAGAACATGATTGTATATTCTACATTGAAACTATATATACACATGAATCTGGATATTTGGTCTTCCAAATAGACACATGAAATTTCATCCCAATTAAAGAAAGTTTAAGTATTTTACATTTAAAACTATAGAAACAACACGTATAAATAGGCACAAAAACAATTTGGTAGTGGGCTATTAGCTACTATAAAACCTAACAGGCACAAAATGACAATTTTTTTGCAATTAAGAATTTCAAACGAACTCAAATGTGAAACCCGAAAGACCCAAAAGACACAAAACTTTAAGGTGTGTTTGGTCGTGGAAAACTATTTTCATTTTCTAAAAAAATGTTTTCAAAAAATAGAGTTGAGTTTTCGTTTTTGGTTTTTAATGAAAATTTTAGAAAACGTGTTTGGTTGGAAGATATAGAGTTTTCATTTTTCATTTTAGATATTTGGAAAACTTTGAAAAACTGTAAAACTCATTATACTAATTTACATACAATTTAGAAAAACTGTAAAATTTCATTTTTTTTAGAAAACTTTGGAAAAATTAACGAAACAAAAGTGTTTTCAAAATTTCCGTTTTCATTTGAAAATTTTCATAGAAAACTAGAAAATTTTCTACGACCAAATGAACTCTTAGCTTTCTTTGCAAATAAGGATTTAGCAATGCATCCACAATTTCACAATCATCCTTACGCAATTTCATTTTCTTTATAACATTCTTTGGTAACTAATAATCACCATATAATTGATATGTTTGACAACGAGTTTTTAATGATTTTTAGTTTTTTCAAAATCAAGTTGAATTAAGGAAATAAGATTTATTTGAAAGTAAGAGCTTCAACTTTAGTTTTTGAAAATTTTACTATAAGGTATATATATTCAACTAGAGAAATTAAATATCTTTCTATTTTTTGTGTCTATAAATTCTACTATCCAATTAAATAGTGACATGTGTAGCATTTAATACTCATTTAATGAAATTTAATGATATTTTATTATACTAACATGACACATATCATCATTTAATTGAGTAAGAAAATTTATAGGAACAAAAGTAGGAGGATATTTAATTTCTCATTCAACTACTATCTTCAAATATCATTTAATAAACGGTTAATTTTATTCTGAATAACATTCTTTGGTAACTAATAATCACCATATAATTGGTATGTTTGACAACGAGTTTTTAATGATTTTTAGTTTTTTCAAAATCAAGTTGAATTAAGGAAAATAAGATTTATTTGAGATTAGGAGCTTCAACTTTAGTTTTTGAAAGTTTTAAGGAGCTTTTTAGATTTTATGTTTTATGTTATTTTATATTTTTTAAAAGTTTATAACTATTTTATCAAACATTTTATGTGAATAAATGGTATACTATTTCGAGCTTAAAGATTGTAGCTACCACATCTACCAATTTCTAAGTTCTAATTTCTAAGTTCTAACTAATAGTTATATGCTATAACTAGTTTTAAGAAACATACCACATAATCAACTCAATTATATATAAAATAAAATGTATTGATAAAACACACACACATTATGATTATCCTCTCCGCCACCAACTCCAATAAAGAGTAGTAAAGGTGCAAAAGCCGTGAAACAATTATTCCCATCATTTTATTAAATTTTTTTAACAAAAAACAACTTTTGTATTTTTAAATAATTTCCATTAACAAATGTTTCTATGGTTTTTAACCCAAAAACAATACCCACCGTCATATTAATTAAATAATTGTCATCTGGTAAATAAGCTATCAGATTTGATAAATACTCAACAGTTTTTTTTCATTTTTGTAAACTATATTTTTTCAATATTTACTGACTTAACGATTTCTTCGATGTTTAACATTAATTCGTTCATCTATCAGATAATCCAATTAAAATAACATACTTTATACAACTTTAAGAAAAATAAGATGTAATATACAAATCCTTTTTGTTGACGTAACAGATAAGAAAACATAAAAGTCCAATAATCATTTCATGTTATTTTGATATTTATCTGATATGAAAAAAGTAAACTAATGCTTCGTCGTCGACAAATATAAATATTTCCTTTTATAAAGATGTCTTGTTACCGTTATTCCGAAACAATATAGTACCATATGTTGATTATACATTTATACTTCAGAATAAATCTAATTATTTTATAGTTAAATAATATAATATTAAATTAAACAAATAGAATAGTGGTAGATCCCCATGTTAAAATTACTGAACCCATCACTAAAATAATCAAAAGGCAAATACTTTTTTCTTTTAATCCATGTACTATCAAGTAAAACAAAATTTCCTTTTTGTAATATAAATATTTATTCTTATAATGAAATTCATACCCCAATCATTTTACCCACCGACTCCATTATTCGACAAAAAGAATTACTTCGTCACTATTTTTTAAGATCAAAATACATCAACATGTCATTTTTGATTTTTCATAGAAAAAAAAGGTATACGTCTAAAAATGTAGAATTGATTAAAAGGAATACCAAAAGTATTTTATATATATATATATATATATATATATATATATATATATATATATATATATATATATATATATATATATATATATATATATATAGGGTTAGGTTATTTTGTTTTCACTGTCTATTGTGTGTATGTATGATTGATTCTGGACCAATCATTTTAGTTATTTTAAAAAAGTAATTAATACATATTACATGTTGAAGATATAATGGATATTAATTACATCTTCAGCATTTAATATGCATTAATTACTTTCTTAAAATAACTAAAATGATTGGTCCAGAATCAATCATACATGCACACAATAGATAGTGAAAACATTTAAAGCTATATATATATATATATATATATATATATATATATATATATATATATATATATATATATATATATATATATATATATATATATATATATATATATATATATATATATATCGATTAATGATTACCTTGAGAAAACTATCTTTGAAGACTAATCATTAGAAGAAGTTCCCAAATTTATAGTTTATTTTCAATGTTCAATACATTTTTTTTATTATCGAACTGTTTGATATATTTTTTTTACTTAGGCTGATAAAAAAATCGAATCAAACTCGTTTAAATTCGGACTTTTTATACCACAAATAAAACCCAAAAAAAAAAAACAATAAATTCTGTTTTTTCTAGATCTGTGTGTTTAAATTCCTTTTACTAACGCACCTATATATCTGGAAATTGAGATAATTATTTAAAAGAAAAAAAAAACGATAAACTGTAATTGCGGGTTTCTCTCTCAAAAAGAGCTGCTCTGTCTTTCTCTCTCTACTCGTCAATTGTGAATCAGAACTGTTAGTGACCTTTGTCTTCCAAAAGCTGATAAAGTCCAGGCATACAATTCTCCTCAACGACCTGAGTAATTGCCCAAAACCCTAATTAATACGGTAGCTACTCAATTATGTTTGTAAAGATTTTGGGATTGATGTGCAAACTATCTGTTACTTACATTGAGCGACGTGTTTCATTTCTATTGATTGATTGCATTTTTTGTTTGGTATTGGATCAGATCCGTCGAAATTGTATGAACTGAGCTCGAATTTTGATGCCAGTTGTATAATTCTGTTTTGTTCTTTTGTTGTTTGTGATTTATTGCAGGTTGATCTGAAGATATTTCTGGTGGAATTCATTGATAATTTAAGAAATCTCAAACGTGATTGGCAGCTCGATCTATTTCCTTTTTATTGCGATTTGGATGGTTTTCTGGCATGCGATTTTGCAGTTAGATGTCATGATCTTCAACCGATTTACAAAGACACTGGAATTTCCATAAGCATTGGAAATTAGCTGTTTTACAGTTGAATTTCCAGTAGCTTTTATGTTATGATAGGTTACTGGTTTCGTAATTGGTGGAAATTTAAGGCGGGACTTTAAGTTGGTTGCAGAATCTGGATATGAGAAATCCTTTATTGAATAAGCTTTCCATATTTTCTGGCACTAGACCACCATTAACCTGGCTACTCTTGTGTCTTGTTAGTGTTTTTGTGCTTATTGCTTTGTTAGGTTCATCTTCTTCTGGTGCTTTTGACTCTGTCACCACTAGTGTAAAACCAGATGTTTATACAAACTATAGAAGATTAAAGGAACAAGAAACAAGCGAATTTTTTGAGTTAAAGAGCTTTGCATCTGAAAATAATGATCTGAAAGAGATTAGGTTATGTGGAAGGGAAAGAGAAGACTATGTTCCTTGCTATAATGTGTCTGCAAATCTGTTAGCTGGATTTAAAGATGGAGAAGAGTTTGATAGGCATTGTGAAGTGTCACAAGATCAACCATACTGTTTGGTTCGTCCTCCACGAGACTATAAAAGTCCCTTGAGTTGGCCAGTTGGTAGAGACGTGATATGGAATGCAAATGTGAAGATAACCAAAGATCAGTTTCTTTCTTCTGGAAGCATGACAAAAAGGTAATTCTTTAACTTCAATCAGGATTAACCCAACTTCTCAAATCCTCAATCCTCATTCACATCTTTTCCTTAATCTTCTTCTAATAGGTTAATGCTGCTCGAAGAGAACCAAATTTCTTTTCACTCAGATGATGGATTGTTATTTGATGGTGTCAAAGATCATTCGAGACAAGTTGCAGAGATGATAGGATTAGGAACTGATGCAGAATTTCATCAAGCTGGTGTAAGTGTTGACCATATAATTGATAATTCATAAGTTTACTTTAATTTCCTTTTATGGTATAATGCAATTTCTAATGTTATAATCAACAGGTGCACACAGTGCTTGATCTTGGTTGTGGTTTTGGAAGCTTTGGGGCTCATTTGCTATCATTAAAACTAATGGCTGTTTGTATGGCTGCATATGAGTTAACTGGTAGTCAGGTCCAGTTATCTCTTGAAAGAGGTCTTCCTGCAATTATTGGCAACTTCATTTCAAGAAAACTTCCATTTCCATCTTTGTCATATGACATGATCCACTGTGCACAATGTGGTGTTCTATGGGACAAGAAAGGTAGTTTAAAATTAAGCCACTTCTGGCATGATTATAGATTATGATTTATGGAAATTAATTTTTTTTTTTTTTAATGTGCTACTGTTTAATGAATCAGATGGAATGTTTCTTATTGAAGCTGATCGGATACTAAAACCTGGTGGATACTTTGTATTACATAGAACTTCATTAAATATGGAAAAAGGAAGCCCAATTGAAGAGTTCACACAAAAAATCTGTTGGACATTAATTGGTCAGCAAGAAGAAACTTTCATCTGGCAGAAAACTAGCGATCCCCAATGCTACTCATCTAAGTGAGACTTTTTTTTTTCCCATAATTCCATATATACCCTTTTCCATATTTGTCGATATACGATTTATTGACATTTATTTGGTTTTAAATATCATAGCACACATGGCGCCATTCCTGTTTGTAACGAAGAACAGGAAGATTTTGATATTCAATCGTATTATCAGCCACTTGAATCTTGCGTAACAGGGGCATCCAGCAAACGGTGGATTCCCATCCAGAACAGATCTACAAATTCCCAAATTACCCCTGATGAGCTTCGGATTCATGGAGAGTATTTTTTTTATGTAACTTTTATTCTTGACACGTGTTGAGCAAGTATTGACCCATGTTTGTTTATGCAGGTGTTGAGCAGGATGAATTGTATGAAGACTTTGAATCTTCAAGATCAGCTTTGAGAAATTACTGGTCGTTACTCACGCCGTTAATTTTTTCCGATCATCCTAAAAGACCAGGGGATGAAGATCCGTTACCTCCTTATAACATGATTAGAAATATGATGGATATGAACGCACGTTATGGAGGTTTAAACGCTGCGTTTTTGGAAGCGGGAAAATCAGTTTGGGTGATGAATGTTGTTCCAATTAGGGCTCAAAATTCACTCCCTCTTATACTCGATCAAGGTTTCGCAGGCGTTCTTCATGACTGGTAAGTATAATTAGCTTCATTCGACTCTTGAAAATAATCAATTTAGCATGATTTCTTTTCCAAATAAAGAAATGTCACCGATTTTAGAAAAAAGGAAATTGTTTTTTTCTACGTTAAAATCTAAGGAATTATGATATTTTGTATATACATATACATTTTCTGAGATTGGATGAATTTTAAAATAGACCATATATTGGATCCGTTATGATGGTGATTTGAAGGACAAAAAAAGGTGCCAGTACCACTTTGTTTTTTGCAAAAAAACAAATCAAATAAAATTATCAGAATACCATCATCACTCCCACCCCCATGTGACTACGTGAGTAAACTGCAGTTCTGAACTTGGTTTGCTGAAAATTACACATATGATCCCTGTCTTGAATTTTCTACATGTTTTGTCCCTCAAAGAATCTTCCGTGACCCTTTTCATCCCTGGAAAGTGGAATGGATGCAGCAGTGTTGTCGCAGACAGCGTCCACTACAAGGATGAAAAAGAAAAGTTACAAAAGATTTTCAGCAAATGACATTGACGAAATTACCCTTATTTAATTTCCTTGTGTGATAAAACATAGGTGCGAACCCTTTCCTACTTATCCACGCACATACGACATGCTTCATGCAAATGGGCTCCTCTCAGACCTTATATCAAAGAAATGTAGCACCACAAACTTACTTCTGGAAATGGACCGAATTCTACGACCTGAGGTTATTTTTTATTTTTATTTTTTTCTACTTTAAACTCCCAATTTTTACTGATATGAAATACTACAACATTTATATTTTTCACAGGGATGGGTTGTTCTCTCAGATAAAGCGGGGCCTATAGAAGACGCGCGTACAATTGCTACACAGATACGATGGGAAGCAAGAGTAATCGATGTTGAAAATGGCAGCGACCAAAGGTTGCTCGTTTGTCAAAAGCCATTTCTGAAAAAATAAGGTTTTACTTTTTTAATTTTTATTCTGTATAAAACAAACTCCGGTAATTATTATTTATTCAACACCGTTCACATTCCACGCAACAATCACGATATCGTAAGCTGTAGATTACACAAAGTTTTGATTTTTTAACTTTCCCCATGTTTCTTTAATTTTTTTTTTTTGTAATCAGACCTACGTTTTGTAAGAAACGTGAATGTTAAATTAAATGCAAGTGTTGTTATATCATGTTACAATTTGTGAATTCGATCTATCTCTTTCTCTTCTTTTCTCCCTAGTGGCCATTTTCTGACCATATCTTTCAAATATGTCACCTAAATCAAACAAACCAACTTCTCTTAATTTCTTCGACATCACCTCAAACATAACAACACCTTCTTCATTGGAATAATAATGCAAGAATTTATTATAATCAAATCTAGGCACTTCAACTCCTCGATTCATCACTCTCTCAACATATTTACTAGCTTCCAACGACTTCCCAGCCTTCACTAACCCACCAACAAAAATCGTGTCAAAATTAATCAATGGGTCATCTCCTTTTCGCCCTCTTTTACCTAAATGCCCCTGCAATAGCATGACATATGTGTGCATTGTAGGCTCACACCCTCTCCTTATCATCTCCCTAAACACATTTGTTGCTTCATTTGCCTTTTTTAATCTCAAGAGTCCCTTGATTAAACCATGGTAAACACTTATATCGGGTCTCTCAATTGATTCGGCGATGTTATAAGCTTCACGGATTCTACCATTGCTTAAAAACCCATAAATTAATGAACCAAGTATTGTACAATCTGGCTGTATACCTCTATCACGCATTTCATCGAACACCTTCCGTGCGTGACCAAGCTTCCCCTTTTTACACATCCAATGAATCACAAGCTTGTAGCTCGAAAGCCCTAAATCGTCAATGGATTGAAAAAGCTTCATTGCTTCATCGAATCTATGTGTTTTGAAAAGCGTTTCCATCATCTTTTCGACACTATCGATATCGACATCAAAACCTTCATCCACCATTACATTCCATATCTTTGAAGCTTCAACCAAATCACCGACGTCACAAAACCCACGAATCAAACACCTGTACGTGAACCCATCTGGTTTAATCCATTCCTTCAATTTTAAAACAATGTGTTTAGCTTCTTCAGCAAGTTTACACCCACATAGAGTCTCAATCACTCTGTTCAGAGTTCCTAGATTATACTCGTAACCAAATCCATTCATTACGTGAAAAAACTCGACACATTTCTTCATCTCCCTCGCGGACGCCAACGTTTTAATCGCTATCTTATACGTTTTATCTGTAACCAGACGGCTATGCCCGATTTCATTGATCAGATCCCATAAAAGGTCGATGTTTCTTGATTTTCCGACTACGTCGAGCATTTTGTTTACTGTGACGGGAGTGTGATTGAAGGTTTGGGTTTGGGAGAATTTGTGAAACTTGTAGACGGGTTTCCAGGAGTAGGGGAATTTGTTGCAGATTTGGAGGAAGAATTCATGGGTGAGGTCGAAGTCGCAGCGGGAGAGAGAGGTGTGAAGTCTTGATTCCGGCGAGTCTTGTTGTTGGTAGAGGATGGTACAGACGCGGAGGAGATGTGATGGGTTGACTGGTGTTAAGGGATCGGGAGTGGTTGCTGGTGATGGAGGACATGGTGTATTATAGTCGGAGTAGTTGGTGGTGGTGGAGTGAAATAGGCGGTGGTGGACGGAGGAGATGCGTTTGAGCGGGGTATGAAATTGGAGGCGCCTGATCATTTTGTACGAAGATACTACAAAACTATCCCAACATGATCAAAGTTTATAATAGGGTTATTTCCAATAAAGACCCCATATTTATTGTTTTTTTCGTTTTAAACCAAAATGTTTGTTTTTTTCCTTAAAAAACCACACATTTTGCGAAAACTTTTTTTTTTTTTTTTTTGTCTTGTAACCGGTTGAGTGGGTACCCAACAATTGCTTTATCCTTCTTTCCTTTCAAACATTCAACCAGTCGACTATAACCTACAATAAAACCACAAAAATGTATTTCTCCGAAAATCAATTCCCCCATTTGATTCCCCTCATCATTTCATTCATTCGATGCTATCATACCGGTGTAACCTATAATCAAACCAGTCGACTATTCCCTTCCATTCGTTAAATGTTTCGTCTGTGAGGTTGCCCACTTCAAGAACCTCAGTGTCGATCTTCAACCCTTAAAATCCATATTTCTGGTACATGTCATAAATGGCAATTACTATCAAGCGATTAAGCAATATTATTAACTCCTCAAAATCCATTTTCAACCCCATTTCTCGGAAGTCAAATATTCAAGTGTCGCAAGCTTCATCACCAGAGAAATTCAAAAATGCCGCAAGGTTCGTCTGCCGGCGTAACCGGAAACATAACATCCGGTAAGTTAAAACCATTGTTGTTTAGGAAATTCAATAAGAATTGCTAGGTTGTTCATGTAGGATCATACGCATTTCAGGTGGTAATGTTCATGTAAGATCAGGAGGTATTTATTGGAGCCAATGTCACAATTGGTCAATCCACAAAGAGAGGTTCACCTTTAAACAATTCAATACATATCAGTTGAAACTTTTGAGCCACTAAGATGCAACTGCTATGTTTCATCAGTTTAAACAATTCAAAGAAGAATATGTAATCAAGCAATGTTACTTGGACTTGGGTTTGTTTCCTGAAGAACAGAGGATAACGACTACAATGCTTATGGACATGTGGGTCTATTTATATAAGGATGATGAAGAGGGATTAGCCACCATAAACCACCTCTTTGAACTTTCCTGCAAAAATCCCGCAACTCTGTTGCCAATCAGGTACTTGGCTTCTAATTTCACTTCTACATAAATAAATTACCCTTATGCACAAAGAGTCGCTTGGTCATATGCTTTTTATTTGATTGCAGGAAACATTCGCTTGTGATTGCCAACAATTGTGAGGACAAAGCTCTTGTGCAACATGATTTAATGAGAACACTCTGCCTTCGATTGTATCGACGCTCTCTGAACATCATGGTGATCGGAGAGGAAAACCTCTTTAGTGGCGTGAAACTGTCTCCGGCCACCGATCGATTCCTCTGATGGGTAATACCACTGTATGTGAACTTTTACGTTGCTTCCTTTGGCGTCCGATTCGAGCTTCTCCACTTTTGCTACATACGACAGCTTCGATGAATCGAAAGGGTGCATCAACACGCAATCGACTGGGTTTACCTTTACCAGTAGATTCCGATCATCCAGTCAATTGGGGGAATTGATTTGGGGAGAAATTCAATTTTGTTGATGAATGGACGATACAGTCGACTGGTGTAATTGTTTAGAGGAAAGTAGGATACAACGATTGTTGGGTACCTACTCATCCGGTTACAAGACAAAAAAAAAAAAAAAAAAAAAAAAGTTTTTGCTAAATGTGTGGTTTTTTAAGGAAAAAACAAACCTGTTTGGTTTAAAACGAAAAAAACATAAATATGGGATCTTTATTGGAAATAACCCTTTATAATATCTTAACCAAAAAAAAATAAATAAACGAGCCATAATCCCTAATTACTTATTTACTAGTTTATAACCTATGAAAAACACGGATATTAATAACTAAAAATAAAAATGACAATAAAAAATCAAAAGATTTATAAAACTTTACTTACTAAGATATAAGTTTTTTGTCTAACTTTTTAATTGTAAATAATATTAAAGAAATATAGTATTAAATTAAGAAATATAATATTAAATCAACATCAAATGAAAATCAAACAAATAACATACATCGCAATAATAATGTATCTATGAATATATATTAAACTTTTAACAAATAAATAATTAAGGTGTTTAAATATTGTTTATTTGATTTTTAAATTTTAATTCAGCACTTATTTAAGTATCAATTGAAAATTATAATTTAATAGAATAGGTTGCATAAAGAAAATATCAACAATTGTGAAATATTTACATTAATTGTTATCTTCTATCTATTTTTTTTCTTTTGTGAAAAACTATGAAACATGAACAATTTAGGACTATTAACATATTAAAACAGGGACTATATATGTAATATTTTTTATAGTAGTTATAATTTGGTGTTTCGTATAGTAGGTATACGTAGTAGTTGGGGAATAATTTGGAGTTTTGTTTGTAGAGACTAATCAGAAAATCGTCCATCCTTCCAACATTTATTTCTCACGCACAAACACAAATCAAAATCTTTATATGTCTCGCAACAAATCAAGCATGGAAACGAATTTGTGGGGTAACGAATATCGGTTTTATCTTTGTGGATTTTGTAATATGAATAGAGCACATCAGAGTCAAATATGAATAGTCACATCTACAAAAACATATAAATTTGAACACAACATCCTAATTACATATTAAAACAATTCAACTAAGAAAGATAGACATCATCAAAAACTTATAAATGGGAAAGCAACAATATGGTCAAATCAATGGGTATAGAAAATGACATGTGACAAATGATTATTTTATCAAGAAGGAAGATTAATCATATGAAGAAACTTACTCCTCAATATATGGTTCTCTAAGCGGATTATTTGTATATAACCTAAAGATGTTACAATGCAAGTATTTTGTGTCTAACTTGCGACCAACCAAATATAAAAATTAAAATAAAACCTAAACAAACAGTAAAACCTGCATAAGTCATTTTTTTTTTTTGCATTTTTCATTTTTTTTTTGCATTTTTATGTGATAAATATTGAGTAAATGGTACATTTGTTAATTCATTACTACTCAAAAAGATAATACTTTTGATTGTTTAGGTTCTGAGTTACTAATAGTAAAAAATCAAATTTCAAGGTACCAAAACTAAGAATATAAAATAAGAAATGTATTCGTAGTCATCTGAACTCAGGTCCAGGTTTTGATCAATTTTATATAATTATTTAGCCAAATATTACCTGCATTATCTACTAAACAAATCACATTCAGTTTCTATTCTATCTACTAAACAAACCACATATCTGAGCACTAAAATATCAAAAAACAACATATTAAATGTTATAATCCAAAAAGGAAGAAGAAAATGGAAGTTCCATAGCTACATACTTACATGAAATTGATGTTGTTATTACAAATTTACTTGGATCCCACCACTGATTACTAATGATCATATATCCATATCATAGTTATTACTATTTCAAAATATTAAACCACTGACGCTTAACATCAAAAATCAAAGAAATAGTGGTCACCTTCAAATACTCCTTGTCTTTTTGAGCATGTTTGAAGGAGTACTCAGTAGCAACAACAACAGATAAAAACTTCTTGTAGCCATTCATGATATCATATGTGGTGCTGCAGCTAACGAATGGTACTTAATGCCCAATGAAAATGCAACAAATTGAGAAAGTCCAGTGGTGAATTTCTCATTGATATCATCTTCTATGCGGTAAAGAACTTCTGGACTGAACACTAATCCGTTTTCATAAACAAAATGAACGATTAAGCTCCATAGGAGTTAGAATTTCCATTGTTCATTTTTTAATCATCATGGGAATGTTAAGAACCTGGTGTTTGTATATTCAGATCATAGAAGATAAAGAAATCAATGATTATCGTTTAGATTTTTGAGTTTCATTGAAGAAAACGAAGAAAAACAAATTACCTGGAAAATAAAGTTTCTGATAGATCCAATTCTGTGATTCCTAGAGGAACAATGACGTCAATTAGTGTAAGGAGATCAACACATGCAGGTGCTGCAACATGGAAATTGAAGCAATGGTTACAATCGATTTATCAAATCTGATATGAAACATGATGAACTGAAGTGATAGATTTTAATTTCGTTAACCCCAACAGTACCATCCCTTCAAAAACTGCGGCTATATAGGGTTTAGGAATAAAAACAACATTAATATCGTGATTACCTTTGGATGGCTGGTTTTATGGAACACAATTACCTTAGACGGGGTAGGAATGAGAAAGAGATATGATGGTCATCATCGCCATCTTCATCCGACACTGACATGCCAGATGACGAACATTAATATACTGACCAGAAGAACTGTTGATGCGATTTGCTGTATCACCTAAATCTCTAGTAACTCTGATTCAGTATTGAGAGAGAGAGAAAGAAAAGGCAGACAATATTAATCAGTTTGATTAGGAGAGCAAGAGAGAAGAATAGGAGAAAATTGGTTATGCCATAGGCGAGAGTATTAGGGAGATGATGACATTTAATTTCAAAATTGAAATTGACGATTTCAATATAGAATTTTTTGGAAGATTGAATATAGTAAGTAATCAAGTCTTTGCAGACGTGAATATTAACATTAAAATAGGAGATCTGTTACATAAATCATATGAGCTAGACATGTAATCGAGACTATTATAAGAATAAGGGGCAAAAAAGGAATTTCACATTTGCTGAAAATCAAAGATTGAAATGACACGTGGCAGAGAGGATTCGTTTATTATAGAGATAGATTCTAGATATGATCCACAAAATAAGAGGTAAACAAAAATTAATTATATAAAAAAAAAGAGGTAAACTAAATATCCGAAGACTATAAAGAATTTGTTTTTAAATACTATAAGTTTGTAAATAGAAGTTTAAATAAATAAATTATTTAAAATTTAAAAGAGTTTTTCTAAAATTCTAGTTTATTATACTTCAACTAAATCCATACATACACTAAGTAGTATGGCCGTCTTAAATAATTATCGTTGTATTAGTCATATTGGTATTCAATATAAAAATTTTGTAAAGATATTGGCTTTGAGATTATCAAAAGTTATTGATTAGACCCATTATAATCTGACATAGACGTCGCAAAACTATGTCTACGAGGATATTGAGTCGTTGGATCTTGAGTAGGAGGAACAGTAGGTCTTGATTCCGGCGAGTCTTGTTGTTGGTAGAGGATGGTGCAGACGCGGAGGAGATGTGATGGGTTGACTGGTGTTAAGGGATCGGGAGTGGTTGCTGGTGATGGAGGACATGGTGTATTATAGTCGGAGTAGTTGGTGGTGGTGGAGTGAAATAGGCGGTGGTGGATGGAGGAGATGCGTTTGAGCGGGGTATGAAATTGGAGGCGCCTGATCATTTTGTACGAAGATACTACAAAACTATCCCAACATGATCGAAGTTTATAATATCTTAACCAAAAAATAAATAAATAAACGAGCCATAATCCCTAATTACTTATTTATTTTCAGCTAAAAAAATAAGGAAAATAATGGTCTTATTATGTATTTCGATTTTACCATTTTAGTCCTTAAAGTTTTTTTTCCGTGCCTTTTAAAGAAATAACATTATTTTTTACCTGTTCATTTGGTCACCTAACCTAATACAACCGGTTTCATATGTCATATATCATTTTTGTTTGTTGACATGCCTAGTCACACTTGATTATTTGACTTTTTTTTAATACAACCGGTTTCAAATTCCTCCAATTAACTCAACTCAAATGAATCATAACTGTTTCTAAGGTTTTTTAACTAGATCAATTTTTCAAACTCCTTTATGAATGTTTAATACAATTACCAGCCACAAGTTTACAAGATAAATGAAGAGAAGCCTGGATTTGAGCTTCGGACTGAAATCGCTTGAGGGTTTCGGAGAATCACTTCGATGGAGGTAATGAAGTATGGACAAGTGGAGTATCTTTTTCATTTCGGGATTAAAGATGTGATTTTCCTGCTTCCATCCTCCTTCGAAGTAGCTGTCATCTTGCTTTCCCAACTATGGTCGAATATGAGAAGTTAATAAGAGTTTATAGGTGTTGTAAGTCTTAATAATTCTAGGGTTTTTGTTGTTGCTATGAAATAGGGGATTTCGAGAGAGAGGCCTTTTCAGTTCTCTCTAAGCGCCGACCAAGGAGGAGTAAAGGGTTTTATTGGATGCGAACTAGGGTTTTTGTTGGTGTCTCGAGTCATACATCAAGTTTTACAAATATTTGTTGGGTAATGAACACAAAGCTATTATTCACACTTTTTGAGTCGATAGAAAACGATTTGGATCTAAAAAGGTCATGCAACCCGAAGAAGATGATGAATAGGAGCTCTGTGTGTGAGTGTGTAACATCCCGAAATTCAGGTACAACTATTTAACTCTTCTCCTTTTCCAAATTGTCAAGTTTAACCCTTAAAGGAAAAATTATGGCAAATGAGTACGTTGGGTGTACTGAAGAGTACGTTGCGCGTACTCGTGCGCTTAATTTGGACGCGGACTCGCCTAGGTACGTTGGGCGTACCCAGGGTTATGCTGGGCGTAGCGGGCCCAGATGCAAACCCTAATTTGTGGCTTGTGCACTATAAAAGGAATGTTAAGGCCTTATCCTCAGCCACCATTTCAGAGAGTGAAACCCTAATAGAGAGTTACCCTTCGTTCCTAGCTTTTGTGTGTGTGTTCTAAGCCTCAAAGTGTCATTTCAAGGTGGTGAAAGAGAAGAGGAGGTCATTTTAGGAGCTAGAAGTTGGTGGACAAGAGTGGATCTGAGTTCTACAGAGGTTGGAGCTTCTTTCTGAGGTAAAAAGCTCAAAGCTTTCCTTGTCATTTGTGATTTGTGCTTCTTGGACCAATTATTAGGGTTTTTGGTCCTAAGGTGGAGACTTTATAAGCAAATGGTCTCCATTGGCCTAGTTCTGCCATATTTCAGAGTAATATGAGTTGTATGTTCATAAAAATCCAATTTTGGACGTGAATATGGAGCCATGCATGAGATCTAGACTTTATGAGGAAGAAGGAAAGGTGTTAGAGTGATTAGGGACCTTTGTAGCCATGCAAAGGCTTAAAGGTCTCGACTTTACGAATTAAGTGATCATAGAGGAGTCAGATCTAGAGTTTGAGTTTATGTCTTAACCGTTTAAGACCAAAATCCAAGAAAGGCTGAAACTGAGACTTACGCTGGGCGTAAATCTCAGTACGCGCCGCGTAAGGTTCTGAGACCCCAATTCTAGATCGCCGGAGTACGCCCCGCGTACAAGATCTGGTACGCGTCGCGTACTGCCCCTGTTGACTTTCGTTGACTTTTAGGGTTTTGGTCAACATTTGGACTTTTGGGTCAAGGAGGGGTAAAATGGTCTTTTACCCTTCTGTGGGATCGTAGAAAGGGATTTAATCTAGCCTTTGAGAGCCAGTATTTATTTGAGGTTATTGTGTATGTGATTAGGCGGGGGCTAGATCAGTATATTCGTGTGCGAGATTATCTGAGATACCCGAGGTGAGTCTTCTCACTATACATTACCTAGAGTGGTATTTATGTGCAGACTAGAGGGTCTTGTATGCTATGTGTATATATATGAGTTATGTGCATTGTGTTATATGTATGCTATGTGTTGAACAGACCGGGCCGGAGGGCCCAACGATATAGACCGGATCAAAGGGTACAACGACACAGACTGGACCGAAGGGTCCGATGAGCTATGACCGGACCAGAGGGTCCTACGAGCTACGGGACTGGAGGGTCCCGATGAGACACATCGACCGGAGGGTCGTATTATAGCCTCGAGTGGCGTATGTATTGCATGTGGTATTTTGGAGAACTCACTAAGCATTTATGCTTACAGTTGTTGTGTTATGTGTTTCAGGTACTAGCGAGGATCGCAGGAAGGCGCCGACATGATCCGTACACACTGAGAGGATTTATGTATTTGAGGATCTTGGGATTTGTTTATTGTAATAACATGTGATACATTGGATTACTATGATATTCTATGAGTGAAAGTATGTTTTTAAAATGAAAATTGTTTTGGAAATTTACGTTGTTACAGAGTGTGTGTGTGTGTGTATGCGTATGAGAGTGTGACAGTGTGTGAGGTAAAAATACATGTCATTTCGTTTATAATAAACAAATAAATCAATAAATCAATTAAGTGAGTTGGCATAAGGGGGTAACCGGGTTACCCCTTCGTTTTGACAATAATGACTAATTAGACCCGACAAAAATAACTTTAATCCCTTAAAAGAAACGAAAATTCTTTACGAACTGAAAGAGTAAAGTCAAAATACATAACAAGGCCGTTGCGTCATTTTCCAAAAAAAATTACCATTTTTCCCATAATAGTCGCTATGACTCACTAAGACAATAGTTTTCTTAAAAAATTACGGCCAATGTAACAAAAAAAAACTAACTACTTTTTCAGACAATGTGTTACTGTTTTGTGGGCTGTCTACTTTTTAAGGGCTTGTCGGCCCATAATACATAAAGTTTTACTTTTCAAATTTGTTCATTTTGACTACTCTTTCAAGTTAGGTGACTACTATTTTCTCTCATTGTAGCATTTAAAGAACAATCAAGTATCTTTCGAATCTTGATATAACTTTAACATATTTTTTTATTAGGGCTAGCTTTTATATATATAGTTTAAAAAAAACAACAAAAAAAACCATATGAAAGCGTAGGTTTAATACGAAACCTACAGTGTACAAGTAATACATAAATTGTGCATCAAATACCTGTACACCGTGGGTTTCCTTGATGAAATTGTAGTTTTTTAAAAATCTACTCTTTGGGAGACCGTAAATCTTAGAGAGTAAATCGTAGGTTTCTAAAAACCTACAGTTTTGATTTCGAATATAGAAAAAAAAACCATTTATATATGTTTCACTGAAACGTAGGTTTTAGGCGAAAGAGTAGGCAAATTAGAAAACCTACGGTTTCAGTGGCGAGGCTATTTGATATCATGGTGGGTCACTTGACCCACTTTTTTTTATATAATAAGGTATATAACTTAAAATTTGTGAGCTGCCTAAACAATTTGAAATGAACCATCTTAATATTTTTGACAAAGAAAAAAATGTATAAATCATATTTTTAAAGCCACATTCTATATTTTAATAGCCCAGTATTTGTTAAGATATAATTCAATATCCATAGCCGAATACAAGTAAAACTGTAACGCCCCGTTTATTTAAATAAATTAATAAATGTAAGTCCTAGACTAAGTTGTGAAGAATTTTGAAAGTCGAGGGTTAAAAGTGTATGTTCAGGACTTAAATTGAAAAGATTTGAAGGCTTAAGGGTTTATTGGTGATTTAGGGATCTATTATGAAAGAAATTTATGGGATCAGGGTTTAAAATGTAAGTTTTGGATGCAGTTTGTAAAGATTCTGAGGGCAGGGTCTATTTGGTATGTTTTGGATTTAGATTGAAAACAAATTGGGGTGGAGGGGCCAAAGTTGAATAATTCGATCATAAGTTTGAAATAAGATACAGGATATACCTGTATCCCTTCCCCACGTTGCTTCCTTCAACCCTAAACCTAAGAGACCATTTCCTTTACTCCAGCCGCCATCACCATGCGTTACTCTTTCAGCCGCCACCTTCCTCTTGTTCTTCGGACCAATCAAGGGCGTCGCATGCTGCCTCACTGATGAGTACCACCGCATCGCTGCCACGAGAGGAGCCACCGAGACCCATGAAGGAGGCGGTGAACGTTGCTGTCGAGTATGAGCAACCGAACTTCCGATTAGTCCACCGCAAACCACCCACCTATCCTTCTTCTTCGTTTCTTCTGTGATTGGGTGTTGTATACGTCAGGTACTGCCGCCAGCAACACTATGGTCGTCGTTTAGGGCCATCGCCGCTGTGGGTCACCTCCTCTAGGGTTCCGTTCGTCGCTTGCCACCCGAAGTGGCTGGGTCGAAGGTGCCTCGGTCTTTAGGCCATGTTTTCGAGTATGTATGTGCATTGTTCGAGTGGGGAACAAGAGAACCGCTGCCACCACCGTGAGGTGGTGGCTGTTATCGCAAAAGTTGCCGCTGTTGCTGCCTTTTTAGTGTTGCTGCCGCCACCGTGAGCCACCAGGTGGGTGGCTGGACCTTATGAGCAAGTAAAATCGTGTATGTATATGTTTTTTGGTCGTGTGAGGGTTTGTTGGCCGGAAAATGAAGAAAAACCACCACCACCATCGGTGGTGGCTGCCGCCTTGTACCGCCGCCGGCCACCATGGTGTGGTTGTGTGTGTATGTTATTTAGTTAGTTAGTGGTGTCACAACTGGAAATTTTGTGTCATGTAATCTATACACTCAAGTTAATGTGAATCAAAAACTTAAGAGCATGTGTGATACCTACTATTATGACATCAAAAACTTAAATCCAATACATCATACAAGTACTACAAATAGTCATCAAACAAGTGGAAACCCTAGAAGTTCTTATTTAGGTCCACATTGGACTAGGACTTCCTTATTGGACCCAAATGGACCAATAAGCTTCCAATTTGACTATCATGGGCATAGAACCCTAATTGGGCTCTATTTGGACCCACATTAATTTATTTCAACATTTTGGGCCATATTGGGCCTAGAATGAAATGAATTAAAAGCTTTGATCCATGAATAACCTAAACTAGTCCAACAAAAATGTAAAAATCATACTATATTCTTTTATGTTAAAACTCACCCAAACTAACTCTAATATTGGGCTTAGGGGCAAAAAGCCTAAATTTTCCTTTTCCTTCAAGATTCTCGGCCCAAGGCCCAAGTCCAAGAAGAAGTGGTGAGGAGTTGACTTTGGTTTGCCACCTCATTATTGTCTTTTGGATATCCATGCAACTTATTCCATATCTCCATGCATATCACCTCAAGGGTCTATTTCTCTCTCTCTCTCCCTCACTCTCGGCCATTGCAAACACACACACATCTCTCAAACTCTCTCAAGAACACTCAAGAAAACTTCCTCCCTCTCCACTCAAAGATCTCGAAATTTAGGAAGCATTCAAGAGGAAATTTCCACAAATTCTTCATCTAAGGTAAGATTATGTTTGGATCTATGACTTAGATTCTTTTTGTCATCAAAATCTTTTCCTAATCCATGCAAAAATCGTGATCTTACCTCTTAGAAGCATACCAAACTCGAGATCTTCAAGAAAAGGGCGCTAAGGCCAAAAATTACCAAGTTTTCTTCCATCTCTTCTTCAAAAACCGAAATCACACCCTAAGGTGAGCTTCATACCCCCTATTTTCTGTTTTTATGAGTTTTGTGGGGGGGGGGATACAAGTGAAAGTGTGGATCTATATGTGTTTTTGTATGCCTTGTATGATTCTATGCTTATGTGGGTGTTTTTGTGTGTTTATAATGTTGGATCTAGTCATTAACCCCTAAAAATCGAGATATACTTTATGTTAAATGATACTAGCATCAAATATATATCTAAATACCAAGTGTTCCAAGAAAAATAGCTAAATGGCTTAATAACATTTTATTTGGGCTAAAAACTCAATTTTTGGACATAAAATGTTAAAAATATGAAGTTAAAGGGTCCAAAATGACATATCACGAATTCTGATGGATGAGGAGTGTCAAAACAGTTTCAATAAAATATTTTCTGGAAATATACTCTTTTGGAGGATTAAAAATATAAATTTCAAGCTTAATGAGCTAAAAATGACAATTTCGGCCCAATAGGGCCCATTATGCGAAATTTTCTGTTTTGGAGGGCCAAAACTGTGTTTTTCTGTAAAACAGTGGACTACTAGTGTTCCAAATACTTTTCAAAGGTTTAAAATGCTTTTCAAATTTAAAAAGGACCAAAGTTGCAAAATTTTTCCAATTTGGGCCAAAATTGTAAAAACTGCGAAAAAGTGGGGTTATAACCGAGAAAACTGCATTTTTAGGGACTTAAACTGTTTTCAATGAAAAATATGCTGAAAAATATCAATTTCAATAATTTTTGGTGTTAAAATGTCAAGAAAAACGATTTAAGGACCAAACCGGAAAGTTATTTAATTAGAGGGTTGAAAAAGTAAATTTTACAAACAATGAGGGGCTGAAAACAGAAAACTTTCAAGGCTAATTCAATACACGCAACTTGATCAAATATTGGCACCGCGACTACCGACGAAATACAATACACGACAATACCAAAAAAATCGTTGTTAAACGAATTGGTTCGGTCTCGAACCAATAAAAATCCAAAACTACTAACGCGACGATAACTCGATTCATACAAGTAACATTTGGGAATTCAATACACACGTGAGAGTGCACAGACGTCTACGCACCATCGTTGGGCCCCAAAGTGTAAAATCTTGTTTGTTGGGCCTAGCGAGCCCAATGACCTGATCTTAAGGCCCGAAGACTTCTACCTTACGAGGTGTTGGGTCTTACATGATCTAGCACAGCGTAAAAGGACTTTCAATGGCTTGTATACTATTGGTCCACAAGGGTCCTTTGGTATTGCTAGTAAAGTCGGTATTTCATGCGAGGCGGGTCAAGGGCCCCTCGTACCTTTTTTATCCCCAACCGGTTAATGGAGTCATCGGGGTCTTCGTGTCCTCTTTCTCTTCGGATGTGGGGAAGTCAGGGCGGTTGGATAACGTGATTAGTACGGACGACGCCTACGGGATCGTTAGTACAGTTATAGACAGGTCGTTTGTGTAACGCGTGTTTATAGCAATTAATCATGCGCAAAAATAATCCAACGTCACCTGGGATTAATAACTTCACGCGCTGCAATGGTTTTATTCTTAACTTCATGGAATTCAAGAAATTAGGAAAACATCGGGTTTTCCTAGGGTTTTACAATACACACGGTTTTCAAAATGTACACAATTTTGATGAACATTTTCTTACAACTATAGAAACAAACAAGCATACTTATGGATCTTCACAAATGTTTTCAAAAGCTCTTTTCAGAAAATATCGGATTTTCTGGTAGTTTTCAGAATGATACAAAACATCGCTTTTCAAATACCGCTTATGAACTCACCAACATTTCGCATGTTGACGTTTTTTCAAAATACTTGTATTCTCAGGGAACCAGTGAATCAAAGGAAAATGTACTCAGTGATGGCTTGCAGTTTACTTATTAACGAATCGAACAATTTATTTTTGGGAATGTAATGTTTAAACAATGTACTTCATGTCAACTTTATTGGTTGTACTATATTAATGCATGGTGACGAATGTTGTTACGTTTCATATATATTCAATGTTATGGTATTCAATTAAGTCACGACAGCCCTCGGACGTTTCCGCCGTCTGGTTCGGGGGTGTGACAGGTTGGTATCAGAGCTTTGTTTATAGTGAACTAGCATGTCGAACCACACATTGATGTGCAACTATAAACCAAAAAGAGGGACTAACATAACTCTGAACAAAACAATGTAAATAAAACACTCTTGTTTGCATTAGGAATAGGAACATAACGCCGAACCAAACACAATAATGCTAGTATCTCGGTTAATTCGAGACTGTTCTTAGTGATACCAAGGAGTGGATGTAGCCTGATCAACTACATTCTCTCCAAAGTAAAACTAACACACGTCTTGATGAGATTGGGATAGCTAGGGAACCTAAAACTATACCATTTATCACCAAAAAGAGAGCGTCTAGTTAGCATAAGTCATAGTTAGAAGAGTAACGATAGTTTGTACTTTTCCCCAGTCGTCATGGAGGAAGAGCAGCAGGGTATCCAGTTCCATCAGGTCCTAGTAGCTCACGGGATGCTTGAGGATGAACTGGGAGAGAATCCAGGGGAAGCACACGACGCCGGACCCGACGAATACGTAGACACCGACTACGAATTTGGGGAGATCGACGACGACGACGAGGAAGGCCAGGTCGAGGACCAGGACCCCGTCCCGCCCTATGAGAAAGAGGCACAACCAGACCACCCCACTCCACCAGTGAACCCCTCAAGGGGGAACCGTTCCCCCGAAGCTGAGATCGCCGCACTGCGACAACAGCTGTATGCTATGGAAGCTCGGGCAGTGCGAGCAGAGCATGAGAGGGACGAGGTTATTGGTGACATGGCAGAGATGGCGCAGTTACTAGCGCAACATTTCGGCATATGACCTCGGCACCACCTCCGGATGCAGCTCGTCACGGTTAGGGATAGACTTGTCTTAGTAGGTTGTTAGGAACTATGCTATGTACTCCGACTCTATGATTAAGTGACTACACTACTCATAGAGCCGTTATGCTGTCGAAATAGCGTCACTTATGTATGCTCTTACGAGCAAAATTTTCTTATATTAAATGCGGATAATATTAATGAACTTTTGTGTGCTTTACTATGATATTACAAATTGCTATGTGTTGAGAAGTTATGATTGTATGTCCGATGGTAGTATTGTCTAAGTCCGTACCATACCCCTAGTAGTAGGATCACAACCTCACCGAAACCACATACACTCAACATCTTTCCGTTTCGTGACAGAAAGATGCCTCTCCGACCTACTCGCGGAAACCCAGGACCAACCCCACCTGAGATTGACTCCACTGCGTTCCAGGCAGCCGTGTCTGCTGCGGTCACCGCAGCTATGGCCCAACTCCAACAGGGGAATAATGGAGGAGGCAACAGGCAAGGGGCAGGAAGTTCGAACAACGGGATGAACCAAGGATCTACCAAAACATGTACCTACAAGGAATTCACGAACGCTAAACCACGAACTTTCAACGGCACTGGAGGGGTGATCACTCTGAAGCGATGGATTGAAAAGGTGGAGTCGGTGTTCGAGATATGCGATTGCCCCGAGCAAATGAAGGTGAAGTTCGCGGCCTGCACTTTTGTGGACCAAGCACTTACTTGGTGGAACGGACACGTAGAAGCTATGACGCTCCCTGTAGCCAACTCTATACCATGGGCAGAAATGAAAGAAATGTTAATGGCTGAGTACTGCCCCCGAGGCGAAATACAGAAGATGGAGCAAGAGCTATGGAACCTCATTGTGCAGAATGCGAACATCGATGCCTACATATCGAGATTTAGCGAACTATCTCTGCTGTGCCCGGGTATGATCACATCAGAAGGAAAGAAGATTGAACGATTCATTTGGGGGCTAACATCACCCATTCAAGGGAATGTGATAGTTGCGAACCTTGAAACGTTTGACAGTGAGAAGAGATTGGCGAAGAGGTTGTATGATCATAACAACAAGAAGGGCGAGAAGTCAGTGGAGACTGAGAAGAAAAAGGAGGGTGATGGCAGGAAAGGGAAGAACAACAAGAGGAAGGGACGTCAGGGCCCCGAGACCTCTAAAAAGCAGCAGACAGTGGCAGTTAACGTTGTCACCACACCGGTTCCAGCCACACCACATGCTCCAGCCTCAGCTGCTTCAAATGCTTCAAGACCCTATTCTGGTAATCTTCCCAAATGCAATAAGTGCGGTCTCCATCATCACGGCGAATGCAGGGAATTCCATTGCACCAGTTGCAACTGAAGGGGACACACTGCAAGGTTGTAGGACTTATCCTTATCAGAACCAAAGTCAGGGAAACAACCACAACAACAACAACAACAACAACCACCGCAATAACCACAACATCAATGTCGGCGGCAACAATGCAGGGCCTAGCCACACCTGCTTCGGGTGTGGAAGGACGGGGCATTTCCGCCGAGATTGCCCTAACAACAACAATTCAGGAAACAGAGGAGCAGGAAGGATGCTGACTATGGGTCAGGGTGATGCAGTTCAGGACCCCGCAGTTGTGACCGGTACTTTTCTCCTAAATCACACTTATGCATGCATCTTATTTGACACCGGGGCGGAGCGAAGTTTCGTAAGCGAGAAGTTTAAACACTTATTAAAACAACAACCCCAAAAGCTAAATGAAACCTATACGGTGGAAATGGCCAATGGGAAAACCGAATCCACTGGGGAAATCTACATCGGATGTACCCTAACCCTTAACCAACACGTCTTCCGAATAGACCTAATGCCAGTATCAATTAGGAGTTTCGATGTGATTATCGGCATGGACTGGTTAAGCCCTCACCATGCTGAGATTATGTGCCACGAGAAGGCCGTTCGCCTTCGTCTCCCAAATCACAAAACCCTAGTAATTTACGGAGACAAACCCAGCATGAATCTTCGCCTCATCTCGTGCATCAAGGCACAAAAACATCTACGAAAGGACAACTTGGCGTTCTTGGCTCACATAGTGGATAAGGCCAAGGAAGAAACTAACATCCAAGATATTCCGGTAGCGTGTGAATTTCCAGACGTGTTTCCTGAAGATCTTCCAGGAGTACCCCCAGAGAGACAGGTTGAGTTCCGAATCGACCTTGTTCCAGCAGCAACTCCTCTCGCTAAATCACCCTATCGGTTGGCTCCTGCTGAAATGCAGGAATGGTCCAGCCAACTCAGTGAGCTTCTGGACAAGGGATTTATCCGACCTAGCTACTCGCCATGGGGAGCTCCGGTGCTCTTTGTCAAAAAGAAGGACAGATCTTTCAGAATGTGCATCGATTACAGAGAGTTAAATAAACTCACTGTTAAAAACCGCTACCCACTCCCACGAATCGATGATCTATTCGACCAGCTCCAAGGAGCTAGTTATTTTTCTAAAATAGACTTACGGTCCGGATACCACCAACTCAAAGTCCGGGAAGAGGATATTCCTAAAACCGCTTTCCGAACCCGCTACGGACATTATGAATTCGTCGTAATGCCCTTCGGTCTAACAAATGCACCTGCCGCATTTATGGACCTAATGAATCGAATCTGCCGACCGTTCCTCGACAACTTCGTCATTGTGTTTATCGATGACATTCTCGTCTATTCTCGAAGCAAAGAGGAGCATGGCCAACATTTCCGACAAGTCCTAGACACTCTGCGATCGGAAAAGCTTTACGCCAAACTCTCCAAGTGTGAGTTCTGGCTCCGGAGTGTGAATTTCCTAGGCCACGTAGTTAGCCAAAACGGAATTCATGTGGATCCCTCTAAGTTCAAAGCTGTGGAAGGATGGGCAACCCCGACGACTCCCACAGAAATTCGTCAGTTCTTAGGCCTAGCGGGCTACTATAGGAGATTCATTCAAAACTTCTCTAAGATCGCCAAGCCACTTACCTCGCTTACACAAAAAGGCGTACCATTCAAATGGACAGACAAACAAGAGAGTGCGTTTCGAACCTTGAAGCAAGCTCTCTGTAGCGCTCCTGTACTATCTCTACCTGAAGGAACGGAGGATTTTGTAGTTTACTGTGACGCATCGAATCAGGGCTTAGGTTGCATTCTCATGCAACGTGGAAGAGTGATAGCATACGCGTCCCGCCAACTAAAGACGCACGAAGTAAATTATACGACCCATGACCTAGAATTGGGAGCCGTGGTCTTCGCTCTGAAAATTTGGAGGCACTACCTGTACGGTACGAAGTGCACCATCTTCACGGACCATAAGAGTCTTCAGCACATCTTGAACCAGAAGGAGCTGAACATGAGACAACGAAGATGGGTTGAATTGCTAAACGACTACGAGTGCGAAATCAAGTACCACCCAGGCAAGGCCAACGTGGTAGCTGATGCATTAAGTCGGAAGGAGTACTCTAATCGCCGTATGAAAACTCTCTCGATAACCATTCAATCTCATCTGGCCACTCAAATTGCATCAGTCCAGTCGGAGGCCATGAGGACGGAAAACAAGGCAAGCGAAGCATTGCGCGGGATGGAGAAGAACCTAGAAGCAAAGGAGGATGGGGTATACTACTTCATGAACCGTATTTGGGTCCCAAAAATCGGAGGATTTAGGGAGGTTGTTATGAAGGAAGCCCACAAGACGCGATACTCCATTCATCCTGGTTCAGACAAGATGTATTTGGATATTAAACAACACTATTGGTGGCCTAACATGAAGGCGGAAATTGCGACCTACGTTAGTAAGTGCCTTACGTGTGCCAAGGTAAAAGTGGAGTACCAGAAACCCTCAGGACTGTTACAGCAACCGGTAATCCCTGAGTGGAAATGGGAGGGGATTTCTATGGATTTCGTGACCAAGCTACCCAAGACGTCGGACGGACTGGACACCATATGGGTAATAGTCGACCGACTGACGAAGTCTGCCCATTTCCTGCCAATCAAAGAATCCTACAAGATGGAGAGATTGACGCGTTTGTACCTACGAGATATTGTGAGACTCCATGGAGTGCCAAAATCTATTATCTCGGATAGGGACAGTAGGTTCACTTCGCGCTTTTGGCAAATCACTCCACAAGGCAATGGGAACTCATCTCGACATGAGCACCGCATATCACCCACAAACGAACGGCCAAAGTGAGCGAACCATTCAAACGCTTGAAGACATGCTTCGTGCATGTGTGATAGACTTTAGGAAGTCTTGGGATACCCACCTACCTTTGATCGAGTTCTCGTATAACAACAGTTATCATTCGAGCATCAAGGTGGCTCCTTTCAAAGCACTGTACGGGAGTAAATGTAGATCACCGTTATGTTGGGCTGAAATAGGTGATACCCAGCTAGCAAGAACACATATGTCGGACAAGGCACTAACGGGACCGGAGATCATTCGCGAAACCACAGAAAAGATCGTTCAAATCAGAGCTCGATTGCAAGCATCGCGTGACCGACAAAAGAGCTACGCCGACAAACGGCGAAAGCCCTTAGAATTTCAGGTCGGCGATCGAGTACTGTTGAAAGTCTCACCCTGGAAAGGGGTTATACGTTTTGGAAAACGGGGAAATCTACACCCGCGATACATTGGACCTTTCGAAATCGTCGCCCGAATAGGTCCGGTAGCCTACAGACTACAACTACCCGCAGAGCTAAATGGTGTACACCCCGTGTTTCATGTCTCTAACCTAAAGAAGTGCCTATCAGATGAAACCCTTGTCATTCCTCTTGACGAAATCGAAATCAATGAGAATCTCCTGTTCGTTGAAGAACCAATCGAAATCATGGACAGGGAGGTGAAGCGTACTAAGCAAAGTCGCATCCCGATCGTGAAGGTACGGTGGAACGCAAAGCGTGGGCCAGAATTCACGTGGGAACACGAAGACCAAATGAAGCAAAAGTACCCTCACCTATTCTAACATTCTCAAATCTAGCTTTCAAACAGAATTTCGGGACGAAATTCCCTCTAACGGGGGGATGATGTCACAACTGGAAATTTTGTGTCATGTAATCTATACACTCAAGTTAATGTGAATCAAAAACTTAAGAGCATGTGTGATACCTACTATTATGACATCAAAAACTTAAATCCAATACATCATACAAGTACTACAAATAGTCATCAAACAAGTGGAAACCCTAGAAGTTCTTATTTAGGTCCACATTGGACTAGGACTTCCTTATTGGACCCAAATGGACCAATAAGCTTCCAATTTGACTATCATGGGCATAGAACCCTAATTGGGCTCTATTTGGACCCACATTAATTTATTTCAACATTTTGGGCCATATTGGGCCTAGAATGAAATGAATTAAAAGCTTTGATCCATGAATAACCTAAACTAGTCCAACAAAAATGTAAAAATCATACTATATTCTTTTATGTTAAAACTCACCCAAACTAACTCTAATATTGGGCTTAGGGGCAAAAAGCCTAAATTTTCCTTTTCCTTCAAGATTCTCGGCCCAAGGCCCAAGTCCAAGAAGAAGTGGTGAGAAGTTGACTTTGGTTTGCCACCTCATTATTGTCTTTTGGATATCCATGCAACTTATTCCATATCTCCATGCATATCACCTCAAGGGTCTATTTCTCTCTCTCACTCTCCCTCACTCTCGGCCATTGCAAACACACACACATCTCTCAAACTCTCTCAAGAACACTCAAGAAAACTTCCTCCCTCTCCACTCAAAGATCTCGAAATTTAGGAAGCATTCAAGAGGAAATTTCCACAAATTCTTCATCTAAGGTAAGATTATGTTTGGATCTATGACTTAGATTCTTTTTGTCATCAAAATCTTTTCCTAATCCATGCAAAAATCGTGATCTTACCTCTTAGAAGCATACCAAACTCGAGATCTTCAAGAAAAGGGCGCTAAGGCCAAAAATTACCAAGTTTTCTTCCATCTCTTCTTCAAAAACCGAAATCACACCCTAAGGTGAGCTTCATACCCCCTATTTTCTGTTTTTATGAGTTTTGTGGGGGGGGGGGAATACAAGTGAAAGTGTGGATCTATATGTGTTTTTGTATGCCTTGTATGATTCTATGCTTATGTGGGTGTTTTTGTGTGTTTATAATGTTGGATCTAGTCATTAACCCCTAAAAATCGAGATATACTTTATGTTAAATGATACTAGCATCAAATATATATCTAAATACCAAGTGTTCCAAGAAAAATAGCTAAATGGCTTAATAACATTTTATTTGGGCTAAAAACTCAATTTTTGGACATAAAATGTTAAAAATATGAAGTTAAAGGGTCCAAAATGACATATCACGAATTCTGATGGATGAGGAGTGTCAAAACAGTTTCAATAAAATATTTTCTGGAAATATACTCTTTTGGAGGATTAAAAATATAAATTTCAAGCTTAATGGGCTAAAAATGACAATTTCGGCCCAATAGGGCCCATTATGCGAAATTTTCTGTTTTGGAGGGCCAAAACTGTGTTTTTCTGTAAAACAGTGGACTACTAGTGTTCCAAATACTTTTCAAAGGTTTAAAATGCTTTTCAAATTTAAAAAGGACCAAAGTTGCAAAAATTTTCCAATTTGGGCCAAAATTGTAAAAACTGCGAAAAAGTGGGGTTATAACCGAGAAAACTGCATTTTTAGGGACTTAAACTGTTTTCAATGAAAAATATGCTGAAAAATATCAATTTCAATAATTTTTGGTGTTAAAATGTCAAGAAAAACGATTTAAGGACCAAACCGGAAAGTTATTTAATTAGAGGGTTGAAAAAGTAAATTTTACAAACAATGAGGGGCTGAAAACAGAAAACTTTCAAGGCTAATTCAATACACGCAACTTGATCAAATATTGGCACCGCGACTACCGACGAAATACAATACACGACAATACCAAAAAAATCGTTGTTAAACGAATTGGTTCGGTCTCGAACCAATAAAAATCCAAAACTACTAACGCGACGATAACTCGATTCATACAAGTAACATTTGGGAATTCAATACACACGTGAGAGTGCACAGACGTCTACGCACCATCTTTGGGCCCCAAAGTGTAAAATCTTGTTTGTTGGGCCTAGCGAGCCCAATGACCTGATCTTAAGGCCCGAAGACTTCTACCTTACGAGGTGTTGGGTCTTACATGATCTAGCACAGCGTAAAAGGACTTTCAATGGCTTGTATACTATTGGTCCACAAGGGTCCTTTGGTATTGCTAGTAAAGTCGGTATTTCATGCGAGGCGGGTCAAGGGCCCCTCGTACCTTTTTTATCCCCAACCGGTTAATGGAGTCATCGGGGTCTTCGTGTCCTCTTTCTCTTCGGATGTGGGGAAGTCAGGGCGGTTGGATAACGTGATTAGTACGGACGACGCCTACGGGATCGTTAGTACAGTTATAGACAGGTCGTTTGTGTAACGCGTGTTTATAGCAATTAATCATGCGCAAAAATAATCCAACGTCACCTGGGATTAATAACTTCACGCGCTGCAATGGTTTTATTCTTAACTTCATGGAATTCAAGAAATTAGGAAAACATCGGGTTTTCCTAGGGTTTTACAATACACACGGTTTTCAAAATGTACACAATTTTGATGAACATTTTCTTACAACTATAGAAACAAACAAGCATACTTATGGATCTTCACAAATGTTTTCAAAAGCTCTTTTAAGAAAATATCGGATTTTCTGGTAGTTTTCAGAATGATACAAAACATCGCTTTTCAAATACCGTTTATGAACTCACCAACATTTCGCATGTTGACGTTTTTTCAAAATACTTGTATTCTCAGGGAACCAGTGAATCAAAGGAAAATGTACTCAGTGATGGCTTGCAGTTTACTTATTAACGAATCGAACAATTTATTTTTGGGAATGTAATGTTTAAACAATGTACTTCATGTAAACTTTATTGGTTGTACTATATTAATGCATGGTGACGAATGTTGTTACGTTTCATATATATTCAATGTTATGGTATTCAATTAAGTCACGACAGCCCTCGGACGTTTCCGCCGTCTGGTTCGGGGGTGTGACAAGTGGTGTGTGTTTATTTTGATTAAAGCATTGTAACTGTAAATGCCAAAAGAATAATGGAAAGAAATGGAAAACCACCACCGTAAGGTGGTGGCCGCCGCTGCAAGCCGTCATTAGCCACCACTACCCGAGGTGTTAGTGGGTGGTGCCCCACTAGCAAACCGTAATTGAGCTAGCAAAACCCTAATGGGCTTAAGGATTAGTTTTGGGCCTATTGGGCCATGTTTGGGTGAAAAACCCTAATTAGGGTTTAGAAAACCCTAATTGTGAGTAGTTGGGCCTTGGACTTATTGGACCCACTTTTGGGCCATTGGAATTGAATTGTGTATTAAGCCCAAATCACTCCATATCACTTATCTAGTAGAGTAAAGGACTTAATGGATTAAGTCCTTAATGGGTTACGTAAGAAACACTTAACCCTAGTTATCATTTTATGTGAAACCCTAATTTCACTTGGGCTTTGTGTTGGGCCATCCAAGAACAAGCAAATGGACTAGAATAATTTAATGGGCTTTAGGGTAAGGCCTATAGGAGGGTGTGGTCCCAATTTGGAAAATTGGGCCATAGATGGGCCATAGTTGGGGCCTAGATGGTTGTATGATATTGGGCCCCTAGAATGAGACATATTGGACTGGACTGATCAATTGGGCCTTAAGGGAAGTCCATGTAGAGGTTTGGGCCCAATTTGGAAAATTAAGCCATATGTTGGGCTTTGATCCCTAGTTGACTTTGGGCCTATGGATTGGGCCTTGGGCTTGGGTAAGCCAAGCTAGGGGTAATGTAGTAATTATCCAAAGTATGCATTTATAGTTATGTGTTAGAGCCCAATGAGTAATTGGGTGTTATTTTGGTGTTGACAGTTCGGGAATTTGTCATCCAGCAGTTGGGTTGAGTCTGCGGGGCTTTAGCAGTGTGGGATTGTGTCTTCGGGACTTCAACAGTGTGAGGTGAGTTTCCTTCCAGTAGGAACGGGTCTACGGCCACAACGTCGGCTCGTTTAGTTAGCAGTAGTTCCATACTTCGGTCTGATGCGGTAGTTCAGTGTGCTTGATGTCTTTGTGATTCAAGCATGTTTTTGTGATATGAGCTCCGGACTTCGGTCCGATGCAGTATGCAGTATGTGTTTATGCCAGTAGTTATGATTATGCTATGCTATGTTCAGTTAGTTCCGGACTTCGGTCCGATGCCTGGCAGGGCCCGATGTAGTGGGCGGGGCTCAATCTAGTTCCGGACTTCGGTCCGATGTCGGGCGGGACCCAAGATAGTTCCGGACTTCGGTCCGATGTCGGGCGGGGCCCAAGCTAGTTCCGGACTTTGGTCCGATGCCAGGGGGCCCGATGCAGTGGGCGAGGCCCGGTATGTGTTATATGAGTTATTGTATGGTATGTGATAGTTTGGGGGGAGATCACTGTAACGCCCGCAAATCTGGGCTAGTCAAATTAGAGGCAATAGGGGTCGAAAACGACTTTTCGACAAAAGATTATTTAGAATAAATAATCTTAACCAAGTTGTAGAGTATGTTACAAGGTTTTCGTACATATAAAGAACGCCGAAAACCGAGTTATAACGAAGAAGTTATGACCCGTTGAAGTTTCGCGACGGAACTGACACGATACCGGGAAGCGTAAATAGTGAATTTACGATAGAGCAAGATTTAGCCTTAGCGATCTAAAAGAAAGTCGTAGAATATGTTAAACTAAGAACATCAATAAAAAGAACGCCCAAATCTGACTTCGTATGAGGAAGTTATGATTTTTCTAAGATTTAGCATAGCAGTGCACAGCCCGAAATCTGAATTTTAGATCGGTCGATTTTTAGCCGACGGGATCTAAATGAAAGTTGTAGTACTCGTAAATACCAACGCGTGGATATAAAGAACGTCGATAATAGAGCTCGTATGCAAAAGTTATGGACGAAGCTTAGTACCTACTTTTCGAGCGCGGCGAATTTGATACAGTTTTGTAAATCCGAGATAGAATGAGAATTAGCCAACGAGGTCTAAATGAAAGTTGAAGATCTCATTAATAGGAACTCAACAGTAAAAAGACAGACAAAAACGGAGCTCGTATGCAAAAGTTACGGACGAAGCTTGGAGACTACTTTACTATACACTTCCTATAAATACAAGGGTGAACTCCTCATATTTTCTTCACACCATAAGCCTTTCTTTCTCTCTCTAACTTCTCTCTAGCCTCCCTAAACCCCTCCCAAGTCTACGGAACCTCCCTAGCACGAGAAGAGAGCCCCGGAGCGCCCGACGGCTCCGAGAAGAAAAGCTTTCGGCTCGGAAACGCTGCTCCAGCGAAGCCCGGTTTTTAATAAAAACCCGCTGCAAGTGAGCTACGCCTATAGTATATTTAATATAGATTTTATTTAATTATAGTAACATTGTTAGGACCTTAAAATAATTATTTAGGCTATTATTATGAGTTATATTGAGTGTTATTTAACGCTTATATAATAGTAATAATAGCTAGACTATTAAATTAGTCTCGTCAAGCGTTAGACTAAACTCTAGTGGTAATGATACTAGGTTTCGTCAAGGGATAATTGTTTTAAGAGTAACGAAGTGCTGTCCGAGTGCCGACTCACCACCTTTCAAGTGAGTGCATGGTCCCTTTCATCTTACACATAGATATGAAGTATTTTACGTGCTATGTGTGCATATTATCTGAATACTTGCTGTCTATGTTGGATGAACGTTTTATACATGTTTTAAAGGATTTAAACTGTATACGTATTTTATATATACGAATATGTTGGGTATGAGATGGGTAGATGAATGATGAGAGATAGAAGATGGCGTGAGTATATATTGGCAGCTATAGACTTAGTGCCTATGAGACGAACACCGGTAGCTATGGACTTAGTACCTTTTAGACGTTGGTAGCTATGGATTTAGTGCCTGTTGGGAATTGGTAGCTATGGACTTAGTACCTATTAGTTAGACGCTGGTAGCTAAGGATTTAGTACCTGTTGAACATTGGTAGCTATGGACTTAGTACCTATTAGATAAAGACTGGTAGCTATGGATTTAGTACCCGATGAATAGCTATAGCAGCTATGGAATTAGTGCTTTATGAACGAACATTGGCAGCTATGGATTTAGTGCCAGTCCTATAACCCTGGAAGTAAGGGACTTCGGAATAAACGAATGCAGGATAGACGACTCTTAGGTTAAATCCTTAAGAGTAAAGAAGATAACGGGGATGGGTAATGGGGTTAATTGTTTGATGATTAAACATAACAATTATATTATTGTGGGTTGAAAACCCTATGTACTCACCAGGTTTCCCAACCTGACCCACTCAGTTTATGTATATCACAGGTGACGAAGTGAAGTGACATTACACTGACAGATTTAAAGAGATGTAGATCACTAGTGTAAATCATTGTAAGTTCTGTTTATGCTTATGTTTCGGTATTAACGATGACATCCCAAACGTTTTAAAATGAAATAAATACGTTTCCTCGAAAATGTTTTAATAACGTATTTACCATGTTTTTCTGGGAACACATTCCGCAACCTTTTTATAAAACGAAGTACTCTGATTTTCATAAAGCATAAACAAAATCGGTCTTTTCTGGCCGTGATTTTGGGGATGTCACAGTTGGTATCAGAGCATTAGTTTAAGCGAACTAGGAATATGGATTTATTTCTAGACTTAAACTTAGAATGCTAAGCGATGATTGTGAGGTGTGAGCACTAGCTTATTTTAGGAATTATGCCTAAAATGCTTTTATGTGCTAAATGCTTTATGCCTTATATGCTGTTATTTATTCGGATCTATGGTCTGTTGCCGACCGGATCTGGAAACCTTATATGTTTAGGATTCTAAACGTACGACTACGATATTAGAACTAGCATGTAAACGTTTCGGAGTGATAAGGATGATTTAAACGTCAATCCTAAGTAAAGGTCTAGATTCACCTTATTCGGTGTATAGATCAAGATGGCAAGGACCCGTAGCGGAAACGTGAATGCAAATGAGAATAGGAACCAACCCCTAGTGGTTCAGCAAATACCTGTTGTAGAAGAAGTTGCACCTGAGCCAGTCACGATGGCTAGAGTTCAAGCCATGATTCGGGCTATGCGAACTGAATAAAGGGAAGAAATGAGGAGGATGTCGAATAGGGACGAACCTACTATGCCCAATGAGCAACCCGAGCTGATTCCCGAGCAATCGGAGGAAGGGAACTACAGTCGCCAAGTGAGTCAAGTGGGGACTCAAGATGGCCTGGAGAGGAGAAACGACAAGGATGGGCGAATGTACAAGAATTTCTTGGGTGCGAAACCACCAAGTCTCTCAGGAAGCCCAAAGCCTGTTGAGATTATGGATTGGATCTCCGAGATGGAAATGGTGTTTGAGAGCTGCGACTGTAGCGAGAAACAGAAGAATGTCTTCGCCGTAAGACAACTGAAAACTGAAGTCTTGAGCTGGTGGAAGCTATTGGCAGATACGATGCCACGAGGAGAAGCCTTAAGGATGTCATGGGAAGAGTTCTTGGAACAGTTGAAAATGCAGTACTGCTCGGAGATAGATCTGATAGACCTAAACAACGAGTTTCAGAACCTGAAGAAAGGGAAGATGAGTGTTGATGAGTATGCCACCGCATTCACCAAGAGGATGAAGCTATTCCCCTACTTGGTGCCTTCTAAACTCTCCAAGATTGATAGGTTTGCTAACGGACTGCCCACTGACTTTGGCCCAATGGTCAAAATGGCAACTACCTTGAAAACAGCTGTTAGGGCAGCTAAGAACGTAGAGGCCCAGGTAAGAGAAAATGGTCTAGAAAAAGATAAGTCAGGAGAGAAGCGGAAGTTTGAAGGATCTTCAAGGTCCAAAAAGGAAAGCAAGACTACCCAAAGAGAGAGGGGGCTACAAAGCCATATGTGCCGCCAAAGCAAAAGGCGAGAACATTTCAAATGATTCTTGACGAAGCAGATGACAATGCGAAGATTCAGGAGTTAACGCTTGACATCCAAGGATCGAGTTATGGAGTAATCGTGTAGATAGTACCTCGCGATGTAGCCTGTTAGGGGCATAGTTTAGGGTGAACTTGAACACCTATGTAAACATTTTAAGGAATGATATAAAACCTTCGTTTTGATATTTTATGTGTTAAACTGTTATGTGATTTTCTTGTATGGTGACTTGGAAAACTGCGAGACAATACTTGGGACGGGTATGAGTAGGTGTGGATGGTAGTAGAGGCCTATACTACCGGAAGCACAGGACTCACACTTGGATCAGGGAAAGTCACAAGGTTACCAAGAAGCTAGTAATTGATTTCGTTTTATTCAAGTGTGTTGTTACCATCGTTTCGGTAATGACTAAGAAGATTGTTGATATTCCGACCCTAGTGGTCATATCGAATCGAGTCCGACTACGATGAGTATGTTGTGTGGTTCAGAGAACCAAGTTTGATGTAGCGTCCGACTTAAACCAAACGGTTGAAATCAAAGCGATCAATAGAAGTATCACACTCGTTGTTAAAAAAAAGTTGGTGGCTAGAAATGCCTAATGTTAAAGTGTGATTATATCACATTAGAACATGAAGGAAGGCATAGTCTGTTTTAGAATTTAACTCTAAGAGACCTAAGTCTAAGTGTTGCAACATACGATGATAGGTCATTAGAATATGACACATCGATCTATAGTAGTAATAAAAGAACTTATCTCAAGTTCGTATCCAACAAGGATCGAGATTGTGACTTGAAGGTCATAATTTGGAGTCTAACCTGAGGTAGAGAGCAGGTGCACGATCGAGTACTCTTACAGTCAATGAGTTTAAGAGATAGAATCGAAGGAATGTAGAAGTTATAATTATTACCTAGGATGAAGAGATGATGTATGGAGTCATTATACGACCCTGTTTCGTTGATGATTCCGGGACGTAATCATCCTTAGGGGGAGATAATTGTAACGCCCGCAAATCTGGGCTAGTCAAATTAGAGGCAATAGGGGTCGAAAACGACTTTTCGACAAAAGATTATTTAGAATAAATAATCTTAACCAAGTTGTAGAGTATGTTACAAGGTTTTCGTACATATAAAGAACGCCGAAAACCGAGTTATAACGAAGAAGTTATGACCCGTTGAAGTTTCGCGACGGAACCGGCACGATACCGGGAAGCGTAAATAGTGAATTTACGATAGAGCGAGATTTAGCCTTAGCGATCTAAAAGAAAGTCGTAGAATATGTTAAACTAAGAACATCAATAAAAAGAACGCCCAAATCTGACTTCGTATGAGGAAGTTATGATTTTTCTAAGATTTAGCATAGCAGTGCACAGCCCGAAATCTGAATTTTAGATCGGTCGATTTTTAGCCGACGGGATCTAAATGAAAGTTGTAGTACTCGTAAATACCAACGCGTGGATATAAAGAACGTCGATAATAGAGCTCGTATGCAAAAGTTATGGACGAAGCTTAGTCCCTACTTTTCGAGCGCGGCGAATTTGATACAGTTTTGTAAATCCGAGATAGAATGAGAATTAGCCAACGAGGTCTAAATGAAAGTTGAAGATCTCATTAATAGGAACTCAACAGTAAAAAGACAGACAAAAACGGAGCTCGTATGCAAAAGTTACGGACGAAGCTTGGAGACTACTTTACTATACACTTCCTATAAATACAAGGGTGAACTCCTCATATTTTCTTCACACCATAAGCCTTTCTTTCTCTCTCTAACTTCTCTCTAGCCTCCCTAAACCCCTCCCAAGTCTACGGAACCTCCCTAGCACGAGAAGAGAGCCCCGGAGCGCCCGACGGCTCCGAGAAGAAAAGCTTTCGGCTCGGAAACGCTGCTCCAGCGAAGCCCGGTTTTTAATAAAAACCCGCTGCAAGTGAGCTACGCCTATAGTATATTTAATATAGATTTTATTTAATTATAGTAACATTGTTAGGACCTTAAAATAATTATTTAGGCTATTATTATGAGTTATATTGAGTGTTATTTAACGCTTATATAATAGTAATAATAGCTAGACTATTAAATTAGTCTCGTCAAGCGTTAGACTAAACTCTAGTGGTAATGATACTAGGTTTCGTCAAGGGATAATTGTTTTAAGAGTAACGAAGTGCTGTCCGAGTGCCGACTCACCACCTTTCAAGTGAGTGCATGGTCCCTTTCATCTTACACATAGATATGAAGTATTTTACGTGCTATGTGTGCATATTATCTGAATACTTGCTGTCTATGTTGGATGAACGTTTTATACATGTTTTAAAGGATTTAAACTGTATACGTATTTTATATATACGAATATGTTGGGTATGAGATGGGTAGATGAATGATGAGAGATAGAAGATGGCGTGAGTATATATTGGCAGCTATAGACTTAGTGCCTATGAGACGAACACCGGTAGCTATGGACTTAGTACCTTTTAGACGTTGGTAGCTATGGATTTAGTGCCTGTTGGGAATTGGTAGCTATGGACTTAGTACCTATTAGTTAGACGCTGGTAGCTAAGGATTTAGTACCTGTTGAACATTGGTAGCTATGGACTTAGTACCTATTAGATAAAGACTGGTAGCTATGGATTTAGTACCCGATGAATAGCTATAGCAGCTATGGAATTAGTGCTTTATGAACGAACATTGGCAGCTATGGATTTAGTGCCAGTCCTATAACCCTGGAAGTAAGGGACTTCAGAATAAACGAATGCAGGATAGACGACTCTTAGGTTAAATCCTTAAGAGTAAAGAAGATAACGGGGATGGGTAATGGGGTTAATTGTTTGATGATTAAACATAACAATTATATTATTGTGGGTTGAAAACCCTATGTACTCACCAGGTTTCCCAACCTGACCCACTCAGTTTATGTATATCACAGGTGACGAAGTGAAGTGACATTACACTGACAGATTTAAAGAGATGTAGATCACTAGTGTAAATCATTGTAAGTTCTGTTTATGCTTATGTTTCGGTATTAACGATGACATCCCAAACGTTTTAAAATGAAATAAATACGTTTCCTCGAAAATGTTTTAATAACGTATTTACCATGTTTTTCTGGGAACACATTCCGCAACCTTTTTATAAAACGAAGTACTCTGATTTTCATAAAGCATAAACAAAATCGGTCTTTTCTGGCCGTGATTTTGGGGATGTCACAATCACTAAGCTTCGTGCTTATGGTTTTCAGTTTTGGTTTCAGGCACTCAGTTTTAAAAGAGGAGCTCGGGAAGATTGCAGTGCACACACCATTTGTTCAGCCTGGGATGTTTATACTCTGATATATTTGACAGTTGTTATGATATTTTGAGATACATCGTTTATGATTCTTATATGACGTTTGATGAATATGGTTTTATTACTAATTTAAAACGAAATTTTCAGACTGTATTTTTGGGATGTTGCAAGTTGGTATCATAGCCTTGGTTTGAGGGATTCAGGCACACTTTCGGGTGTGTCTGAACTCAAACTAAGGAAGTGGTATAAAGTTTTCAAGAGAAAAACCATGGTTACAAAAGAATTTTGAGAAAAGAAAACAATTTTAGAAAAAGTATAAAGAAAAGAGTTTTAGAAAAAGCGAAAAGAGTTTTGAAAAGAGAAAACGGTGTGGTGTATGCATTCAGCCGAGCTCAAGTAAGTACTCCCAAATTACCCATACAAGTTTATATTATGATTGTCAGATTCAGTTTTAGTAGAACAGCATGCTAGAATAGGACTAAGGATCTAGGAGGATGCCTTATGTGCTTGCTATATGTGTTTCAGCTTTATGAGAATTGCATGCTAGTATTGAGTAGACAGTAGTAGGATAGCCTGTTTAGGTTCTGCCTGATAGTATGAGCTTAGCATTGTATGCTAGTACAGTTTCTCCTTATGAGGATAGATTTGCTTGAGTAGTTTCCTGTGTCCGAATACTGCTTTCTTTGTGCTTTGTAGGACTCTGAGTGATGGGAGTTAGTCGTTAGGTGAATACGCCACGTCACATGTGATCAGGGTTGAATAATCTCAGAGTGCTGGATTTGGCCCTATTGCACAGCTCTTGTTTGAGTCTAACCGTTGTAGGGACGAGTCTTTTACTCGAAGGATTATCTGAGCCTCGTCACATGTGATGGTATTCAGGTGATGGCTAATTAGGATTACAAGGAGGCCTTCAGAAGCTGAGGACTGGATTGGGTGGAGTCAGAGATTTCCCTAGGGCAAGCCTAGGATGAGAGTAGCAGAGATCAGTAGTAGTAGAAGTGACTTGGTGGAGTCGAGGCAGTACTTGAGGAAAGTACGGATAGATGTGGAAGTTAGTATGGGCCCGTACTACTAAAAGCAGAGGATATGTACTCGAATCAAGGAAGGCTTAGATGAATCCTAGAAACTTGTAGTGTGTGAGATCCCTCGAGTTTTGATGAGCATTGTGATGTTAGTGGTGGTATATTACCGAGTATAGTGACACTACGTGGTAGACCAGATGGTAGTTTTGGCGTCGACGAGGGATCAGGCTCGGACTCTGAAGCCGGGCAGATTGATGATCAGATGAGGGAGTTCATTCCATCCGAGAATTTCGCGCAGTATCATTAACCAGACTCATTTGATCTTCATTGTGATCAAGGAGAGCATTTTAGAGATTTGTGATGAGAGGCAGAGTGCATTCCGCACTAAGATGGCAGTCATGATAGAGACCCGTACGTTGATGTTTCAGGAATTCAGAGTTTGTGAGGCTTCAGATTGTCATGGGGGTTAGCAACCCCATTGTTAGTAGCAGATGGTTGGCAGATGTCACCAACACTTTTCGTACCAGACGTTGTCTCAAAAGGAGACAATATCATACTTACTTCCTGTCTCCTGAGGGATAGAGCACGAGATTGATATGAAGAGGTTGGTAGTGGGTTAAGTGGTGATGCAGTTAATGCTATGTCATGGGATGACTTTTAGACCAGATTCTGGGCAGAGTGTGCCCAGGCGATTGAGGCACAACAGTTGGCGCAATAGTTGTTAGATCTCCACCAGACGACTGAGACTTGGCAGAGATCACCGCCAAGTCTCGGGAAAGAGCTTATATGGTACCAGAGTATGCAGCAGATGAGGAACTGTAGAAGGTAAGTTATCAGAACATATTGTAGAATTATAGCAGAGAGATTGTGAGTATCTTGGGGTGCAAGACCCTGAATGATATGACTTATAGAGCTCGAGAGCGGGAAATTGACTTAGAGCACACTAGGACGAGGGAACCAGATCAGTTGCTTATAGTGAGGGGTCTCGGGAGGAGACCGTAGATTTCAGATCAGTTTCTGAGAGGCCAGCAGGACCAGATTCAGTGCAGCACTTGTGGGAAACTGTACAAATGAGACTTTCATTTCACGGGTTTGAGTAAGTGTAGCCCTGAGTTATCCTCGGTTTGTGTCTGAATTATATTTTTCAAGAGATGTCATATGCTAATTGCATACCGAGAAGTATTAGCGAGTAGTGATAGAGCATTTCCCAAATTGCGGGATTGGGAGAGTGCAACGTCATCTTGGTTTATTCCAGTCAGGACATGAGTTCAGCTGAGTGCGGGTCAAGCGCGTGTTCGACCCAGTATAGATAGAGTTGGAGTGTTGTAAGTCTGCGGGAGTAGCCACAGCATTCACTAGCAGCCAGATAGTGATAGAGTGTTGTAAGTCTGCGGGTGTAGCCGTAGCATTCACTAGCAGTCAGATAATATCAGCGTGTTGTAAGTCTGCGGGTGTAGCCGTAGCATTCACTAGCAGCCAGATAGTATTAGAGTGTTGTAAGTCTGCGGGTGTAGCCGTAGCATTCATTAGCAACCAGATAGTGATAGAGTGTTGTAAGTCTGCGAGTGTAGCCGTAACATTCACAAGATTAGCAGATAGTGCTAGAGTGATGTAAGTCTGTGGGTGTAGCCGCAACCTTCACTAGGTTGGTAGATAGCGTGAGTGTGTTGTTAGGACGCGAAAAGAACCGTAGTACCCACCAGTTCGGGTATAGCGGTGAGGATATGGAAATCCACAGATTGGATTTCGGAGTTTCCCAAACGGATTAGACTTGGTTAAGCCAATGATAAGACAGTAGAAGCGCCACTACAGAGAAAAGAGAAAAGAAGCAGTGGACTGATTAAGGTCATTTATGGCATAAGGCTACCGGTGGTCATGTAGCAATCGCTTTTAGCCTTGGGTTTGGTGACGTCAGGATTCGACGTATGGACTCGATCTGTTAGATCAAAAAGTTATTAGAGCTTCAGTGGCATGGTACCTAGTGGCAACTAGTTCTAGTGAAGGAATTTGTTCAGAAGTCGTGTGAGGCGACTAAGTGGGAGTCCTTTGGCTCTGCAATCGGGCCAGAACTCGGTACTTCAGATGATTGGCGAATCAGTTGAGACTAGGAAGGCCTAGATAGATTTCGGGAAGCAGCCATGTGGCAGCATACAGTTTCAGACAGTTCAGTGTTTCGGGCAGTTCAGTGTTCAGACAGTTCAGTGTTTCGGACAGTTCAGTGTTCAGACAATTCAGTGTTCAGGAATTTCAGTGTTCAGACAGTTCAGTGTTCAGGCAGTTCAGTATTTCAGGCAGTTCAGTGTTTTAGAAATTTCAGTACTTCAGACAGTTCAATGTCTCAAGCAGTAATGGTATTTTGGGATTTCATGTATGGATAGGGTCACAGATAGCTTGGGATATGCTCAATCACTCACAGCGGGATTATCGGAACGTTGGCCAGGTATAAGTGAATCACAGGGATAAGTGGATTTGTGATTTTGTTTTCTAGTGTGAGCCTTGGGTTACCAGAAGTTGAGTAGGCAGCTGAGAAACAAGTGGATTGGATTCAACAATAATGATTCAGTAGAGTGGTCTGTCAGGGATTCAGACCATCTCAAGACATCAGAAATTAGATGAAATAGATGTGATCTTGTTGCGAGGAATTCGTTTACCTGCGGATTTTAGGGCTTTACGAGGATTGGTCATGGCTACCCTCGGGAGGCTAGGGTGTTCCCAGGTTGGTGACCATGCTACTAGAGTGGTTGGGCGCGTAAGGAATGGTAATAAATGATTTCGAGGACGAAATCTAATTTAAGTGGGGGAGAGTTGTAACGCCCCGTTTATTTAAATAAATTAATAAATGTAAGTCTCGGACTAAGTTGTGAAGAATTTTGAAAGTTGAGGGTTAAAAGTGTACGTTCGGGACTTAAATTGAAAAGATTTGAAGCCTTAAGGGTTTATTGGTGATTTAGGGATCTATTATAAAAGAAATTTATGGGATCAGGGTTTAAAAGGTAAGTTTTGGATGCAGTTTGTAAAGATTTCTGAGGGCAGGGTCTATTTGGTATGTTTTGGATTTAGATTGAAAACAAATTGGGGTGGAGGGGCTGAAGTTGAATAATTCGATCATAAGTTTGAAATAAGATATGAGATATACCCGTATCCCTTCCCCACATTGCTTCCTTCAAACCCTAAACCTAAGAGACCATTTCCTTTACTCCATCCCTTAGTTTGAGTTCAGACACACCCGAAACTGTGCCCGAATCCCTCAAACCAAGGCTCTGATACCAACTTGGAACATCCCAAAACACAGTCTGAAAATTTCGTTTAATTTAATAATAAAAACCATAGTCAATATACCTCATATAAAAATCATAAGCAATGTATCTCAAAATATTATAACAACTGTCAAGTATATCAGAGTATAAACATCCCAGGCTAAACAAATGGTGTGTGCACTGCAATCTTCCCGAGCTCCTCTTTTGAAACTGAGTACCTGAAACCAAAACTGAAACTATAAGCACGAAGCTTAGTGAGCTCTCCCTAACTACCACATACCATACAATAACATATAAACACATATTGGCCCTTGCCCACTGCATCAGACCGAAGTCCGACAACTGCATTGGACCGAAGTCCGGAACTGACTGCGACCCCGTCCCCTGCATCGGACCGAAGTCCGGAACTAACTGCATTGGACCGAAGTCCGGAACTGACTGGGACCCCGTCCCCTGCATTAGACCGAAGTCCGGAACTAATTGCATCGGACCGAAGTCCGGAACTGACTGGGACCCCGTCCCCTACATCAGACCGAAGTCCGGAACTGACTGCATCAGACCGAAGTCCGGAACTGACTGAACATAGCATAGCATAAACATACCTACTAACATTAATACATATACTGCATACTGCATCGGACCAGAGTCCAGAACACATAACACAAAACATGCTTGAATCACAAAAGACATCAAGCACTCTAACTACTGCATCAGATCGAGGTTCGAAACTACTGCTAACTAAACGGGTCGGCATTGTGGCCATAGACCCATTCCTACTGGAATGAAAACTCACCTCACACTGCTGAAGTCCCATAGACACAACCCCACACTGCTGAAGTCCCGCAGACTCAACCCCAGCTGCTAGATGACAGATTCCCGAACTGTCAACATCAAAATAATACCCAATTAATAATTGGGTTCCAACTCATAACCATAAGTCTGTACTTGGGTAAAAGACTACTTTACCCCTGTCTTAGCTTGACTCAGTCCTAAGGCCCAATCCAATGGCCCAAAGTCCAACTATGGCTCAAAGCCCAACCTTTGGCCCAATTTTCCAAATTGGGCCCAAACCTCTACATGGACTTCCCTTAAGGCCCAATTGTTCAGTCCAGTCCAACATGTCTCATTCTAAGGGCCCAATATCATACAACCATCTAGGCAAAAACTATGGCCTATCTATGGCCCAATATTCCAAATTGGGCCCAATCCTTCTTATGGGCCTTACCCTAAAGCCCAACTAATTACTCTAGTCCATTTGATCATTCTTGGATGGCCCAACACAAGCCCAAGTGAAATTATGGTTTCACATAAAATGATGATTAGGGTTAAGTGTTTCTTACTTAACCCATTAAGGACTTAATCCATTAAGTCCTTTACTCTACTAGATCAATGATATGGAGAAATTGGGCTTAATGCACAATCCAATCTTAATAGCCCCAAAAGTGGGTCCAATAAGTCTAAGGCCCAATTACTCACAATTAGGGTTTTCTAAACCCTAATTAGGGTTTTTCACCCAAACGTGGCCCAATAAGCCCAAAACTAATCCTTAAGCCCATTAGGGTTTTTGCTATGTCAATTAGGGTTTGCTTGTGGGGCACCACCCACTACCACCTCGGGTAGTGGTGGTCCATGGCGGCTCATGGCGGCCACCACCTTACGGTGGTGGTTATTATTATTTTTATTAATAATCAAAATGATATGGGCTTATTTAGTCATAGAAATCATTCATTATCTTATTAATTATTGTTGATTTTATATCATTTTATGAACAAAAGATACTTAATTAGCTTAATATTTCAATTTCAGCAATAAAAGACATGCTCGGGTGAGAAAGGAAGAGGATTGAGTGATTGGAAGCTTGGATCTTGGATTTTGAAGAAAGAAGGATGTTGCTGGACAACTTGACCCCCCATCAGTTTTTTGGCCATATCTCATGAACCATAACTCCGATTGACGAGATTCAAAATGTTATGAAAACTAGACACAATTTCGGACGACTTTCGTGTTTTGAGAAAATGTTGATTCCAAAAGAAACTCGACGAGTTTTTAGCACAAACTCGACGAGTTGGTTAGAATGTTCCAGATTCGAAGATGCCTTGCCGTACACGCTGTATACGCGGATTATTGAAAAAACTCGATGAGTTTTTGGTGAAAACTCATCGAGTTGACGCTGTTTTCAGAATTTATATATAGAAACTCTTCTCATTCGAACCCTAACTTTTTGTGGAGGCTAGCTGCGACTTTTGAAGACCAGAAGGGTTCTTGGAGCTGCTATTTTCGAGATTGCAACATAAGAGACAATTTAGAAGAGAATCAAAGGCAAATAATCATTCTTATTTTCTTAATCTTTGTTTTGAACCATGTTTGAATCATTAGATTTTGATTTTAGGTTATTACTTGCTTTAGATATGAGCTAAAAGCTTTTTACTTCTGTTTGGATGAGATAATCTTATGAATATGGTTTGATTGAGTGGTTGAATTGATATTAATTTGATTATTCATCTTGTTAAGCTTATTAAAGATCCTTATGTATTGATGATAAATGTTTTTAGTTAACAAATAAGTGATTGAGTTGCATGAATATCTTCTTGATTACTTGATTCATATAGTTTTATGAATATAAGATTGTATGCCTAGGAATAGTGAATATGAAACTAGGGTTAACTATAAAATATGTAAATCAATGTGTGAGCATGTGTGATGAACATCTATACATGAGTTGATTGAATTGAACAAATTTGATTAACTATTATTATAAGTCTTGCTTCATACGAACTAAACACTAGGAAACTTGTTAGTTTAATCAACTGGCCATTGCTTGAGTTAACTTGTCTACTAAAGGATTGGTAATAATGAACATGAACCCAATCACATTAGGAATCAGTAACCATTGACATATTAATCCATTGCACCTGCCACGAAATCAACCATAGGAATAAGTGAATCGAATCTGAACAGAAGTATCTTTTATCATTGAATCTAGTTGTCTTTTCTTGTTCTTCTTAGTTGTTAATTGTCTTTGTTTAAGTGTTAATTGATTGTTTAAGTTTCTAGTCTTGCAAAACTAGAGAAACCCCTACTTTTATTAATTGTTTTAATTAGATAATATTAGCATTTATTTTAATTGTTTACCGTTCCCTGTGTTCGATACCCTACTTACCTGAACTAAACTGCTAATCGATAGGTACACTGCCTTTCGTGTGTTTGTCTTTGTGTTTAAGTTAGTAGGATTAAAACTAGTTCGTTTCACACACATCACAAAGCAAATTACAATTACAAGTTTTACTCCAAAACTAACACACACACTAACTAAGCTTACTGCACATACAGCCACCCTAGCGGTGGCCAGCGGTGGCATGTGGTGGCAGCCACCACCTCCCGGTAGTGGCAGTGGATGTTCTTGATTTTCCGGCTAGACTAAACACACCACTCAAACTCAATGGAAAATACACCCACCCACACTATAATCTTGCAACCGGATCCTACCACCCTCCTGGTAGCGACGGGAGAAGGCAGTGGCAGCAGGTAACAATGACTTTTTGTGGTGACAGCTACCACCACGAGGTGGTGGCGGCGGTTCCCTTGTTTCCCAGCCGAGAATCCACACACACTCACACTTAATCGGGATCTAGAGACTGAAACTTCGCAACTCAGCCACCACGGGTGGCAAACGACGACCCTTGCCTTCTCAGTCTCGGCGATTCTCCGGCAGCAATGTCGCAATGGAGACCTTCCTCGGCAGTGTGGCGGTCGGCGGTGCTCAATGGCGAGGCAACAGGCGCCCCACTTGATTGGAACAGCAAACGGCAATAATCTTCACGCATGGCGGCTGGGCTTGACGGAGAAAGAATGGTGGCGGCTACAACACACCCGACGACGAACAGATGAGAGGAAGAAGAACTGGCGGCGGTCGATTGATACTTCGTCAGTCGGAAAACAAGAGGGTAGCGGGAGTGGCGGCTGAAGATCTCACATGACGGCTGGAACATTTTTGTAGGTTTAGGGTTTCATGTATGCGACCAAGGTGAGGAAAGGTGGTGACGGGTTTTAAACCCTGACTCTATCTAAACTTTATTCTATTTGTACACAATCAGTCCCTGTCCCACAAATTCCTTTCAAATCCATTCTATAAATTACCATTCGGCCCCCAACCATCTAAAACCTTTCCAATTTAAGTCCAATAGTTACTAAACAGCCCCTCTCCCATAATTTATTCTCAAATTGAATCCAACACTTACATTTTAGCCCTTGCATTCATAATATATTTTCAACTTTAATCCAATTTTACCAAACGCACCCTGACTTTTGTAATTATGACTTTTAACTCCTTGAAACTAACGCCTCGCTTGAATATTATTCATTTTAGGGCTTCTATACATTTATCAACTTTACCTTCTTTATTTCCTCATCTGATGCATGTCTTGGTACCATATACGCTCTTTCCTGAGACTTGGCAGTGATCTCTACCACAATCTCAGTCGTCTGGTGGAAATCTAACAACTCTTGCGCCAACTGTTGCGCCTCAATCGCCTGGGCACACTCTGCCCAGAATCTGGTCTAAAAGTCATCCCATGACGTAGCATTAACCGCATCATCACACAACTCACTACCGACCTCTTCCTATCAATCTCGTGCTCTATCCCTCATGAGACAGGAAGTAAGTTAGATATTGTCTCCTTTCGAGACAACGTCTGGTACGAAAAGTGTTGGCAACATCTGCCAACCATCTGCTGCTAACAATGGGGTCCCTAACCCCCATGTCAATCTGAAGCCTCACAAACTATGAATTCCCGAAACATCAACGTACGAGTCTCTATCATGACTGTTATCTCAGTGCAGATTGTACCCGGCCTCTCATCACAAATCTCTATAATGCCCTCCTTGATCACACTGAGGATCACAGGAATCTGGTTAATGATACTTCGCGTAATTCTCGGACGGAATGAACTCCCTCATCTGATCATCAATCTGCCCCGCTCCAGAGTCCGAGCCTGATCCCTCGTTGACGCCAGAACTACCATCTGGTCTACCACGTAGCGTCACTATACTCGGTAATATATCACCACTAATATCACAATGTTCATCAAAACTCGAGGGATCTCACATACTACAAGTTTCCTGGATTCATCTCAGCCTTCCTTGATTGGAGTACGGATCTTCTGCTTTCAGTAGTACAGGCCCATACTACCTTCCACATCTATCCGTACTTTCCTCAAGTACTGCCTCGACTCCACCAAGTCACCACTACTGCTACTGATCTCTGCTACTCTCATCCTAGGCTTGCCCTAGGGAAATCTCTGACTCCACCCAATCCATTCCTCAACTGTTGAAGGCCTCCTTGTAATGCTAATTAGCCATCACCTGAATACCATCACATGTGGCGAGGCTCAGATAATCCTTCGAGTAAAAGACTCGTCCCTACAACGGTTAGACTCAAACAAGAGTTGCGCAATAGGGCCAAATCTAGCACTCTGAGATTATTCAACCCTGATCACATGTGACGTGACGTATTCACCTAATGGCTAACTCCCATCACTCCGAGTCCCACAAAGCACAAAGCAAGCAACATTCAGACACAAGAGACTACTCAAGCAATTCTATCCTCATAACAAGAAATTGTACTAGCATATAATGCTAAGCTCGTACTATCAGGCATAACCTAAAGAGGCTATCCTACTGCTTTCTACTCAATGCTAGCATGCAATTCTCATAAAACTGAAACACATATAGCAGGCACATAAGGCATCCTCCTAGATCCTTAGTCCTATTCTAGCATGCTGTTCTACTGAAACTGGAACTGATATACATAACATAAATCTTGTATGGGTAATTTGGTAGTACTAACTTGAGCTCGGCTGATTGCATGCACAACATCCTTTTCTATTTTCAAAATTCTTTTCTTTCCAAAAATTCTTTTCGCTTTTTCTAAAACTCTTTTCTTTTCTCAAAACTCCCTTTTTACAAAAACTGAATTTCCTTTTGAAAATCTCTATACCAATTCCTTAGTTTGAGTTCAGACACACCCGAAACTGTGCCCGAATCCCTCAAACCAAGGCTCTGATACCAACTTGGAACATCCCAAAACACAGTCTGAAAATTTCGTTTAATTTAATAATAAAAACCGTAGTCAATATACCTCATATAAAAATCATAAGCAATGTATCTCAAAATATTATAACAACTGTCAAGTATATCAGAGTATAAACATCCCAGGCTAAACAAATTGTGTGTGCACTGCAATCTTCTCGAGCTCCTCTTTTGAAACTGAGTACCTGAAACCAAAACTGAAACTGTAAGCACGAAGCTTAGTGAGCTCTCCCAAACTACCACATACCATACAATAACATATAAACACATATTGGACCTTGCCCACTGCATCAGACCGAAGTCCGACAACTGCATTGGACCGAAGTCCGGAACTGACTGCGACCCCGTCCCCTGCATCGAACCGAAGTCCGGAACTGATTGGGACTCCGTCCCCTGCATCGGACCGAAGTCCGAAACTAACTGCAGCGGGCCGAAGTACGGAACTGACTGCATCGGACCGAAGTCCGGAATTGACTGAACATAGCATAGCATAAACATACCTACTAACATTAATACATATACTGCATACTGCATCGGACCAGAGTCCGGAACACATAACACAAAACATGCTTGAATCACAAAAGACATCAAGCACTCTAACTACTGCATCGGACCGAGGTCCGAAACTACTGCTAACTAAACAGGCCGACATTGTGGTCGTAGACCCGTTACTACTGGAAGGAAAACTCACCTCACACTGCTGAAGTCCCGTAGACACAACCCCACACTGCTGAAGTCCCGCAGACTCAACCCCAGCTGCTAGATGACAGATTCCCGAACTGTCAACACAAAAATAACACCCAATTAATAATTGGGTTCCAACTCATAACCATAAGTCTGTACTTGGGTAAAAGACTACTTTACCCCTGTCTTAGCTTGACTCAGTCCCAACGCCCAATCCAAAGGCCCAAAGTCCAACTATGGCTCAAAGCCCAACCTTTGGCCCAATTTTCCAAATTGGGCCCAAACCTCTACATGGACTTCCATTAAGGCCCAATTGTTCAGTCCAGTCCAACATGTCTCATTCTAAGGGCCCAAAATCATACAACCATCTAGGCCCAAACTATGGCCCATCTATGGCCCAATTTTCCAAATTGGGCCCAATCCTTCTTATGGGCCTTACCCTAAAGCCCAACTAATTACTCTAGTCATTTGATCATTCTTGGATGGCCCAACACAAAGCCCAAGTGAAATTAGGGTTTCACATAAAATGATGATTAGGGTTAAGTGTTTCTTACTTAACCCATTAAGGACTTAATCCATTAATTCCTTTACTCTACTAGATCAATGATATGGAGAAATTGGGCTTAATACACAATCCAATCTCAATAGCCCCAAAAGTGGGTCCAATAAGTCTAAGGCCCAATTACTCACAATTAGGGTTTTCTAAACCCTAATTAGGGTTTTTCACCCAAACATGGCCCAATAAGCCCAAAACTAATCCTTAAGCCCATTAGGGTTTTTGCTATGTAAATTAGGGTTTGCTTGTGGGGCACCACCCACTACCATCTCGGGTAGCGGTGGTCCATGGCGGCTCACGGCGGCGGCCACCACCTTACGATGGTGGTTATTATTATTTTTTATCAATAATCAAAGCTAATTACAATTACAAGTTTTACTCCAAAACCAACACACACACACACTAACTAAGCTAACTACACACACAGCCACCTTAGCGGTGGCCGGCGGTGGCATGCGGTGGCAGTGGATGTTCTTGATTTTCCGGATAGAGTAAACACACCACTCAAACTCAACGGAAAATACACCCACCCACACTATAATCTTGCAACCGGATCCTGCCACCCTCCTGGTAGCGACGAGAGAAGGTAGTGGCAGCATCTAACGATCACTTTTTGCAGTGACAGCTACCACCACGAGATGGTGGCGGTGGATCCCTTGTTTCCTAGCCAAAAATCCACACACACTCGCACTTAATCGGGATCTAGAGACTGAAACTACCCAACTCAGCCACCACGGGTGGCAAACAGCGACCCTTGCCTTCTCAGTCTCGGTGATTCTCCGGCAGCAACGTCGCAATGGCGACCTTCCTCGGCAGTGTGGCGGTCGGCGGTGCTCAATGGCGAGGCAGCAGGCGCCCCGCTTGATCGGAATAGCGAACGGCGACAGTCTTCACGCATGGCGGCTGGGCTTGGCGGAGAAAGGATGGTGACGGCTACAACACACTCGACGACGAACAGATGAGAGGAATAAGAAGTGGTGGCGGTCGATTGATACTTCGTCGGTCGGAAAACAAGAGGGTAGCGGGAGTGGCGGCTGAAGATCTCACATGACGGCTGGAACATTTTTGTAGGTTTAGGGTTTCATGTATGCGACTAGGGTGAGGAAAGGTGGTGAGGGTTTTAAGCCCCGACTCCATCTAAACTTTATTCTATTTGTACACAATCAGTCCCTGTCCCACAAATTCCTTTCAAATCCATTCTATAAATTACCATTCGGCCCCCAACCATCTAAAACCTTTCCAATTTAAGTCCAATAGTTACTAAACAGCCACTCTCCTATAATTTATTCTCAAATTGAATCCAACACTTACAGTTTAGCCCTTGCATGCATAATATATTTTCAACTTTAATCCAATTTTACCAAACGCACCCTGACTTCTGTAATTATGACTTTTAACTCCTCAAAACTAACGCCTCGCTTGAATATTATTCATTTTAGGGCTTCTATACATTTATCAACATTATCTATTTATTCATTTAATAAACATGGTGTTACAACTCTCCCCCACTTAAATTAGATTTCGTCCTTGAAATCATTCCTTATCATACCTTACATGCTAACTACTTAAGTAACATGGCCATAATCCTGGGTACACCCTAGCCTTCTCAGGGTAGCTATGACCAATCATCACAAAGCCCTAACATCAGCAGGCGAACAAATTCCTCGCAACAAGATCACATCTAGTTTATCTGAATTATGCTGTCTCGAGATGGTCTAAATCCCTCACAGACCACACTTACTGAACCATTATTGTCGAATCCATTCTACCTGTCTCTCAGTTGCCTACTGATCTCCTGATAACTCAAAGCTCCCACTAGAAAGACAAAAACATAGATCCACTTATCCTTGTGATTCACTTATACTGGCCAAAACTCAGATAATCCTGCTGTAAGTGACTTAGCATATCCCAAGCTGTCTGTGACTCTAACCACACATGAAATCCCACAATACCATTACTGCTTGAGACCCAAAACTGTCTGAATCACTGGTCTGCCTGAGAACACTGAACTGCCTGAAACACTAACTGTCTGAAATATTGAACTACCTGAACACTGAACTGCCCGAAACACTGAACTGTCTGAACACTGAACTGCCCGAAACACTGAACTGTCTGAACACTGAACTGCCTGAAACACTAAACTGTCTAAACACTAAACTTCCTGACACACTGAACTGCCTGAAACTGTATGCTGCCACACCGAGACCTACCTGGTTTCAATTTTCCGCCAATCATCTGAAATATCGGGTTCCAGCCCAACTACGGAGTCAAAGGACTCCCTGCTTAGCCACCTCGCACTACTTCTGAACGAAATCCCTCTATGGATCTAGCTGCTACTAGTTATCTTGTCACTGTGGCCCTAACGGCCTTCTGGTCTAACTGATTAGTTCCATGCGTCGAATCCTGACGTCACCAAACCCAAGGCTAAAAGTGATTGCTACGTGACCATTGGTAACCTTATGTCATAAATGACCTTAAGTAGTCCACTGCTTCTTTGCTCTCTTCTCTGTAGTGGCGTTTCTACCGTCCTATCACTGGCTTAACCAAGTCTAATCCGTCGGGGAAACTCCGAAATACAATTTGTGGATTTCCATATCGTCACTGCTACACCCGAACTGGTGGGTACTACTATTCTTTCCGCGTCCTAACAACGCACTCACGCTATCTACCAACCTAGTGAATGCTACGGCTACACCCGCAGGCTTACAACACTCTACATTGTCTGCTGCTAGTGAATGCTATGGATACTCCCACAGACTTACAACACTCTAATACTATATGTCTGCTAGTGAATGCTACGGCTACTCCCGCAGACTTACAACACTCTATCACTATCTGGCTGCTAGTGAATGCTACGGCTACACCCGCAGACTTACAACACTCTAACACTATCTGACTGCTAGTGAATGCTACGACTACACCCGCAGACTTACAACACTCTAACACGATCTGGATTCTAGTGAATGCTACGGCTACACCCACAGACTTACAACACTCTAACACTATCTATACTAGATCGAACACTCGCTTGACTCGTACTCAGCTGAACTCATTAACTGTCTGGAATCCCCAACCTGATTCCCTAAGGCTTGCTAGCAAACATTACGGGAACGCGATCTCCTTATTGGCAAGTTTTTCCGAACTTCCATCTCACACTATCATCAAACAATATAGCCGCTTAAGCTGTATTCCTTCCAAACAAAGATGCGAAACTTATCCCAGTTTCAAAACTGCTCCTACTTCTGAATCCTTAGATGATTCTCCCCCACTTTGATTCAACTAGTGTCTTTCAACACATAATTCTAGAAGGATTCTCAATCCTTATTACCATTCTATGCTCCCTCTGTTGAAACCATGCTTAGCATTGCTAGTGTTTCAATACTAGCCAATCAAAAAGATCACACTACCTCCAAGAACCCGAATAAATTTCCGGTAATAACCCGCTAGACCCAGGAAGCTCCGAATCTCAATTGGAGACCTCGGAATCTCCCACTACATCACGGCCTCTATCTTGGCCGGATCAACTAGAATATCCTTCCGATTTACAAGGTTCCCAAGAAATCGCACCCCGCGCAACCAGAACTCACAATTGGAGAACCTTGCGAAAATTCTCTCCCTCTTCAAAGTCTCTAGCACCTCCCTCAGGTGCTTCTCGTGCTGCTCCTCAGTATGCAATTGGCATATGACATCTCTTAAAAATATAATTCAGACACAAACGGAGGGTAACTCAGGGTTACACTTACTCAACTCATGGAACAGAAGGCTCTCTTGTGCAGTTTCCCGCAAGTGCTACACCGAATCTGATCATGCTGGTCTCTCGAAAGCTAATCTGAAATCTACGGTCTCCTCCCGAGACCCCTCACTATAAGCAACTGATCTGGTTCCCTTTTCCCAGTGTGCTCGAAGTCAATATCCCGCTCTCGAGCTCTAGAAGTCATATCACTCAGGGTCTCACACCCCGAGGTACTCCCGATCTACTTCTTATCATTCTGTGGTATGTTCTGATAACTTACCTTCTTCATTTCCTCATCTGCTGCATGCTTGGTACCATATACGCTCTTTCCCGAGACTTGGCAGTGATCTCTGCCACAGTCTTAGTCGTCTGGTGGAAATCTAACAACTCATGCGCCAACTGCTGCGCCTCAATCACCTGGGCACACTCTACCCAGAATCTGGTCTAAAAGTCATCCCATGACCTAGCATTAACCGCATCATCACACAACTCACTACCGACCTCTTCCTATCAATCTCGTGCTCTATCCCTCAGGAGACAAGATTAAGTGATCTTAGAGGAGTCAGATCTAGAGTTTGAGTGATTAGGGACCTTTGCAGCCATGCAAAGTCTTAAAGGTCTCAACTTTATGGATTAAGTGATCTTAGAGGAGTCAGATCTAGAGTTTGAGTTTATGTCTTAACCGTTTAAGACCAAAATCCAAGAAAGGCTGAAACTGAGACTTACGCTAGGCGTAAATCTCAGTATGCTCCGCGTAAGGGTTTGAGAGCTCGATTCTGGATCGCCGGAGTACGCCCCGCGTTCAAGAGCTGGTACGCGCCGCGTACTGCCCCTATTGACTTTCGTTGACTTTTAGGGTTTTGGTCAACATTTGGACTTTTGGGTCAAGGAGGGGTAAAATGGTCTTTTACCCTTCTGTGGGATCGTAGAAAGGGATTTAATCTAGCCTTTGAGAGCTAGTATTTATTTGAGGTTATTATGTATGTGATTAGGTGGGGGCTAGATTAGTATATTCGTGTGCGAGATTATCCAAGATACCCGAGGTGAGCCTTCTTACTATACATTACCTAAAGTGGTATTTATATGCAGACCAGAGGGTCTTGTATGCTATGTGTATATATATGAGTTATGTGCATTGTGTTATATGTATGTTATGTGTTGAACAGACCGGGCCGGAGGGCCCAACGATATAGACCGGATCGAAGGGTACAACGACACAGACTGGACCGAAGGGTCCGATGAGCTATGACCGGACCAGAGGGTCCTACGAGCTACGGGACTGGAGGGTCCCGATGAGACACATCGAACGAAGGGTCGTATTGTAGCCTCGAGTGGCGTATGTGTTGCATGTGGTATTTTGGGGAACTCACTAAGCATTTATGCTTACAGTTGTTATGTTATGTGTTTCAGGTACTAGCGAGGATCGCAGGAAGGCGCCGACATGATCCGTACACACTGAGAGGATTTATGTATTTGAGGATCTTGGGATTTGTTTATTGTAATAACATGTGATACATTGGACTACTATGATATTCTATGAGTGAAAGTATGTTTTTAAAATGAAAAATTGTTTTGGAAATATACGTTGTTACAGTGTGTGTGTGTGTGTGTGTGTGTATGCGTATGAGAGTGTGACAGTGTGTGAGGTAAAAATAAATGTCATTTTGTTTATAATAAACAAATAAATCAATAAATCAATTAAGTGAGTTGGCATAAGGGGGTAACTGGGTTACCCCTTCGTTTTGACAATAATGACTAATTAGACCCGACAAAAATAACTTTATTCCCTTAAAAGACACGAAAAATCTTTAGGAACTGAAAGAGTAAAGTCAAAATACATAACAAGGCCGTTGCGTCATTTTCCAAAAAAAAATACCATTTTTCCCATAATAGTCGCTATGACTCACTAAGACAGTAGTTTTCTTTTAAAATTATGGCCAATGTAACAAAAAAAACTAACTACTTTTTCAGACAATGTGTTACTGTTTTGTGGGCTGTCTACTTTTTAAGGGCTTGTCGGCCCATAATACATAAAGTTTTACTTTTCAAATTTGTTCATTTTGACTACTCTTTCAAGTTAGGTGACTACTATTTTCTCTCATTGTAGCATTTAAAGAACAATCAAGTATCTTTCGAATCTTGATATAACTTTAACGTATTTTTTATTAGGGCTAGCTTTTATATATATAGTTTAAAAAAAACAACGAAAAAAACATATGAAAGCGTAGGTTTAATACGAAACCTACAGTGTACAAGTAATACATAAATTGTGCATCAAATACCTGTACACCGTGGGTTTCCTTGATGAAACTGTAGTTTTTTAAAAATCTACTCTTTGGGAGACCGTAAATCTTAGAGAGTAAATCGTAGGTTTCTAAAAACCTACAGTTTTGATTTCGAATATAGAAAAAAAAACCATTTATATACGTTTCACTGAAAGGTAGGTTTTAGGCGAAAGAGTAGGCAAATTAGGAAACCTACGGTTTCAGTGGCGAGGCTATTTGATATCATGGTGGGTCACTTGACCCACTTTTTTTTTATATAATAAGGTATATAACTTAAAATTTGTGACCTGCCTAAACAATTTGAAATGAACCATCTTAATATTTTTGACAAAGAAAAAAATGTATAAATCATATTTTTAAAGCCACATTCTATATTTTAATAGCCCAGTATTTGTTAAGATATAATTCAATATCCATAGCCGAATACAAGTAAAACTGTAACGTCCCGTTTATTTAAATAAATTAATAAATGTAAGTCCCAGACTAAGTTGTGAAGAATTTTGAAAGTTGAGGGTTAAAAGTGTACGTTCAGGACTTAAATTGAAAAGATTTGAAGGCTTAAGGGTTTATTGGTGATTTAGGGATCTATTATGAAAGAAATTTATGGGATCAAGGTTTAAAATGTAAGTTTTGGATGCAGTTTGTAAAGATTCTGAGGGTAGGGTCTATTTGGTATGTTTTGGATTTAGATTGAAAACAAATTGGGGTGGAGGGGCTGAAGTTGAATAATTCGATCATAATTTTGAAATAAGATACAGGATATACCCGTATCCCTTCCCCACGTTGCTTCCTTCAACCCTAAACCTAATTGACCATTTCCTTTACTCCAGCCGCCATCACCATGCGTTACTCTTTCAGCCGTCACCTTCCTCTTGTTCTTTGGACCAGTCAAGGGCGTCGCATGCTGCCTCACCGACGAGTACCACTGTATCGCTGCCACGGGAGGAGCCACCGAGACCCACGAAGGAGGCGGTGAACGCTGCTGTTGAGTATGAGCAACCGAACTTCCGGTTAGTCCACCGCAAACCACCCACCTATCCTTCTTCTTCGTTTCTTCTGTGATTTGGTGTTGTATACGTCAGGTACTGCCGCCAGCAACCCTATGGTCGTCGTTTAGGGCCGCCGCCGTTGTGGGTCGCCTTCTCTAGGGTTCCGTTCGTCGCTTGCCACCCGAAGTGGCTGGGTCGAAGGTGCCTCGGTCTTCAGGCCATGTTTTCGAGTGTGTATGTGCGTTGTTCGAGTGGGGAACAAGAGAACCGCTGCTACCACCATGAGGTGGTGGCTGTTATCGTAAAAGCCGCTGTTGTTGTTGCCTTTTTAGTGTTGCTGCCACCACCGGGAGCCACCAGGTGGGTGGCTGGACCTTATGAGCAAGTAGAATCGTGTATGTATATGTGTTTTGGTCGTGTGAGGGTTTGTTGGCCGAAAAATGAAGAAAAACCACCACCACCATCTGGTGGTGGCTGCCGCCTTGTACCGCCGCCAGCCACCATGTTGTGGGTGTGTGTGTATGTTAGTTAGTTAGTGGTGTGTGTTTATTTTGATTAAAGCATTGTAACTGTAATTGCCAAAAGAATAATGGAAAGAAATGGAAAACCACCACCGTAAGGTGGTGGCCACCGCCGTGAGCTGCCATTAGCCACCACTACCCGAGGTGTTAGTGGGTGGTGCCCCACAAGCAAACCCTAATTGACCTAGCAAAACCCTAATGGGCTTAAGGATTAGTTTTGGGCCTATTGGGCCATGTTTGGGTGAAAAACCCTAATTAGGGTTTAGAAAACCCTAATTGTGAGTAGTTGGGCCTTGGACTTATTGGATCCACTTTTGGGCCATTGGAATTGAATTGTGTATTAAGCGCAAATCACTCCATATCACTTATCTAGTAGAGTAAAGGACTTAATGGATTAAGTCCTTAATGGGTTAAGTAAGAAACACTTAACCCTAGTTATCATTTTATGTGAAACCCTAATTTCACTTGGGCTTTGTGTTGGGCCATCTAAGAACAAGAAAATGGACTAGAATAATTTAATGGGCTTTAGGGTAAGGCCCATAGGAGGGTGTGGGCCCAATTTGGAAAATTGGGCCATAGATGGGCCATAGTTGGGGCCTAGATGGTTATATGATATTGGGCCCCTAGAATGAGACATGTTGGACTGGACTGATCAATTAGGCCTTAAGGGAAGTCCATGTAGAGGTTTGGGCCCAATTTGGAAAATTGGGCCATATGTTGGGCTTTGATCCCTAGTTGACTTTGGGCCTATGGATTGGGCCTTGGGCTTAGGTAAGCCAAGCTAGGGGTAATGTAGTAATTATCCAAAGTATGCATTTATAGTTATGTGTTAGAGCCCAATTAGTAATTGGGTGTTATTTTGGTGTTGACAGTTCGGGAATCTGTCATCCAGCTGCTGGGGTTGAGTCTGCGGGACTTCAGCAGTGTGGGATTGTGTCTACGGGACTTCAGCAGTGTGAGGTGAGTTTCCTTCGAGTAGGAACGGGTCTAAGGCCACAATGTCGGCCCGTTTAGTTAGTAGTAGTTACAGACTTCGGTCTGATGCACTAGTTTAGTGTGCTTGATGTCTTTGTGATTTAAGCATGTTTTTGTGAAATGAGCTCCGGACTTCGGTCCGATGCAGTATGCAGTATATGTGTTTATGCCAGTAGTTATGATTATGCTATGCTATGTTCAGTTAGTTCTGGACTTCGATCCGATGTCGGGCGGGGTCCAAGCTAGTTCCGGACTTCGGTCTGATGCTGGGCGGGGCCCGATGTAGTGGGTGGGGCCCAAGCTTGTTTCGGACTTCGGTCCGATGCCGGGCGGGGCCCAAGCTAGTTTCGGACTTCAGTCCGATGCCGGGCGGGGCCCAAGCTAGTTCCGAATTTCGGTCCGATGCCGGGCGGGGCCCGATGCAGTGGGCGAGGCCCAGTATGTGCTATATGAGTTATTGTATGGTATGTGATAGTTTGAGGGAGCTCACTAAGCTTCGTGCTTATGGTTTTCAGTTTTGGTTTCAGGCACTCAATTTTAAAATAGGAGCTCGGGAAGATTGCAGTGCACACCATTTGTTCAGCCTGGGATGTTTATACTCTGATATATTTGACAGTTGTTATGATATTTTGAGATACATCATTTATGATTCTTATATGACGTTTGATGAATATGGTTTTATTACTAATTTAAAATGAAATTTTAAGACTGTATTTTTGGGATTTTGCATAAACTAAAAACTAATAATAATAAACGTGAACCACGAATTAGCAATGTTGTTTCACAACACATGACACTTCAACTCTTCACAATCGTCGATCAAATATTGCCTATGGGCTGTTGCAACCGCCGATAAGTTATTCTACTTTGTTAACTTTGTGAGCATTAAATAAAATATGTGGAAGTTCTATTTTCAATTCCATGAGCATTAAATTCATCGTGGATCAAAATCGTGAATTAATGATAGTAATTTAGTTCAACGTAGGCAGTAGGTTTAATTGCATTGGATCACTATTGTTTTTTCTTTAATTTGTTGCTTGTTAATACTTATTCCATTAGCATTAAAGCTATTGAATGTTTGTTAATACTTAATAGTGATTTTTTTCACTTTTTTGATTGTTCCACAATACCACGATAAGTTTTTTTTATTGTTTCAAAGTTTCAATATTATAAAGGATTAGTAATGATATAAGTGTGACAATATATCTAAATATAAGACTTCGTCGGGTACAATTGTACGATTTATTATTATTATTATTATTATTATTATTATTATTATTATTATGTTGCTACATTTCAACCCGATACGAACCCGTAACTAGTATTTTTGATTTTTTTTAAATTTTCTAATTGTTTTATTAAAATAGTGAACCATGTGGTTTTATGTTCTAGACTCGCCAATGCTATTATGGGCTAAGCGATAATTTTTGGCTAAAAATAGATAAGTAATTAGGGATTATGGCTAGTTTAGTAATATTATTTATCTTAATTACTTAAAAGGGTAAATTATATGATGATAAATTTATTAATAAACCCATATAAACAAGAATATTAATAATAATAAACTCATATATTGTTTATTCCGGTATTTATGTTTATTCCGACAAACGATATTCCTAATTATTTATTATCATTCCAGAGTTGGTGGTGGTTGGTAGAATTCGGATTCGGAATCTGACACCTCGTACGTTCCAAACTAAAAATAGTATTTTGGAATGTACGGGCATTCCAGAATGTTGTTTCGGAGAGAGGTAAATGCAGGGTATTTGTATGTTCTTTGTTTCGTACATGAAGTATATTTGTCTCTTTGTACCCTAATTCGTCCACAATCAACGTTTTTATAGGTTTCGCATTCTAAGAGAATGAGAATGTATATGGATATTTTTTGAGTACCAGTTTCTAGTATAGGGCAATGACAACGTATCGAGAGATTTATGCAGTATATTGTTCCAGACTACACATGTTTTGGTGTAGATATAACCAATGATATCAACTTCGTTGGGTTAATTACATTGGTAGCTTCCAAGTCCATGTTACACACTAATCATATACGTCTATATTTTCAATGTCCTTGATCAAGTATAGTTATGCAGATTCTTGACGATAGTGATGACAAACATTTTCTTAGTTTTGTTAGTAATATGTCTCCTAACACAGTACAATTGTTTGTTGTTAATAATGTTATGAGAAATGGTATTCATCGATTTGTCGGGGAAAATCGTTTTGGTGGCAATGAATCTTTCAATGTTAGAAGTAACCAAATTTGTAATTTCTTACCTATAACAACCAACAAAGGCTTATACATGTAACATCCAGTTTTCCGATGTTCCTGATTTCGGGATAGCGGATCATGATTTAACCAATTAAAGGTCTTGGGCTTCAAGGGGATTGATTTTAGACCTTATTGGATGTTGATAATGTTGGTTAAATGATTTTAAGCCCTTAAAATATGTGTTGGAGCCAAAGGGGTAAAATGAGAAAAGTAATATTATGTACTTTTGTGTGTATTAATAAATTATTTTTTGTATGCTCTAAGACAAAAGTAAGTTGATAGAATTGTGGGGCTTGTCAATACCTTCGCGTGCATACAAAGATAACTAAAAATGAAGTTAGAACGAAGAAGTTATGATGGTTTGAAGCTGAAGCTGAAAACAAGAAAAAATCAGGAATTTATCAGCCTCCAATACCCTCATATCATTCTTTGAGTGAAACCCTAGTCTCATTTGAGTAAATTGAGCTTGTCCTTTCTCATTGAACCATTTTGAGTGCATTTTGGTGCTAATTTAATGAAAATTGAAGATTAAGAAAGACTATTTGGTTGCAAGGGATGTTGTTTCAAGCTTAGATTCATAAAGTTCATATCTTTTCTAGACTTTTGTAAATACAAAAGCTTCAACCTTTACTTTCTAGTTGTTAGATCTTGCTAATGGTCCATTTTATGCACTTTTGGTTCATTTTATGGGTGATCTTGGAGTTGAGTGGAGTTTAACATCTTTTGATCAGTTTGGAATGTTTCTTGGACCTTATGGACTAGGAAAGTTATGATCTTTTGCCTTCCCTTTAAGTCATGCAAGTTATCTTGGTCATTTAAGTCATTTTGGTGTATTAAAGTTTAGATCTATAAAGTTTGTGGCATTATTATGGATAAAGTTGAAAACTTTATCTATCTAAACATCATATTGATTCAGATCTTAAGGTTGGAGACTTAGACTTAAAAATTAAGTTGAGAATGATACATTCTTGGCCCCTTTGAGACTTAAGGTCTAAATCTTGGTTGTTTGGGCCATCTTAATGGATAAAGTTGGAAACTTTATCCATTATGAAGCTATTAGATAACATATATGATGTTATGAGCCTTGGTCTTTAAGGATTAAGCTCTTAATGAAGAAAATGACATTCTGCTAGAGACCACGATGTAGTGGTGCTCTACCTCGCGATTATTTTGTTATTTGGCAGCCACAACGTCGCCAGTAGTTAATCATGATGTGGCCAACAGTTAGCCACGACGTGGTGGTCCGCTAAGTTAATTTTGACCATTGACTTTTTGACCAGTTTGATTTTTGGTCAAACCTTAATAGAATCGAGTGTTTAGCTAGAAACTAGTCTCAGTTTGGCATTAGGTAGCTTGTGTTAGTTGTTTCTGTTGCTGAGGTTGCTGTTGAGCTTCTACTGGTTAGCTCAGATGAGTTTTCTCACTATACTTTGTACTATAGTATGTATCCTTGTGTGTAGGATGTTGTTATGTTGTATTGACCTGCTAGTCTGGTAGATATGTTATAATTACATGTGTTGTTGGTTTTTGTTTGTTTCTTTGCATATATCGATATATTGTGGTAAGGTTGAAGCGGTCCTGCTGCGTGCTAAAAGGCCAAGATACATGGGCGTTCCAGGTGTACTGTAGGTCTTACGGGTCGATCCAGTCAAACTATAGGTCCAAGAAGAGCGATCCAACTAGATGTTGTAGGCTCGAGAGATCGGTCCATACATACGGTTGGCCTCGAGGGGCAGTCCAGGCATACTGAAGGCTCATGGATGCATGCATTATATGTGTATTGTATGCGTCGGGTATTTTGGAGAATTTACTAAGCTTTGTGCTTATAGTTGTGGATTAAATGTTTTTCAGGTACTTTATCAGTTCCTAGGAAGGCGAAGGCGTGACTGTACACACCCAACAACAGTTTAATGATTTGAAATTATGCGACACTTTTCTCTATAACTCTTATTTCTAACTACGATTTACAAATAAAGGATTTTGCCTCGAATATTTTTTATGAAAATATGTGTTTTAAAAATGAAAAAATTATTCTGAAAATTGGGACATTAAATGGAGGTGATTTTAGGTATAAAGGTAAGGTTGTGAATGATGCTTCTCCAACACTTAATGTTGATGAATCTGCAAATGATGAGGAAAACCTAATGTTGTTGGTTGATCATGGTAATATAATTCCACATGGAGAACCACTACAACATTGTTAGAGTTTCACTAAATTTGATGGGGAGGGTACTGAAGGTGAAGAGGAGGAAATTGGACCCTTGAAACTTCAAAAACCACAAGAGGAAAATTTTCCTTATTATTATTATTTTTTTTTTTTGGATTTTGAAGAAACATAAACTACCCATTGGGACATGCCTGAACATTTACTATTGCCCGAATTAGCTCAATAAAAACATAAAGGTGTCACAACCTACAATTATACTTCTTATGTGAAGAAGTACCAACTCTTCAAAAACAAGGAAGAATTTATGCTTAAATTAGGATTCAAATGTGTTACTGAAGGGTTCCAAATAAGAGTGACAAAATCTACAAGAGACATGTTAAAGCTGTCTGCTTTGTGGAAATTTTTAAATGGTGGATATGGGAAACAAAAGATAAAGATATTGATACATTTGAAGTGGTTAAACTATCGGAGATCCACACTTGCTCAAACACATAACTACGTCCCCATCACCGACAAGTCAACAAAAAGGTATTGTGTCACTTCTTGAAGGGCATATTAGCCGATAGTACATATAATATGTTACGGGGGAATCAAATACAACAAAATTTAAATGATTGTCTCAGTATAAATATTTTATACCGGCAAACATTGAGTAATAAAATGTATGTTTTAAATCTGTTGAGAGAGACCCATGAATAAAGCTTTGAAAGACTTCCTTTATATTGTGTTGCAATTTGGAGAAGAATAATTTAGGGATGTGTGTGTGGGTTTTTGTGTTATCTCAGGGTACTAATCTCGAATGATTTGTGGCGGTTTATAGTCTTTTGGTTGATATTTTATGGTTTTTTTGCAGGAAGGTACTGATAAAACTGGTCTCCATTCACTATGTCAACTTATTTGGTAAATTATATCATATAATCTATAAAGAATCGCTTGAAAGCAGTTTTTTCAAAATATAATGTATTAAGTGCAATTGTATAATTGGTTGACTTTCCCAAAGTACATATTGTATTATCTAAAATTAAAAGGAGAGATATGTTAAAAATATTAATTTTAAACAATTACTGTAAATTTAGCAATATGACATCTAATATTGTATTTAAAGAAGTATTTGAAAATTTAAGATTCAACATAATTTATAATATGACAATAGTTTTTATTAATATAGATTGATATATTACTTATTTATTATTTCGTTTGTATTTATTTCAATTTTATTTTAGAATATGTTTAAAGTTTACACATTAATATATATATATATATATATATATATATATATATATATATATATATATATATAACCCGTATAATACACAAATCTCGTAGCTATTTGTATAATAATATACAAAAGATGATGATAATAATTTAATGACGCTTTCTTCGACCAAAACAAACACTTTGTTCCCCTCCTAATTCATTTTACCCCGTTTTGTGATATCATTTTTCCATTTTTTGATAATTTAGTAATGAATGTGAATGTTCGCCTAAACAAAACAAAAGGAAATTATAATTTATAAGTAACATCATAGAAAATAAAGTCAAGAAAATAATTCAGATAATCAATAATCAAAATGTTAGATTTTTTTAATCGACAAACTAACCTACTCTTAAATATTATTTATGAACCCTAATAAAACTTGAACAGATACTAAATGTCGGGACATAAAACAACTACATTTCTATGAGTATACATACATTTTTCACTAATGACCATTCGTCTTATTAAATATGCATTACAAAAAAAAATAATAATAACTTTTTAAATTATTTTTCTAACTAATATTTTTATAACAAGCTTTTTCGTCAAATAAAAGAAATTTTGAATTTGTTTTTTTGTGAAAATACTATTATTTTACAAAATAAATAACAATTTTTTAGAATGATCATTCATAAAATAATTTCTTAACAAAATTAATTTTTAAACTTATCTGGAAAACAAACGATTAGTTTATAATAATTTTGTAAAACAATAATCATTTATATTTGGAGCAATTACTAATCTAGGAAAATTAAAATTAAGAAAGTGATTAGTAATTTTTAGCAAAAAATTAGTAAATGTCCAAATATAGCCCACGAAACCGTAGGTTTCTATATTCGTTTATTGTTTCGCCAATTTGTTTATTGTTTCGTGTTTTGTATATATATATATTTTTTCATTTCTAAGATACAAAACCGTAGGTTTTTAAAACCTACGGTTTCCTCTCGTTTTAGCTACGGTTTCCCAAACCGTAGCCTATAATTTTGGGTAAAAAATTCGGTTTTTTATTTTTATTTTTTTAAAGTCTACTGTTTTGGGGTTTAATCTACTGTTCTGTCAAAAAAGCTACGGTTTTATTTTTTTTTTATTTTTATTTTTATTTTTATTATTTTTTTGTGATATAGAGTATTAAAAAGAGTGCTTATAAGATGTAGAATTATTTTAACAATTATTTTATTAAAATCTTAAATAGTAGACTTAAAAAAAACCGTATATTTTTTCCAAAACCGTAGCTAAAACGAGAGGAAACCGTAGATTTTAAAAAACCTACAGTTTTATATATTAGAAATGAAAAAAAAAATTATACAAAACACGAAACAGTAGACGAATTGGCGAAACAATAGATGAATTACCACAAAAAAGCAGTCAACGCCCGTTGACCGTAATACTCTTTTGTGGACTATTTTTGGCTAAGAGTTTTTTTTTTTTTTTTTTTTGTTATTATTTGATAAGTAATTAGCAATTATGGCTAAATTTGTATTTTCCCTTTTATATTTAAACACTTCTTATTGCGTTCTTTGTTGTAGAAGATAATCATATTGAAAGAAAAAATAATAGTTCAATACCTTAACTAATAAGTAGTTGTCTCATTTTGTAGTGAAGTTGACAAGTTGTAACCACTAGAGTCTAGACCACATTATGGGCTAGGGCCTCCTTTGCTCATTAATAAACCATAAATAATTGATGGCGTAAGAGAAATGTGATACATTAGAATTTATGAAAACAAAACATTAAGAGTTTATTAAAACAAGAGTATTAAAAATTCATAAAATCAAATAAAAAGTTAAAAACCTGTAAATAATTAAAATTTAGTAAAACGAGTAATAAGTATCGTATTTATTCCCGTATCTGTCGCCTGTTGCTTAAACTCAATCGGACGTTCCAGATTTAATCTTTCCACCCATAACTTGCTCCTCTTTAATTACCCCCTTCCCCGTTTATAAACCACCACCTCCGTCAATTTCGTCCTTCATCCCCATTTCCCCTCTGTAATTTCTCAACAATTTTCCTCTTCCTTACAATCGGTTGTTGCTGTTACTCTCCAAATCAACTAACAAAATGTCGAATGATAAAGAGAGGGAAACTCAAGTTTACAGGGCCAAGTTATCGGAACAAGCGGAGCGTTACGAAGGTATCTACTTCAATCGTCGCTTAACTTTCTGTTTTTTTTTTACGTACATTTGTATGATTTGGAATTTGGATCTTGTGTTGTTCGATCGATTTGTAAATTGTGATGTTGATTTGATTCGTATCATAGCATGCATGAGATGTTTTCAAGAATATGTATTGGTTATTGATCGACAGTTCTGTGTTTGATTTTGTTGATTTAGTTTTACGACATGATTGTGCTATAATATTTGGTTGATTAGATGAGTACATGATTTGGTGAACGAAATTTGTAGGCTATGCTTGGTTTTGTTAGAGTATTCTGTATAAACGAAATAACCTAAATGTCTGTTGCTTAAACAGCCTATGGATTTCAATTGTTTTGTATCTTCAACAGATAGCCACTTGAACACATCTCCTAAGAGACTCGTATCGATTAGGTCGTTTATGATTTTCATTTGCGAGTCGTATACATAAGATCTAATTCAAATTTCATCTCGCTGACAACTTTACTAATCATGAACACAATATTTGATATTGTCAGAGATGATTGAAAGTATGAAGAGTGTTGCAAAACTTGACGTCGATCTTACTGTTGAAGAACGCAACCTACTTTCAGTAGGATACAAGAATGTGATTGGTGCAAGAAGGGCCTCATGGCGTATCATGTCATCAATTCAACAAAAGGAGGAGTCAAAAGGAAACGAAAACAATGTCAGTCTGATAAAGGGATACTGCAAAAAAGTTGAGGACGAACTTACCAAGATTTGCAATGACATTCTCACCATCATCGATAAGCATCTTTTACCCTCTTCAAAATCAGGAGAAGCTACTGTTTTCTACCACAAGATGTGAGGCATTCGATTTTTACTTTCTTTTTTCTTGATTAAATAAATGTTTTCTTTCACTTTTTTTCTCTTGATGTTCATACAGGAAAGGTGACTACTTTCGGTATCTTGCTGAGTTCAAGACAGATGATGATAGGAAAGAAGCTGCCGATCAATCGTTGAAGGGATATGAGGCATGAATCTCTAATATCAACAGTCAAATTGACATTTAATTCACATGAAATTTACATGAAATTTGTGTTGTTTGTAGGCTGCTTCTACTACTGCAATTGCAGAACTCCCTTCCACTCACCCAATCCGCCTTGGTTTGGCTCTCAATTTCTCAGTTTTTTACTATGAGATTATGAACAATCCTGAGAGGTAATATTTAGTAAACTCAAGTTTTTTTTTTTTTTTTTTTTTTTGAATATTGAGTTGTACTTTATGTTAAAACTATTGTACATGTTACAGGGCCTGCCATTTGGCTAAACAAGCTTTTGATGATGCAATTGCTGAGTTGGACAGCTTGAGTGAGGAATCATATAAAGACAGCACCTTGATCATGCAGCTGTTGAGAGATAACCTCACACTTTGGACCTCTGATTTGCCTGAGGATGGAGGTAGATATAATATATAGAAAATTATATTAATTTAAAAGATTGGTTTCAAATCTTATTAATTTATGTTTATGTTTGATTACAGGTGATGAAAACTCAAAAACCGAAGAAGCAAAACCAGCTGAACAAGAGGTTAGTACACTGAATTTTGCCTCATTTGTGTGCGTGTGTGATTTGAAAAGGAATTATTTATGTGATTGAAATTGTGATGCAGTTGCAGAAGCAGTGACTGAAATTTACTGGTGCGATGAAAATGAAAGTGAAAGGGAGTTGAGTATGAAAAGTGAAAAGTAGTTGAATGAATGATATGTCATATGTTTGTGGTTTTTTGGTTGATTTGAGTTGTTCCCTAAGAGAGCTTCTACTACGTACCCCTTTGAATCTTGATGTTGTATTAAAATGAATCAAGAGAATATAAGAAGCAGCTATTTCTGTGTTGCTGTTGCTTAATTATGTCATCTTTATTCTCTATTTGCGTTCAAAGATGAAGATCCGTCAAGAAATTCAAAGAATGATATAATAAAAACTTAAATCATGTGTAGATCCGAGTATATGTGCATAAATAGTTAATGGAAGTGCACTTGAAAAAAAGGTGAATGAATATAATGTTGGAGGAAGTCAAATGGCAGGGCATTCAAGATTCACCTCAAGGCTCAAGCTAAGTAATCATATTGTCACACACACGCTACACTTTCATCATCATTTTTACATACAAAAATTGGAGCCATTATCACAATCTTTACTCTTTCCAAATCAGAAACAATCGGGTAATTAACCACCACATCAATGTCAATTAACCTGTAATGCAAACCATGAAACCATCCCACATTTCTTATCAAAATCCATCAAAATATAGAGGTTTTCCACACAAGTAGTTTGCATTTTACAAGCAAGCAAGATGCAAATTGTCATGTGTAAGTTACAACATGCTATGGCTATAATGTCGGCTATGTATAGTGACCATACTTGAAACTACTTACTCTCGTTGAGCAATAGAAGACACCCTCAAAACATTACAAAATCCAACATCTAGTAAGAATTGGTGTTAAAGCTTAGAAAGCAAAGTGAGTTTATGTAACATCTGATAAATTGATTAACACCTACAAGGTATAGTTTTGATCTTTAACCAAGCAATTTGTGGGGAAATGCTAGGAATTTATTGTATTTAAGGGTGTTTGGAATTGATTTTTCTAAGATTGATTATTATTTATTGTGGTTTGAAATTGTTAATAATCAGTTTTCAGCAGGAAATGCTATGAAGGGTGTTTGTTATTGATTATTTAAGGTGATTATTACTTATTGCGGTTTAACATTTGCTAATAATCCATTTTGAGTGTTTGAATGAAATAAAATAATTTACATAAACAATTTTTAATAAGCTGTTTAAAAATACATATAGAGCATAGCTTTGTTTTCTTTTTTCATGACTAGCTACCAATTCACCCTTTCCTGAGCTTCAATTTGGTAAGGCACGTCATAAGCTGATAAGCACTTTTACAAATTACAAAATGGCATATACGTCATTTTGCATCAAGTATAACCGGATCATATAAAAGGGACAGCAAAATTCAAGATCCCATTCAAGTTTTGTTATAAAACTCTAGCTCAAAGAAAGTCAAGAAAGATGTATATTTACAAAATCTATCTCATTCATATGTCTTCAAGATTCTTCCTTTGTAAAATAACTTGGTGGCAAGCTAAACTCTTCTACTTGATTCAAAATCCCTGTCTCCTCATCATCCGCTTTCTGCAAAATTCACATATAACATTTATTATAAAATCAAATTTTATACACACAAAAAAAGGATCAACTTTGGCACCACACACACCAGCATTTCCAAGTTATAGAAACGATCCAGCATCTGCAAGACATCTGAAGCAGAAAACTGCCTATTGAAGCTACAAGGGAAAAAAAAGTAAAAACAAAATGTTAACATAAAAATTGAACAGTGGAAATAGTAAAGAGGGGGAGGAAAAGGCAAAACCTTCTGCGCATGTATTCTGTTAGACCATAAAGAACAAAGTGTCGGTGTATACCTGAAGCAAAAAATATGAAAGTTTGTATGTTCATAAATATGAATCATTCTTGATCAAATTCATCAACACGATGACTTAATTCAAAGCTTTGAAGAAGGGTTCCTTTAAATAAACAAATTTTACCTCGTAACTTTACAGGTGGATAGATTTCAAGAGCTTCTAACAATTTGAGCTCCAAATCAACCTGTGATTGCTCCTAAAATGCCAAACATGAAGAAAAAGAATCACTTCATATGAAATAAAAATGGGAACAAATCAAAAAAGATATCAAATAGCCAACTGCATTTCAATTCTAACAACTGAATAATCGAGATGCCTGCTCAACTTTTAAAATCATCAAGGTTTTAGAAAACGATATATCGATTTTTTTTTTCATAAAAACGGGTTACGAATTGCACACTGATCTAATACCTTTTTTTTCATGTATGCAAACCATAACCGATCTCACTCATACATATAAAATTATACACATAGAGAAGAGAGAGATGTAACCTTCCGAAGAGAAGAAGCGGACGAATTCGGAGCCTTGCACGGGGAATGAACTGACAATCCATCTTGTTCTTCTTCTTTACCTCCTCCGCTTTTCTTATTTACCCCGCCATTCATCTTTATTTTTACGATTTCTTACAGATTTCAGCAACAATAACTTCTTTTTTGGTGTATTGAGCACAGATTTGGACCAATTTAACGATAACGAAACAAGAATAACGTTGAATCAAATTCAAAATGAGTCGGTGGAAGATTTTGGGTATGTTTTGATCAGTTCAATCTGTGTAGCTAGGGATTTGGCGTTTGATCCGGATTTACTAACTTTCGGAAAAATGGGTTTGTTGTAGGGCTATTGGGCTGTCTCTTAATTCGGCTTCTACTAGGCTCAAAACCAAAAGAATTGCTTTAAAGTCATTAAGAGAAAAACTATGGTTGGTTTACTTAATGAAGAACAGTTTCATTTCCGTTTTCTCTTTTTAGTTTTCGTTTTCCGTTTTCCGTTTTTCGTTTTTAGTTTTCATTGGAAAATTTAGATAATGCGTTTAGTTAAAACTTATTCATTTTTCATTTTCAGTTTTAGAAAATTAGAAAACATGTTTACATGCATATTTTTCTATCGGTTTTCATTTTTAGAAAAAGGTAGCGGTGGTAGGGTGGACGTGGGGACGATGGCGCTGGTGGGGGCAGTGGCGGGGGGCAGTGGTGGTGTCGATGATGGCGACGGTGATGGTGGCGGTGGCAGCGGGGTGGCGGCTGTGGTGGTGGCGGCGGCGTCAATTATGGCAGTGGTGGTGGTGATGGTGATGAGGTAGTGGTGGTGGTGATGGGATAGTGGTGATGCTGATGGTAGGTCGGTGATTGTGTGTGGTATTGGTGTTAGGTGTGTGGGTATGGGTGTGGGGTGGGGTGGGGTGGGGTGAGGTGGGTGTGGGTGTGAGTTTGTGTGTGTGTGTGTGTGTGTTTATGGGTGTGTGTGTGTGTGTTTGTGGGGAGTGGGGGTGGGGGTGGGTGTATCATGTGTGTGTGTGTGTTTGTGGGGGTTGGTGTGTGTGGGTGTGTGTGTGGGTGTGGGTGTGGGTGTGGGTGTGTGTGTTTGTGGGGGTTGGTGTGTGTGTGCGTTTGTGGGTGTGTGTTTGTGGGTGTGTGTATGTGTGTGTGTGTTTGTAGGGGTGGGGGTGGGCTTGGGAGTAAGTGTAAGTAGGGAGGGGTGTGGTGGTTTGAGGGTATTAAGGTGAGGGTAAGTAAAGGTGGATGGGGGTGGGAGTGGGTGTTTATATTTTAGAAAAATTTTAGAATTAGAAAAAATGTGGAAAACAATAATTATCAGTTTTCAAAAAATTTCCAACTTCTTTGTAATTTTAGAAAACGGAAAATTTTCATTTTCCGTGAAAAATTTAGAAAAATAGACGAACTAAACGCGTTTTCAAAATTCTCATTTTTCTTGGAAATTTTTTCCAGAAAAAGATCCATTTTTCCGCAACTAAACACACCCTATGGTTTGCCAATTTCGTCATTGTTTTCTTTGGTTTTATTTCATGTGGTTTTAAAATTACAGATTTTGTTACCTTTAAATGCTTTAGTTATGGATTTTGTTTATGATAAAATTGAAAAAACCAATTTATCTTTTTAATATTTATTAAATATTAACTAATTCTAAACTAGAAAATAACTCCCCCCAACTATCCCTTTCTTTACTGGTTACACTCTCCATAGCGCTCATCAAAATACTCAATCATAACGCTCATCAAAATACTCAATCATGGCGGTCTTGATCGACCCAAACAGTTCCGGCAACTCGTCCCGGAACAATGCAGCAACCTCATCATGTAGGATCTCACGAATCCTAGCGTTCAACTCTCCTGTGCTCATCTGACCAATAACCTCGGGCGGTACTGACCCACCCTGACCGCCCTCTCCGGCTCCCGATCCTGACCCAGATCCGCTCCCAGCATGCCTCGTGACCACCATACTGAAAAACACCACAAGATCTCAGATACTTCCCACTATCCCGGGAACCAACTCCCAGCCCAACCCTAGAGGTCATGGTTTCCCTGATATGCGTATGGGTCCCGTGCTTCCAGTAGTACGGGCCCATACTACCTTCCACAACTACCCATATTTGTATGAAGTACTACCACAACACCCTAGTGAAAACAAACATAACAAGAACTCAACCCTCACCCCTAGAGGAACACTGGAAATCTCCCACAGAAGAATCCCTAGGCTAGCAGGCATCATAAAACAGACAACATTATCATGAAATCTTGAAGATCCCTAGCCTAGTACTAGCATGCTGTTCTATCATAACTCAAAACAAATATCATGTATGGTATTTTGGGGTTACTTACTGGCTCCAGCTGATCGTACATCCACGTCCTCCTTTACTCATTTTGAAAACCATTTTAAATTCTCTTTTTAAAAACTCTCCTTGATTTGAGATTGGATTCACACGAATGTTCCTCCAATTCACTCAAACCAAGGCTCTGATACCAACTTGTAACGACCATAAAATTTCAACAAATTTTAACTTTTCAAAAACAACCCATTTTCACAATTTTACAAAAAGGTTTCAATACAATTATTATCAGAGTCTTCCCAGAACCACATCACAAAACATAATCATGAGGAGCGGTATGATCACGCCTTTGCCTTGCCACGGTCTCCTGAAGAACCTGAAAAAACATTAAACCACAACTGTAAGCCCGAAAGCTTAGTGAGATACCCCCAAAATACCAACCACATATACCATACACGCATAACATGCCATATCATATCAAAACACAGAACAACCATGCACTTCGGGTCTACTGTGTGACTGGTCCGCCGCACTGGCCAACAGTCCACCTGGTCCACCCTCCGAGTCTAGCCATATACATCGAGTCTGCAGTGTGATTGGTCCGCCCACACCGGGCCTTCAATCCAACTGGTCCACTCTCTGAGTCTACAGTATGACTGGTCCGCCCGCACCGGGCCTTCAGTCGGCCTGGTCCACTCTCCGAGCCTCGGCACATCTGGTCCGCCCTCTTGGGGCCTACAGCCTATCCGGACCGCTCGCTGGGCCTTCGGGACAACCGGTATGCCCTGGGTATGTTGGCCTACAACACAAAGCAGGACCCGCCTCAACCCAACCCCAGTCCAACAACCATGTGCACATAAACATTCAAGCATATAACAATTTACATTCAATCAATCGATCTAACAGATCAGATAACATAACATCCTCCAAACCAGGATACCGACCTAACCGGTCACTAGCATAGCATCATCCTATATACCAGGATACCGACCTTAACCAGGTCTCTAACATAATCTCATCCTAACTACCAGGATGCAAACATAGCAAAGCAATAACATAACAACGATACCTGGATCTCAGTCCGATAAAAGGGTCGGCCTTGGTACCTTAGCCCCTGTTGATATAGTGAGGATAACTCACCTCGCAACTACCGACTGAACAGATAAACCCAAGTTGCTCCGACCACTGATACGATCTCCAACACTGGCCAACACCAAAACTCTGAACTCAAAACAAAAGCCAACAATTACCAAAATGCCCCTCGGAATCAACTGGTCAACCCTTGGTCAAAGTCAAATTCAACCCCTGACTGACTCTACTCGCCGAGTCAACCCGATGACTCGCCGAGTCCCCATGCACAAAACTTCCCCAATCCGCGACTCAACTCGCCGAGTCACCCCGAGACTCGCCGAGTCCAACAACTCTGAGTCCTTTCACATTCGACTCACCGAGTCATCCCTCGACTCACCGATTCACAGTTCAACCAGAAGAAAGGTTAGGACCTCACGACCAGACTCGCCGAGTCTAAGAATAGACTCGCCGAGTCCAAGGCTATCTGCAACCAACTCGTCGAGTTGTTCTTCCAACTCGCCGAGTTCCTGCCCATATTCAACCAACTCGCCGAGTTGTTCTTCCAACTCGTCGAGTTCCAGCCTATCTTCAAGCTACTCGCCGAGTACACCCTTGTGACTCGCCGAGTACCCCTAGATCTGAAACCACACAGAGGCTTTCCAAGCCATGCAAAAGCTTTAAACCATAGATCTACTCTTTTACAAGCCATCCATCACGTAAAGTGGCAAACTTTACGTGGATCCAAAGAGATCTAGGCATATTACACTCTAGGGCTAGGGTTTGGGACAAAAGAGCTTCACCAAACACTCAAGAATCGGGACTTTATGACATATAGTACCATCACAAGCTTAGATCTGAAGTAGCATCCTCAGATCCAAGCTTCTATCTCAAATTAGATGCCATATCAACCACCACACATGAACCCATGAAGAAAATAACTTAAGGAAATGGTTCCTTACCCCTGGAATGAGCCCAACCAACTGTAGATTCTTGATCTCCCCAAGCTTCCTGATACAAGCCTCCAATCTTCAAGCTTAAAGCACCAAAGATCTTTCTCCAAGCTCTAATTCACTCAACAATGGGGTCTCCTCACGAATTTAGGGCTTTTGGAACTCAAGGAATGGTAAGGAGGCTGGGGAGAAGATATGATGTTCTTTATATAGGGCTCAACCCACGAAATTAGGGTTTTCTCCACTCAGCACCAACTCGTCGAGTCCACCCATGCTACTCGCCGAGTTGGTCACTTAACACGCGTCCAGAGTCGCGACCCTACTCGCCGAGTTGCCCTTTCCCTTTTACACTTTTAGCCCTTCAACTCTACCCTTGATATTCCGGGATGTTACAACTACAAATGGAATTTTAGGCCTTTGGTGTATCTCTCCCTTGCAACTCCAATTACCACTTTGATTTTGCTTCACAAGCCTCGAATTCCCAAATTTACAGGTTAGTATCCATATTGTAACATCCGGATTTTCAGGGATATTATTGTGTATGTTATTTTCAGGGATATTATTATGTATGTTAGAGGAGGGACTCGCCGAGTAGGTGCTGGTCAGAGACACCCTAATTTCCCGGGTTTGGGACCTATTTAAAGGCACTTATGGCCTCCCATTGCGGCCACACCTTCCAGAGAGCAACCCTAAAGAGCCTTGAGCATGTAAAGTGAGAGAGAAGCAATCTTGAGCAAGTTGGTGTGATTTTGCAAGAAAGAAGAAGGTTCAAGCTAAAAGGGAGGGCTAGAGAAGATTGTAAATTTGAGTTATTCAAGCAAGGCGCTTCAGTTGGAGGTATCAATTCGAAACCTTTCTTCCTTATTGTGTAGATCTCATATCTTGAGGTTTAGGGCTTGAATTACCTTCTTGATGGGGTTTTGAAGTGCATCAAACCCCTTTCTGTGGGCTGGTATTATAGATATGGACCTTGTTAGGTCTAGAGAGTCCGAAAGTGTGAAGCCATAGTTGTGCAACCATATAGCTTTGAAGCTAGGAAGCATTAATGGAGTTTTAATGGTATATAAAGCAATATACACCATGCATGGACACCAAGATTGAAGCTTTGCGTGTCTATTGAGCCTTGAGATGATAGATCTAGTGTTTGGAGTGATAGATATGATTAAAATCGTCTGAATGAACATTTGGTCTGAATGAACTTGCCGAGTCAATGAGCCGACTCGACGAGTTGGCTAGGGTTTGTCCCGAAGAGCTGAATCATGTGATAGCTCGACGAGTTGGGGGTCAACTCGACGAGCTGAGCTGGACTTTCAGGAGACTTCTGAGGAGATAAGTGGACTCGACGAGTCACAAGGGTGCATTCGGCGAGTCGGGTCAAACATGGACTGTTGACTCGAGTTTGACTTCTGTTAACTTTAGGGCTTTGGCTAATATAAGTAATAGAGACCATGGAGGGGTAAAATGGTCTTTTACCCAACTTGAGGATCAAAAGAGGAAAAGAGGATTTAAAGTATAAAGGGTAATAAGGCGGATAATGATTGAGATGCTTGTCTTATGTGATAGGCGGAGGCTAGTCCAAGATTTCCGAGTGCTTGTCGGTTACCTGCTAACTGAGGTGAGTCTTCTCACTATACCTTACCTAGAGTGGTAATTATGTGTAACCGGAAGGTCTTATGTGCTATGACGAGTATGCGATGTATGTTTCTATGTTTCTATGTATGTGTTATGTATGTTATGAGTAGTATGGTATGGACCGGAAGGTCAACAGGGTATGGACCGGAAGGTCAGCAGTGGATGGACCGGAAGGTCAATATGGTATAGACCGGAATGTCGACAGAGTAGGACCGGAAGGTCTAATCAGATCGTGGGACCAGAAGGCCCCTGAGACACATTGACCGGAAGGTCTCATAGAGCTACAGCCTCGAGTGGCTTATGTGCTGTATGTAGTATTTTGGGGAACTCACTAAGCTTCGTGCTTACCGTGTTATGTGTTATGTGTTTCAGGTATCTCAGAGGATCGCAGGAAGGCACCAACTTGATTGTACACACCAGAGAAAGAGTTATGTCTTGAGGATCCTGGCTTGTTAATGGAGTGGTGTTTTGTAATTTGAATAAACGAGACTTCTATACAATATGTTACGAAAAGTATGCGATTTTAAAATGAAAAGTTTGTTTGAAAAATTACGTCGTTACAAGTTGGTATCAGAGCCTTGGTTTGAGGGATTCGGATGCACCTTCGGGTAAATCTGGACTCAAACTGAGGATTTTAGAAAAAAATTCAAAGAAATGATTTTTCTAAAAACGAGCAAGAGTTACTGAGAGAAAACGAGAAGGAGCAGTGTGTACAATCAGCCAGAGCCCGATTGGTGATTTCCCAAAATACCCTTACTTATGTATTATGTGATATTTATGAGATATGTTATGAGATATTATGCATTCTAGAGATAGGCTAGGTATTCCATATTTTAGGACTAGAGTGCCCTGATTTATGATGCCTTAGCCTAGGAGTTATTGTTATCTGTAATGTGCTTTCGAGTATGTGCTGAGTAAGAGTATTCAGCAGGAATCCTTTTTAGAGAGGAATTTGAGTAGAGGAGTAATCTAGGAGGGATACCTAGACGAGAATTTATGGAGTCTACTGAGAGGGTAGTCTCATGCCCATTGTTGGATTAATGTCTAAGTCCATAACTATAATTGGTAAGACTTGACCCGACCCGGCATGGTCCATTTGGGTTGCATGGCATCATGCACTTGGATAGACTAAAATGAGAGAAATAACACTTAAGGTTTATTAATATATTATAAGTTCTAATATATTAATAAGAATATTTAATTAGTATTGATCAATAATTAATTTAGAATTAATATGTGATCAAAAGAAGACTAATTAAATATATGGGTTGATTGTGTAAATCATCCATACTTATATAGTGGGCTAATGCTCCATGGATTATAAAGTTGGGCTAAAACCCATTGGATGCTCCATGGATGCTCCATGGTGTATTTGAACCCATGGATCCATGGAAATGGATAAGCCATGACAATTAGGGTTTACCCTAATTGTAACACACTATATAATGATCTCTTTATTGGGAAAATTGGCGACTATGATATGCATGGAGGGCAAGCCGATTCTTTAAGTGTTCTAATTTCTCTCTAAGTTATTCCAAGTGCTTATGGTGTTGTGTGAACCATTTGAGGTGTCACACTTGGGGCACTAGGCACTCAAGCTTCATGAAGACAAGCACCAACAAAAGGTATGTTATTCTAACTTGTGTTATTCAAAGTTTTGTATGCTAGTATAGAACAATACCTTGGAAAGTTGATATTTGCTTGTATAATAGAGAAAACATAGATCCAAGGTGTTTAGGGTTGCATGTACACTTAGGAGTGTTAGATTTCTCAAAACCCAACAGTGGTATCAGAGCCTAGGCTTGTTTTCTTGTTGTACTTGCTTAAACTGCTTAAAAATCGACTTTTGGTGCTGTCTGCCCAGCAGACTCACCGAGTCCATGAAGGGACTCGACAATTCCAAGGCAAAATGCATCCAACTCGCCGAGTTTGTTCATGCACTCGACGAGTTGGACCCCCAGACAACATATTTTCGAGTTTTGGTGCTGGAACTGGCCTAGAATCATTACCTTTGACTGTTTTGGGCTTATAAAACTTGTTTTGAATGTGGTAATGATTATGTTAAACCAATTTCAATGCTATAATAAAAGTTTCAAGTTTATATGTGTTCATCTTATTCTTGAAAATTGTTGATTATGAATGATCATGCTTATGAGTTTTGCTTGATCATAGGAATTGTGTGCGAATTGTTTGTTGATATAATTCATGATCTTGTTGAAAATTGTATGGAGTTCATAACTTGTCCTCAAGTTATGAATTTTCAAGAATTTTATGTTTCCTTGATTTATGAGTTAGTTTAGATTGATAATGAAAAAATTATGTTTTAGTTGTTTTCAATCCATATTAGTCTAAAAGAAGTTCATAAAATATGTTTTTGTAACTTGTCTTCAAGTTATGTGAAAAGTCATATTTATGAATCTTAAAAACTCATAAAAGTTTTGTAGGTTACATAAAATGTAAGAGTTTTTTCCATTAAATAGTTTAATGACTCCATAACTTGTCCTCAAGTTATGGATGTTGAAGAGACACTTCTTTAAAGTGTTTTTAAAGAATAAGGGGTTACATTAAAATGAAAAGTCTTCATTTTAATGAACCATTAAACTCATAAGTTATGATTTAAAGAGTCTTGAAATAGTTTCAAAACTTGCCCTCAAGTTTTGGAATTTGAAAAGTTACTCCTCATGTATACTTTAATTCCAAATTGAACATTGAAATTTTAAAAGGTTTAAAATTCAACCCTTATACTATTATTATAATTTTAATTATATAGATATGTATAAGAGGAAGTCAATCTTACCGTTAGTAGGCCTCATTCACGAAGCCGGTCTATAAGGGGGGGGGGTATAAGGTTACTGCCTATAAAATGGCAGTTTAATGGGTGTCCACTCTCACCCACCGCTTCCTTGACTGGTGGAGGGTCGTTAGCCGAACGGGTAGGAATGAACTATAATTCTCCCTTCATTAAAAGTATAATGAAAAATACTAAGTAACTAAACAGTTATAAATTCCCAATCTTAGTTACTTAGGAAAATGTGAAAAGGTGCTAGCCCATAAAATTACACTTTGTACATTACCAAGTCGTTAGTGAAGCGTGTGTGGTTAACCGGCACACTAACATGGACTAGTAAGAGTGGCAAAGGGTAACTTGACTTTATTATAGATCGGTGGAGCGTGTGTGGTTAACCGGCACATCGATTAGGTAATATTGTTAAGGGTACCAAGTCAATTTGTATGGTTATTCACACCTTGTTTGTGATCCTCGGCATCCCAGTCACAAATTTGAGAGGGCACAATCGAGATTCAAACATGCCATTAAAAAGTTCAATGTATCTCAAAAGATCTAGGAGTTTCAAAACTAATAAAACCTAACAATAAAATATTTCGTTTTCATGGTGGAAATTGGTAAATCGTCATTTACCTACCTTCAACTATTTTATAATTTGGATTACGGCATCCCTCTTCCAGTTATAAATAGGTTGTTGGGTCCTAGCCTTAATATTTCATATTAGGTGTTATATTAAGGACTTTAAATCAACTAACTTGAATTTCTCCCATTATAGATGTCTAGTTTAGACAGCTATGGTCTTCCCAAATCTTTAGGAACAAGCTTCCTAATGAAGATGATCCCAAATGGCAATCAAGGTGAAAGATCAATCCCTTTGTTGGGCATTTGTGGGACTAGAAATCATACTTCACTTCATCCACCTCCTCAAATAAATCTCCCTATCCCACAAGTTTTAAGACTTGATAAGTTCTAAGTCACTCAATCCCTATTGGCAAGCAAAGTCTATATGTGCTTAGATCTTGGGGATTAAGCCACATATTGACAAGTGGGGAGAGTCAGGTGTCGAAGTCTCGAGGTAGCTGGCTACTGACTTGGTTCTTCAGTCACTCCCTGATGACAGGTCGTGACAAGACCCTTAATGATCTTACCTATTTGCTTGATGATGCTAAATCAGCAGTGATTTGGAGCATTAGTAAAGCAAATTGGATTGGAAGATCTACTTTCCAAACCTATTTGGACATTGAAAATGGTGACATTGGAGGTCCAGGAAAAACTTTCTCTTCCCAATGGAAAGGGATCGGCCATAGTCAACTCGGTTGACCAAATGGTAAAGAGAAAGGTTAAGTCTGTGATAGTCCCATGTACCGTTTCCAAAAAATCCATATGATTCTGTTGCCAAAGGAAAGACATTGGTTGCGAAGCTGCTAAATTTACCTGAAACATCTTAAGGATGGTAAAGTCAATAGGTTTGACTCTACTTCAGGTAAAGTCCATTGTCTAACTCTATTAAGTTTCTATTCTAAGATTCTTATTGCATAATGTGACGAGGTCACATGTTGATGTTTTAAGAATCAAAGAAAAGTTGAAGAAACTTAAAGGAAGTATATACTGATTCTGATCGCGAAGATGGATTTCGATCGCATGGTTCGGTGATCAGAATTTTGAGTTGTTACTTAAGAGTTATGATATATTTCTTAGGAATAGATAACAACAAGTTTTCCATATGGATTGTAATGATAAATTTTTCCGCAAAGTTTTAAAATAAAAAGAAAAATGGTTTTGATTTTATTTATTTTAAGTATCCTTACAATGGCATTTGTGAAAAGATTGTTGCTTATATGTTTCAATTGATAAGCAATATGGGTAAATGGATTTGATTCTTTCATTAGTGGAAGTGTCATAATTTACCAAATAAGGAAAGATTCTCATCACCCAAGTTTCAGTTGGATAGAAACTTGGAATCATGCAACTTGTATTATATGTGTTGGATAAGGTGTCTAAGTCCATAACTATTTCGGGTCAGTACTTGACCCGACCCGGCATGGTCCATTTGGGTTGCATGGCACCATGCAATTGGATAGACTAAATGAGAGTAATAACACTTGGAGATTATTAATATATTATAAGTTCTAATATATTAATAATATTATTTGATTAGTTTGATCAAGAATTAATTTAGAATTAATTAAGTGATCAAAGGATAACTAATTAAATATATGGGTTGATTATGTAAATCATTCATATCTTGTATAGTGGGCTAAGATGCTCCATGGATTATCAAGTTGGGTTCCACCCATAGGATGCTCCATGGATGCTCCATGGGAGTTACAAACCCATGGGTCATGGAAATGAAGAGTCATGACACATTAGGGTTTACATGGTGTAACCCTAGATGTGTCAACACTATATAAGAGTCCCATTCTCCACAAAATCGGATACACATAAGAAACTAGAGGGCTTGGCCAATTTTAAGAAGTGTGTATTCTCTCAAAAGTCTTTCCAAGAGCATTTGGTGTTGTGTGAAGCATTTGAGGCATCACACTTGGGATGCTAGGCTCACAAGGTTTCAAGGAACATAAGCAAGAACAAGGTAAGTTATTCTATCTTTCATTCAAGTTAAAATTGTTCCCCATGTATGCTAGATAGGAATATAACCTTGGAAATTCAACTTTGCATGATAATTAGACAAACATAGATCCAAGGTTATTAGGGTTGTATGTACACTTAGGAAGTGTTAGAATGCTCAAAACCCATCAGTGGTATCAGAGCCTAGGCTTGTTTGTTTGTTATTTGTGCTAAAAAGTTGAAGAAAGTCGAAAAACTTGATGTCTGACTGCTGGACTCGTCGGGTCCATGGGGGGACTCGTCGAGTTCACTTGTATCTTCAACCTACTCGTCGAGTAGGTTAATGCACTCGGCGAGTAGGGTTGACAGAGTGCAGATTTTTGACTTTAGTTGCTGGAAATGGATTAGACACATTACCCTAAACTGTTTTGGTACTTGAAAACTTGTTTTAGTTGGTGTAATGTCTTGCTAATTCATTTACAATAACTAGTTCTCAAAATTACAAAGTTTTAAGTTTAGTTTTGATTCATGAAAGTGCTTATGTTCATGTTCTTGATCTTATGATGTTTAGATGATCATAGGAATTATTTGTAACCTATGTGGTAGTTTAATTCTTGATCATAATGTGTTTTAATGGAGTCCATAACTTGTCCTCAAGTTATGGAAAACCAAAAGTCACTTGAGTTAAAAACCATTAAAAGAACACAAGAGTTAGGAAAATGAAGAGTCTTCATTTTATTACTCTATCAAACTCATAAGTTACAAGAAATGAAAAGTTTTGAAAGTTTACAAAACTTGCCCTCAAGTTTTGGAACAAGTAAAGTCAAGTTAAAACTTTAAGTTCCAACCCTTAGAATTTTAAAAGTTAAAATTCAACCCTTATACTTATATTATTATTTAATAATTATATATATATGTATAAGAACAAAGTCATCTTACCGCTAGTACGCCTCATTCACGAAACCGGTCTATAAGGTGGGTATAAGGTTGTTGCCTATAAAATGGCAACTTAATGGGTGTCCACTCTCACCCACCGCTTGCTTGACCGGTGGAGGGTCGTTAGCCGAACGGGTAAGACAAGGACTTACAAATTCTCATTAAAAGTATGATGAATATTATAAAGTAACTAAATGTTTTATTAAATTCCCAATCTTAGTTACTTTAGGAAAAATGTGAATAAGGTGCTAATCCATGAAATTACACTTTACACTTTGTGTAAGTCGTTGGTGGAGCGTGTGTGGTTAACCGGCACACTAACTTGGACTTAACAATGTAGGTAAAGGGTGACTTAAGGTTTATTATAGTATCGGTGGAGCGTGTGTTGTTTACCGGCACATCGATTGAGTGATAAACTTTAAGGGTACCAAGTGATTTGCATGGTTACTTCACACCTCGTTTTGTGATCCTCGGTATCCCAGTCACAAAACTTGGAGGGCACACTCGAGATTGAAACATGCCTTTGAAAAGTTCATTGAATCTCAAAGAATCTAGGAATTTGTAAGAACCAATCAAAAACCTAATATCTAATATTTCGGTTTTCGTGGTGGAAATTGGTGAATCGTCATTCACTTACCTTTCAAATATGTTATAGCTTGGATTACGACATACCTCTTCCAAGTTATAATATATTGTGATTGGATCCTAGCCTTAATATTACATTTGGGTGTTTTATTAAGGACTCTCCTAATATCTAAACTAATCTTGTCCTCTTCCTTCAGATGTCTTCAAACAATGCTGCTTCTGGCTCTAATCCTAATGGCTCCTTTACCCTTATGAACTTGTGTGGGAAAGTCACTTTTGATGGATCCAACTTCAATGAGTGGATCAGAAACATCAGGATGATTACTCGCTACGAGGACAAAGAATATGTCCTTGACAAGGAGCTTAAGGAGATTGATGAGACCACTGCAACTCCTTAGGAGATCGTTGACTTTCAGGCACATGAAAGGGATGCTACGAAAGTGGCATGTATCATGATGGCCACGATGACAGCTGAACTCCAAAAGTCTTATGAGGATTTCTACCCTTATGAAATGCACTAGGATTTGATGGAAAGATACCATCAAAGTGCACGACAAGAGAGGTATGAAATCATCTGCTCCATGATAACAGCCATGATGAAGGACGGGGAATCTGTCACGAGCCACATGCAGAAAATGCAAAGGTATGTGGATCGTTTGTTGAAGCTTAATGTGAACTTCCCTGAGGAGCTTGCAATAGATATCATTTTGCACTCCTTACCATCGTGCTATGATCAATTCCGCATGACATATCACATGAATAAGGAAGAGGTCACACTCAGCAAACTTTAGGGACTTCTCAAGACCGCAGAAACAGGACTTAAGGGGAAGTCGGTTGTTGACACTCCTACTCCAAACTCTACTCCGGTTTTGGCAATCGGGAAAAGTCGAGGGAAGAAAAGAAAGAGCTCTTCGAAGGGTACCAAGGCTCGGACCCTTGATGGCTCTTCTTCAAGTGGAACCAAGAAAGGTTTCATCACTCCTTCTTCTGACCCAAAAGAGGCTGAATGCTTCTATTGCCATGAAAAATCACATTGGAAGCGGAACTGCCCAAAATACCAGCAAGATGTGAAGGATGGGAAAGTTAAACCCAACCATGCAGGTATTTACACTATCATTTCTAATAACTCACCCCATTCTAAATCTTGGGTCCTTGATACCGGTTGTGGTATTCATATTTGTTGTGACTTGCAGGGACTAAGAAGAAGTGAGAATGTGGAGCAAGGAAGAATAAACTTGATCATGGGGAATAGGAAAGCTTTACCTGTCACCAAGATTGGAGTTTATACTTTATCGCTAAGTAGTGGGTTTAATTTAGATTTGAATAAATGTTGTTATTCGCCAGGAATGGCAAGAAATATTATTTCCTTTCATGCTTTGTACAAACAAGGGTTTACCTTTTTGTTTAATAATGAAGTTGGTTCTATTGATGCTTTCTTTAATAATGTTCTTTATTTTAAAGCATTACCTTGTGATGGTGTGTATGAAGCTGTATCTGTTATAGATAACTTAGGAAATAATGTTTTGTGTATTGATTCTATTAATAATAATAACTTGGATAAAGCATCATTATGGCATTGTCGTCTTGGACATATAAGCAAGAAACGCATAGGCCAACTCCAAAAGGATGGAGTCTTGGACTCATTTGACCTAAAGTCAGATGATAGTTGTGAATCATGCTTACTTGGAACAATGACAAAGTCACCCTTCACAGGTTCTTGTGAGAGGGGTGAAGGTTTGTTGGACCTTGTACACACGGATGTGTGTGGACCATTCAAACATGCCACAAGGGATGCTAATCGTTATTATTTGACTTTTACTGATGATTACAGTAGATATTGATATGTCTACTTGATCAAGCATAAGTCAGAGACTTTCGAAAGGTTTAAGGAATTTAAACAGGAAGTCGAGAATCAATTGGGCAGGAACATTAATATGCTTCGATCCGATCGTGGTGGTGAGTATCTTAGTTCAGAGTTCCTTGACTATCTAGGGGAATGTGGGATAGTCTCACAATTGACACCTCCCAGGACACCACAGTTGAATGGTGTGGCTGAGAGGCGTAATCGAACCTTGTTAGATATGGTTCGTTCCATGATGAGTCGAGCTTCGCTATCAATCTCATTCTGGGGGTATGCCTTAGAGACTGCCGCCCATATCCTTAATCTAGTCCCTACAAAGAAAGTTGCCAAAACTCCTCATGAGATGTGGACTGGTAAAGTACCCAAACTAGACCACATCAAGATTTGGGGATGCGAGGCTTTCGTGAGACGCGAGACTCATGATAAGCTCGAACCCCGAAGCGAGAGGTGTATTTTCATCGGCTACCCACAGCAATCCTTTGGTTACCTCGTCTACAGACCTAGTGAAAATGTGGTCTTTGTAGCTAGGAGGGCTTTCTTTAGAGAGAGAGAGAGAGAGAGTTCATAAGCCAAGGAAACAGTGGGAGGCAAGTTGATCTTGAAGAAATTCAAGAGTCAAGCGGTGAAGGAACTTCAAACCCTAGCACTCAACTTGAGGAGGAAACTCCTGTTGAGCCAATTGACAAGTCTATACCTCTAAGGCGTTCCACAAGGGTTAGGAATGCTCCTGAGCATTACTATGGATTCCATATTACTGCAGAAGGAGATACACTTATCAGTGATGAGACACTGATAGGTCTGGATGAACCTAACAGTTACGCGGAAGCCATGGCAGGCCCTGAGTCAGCCAAGTGGAAAGAGGCAATGGACAGCGAAATACAGTCCATGTATGACAATCAAGTTTGGAACTTGGTTGAGAATGTACCAGGTCGTAAGACAGTAGGGTGCAAATGGGTCTTCAAGAAGAAGACCGACATGGATGGTAAAGTACACACTTATAAGGCTAGACTGGTTGCAAAGGGCTTCTCTTAAATTCCTAGAGTGGACTATGATGAGACCTTTTCTCCAGTAGCCAAGATTAAGTCTATTCGGGTTCTGTTGGCCATAGCTGCATTTTATGACTATGAAATATGGCAAATGGATGTCAAAACCGCTTTCCTTAATGGAAAGTTGGCTGAAGATGTTTACATGAGTCAGCCAGAGGGTTTTGTCAGCAACGAGTACCCTAATAGAGTGTGTAAGCTTGAGAAATCCATTTATGGATTGAAGCAAGCACCTCGCAGATGGAATCTTTGCTTTGATGAAAAGGTCAAGGAATTTGGCTTTTCTAGGAGTGAAGATGAGTCTTGCGTGTATGTCAAGGCTAGTGGGATTATAGTTAGCTTTTTGGTATTGTATGTGGATGACATACTACTCATAGGAAATGACATCCCAACCCTGCAGGAAGTTAAGTCCTGGCTTGGGAAGCGTTTCTCTATAAAGGACCTAGGAGAAGCTACCTATATTCTAGGGATAAGGATCTTGAGAGATCGGAGTAAAAGACTAATTGGACTTAGTCAGAGTACCTACTTGGATAAGGTGCTGAAGAGATTCAACATGCAGGATTCCAAGAAAGGAGAGTTACCCATCCAGAGTAACACCAGATTGAGTAAGACACAAAGCCCTAGCACTGAGGCTGAGATAGCAGAAATGAGTCGAATACCTTATGCTTCGGCTATAGGATCGATCATGTATGCTATGACGTGTACTCGACCTGATGTAGCCTTTGCCCTGAGCATGGTTAGCAGGTATCAGGCGAACCCTGGCAAGGCACACTGGACTGCGGTAAAGAATATCCGCAAGTACCTACGGAGGACTAAGGACTGGGTCCTTACCCTCGGTGGGAGTGATGACTTGAGAGTTGTGGGGTATAGTGATGCTAGCTTTCAGACTGATAGGGATAATTTCCGCTCTCAGTCGGGCTGGGTCTTTACCCTAAATGGAGGAGCAATTTCTTGGAAGAGTTCCAAGTAAGAGACAGTGGCTGATTCAACTTGTGAATCAGAGTATATTGCAGCTAGTGAGGCGGCAAAGGAGGCGATATGGCTGAAGAACTTCATTGGAGACCTTGGAGTTGTACCAGCTATTAAAGAGCCAATGGAAATTTTCTGTGATAGTGAAAGTGTTGTTGCCTTAGCCAAGGAACCAAGGGATCACGGGAGATCCAGACACATCGACAGAAAATACCATTTTATCAGACATCGGATAGAAGAAGGACTCCTCGTGGCAAAGAGGGTATCATCGGATGAGAACCCAGCAGATCCCCTCACGAAGGGACTGACTCGGGTTAAGCATCTCCAACATGCTCGGAGCATAGGGCTGAAGGATGATATTAGATTGAGTAGTTAGATAACCCAGAAATTTGTAAAGTGTAATTGACATTAGATGATGAATAAAAGGTGTTTTATTTATGAGTAAAGTGTTGCTATCTCTTGTCGATCGTTTACTATATTTCTTTTGCATGTTTTGACTTCCAGAATAATTTTGTTTGGTATAACATATTATTGAAACCTCCACAGTCGGTCATATGTCGGAAGTAGGTATGAATCAAGACTTTCATGATTGGTCGCAGAGGTCTAAGGTGTTGGACAAGGCTACAACAATCATGAGTGCTCATAAGCTCTGAGCATTGGACTCAACCCACGCTCACTGGAATCACTTCATGGAATTCTATCTCGAATGATCGTGAGACAGTAATATCATATAAGTTTTCAAACCTAGAGATATGATTTGTTACTTACAAGTTGGTTATGCATTGATTGTACGAAAACGCATTGGTAACTCGATGTTATAAAACGTGCTTTTGTGTGTAATTCAATGAGTGGTAGAACAAACATATGAGTCGAAGTTTATCGTTCCTTCTTGGATTAGAAGCTGATATCTGGGCCCCTCGATGATTTTGTTTTGACCTATGTACCGGGCCCGGTCAGAACTAAGTTGATGTGTTCAATTAAGTTCTTTGTCAAACAAATCGGAAATCGAGAAACAAACTGCTGGGCAATAAGTAAGACATTGTTCCATGTATTTGTCCGGCTGATATCTAGAACGGAGGATTATATGATCCCTTATCTTAAATGGCGTACCATCATCTTCTCAGTTCCGAGAGACCTTGAAAGAGCTACGATTGCCCGTCGGTTCCTGAAGTACTGGAGTTATAGTTATTAGACTTATCCAAGTGGGAGACTGTTGGATAAGGTGTCTAAGTCCATAACTATTTCGGGTCAGTACTTGACCCGACCCGGCATGGTCCATTTGGGTTGCATGGCACCATGCAATTGGATAGACTAAATGAGAGTAATAACACTTGGAGATTATTAATATATTATAAGTTCTAATATATTAATAATATTATTTGATTAGTTTGATCAAGAATTAATTTAGAATTAATTAAGTGATCAAAGGATAACTAATTAAATATATGGGTTGATTATGTAAATCATTCATATCTTGTATAGTGGGCTAAGAGGCTCCATGGATTATCAGGTTGGGTTCCACCCATAGGATGCTCCATGGATGCTCCATGGGAGTTACAAACCCATGGGTCGTGGAAATGAAGAGTCATGACACATTAGGGTTTACATGGTGTAACCCTAGATGTGTCAACACTATATAAGAGTCCCATTCTCCACAAAATCGGATACACATAAGAAACTAGAGGGCTTGGCCGATTTTAAGAAGTGTGTATTCTCTCAAAAGTCTTTCCAAGAGCATTTGGTGTTGTGTGAAGCATTTGAGGCATCACACTTGGGGTGCTAGGCTCACAAGGTTTCAAGGAACATAAGAAAGAACAAGGTAAGTTATTCTATCTTTCATTCAAGTTAAAATTGTTCCCCATGTATGCTAGATAGGAATATAACCTTGGAAATTCAACTTGGCATGATAATTAGACAAACATAGATCCAAGGTTATTAGGGTTGCATGTACACTTAGGAAGTGTTAGAATGCTCAAAACCCATCAATATGATCATGAGAAATTTTGTATATATTTGGGAAATTAAGTCTAATTCCTTGTTCACATGTATATGTGAATCAAGTGAAGGACAAAGGGATCGGATACACTTGGGTGTGCGCTGATCAGGTTCACCACAAAGTTGATAAGATTATTCATTATGATTTACTAAAGTTTAGTAAATATGGTTATACTTACAAGTTTAAGTATAGTTCTGGATCATTGGAGAAGTTTCAATGATAGACATAATGAGTAAGAATAATCAAATAAGGCAGAAAGATAAAAGTTTCTCTAATCTGAAGAGATGGGAGAGTACTTGAGTATCTTGTTTTATGATTATCTTAGTGATTATGAAACCATGTCACAATTGATCCTCTAAGGACACCTTAGTTCATTTTGTTTGGCTAAGGAGAGGAATCGTGAATTGTTGAAATGGTTAGATCAAAAGATAAATTATACTTCGTTCCAAAATTAAATCTTAGAGTCATACTCCAAGATTAAGCCTTGAGTGACATAATCTTAAGAAAGGTTTAAAACACTTTTTAAATGTAGAGTAAAATGTGTTCTTACTCTTGTACATTTGAAATTGGTAAGTTGTGATGTTTTGGATAAAACAAAGACCAACTAAGACCAATTATGAGAAGTGTTTAACTTGATAAGAATCTGCACTAACTCTTGAATATTCGTTTTGTCAAGGAATGGTTCTTGACAAAGAGAATATTATATGTCAAGAGATCAGTGGGAGTCTTAAAAGGATCTTAAGATAGATTCAAGAACTAATCAAAAGTTTTGTTAATCACTAGACCACGACTTGAGGTTTGTAACCTATCGTGTTGACATATTTTGTGCCCATTCCAGTTAAAGTTGGTTTTGCATTGGAGTTCTAAGAGTTCTCAACTGGTTGCATAGCAACTTGGAAGCAATGGCAGGCCCTTGTGCTACCAGGTGGCAAGAAATTAAGACTGCACAAGTTCAATCCATATGAATTTGGATTTGTCATTAACCTTGTCGTGTGATTATGGTTATGTCAAATCACATGGATAGGAACACATACACCATCAAAATCTAAGTGTCATAAGGCTTCTCTCCGATTCATGAAAATGATAGTGAGGAAACTCTTTCACTAAGTAGATTTAAGTAGATAGCAAGTGTGAAGTTTGCATTCTCATGTCGTTAATGGAGCGTGCGTGGTTAACCGACACACTAACTAATGAGAATGGCAAAGGTTTAGACTCACATGTGAGCTATCTAAGGAAAGGTTTAGACTCCTGGTGTATGATTTGATAAAGTCTTATCAAGGCAATCTAGTATCAGAAATCTGACTGATTTCTAGGTACATGTCAAAGCTAGTGGGAGCATAAAGTGTTATGCTAGTTAGATAATAATCATTATGCTAGTGGGAGCATGCTGATTATGTTGAAAGTTAGCAATGTTAATTATAGAAAACAAAAGTTTCAACTCGCTTTGAAAAAGTTGTTTAACTATAATTAAGGGAGAGAAATTTATACTTCATTTCAATTCTACAAGCTTAGATTGAGATTTTAATCAACTTTAGTCAAGAATATATATGAATGTTATGTTGGAATGGTTCCACATAAGGAATTTCTATATATATGTTGCTTTCTCAAGATTCGATTATGATTACGACATCCCTCTTCATAGTTCAAATTATGAGAACATGGCAAATAAAAATTTTATAGCATGAATCGTATCCCATATGCTTCAGATATAGGATCGATTGCATGTGTTATAATATTCATCCATTCTAAATTTTCCTAATGCTTAGGGCATTAAGAAGGGAAAAGGGATTAGAACTGGATATGACTAAGATGATTAAGCAATTGTCGAGAACAATTTGGGGTTTTCCAAAGTTTGGTTACTCATGGACAATTGGAAGTATAGAGTAAGGATCGTATTGACATATTTTGGAAAGAGGCAACTCTTGTTCAAAAGTGATGGTCAAGATGGGAATATGGAATTGTTTCCATAGGTGGAAGTTATTCTTTGAATCTGTGTAAGATTAAAGAACTTAATGCAAAGAAGGATGTTCAAAGGAATGTACTTTGAATTTGAGACTTCATCTCCATGGAATTGCTTTCCATTGGAATACTTTGTAATGTTTGTTGCCAAGTCTTTGTGACTTGTGTGAATATCATTACAAGAGGATCATTGCATACATTACGGTAAATGACAAGAACTTGGTATTCTTACATTTACAATAAGGATTGGGATTGTGAAATGAGAATCATTGAAGTCATGTTCAATTGATATACATTCCACAAAGAGATGAACACATGTAAACATAGTGTACATACTTGGAGTATGGCATAGCTATTGTTTAGAGAAACATAATATGCATGCTTGGAGCATGGCATCACTACTGATTCAATTCAAGTATTAAGTTGATTAATCAAAACATGAATAATGAGTGATCAATATGGTGCTTAGATAAAAGGTGTTTTATTTACGCTAAAAGTGTTGAGGCCATATAGGACTAGTATTATTTTGTGTTTCACTTTGCATGTTTTGACTTCCAGAATAACGAGGTCATTCTCCTGATTGACCAAGTTATTCAAACCATCTACAGTCGGTCATATGTTGGAAGTAGATATGAATCAAGACTGTCGTGAATTTGGCTTGTATGATTTTTCTAAAGTGCTTTAGACAATGCAATAGTTGCTACAACATTCATGAGTACTCATAAGGGCTGAGTATTGGATTCAACCCACGCTCATTTGGATTCACTTCATGGATTTTATCACGATTGAATCATGAGACGATAATATCTTATATTCTTCAAACCTAGAGACATGAGTTGTTGACTATGAGTTGGTTATACATTGATTGCACGTAAACGCATTGGTAACTCGATGTTATAAAACGTGCCTTTGTGTATGATTCAACAAATAGTTAATACAAGCATATGAGTCGAAGTTTATCCATTCCTTTTACCTTCGGGATAAAAGCAATATCTGTGGGCCCCTCGATGATTTAGTGATGACAAAAGTAAGTGCTCGGCCGGGCCTGGACTGATTTGATTTGTTCAATTAGTCAGTCGTCATAAATCAAAAATTGGGAAACAACAAATGGACAGAGAGAATGATTATAATCCATGTCTCAGTCCATATGATATCTAGAATGGAGGAATATATGATCACTTATCTAATGGACAAGTCATTGACAAAGGTCAGAGTTCATCTACAAGGTCAGAGTTCAACAGAAGCTTTTGAGAGCTACGATTGCTAGTCGGGTTCTGAAGTCATACTTGCAATAATAGTTTTAGACTTATCCAAGTGGGAGACTGTTGGATTAATGTCTAAGTCCATAACTATAATTGGTAAGACTTGACCCGACCCGGCATGGTCCATTTGGGTTGCATGGCATTATGCACTTGGATAGACTAAAATGAGAGAAATAACACTTAAGGTTTATTAATATATTATAAGTTCTAATATATTAATAAGATTATTTAATTAGTATTGATCAATAATTAATTTAGAATTAATTATGTGATCAAAAGAAGACTAATTAAATATATGGGTTGATTGTGTAAATCATCCATACTTATATAGTGGGCTAATGCTCCATGGATTATCAAGTTGGGATAAAACCCATTGGATGCTCCATGGATGCTCCATGGTGTATTTGAATCCATGGATCCATGGAAATGGATAAGCCATGACAATTAGGGTTTACCCTAATTGTAACACACTATATAATGATCTCTTTATTGGGAAAATTGGCGACTATGATATGCATGGAGGGCAAGCCGATTCTTTAAGTGTTCTAATTTCTCTCTAAGTTATTCCAAGTGCTTATGGTGTTGTGTGAACCATTTGAGGTGTCACACTTGGGGAACTAGGCACTCAAGCTTCATGAAGACAAGCACCAACAAAAGGTATGTTATTATAACTTGTGTTATTCAAAGTTTTGTATGCTAGAATAGAACAATACCTTGGAAAGTTGATATTTGCTTGTATAATAGAGAAAACATAGATCCAAGGTGTTTAGGGTTGCATGTACACTTAGGAGTGTTAGATTGCTCAAAACCCAACACCCATATGGGGTGAAATTGCTTGAGTTCGGTGGTATCCTACAGGTATGAGGAGAGCAAGTAGGATAATAGCCTAGTGGGGTTTTACGTGCTAGTGGGGATTATTTGATGCCCGAATGTTGCTTGCTTCGTGCTTTGTTGAACTCTCGATGATGGGAGTCAACTACTAAGTGAATATGACGATATTCAGGAGGTAGATGGCTGACATCATTAGAAGTTCTTCAGCAGCTAACAATAGAGAGGTGTGAGCACCTAGGACGAGCCTAGGGGATGACCGTGGCCAGATGAGTGCGCGGACAAAGTAGAGCATTTCGCTGGGGAGCGAACACGTGTAACGGGATGGATGAATGAGAAGGGTGCGCAACTACTTAGGAAATCCGGGATGGTTCATGTGGAAAGTATGGGTAGATGTGGCAGGTAGTATGGGACCGTACTATTGAAAGCAGAGGACCCATACTTGATGCAAGGGGCATTCTGGAGATTCTAAGTAGCAGATTGAGAGGTGGTGTCATGGTTCGAGTACCATGCTTTGTAGCGGATTGAGAAGAGAGAAAATGGTTCGAGTACCATGATCCGTAGCATATTAAGAGGATATAACATGGATTGAGTACCATGAGTCATAGCAGATTGAGAGGTGGTCACATGGTTCGAGTACCATGACTCGTGGCGGTTAGTGCTTCTGGTTTTACCGGTTATTCCGTGGTGATTGACCAGACTGGGATCAGATGAGAAAGAGTATGGGGCCAAAGGGCCATGACGAACGAGTTTCAGTGGAGCATCCCTTGAGAGGGAAATCGAGTTAGCTCCGAGGGATTGTTGGTGAGATGCCAGTTGGAGTCGTAAGACTTATGGATGAGTAAGGAAGGTGCGTTATGGGAGAATACGGTCTGGGCTGAGCGAACGGCCGATAGTGGAGACGACACTTTCTGTGACATGAGTGGTGCTATTTCAGTGTTCTGCAGGAAGCATGAGAGATATGGAGTTTCTGGTTTAGAGTTTAAGGTAAACCCTGTGGGGTAGCAAGCGTGATGACCTCTTCACCAAATTATTTGGGCAATATGTTGGCTGCGAGGTATTCTTATGCCAAGAGAGAGTCATTAGTAGGACTAAGACGAATCGATGAGCTAGAGTCGAAGTGCGTGATAGGGCATTATCTCCGGATTTGAGATAGATTGGATTCGGAACAGCGGGGTTCCGATGGTGTGTCAGTCTGAGGCTTCAAGGTGGCTAGATGCAGTCATGTGTGGAGGATTCCAAGATTTTGCCAGGAACGGGATATTGGAGATTGTTTGGTTTCCTTTGGGAAGGCCCTGGGATGATTGCAAAATACGTTTAAGAGTCAAGTGTGACATGACTGGTGAGACAATCTACTGAGTAGACTGTGGATGTGCCAATTAATGATTGCTTGAACCCTGAGTAGGGGAGAACTGTTCTTTAGTTAGGGTATCAGTGATCCATCCATGTGCGGTCAGAGGAATGGTTATGGGAATCTGCGGTGCGGACGCATGAGCCGAGGTGCTAGACGGGAAGATGTAAGAGTTTGTGTTTAAGAAATGATGAGTGGATCCACGACAGGTGGCCGTGGATTGGGAAAAATTAATTGTGACCGGTGGTTTTCGGAATTAGCATATGTCGAGTTCTAGTGCGATCGGATCGCTGGATTGCGGATGCAATAGCTGTGATTTGCAAGCGAAGGTATAGATTGTGTTCTATACCCCTAGAAGGGCAGCAGTTGAATTGTCGATCAATTTCAGGGTTGATATGAGTAGTTCTGTATGGGTAGTGACCAGTAGAGGGGGGGCTTCGGGTTTTCGTCAACATGTTTGGAGCCATTAACGATGCCTTTGTGTTTCAAATTAGGAGATGTCATTCTCTGAGGTTCTAGTGGTGCGAGAGTAAGACCGATTGAGGGACTCTGAAAGAGCAATGCAATATCCAAGTTCGGTGTCGTGAGTATGAGATCAGTGGTTTGGGTAAAACATCATGAGATTCTGTGTTGGTGTACCGACATATTCGGGTATGATGTCCTTATTCCAGATTATTTTGAGTTCTGAGTTGAGAGCTGGCAAGTGGTGTAGCAAGTATCTATGGTTCCGGTGGGAGCACTCCAGCTAATTGATGTTAAGTGAGATTATTCAAGAATGGGGATTGCAGATGGGAAAGGTGTTCGGTGATGTGGGATGTCGTCAGATATAGCAATGCATAATTTGGGTAAGTGTGTGTACCTATCTATGACTGGTCTGCAGGCACGAGTTAATGATCGTAGTGTGGCATCGACCTGAGGATGAGATTGTGAAGTGGTAAGAGCAAGTGTGTTAAGACTGCGGAGAGTTGCATACTCATTGAGTTAGTGAAAAGGGGTGTGGTGATGCTACGGGGAGCCGTAGTACTCACTATTCAGTGAGAGGTTATGGTGATGCTACGGGAAGCCGTAGTACTCACTATTCAGTGAGAGGTTGTGGTGATGCTACGGGAAGCCGTAGCACTCACTATTCAGTGACAGGTCTTGGTGATGCTACAGGGAGCCGTAGTACTCATTATTTAGTGAGAGGTTGTGGTGATGCTACGGGGAGCCGTAGTACTCACTATTCAGTGAAGGGTTGTGGTGACGTTACGGGGAGCCGTAGTACTCATTATTCAGTGAAAGGTTATTGTGATACTGCGTAGAGCCATAGTATCCTCTAGTCAGCGAGAAAATGTTATGATGAAGTACTCTCTGATCAGAGCATGACGCAAAAGAGTTTTAGGCTTGGGTAGCCCTAATATTTGAGTTTGTGGGAGCCTGGTGGTCGAACCAGGGGCGAGACTGGGGTCTCCATTTTTGTCTGGAGTTGTTACATTCTGAATTGTGTAGTGGTTGTCGCAGCCAAAGGGAAGTGGATAAGTGGGGTACGCATGGGTTGCGGGTCATGAGTCATGAGTTGAGTGGTTCATTGGGACGAGTGGTTCCAACTCTGGGTCAGACCAGACTCTCGAGTTTGAGTTTGACTCGGGTAGTGCGTCGGGTAGGCGAGATGAGATTCCAGATTCAGAGATGAATTCCATGTAAAAGGGTATTGGTTGTCATCTAGTGTCTTAGACCAGTGTAGGTCAGTGCTTGGTTCGGGAGGTACCGCGAGATACATGGAACTAATGAGCCGTAGGCGACAAAGGTCAGGGGTGAGCCGATCTTTAGTGGGAATTTTAGTATTCGCTTGGGATAGCGAGAATTTTGTGGCTGGTGTGTCACAAGGGACCGAGATAGTTGTTGAGAGGGGGAAGGCGGCGAGACGTTTTGAGACATGTAGTGGGTAAACCTTGGAGGTTCAACTGTATGGACGAGAGTTGACCAAGTGCTAAATGATAAAAGAGATATCTCTGAGAAAGTGAGGGATTGCGAATTTGGAGGTTGAGGACTTTCGAGCGAGGATGATTATTTCTCTTGTGTCTGAGGCCGGGGTGATGAGAGTTTATTGCTTGATGGGTTCTGATTATAGTTTAGTGGATGAGACCCTGGTGGGATGTGAGCCCTTTCGTTCCTTGGGGCGTGATTCCGATCGTTTGGTATGAGTGACCGGTCACCGATTTTTGGACCTGGTCTTGTGTGAATCAGTGGAGCAGTGAGTTATCAAGGCTGGTGTTCGAGGAGCATATATCATGGTGATAGGTTGGATGGGCGGTCTGGCAGTGGGCCAGGCCACTAGAGTTTCCAGATTTTGGGAATGTTAGAAAGGGGTATCTTAGCGATAGAGGGGTCGGTTTTGTTCCGGATTTGGGAGTTCCTGTATGAATTCAGGTGTCCAGAGAGGAAGATAGCTGTGTGGTATGAAATGATGCTGTTCGGTTATTGGATTAGATCTATATATTGTTCAGGAGCGATTTCGAGGGTGAAATCTAATTCAAGTGGGGGAGAATTGTAACATCCGGATTTTCAGGGATATTATTGTGTATGTTAATCTTGAGATTGAAGGAGAGACTCGACGAGTTGAGGGTCCAACTCATCGAGTCGAGTCGAGTTACTCAGTTGGATTTAATGAATGGAATCGACGAGTTAGAGGAGGGACTCGCCGAGTAGGTGCTGGGCAGAGAAACCCTAATTTCCTGGGTTTGGGACCTATTTAAAGGCGCTTATGGCCTCCCATTGCGGCCACACCTTACAGAGAGCAACCCTAAAGAGCCTTGAGCATGTAAAGTGAGAGAGAAGCTATCTTGAGCAAGTTGGTGTGATTTTGCAAGAAAGAAGAAAGTTCAAGCTAAAAGGGAGGGCTAGAGAAGATTTTGGATCTGAGTTACTCAAGCAAGGAGCTTCAGTTGGAGGTATCAATTCGAAACCTTTCTTCCTTATTGTGTAGATCTCATCTCTTGAGGTTAGGGCTTAAGTTACCTTCTTGATGGGGTTTTGAAGAGCATCAAACCCCTTTCTGTGGGTCGGTATTATAGATCTGGACCTTGTTAGGTCCCGAGAGTCCGAAAGTGTGAAGCCATAGTTGTGCAACCATAGAGCTTTGAAGCTAGGAAGCATGAATGGAATTTTAATGGTATATAAAGCAATATACACCATGCATGGACACCAAGATTGAAGCTTTGCGTGTCTATTGAGCATTGAGATGATAGATCTAGTGTTTGGAGTGATATATCTGATTGAAATCGTCTGAATGAACATTTGGTCTGAATGAACTTGCCGAGTCAATGAGCCGACTCGACGAGTTGGCTAGGGTTTGTCCTGAAGAGCTGAATCATGTGATAGCTCGACGAGTTGGGGGTCAACTCGACGAGCTGAGCTGGACTTTCAGGAGACTTCTGAGGAGATAAGTGGACTCGACGAGTCACAAGGGTGCACTCGGCGAGTCGGGTCAAACATGGACTGTTGACTCGAGTTTGACTTCTGTTGACTTTGGGGCTTTGGTCAATATAAGTAATAGAGACCATGGATGGGTAAAATGGTCTTTTACCCAACCTAAGGGTCAAAAAAGGAAAAGAGGATTTAAAGTATAAAGGGTAATAAGGCGGATAATGATTGAGATGCTTGTCTTATGTGATAGGCGGAGGCTAGTCCAAGATTTTCGAGTGCTTGTCGGTTACTTGCTAACCGAGGTGAGTCTTCTCACTATACCATACCTAGAGTGGTAATTATGTGTGTCCAGAAGGTCTTATGTGCTATGACGAGTATGCGATATATTTTTTATGTGATATGTATGTGTTATGTATGTTATGAGTAGTATGGTATGGACCGGAAGGTCAACAGGTCTTGATTGCCACAATATATGTCTATGCAATTTAGCAAACCTTTCATGAGCATTGTTTCATTCTTGGGTTCCACATTAGAAGTCTATGCAATTTAGCAAAGCATTGTTGAGCATGTTTTAGGTCTTGAGTTCCACAATTGAAGTAGGCTTTATAGTTTAGCAAGGCTTTGATGACCATTGTTTAATTCTCGAGTTCCACCATAGAAGTGTATGCAATTTAAGCAAAGCTTTGATGAGCATTGTTTCATTCTTGAGTTCCACATTAGAAGTCTATGCAATTTAGCAAAGTTATGATGAGCATTGTTTAATTGTTGAGTTCCACAACAGAAGTAGTCTTCGCAGTTTAGCAAAGCATTGATGAGCATTTCTTTATTCTTGAGTTCCACAATAGTAGTCTATGCAATTTCAGCAAAGCTTTGATGAGCCTTGAAAAGAACTTACTGGGTTAAATGGTGGCAAAAATTCAACCCTATAGATATCATTGGTGAAGTTATGGATGCTCTAGCAGAGCATGACAATAATCAAAAATTAAAGTCTCCTGAGGTGGATACCCAGGCTAATAATGAAGATGAGTTGCTACGGTCCATTATACGGAAAAAAATATTAAGAGTAAATCCAATTATTTCCCATGATGAACTAAATAAACTAATCCAAAAACGAGAGAAAATGTTAACAAATTTCTCGTTGGAAGATGATGACAACATGTCCTCACAAGGATATTTCGATAATGAAGATATGGATGGTACAGTGACGATGAATCCTCGACAGATTACCCAGATAGTGAGAGTCTTTGTCACACCCCCAAACCTGAACGGCGGAAACGTTCGGGGGCGGATGACTTCATGTGGTAACGTAACAAATGAATACATAGTAAAGAAAGCAATACAACCATCATATATATAATTGAAAGTTTACATTTGTCAAAAGTTACATGTTCAAAACTCAATTACAATATGATGTCAAAATACGAGATTAAACTGGCGCCGCAGCATCCCTTCATCAAAAGCGAAATGAATACCTGAAATTACTGATTTCCTGGGACATACAAGTAATTTTGAAAGAGTAGATCAGCATTTAAGCTGGTGAATTTCATAAGTATTTAAGTGACAATGTTTGAATGAACTGAAATGTTTTATCTTCGTTTGTTTGTGGTTAGAAAATCCAATATTTTCTACTAGTATAAAAGTAGCCTTCACTCAAGACCAATGTTTGTTTCTAAAATGTATGTAAATGTAAAAGAACCAATGAATTTGAAAACCTTGTAAATCAATGCATTTTAATACCCCTTGTGAGTTTTATAACCATACTATTGACTCTGAATGCCTATACACAACGTTCTTCAGGCGTTGAAATGTTATGACGTTTGTCACCCCAAACGGTGGACTGCAGCTAACAGTCAGGGCGCGGGTTTGTCAAGCCCGTATAGATCTATACACAAACACCATGCTCCCCCTCCAAGGGATTCTGGTATATAATACAAGACTTGAAATGTGTACTCGAACGTACATGAAGTTAGTGTCTCACAAATCCGTGGTATAAAAACAGATCTACTTGTTAAAATGTTACGTTTGTTCTTGTACACGAAAGTGAACTTCTTGAAATATGTGATTCTACTACATAAGAGTTAGAAATTTGTTTCGTAAAACCATACCTATTATAGTTTCCAAAAAGCGTGTCTTGTTTGTTTAGAAACATTGAGAAAAGGAATCGCTTGTTTATGAAAGTATAGATTTTTGGGTGTAGAGTCTAGGATAGACAAGAAAAATCTCAGAACAGATTAGTTTATACATGCATTACAACAACATTATATTTTTAAAAGGGAAAATGCTATTGTGACATATGTTATATATATACATATATACATATATATATAAGTTCCTTTAAATGTTTATAAATCGCATGTGATTTGAATATATAACAGTATATAAAAGAATTTCTTTATGTAACGCACGATAATACTCGTGTGTTTTACTTGTAATCCCCCCCTTTGAAAGCATATAAAAGTATTTAGACTAATTAAAAAGGTTGATTTAGGGGTATGAAACTCACTTGAAAGTTTGAAGATAGCGAGATGGAAAACCGGGCAGAGTTTCGTCTCGGGAAACGGATTTTCCTCGGGATTCTCGGGAATCTCAGGAGTAAAATCGACCTTCGGGACTTGAGCCAAAAAGACCAGAGCTTCGGGTTTGAACGGACACGGAAAACGAGGCAAAGTTGGGAGAGAGAGAAGAGAAATGAACCCTTTCTTTGGAAACCCTCGCATTCTATTTATAGGAAGGCTGGTCTGCCTCGGTACGCGGGGCGTACGCTCGTACGCGCTGCGTACGCGTACGTCATGCATGACCGAAGCCTCGACTGCCTCGGTTCGGATGGGACGGGTTGTTGGGTTCTCGGGTCGGATGGGACGGGTTGCTGGGGAGGTGGGTCGGATGGGACGCCGGGTCGGATGGGACGTCGGGTCGGACGGGTCGGACGGGTCGGATGGATTGGATTCCTCGGATATGGCGACGTGGACGATCCGAGGCCAATCCTCTCGGTTACGCGGGGCGTACAAGAGTACGCAGCGCGTACTTCGGAGGAGGATGCTGACTCCCCTTCGGATAATATCCGAATTTTGAATTAAATAAATAATTAATTTATTTAATAAACTTCAAAAATCCATATCTTCTCCATACGAACTCCGTTTTCGATGGTCTTTATATCCTCGCGTAGGTGAGACTACGCTCTACAACTTTCGTTTAGACTCCGTCGGCAAATTCCAAAATTATATTTTTATTATTTATTAAAAATCCATCGTGTTTAAGGAATTTCTTAGAAAATTCATAACTTCTTTATCTGATGTCGGTTTTTGCCAGACTTTTTACCGCTGGAATACCATTGTCGAGACCTTCGATTTTCGTTTAGGTCATTCCGGCCAAAAGTCGCTCGATCTCCGATTCGAGTTTTTAGCGGTCTGTTGCTAAGCCGAACTTGGAAAATCACATCTTCGTTATATGAAGTCGGATTTGGGCGTTCTTTTCACGTACGATCATGGTTCAAAGACATTTAATCATAGAAGGAAATTAAATAGAACTATTTGTACGTTTTATTATGAAAGTAAATTTTATTACTTAGAAGCGGTTACAATACTTGACCCATTCTGGTCCTTACAAGGAGTTGAAATATCGGGTTGCCACATCATCCCCCCGTTAGAGAGAATTTCGTCCCGAAATTTAAAGTAGCAAAGATACTAGTGAACATGAAAGAGATGAGGGTACTTTTGTTTCATCTGATCTTCGCGTTCCCATGTGAATTCGGGTCCCCGCTTGGCGTTCCAGCGAACCTTCACGATGGGTATGCGACTTTGTTTTGTTTGTTTGACCTCTCGATCCATGATTTCTACTGGCTCTTCCACAAAGTTGAGGCTCTCGTTGATCTCGATCTCGTCGAGTGGAATAACAAGAGTCTCGTCGGACAGACACTTTTTCAAGTTTGAGACGTGGAAGGTTGGATGGATGTTACTAAGTTCGCGCGGTAGGTTAAGCTTGTAAGCCACAGGGCCGATTCTGGCAAGAATCTCGAAAGGCCCTATGTATCTTGGATTTAGTTTCCCACGCTTTCCAAATCGTATTAAACCCTTCCACGGTGAGACCTTTAATAAGACGTGGTCTCCTACCTGGAATTCTAAAGGTTTCCTCCTTTGGTCAGCGTAGCTTTTCTGTCGGTCTCTTGAGGCCTTCAATCGTTCACGAATCTGAACGATCTTCTCTGTTGTTTCACGTATGATCTCCGGACCTGTGAGAGTGCTTTCAGGAACTCTTCCTCTAGCTAACTGGGCATCGCCAACTTCAGTCCAGCACAGAGGGGATCTGCACTTTCGACCATAGAGGGCTTCAAACGGAGCAGCCTTTATGCTTGTATGATAACTATTGTTGTATGAAAATTCGACAAGGGGTAAATGAATATCCCATGCCTTTCCAAAGTCAATCACGCAGGCTCTCAGCATGTCTTCTAAAGTTTGTATTGTTCTCTCACTTTGTCCGTCTGTCTGTGGGTGGTAGGCTGTACTCATGTCTAGCCTAGTTCCCAGGGAACTTTGTAGTGATTGCCAGAACCTTGAAGTGAATCTACTATCTCGATCGGAGATAATGGATATCGGAACACCATGCAGTCGCACTACTTCCCTTAAGTAAGTTCTTGTCAGCTTCTCCATTTTGTCAGTCTCCTTGATGGGTAGGAAATGTGCGGATTTGGTCAATCTGTCGACAATGACCCATATGGTATCGAGTCCACTTGTCGTCTTGGGTAACTTGGTTATGAAGTCCATAGTAATCCGCTCCCATTTCCATTCCGGTATCTCTGGTTGTTGTAGTAGTCCTGACGGTTTCTGATACTCGACCTTAACCTTAGCGCAAGTAAGACATTTACTCACGAAGGTAGCAATTTCTGCTTTCATGTTAGGCCACCAGTACAGTTTCTTAAGATCCAGATACATTTTATCTGAACCCGGGTGAACGGAATATCTTGAATTGTGAGCCTCGGTCATGACTACGTTTCTGAAACCACCATGATTTGGGGTCCAGATTCGGTCCATGAGATAGTAGGCTCCGCCACCCTTGACTTCTAAATTCTTCTCCATTCCTCGCAGGGATTCACCCGCCACATTTTCAGGTTGCAAAGCTTCCATTTGTGCTTCTTTAATTTGTGTGGATAGGTGGGAATGGATAGTCATGGTCAGAGATTTGACCCTCCGACCAGTGTATTCCTTTCGACTGAGGGCGTCGGCTACTACGTTGGCCTTGCCAGGATGATAACGAATTTCGCATTCGTAGTCATTCAGTAACTCAACCCATCGTCGTTGTCGCATGTTGAGTTCCTTCTGATCGAAAATGTGTTGAAGGCTCTTGTGATCGGTGAATATAGTACTCTTTGTTCCGTATAAGTAGTGCCTCCAGATCTTCAGAGCAAATACCACTGCTCCTAACTCGAGGTCGTGTGTCGTATAGTTCACTTCGTGTGTCTTAAGCTGTCGGGAGGCATAAGCGATAACCTTCCCTCTTTGCATAAGAACACAACCAAGTCCTTGATTTGAAGCATCGCAATACACTACGAAGTCTTCTATCCCTTCGGGGAGGGATAGTATCGGTGCGGTGCACAAGGCCTGTTTTAGTGTCTGGAATGCCTTCTCTTGTTTCGCTTCCCAGTCAAAGGCCACTCCTTTCTGGGTTAATGAAGTAAGAGGTTTCGCAATGCTCGAAAAGTTCTTTATGAATCTGCGATAGTAGCCAGCTAGACCTAGAAATTGACGAATTTCTGTAGGTGTCTTTGGTGCCGACCAGTTCTCAATAGCCTTAATTTTGGAAGGGTCCACGTGTATACCTTTCTCGCTAACAACGTGACCTAAAAATTCGACTCTTCGAATCCAAAATTCGCATTTAGAGAACTTCGCATAGAGTTTCTCCGTTCGCAGTGTTTCTAGGACTTTTCGTAGGTGTTGACTATGCTCTTCCTCACTTCGAGAGTAGATAAGTATATCATCGATAAAGACGATGACGAACTGATCCAAGTAAGGGCGGCATACCCTATTCATTAGGTCCATAAATACTGCTGGTGCATTGGTTAATCCGAACGGCATCACCACGAATTCGTAGTGTCCATAACGAGTTCGGAAGGCTGTCTTTGGAATGTCCCTCTCTAGAACTCGTAATTGGTGATATCCGGATCGCAGGTCTATTTTGGAGAAGTAGTTCGCCCCTTGAAGTTGATCGAATAGGTCGTCGATACGGGGTAGAGGATAGCGGTTCTTGACAGTAAGTTTGTTCAGCTCCCTGTAGTCGATGCACATACGGAACGATCCGTCTTTCTTCTTTACAAACAAGACCGGTGCTCCCCAAGGTGAGAAACTTGGTCTTATGAATCCTTTGTGAAGGAGTTCATTAAGTTGACTGGAAAGTTCCTGCATCTCTGCTGGTGCAAGATGATAAGGCGACTTCGCTACTGGGGTAGCTCCTGGAATTAAGTCGATTCTAAACTCGACTTGGCGTTGCGGTGGTAATCCTGGCAGTTCTTCTGGAAAGATATCGGGAAAGTCGCGTACTACCGAGATGCTCTTGATGTCCTTCAGTTCTTGACTTGTATCGACGATGTGCGCTAGGAATGCTCGACAATCCTTCCGCAAGCACTTTCGAGCTTGGATGCACGAAATGATGCGAAGGTTTGCACTAGATTTGTCGCCGTAGATAACTAATGTTTCGTTGTTTGGGAGGTTAAGACGGACTGCTTTCTCAAAGCACATGATGTCGGCGCGAAGAAGGCTCAACCAATCCATGCCGACTATGACGTCGAAACTTTTAATTTGAACCGGCATGAGATTGATTGGGAAAGAATGGCCGTCTAATGTTAACGTACAGCCCATGTATATGCAATTTGTGTTTTCGGTTTTTCCATTGGCCATCTCTATAGTGAATGATTTTTCTAACTTGCTAGGTTTAGGTTTAAGTAAATGAATAAAGTTTTGACTCACGAAACTTCTCTCCGCTCCACTATCGAATAATATGCATGCGTATGAATTATCGAGAAGGAACGTACCAGCAACAATAGTTGGGTCAGCTACAGCTTCGTTGTGGCCTATTGCCAAAACTCGTCTCACACCTCCGGTGCCTGCTGCCTTAGGACAGTTTCTCTGGTAGTGGCCCACCTCGCCACAACCGTAGCAAGCCTGCCCTACACCCGCACCGGGAATTTGAGTGATCGGCTTTGCGGGTTCCTTGCAGAAACGGGCTGTGTGCCCTTTCTGGCTGCAGTTGGCGCACTGCATAGCTCGACAAAGTCCATGGTGGTGGTAATTGCATTTGGTGCATTTTGGGAGGTTGCCTATATAAGGCTTTGTTGGGTAGGTATTTGTAGGGGCTGTAGCAGGTACAGTGGCAGCATTTACTGACACCAGCTGTTTCTTTGCGGATTCTTGGGAAGATCCACCATTCCCTTTAATCCATGCCCTCTTCCTGCCATTGTTGTTGTTGTAGTTGTTGTAGTTGTTGTTTGCTTTCTGTGGGGCTGGTGCAGAAGTGGTTGAGTTCTGATGACCTCCGTAGTCGATCAGAGATTGTGCCAGTTCCTTAGCACTTTCAAAGGTGTCAGGTTTAGAAGCTAACACGCTTGATCGCATTTGGGGCGTCAGTCCCCAGATGTACCTTTCTATCTTCTTGCTCTCGGGAGCAATCATATCTGGACAAAGGATTGCCAGCTCGCAGAATCTGTTGGTATAAGTAGCGATGTCGGTACCAACCATTCCGAGAGTCCATAGCTCGTGTTCAAGCTTTTGAATCTCTCCCCGTGGGCAGTATTCTCTCATCATCATGGCCTTCAAGTTCTCCCAGCTTATGGAGTTTGCCACGATTAGGGTGAGTACTTTAACGTGGCCATTCCACCAAGTTAAAGCTTTATCGAGAAGGGTGAAAGTTGCAAATTTGACCTTGCTGTGCTCGGGGCAGGAGCATATTTCAAAGACTGCCTCCGTCCTTTCGATCCACTGCCTCAGGGCCATCACACCACCAGTACCATAAAACATCCGGGGCTTGGCATTAGTGAAGTCCTTATAGGTGCATTCTCGAGGTGGTCCATGACTCTCGCCATGGTTGGATAGGTGTGTGCCAGATCCCGAGCCATTAGTACTCGAGTTATTGATCTGTGACATGGCAGCTGCCACTGCCGCGGTGACTGCTGCTTGAAACATAACAGCATCAAATTGAGGTGGTGGAGGTGGTGGTGGTATAGGTGCTTCCTCACCGTTGTTTCGCCTTGGATTCCTACGCGGAGGCATCCTTCAACTATAGATTGAAAAGACAAGGATAAGAATTTCATAGAATGGAAAAAATGTATGTGTCTCATGAACTAAATCGCTATAGTTCAACAACAGATGAAAGTATAAGTCTTAAAATAGAAAAATGAAAGTTATTTGTAAGACTGAAGGTATGAAACGAGTGTTTGGGTTCACAAAGACCATTCAATGTTCGAACGAAATACTCAACATAGTAGTAATAGTGCCACTTATATTAATATAAAAGTTGTTACAACGATCATGAAAATTTGACCCCCATAAGGGTCTCCGATTACAAAGTTCGAGAAATTTAAAGACTTTTAGCCGAGGTCCTAAGCTATAACAAAATTTGAGTCCGAGACAAGCACTACTTGCGTCGAAGGTTGCGCTTGGAGCTTGACTCCGTATCTGATTGCTTTGACTCCATTAGACGCCTATCGAAAGCGGCTTGTTGTTCCCTTAGTTCGGCGAGGGCTGCAATCATTTGCGCTTGAAACGATTCAGCTTGGAATTGGGCGTTGTCTTGCATCTTGTCCAGCCTACGGATGTCAGAAGTGTGAACCTGCACTTCCACGTTGATATCCCGGAGTCGACTAGCTTGTACTCCAGACTGATAGGACTGATTGGCTAACTTACCCACCATTACCGGGAGTGCTCGATCAGCCGAACCTCCGCCGCGGACATCATAGAATTCCCGGCACATGCCGTAGGGAGGGCGTAGGTTTTGCTGTTGGCTCCAATGGTGGAGGTGACTTCCCCAGACGGGAGTCGGTCCTTGAAAGTTCCTTATGAAGACGGGAGGTTGAATGGGTGGTGGATCGATAACTTCCGGCTCTGAGTCGGTACCGGAGTCATCACCCACTTCTATGGGTTCCTCGTCCTCTTCGGGATCATCTTCGATCCATCCTCCGTTGCCTTGGTTGGGAAAGTAGGGGTCGCCAGGGTGGTGAAATCCAGCCATTTGACTGTACGAGAAAAAGGGGTTATAAGAATTGAGTAAAGCCGGAACATGTAAAACATGTAAGTTAAACTAGTTTAGATAGCAAATACTCCTATAGTATTTAAGTGCTTGTGTTTGATTCTTGTAATGGTTTGGTAAGTTTTGACTTGTTGCTTACTACGATTATTCCTCGATATACGTTGGTCCAATCTTGGGCAAATATAGTTGATCACGCTATATTTGTCCAAAATCTGATTACATATATCGAGTCCCAATCGTAGTGTCAACTTGTCTAAATACTTGTATAGTTGTATAACATGAAAATAGTTCGTGGTAGGCATGTATTTGTACTTAAATGAACTACCAATTTAAGTTGAACGAAATGCTGCTTAAGTGTAAAAAGAAAATTTGTTTTGTCAGAGAGTATTAGTCCCCTAAGCATTTATAGTTTGTATATCTTATGTGGTTCGATATACTTAGTTCACTATAAACATTGCTCTGATACCAATCTGTCACACCCCCAAACCTGAACGGCGGAAACGTTCGGGGGCGGATGACTTCATGTGGTAACGTAACAAATGAATACATAGTAAAGAAAGCAATACAACCATCATATATATAATTGAAAGTTTACATTTGTCAAAAGTTACATGTTCAAAACTCAATTACAATATGATGTCAAAATACGAGATTAAACTGGCGCCGCAGCATCCCTTCATCAAAAGCGAAATGAATACCTGAAATTACTGATTTCCTGGGACATACAAGTAATTTTGAAAGAGTAGATCAGCATTTAAGCTGGTGAATTTCATAAGTATTTAAGTGACAATGTTTGAATGAACTGAAATGTTTTATCTTCGTTTGTTTGTGGTTAGAAAATCCAATATTTTCTACTAGTATAAAAGTAGCCTTCACTCAAGACCAATGTTTGTTTCTAAAATGTATGTAAATGTAAAAGAACCAATGAATTTGAAAACCTTGTAAATCAATGCATTTTAATACCCCTTGTGAGTTTTATAACCATACTATTGACTCTGAATGCCTATACACAACGTTCTTCAGGCGTTGAAATGTTATGACGTTTGTCACCCCAAACGGTGGACTGCAGCTAACAGTCAGGGCGCGGGTTTGTCAAGCCCGTATAGATCTATACACAAACACCATGCTCCCCCTCCAAGGGATTCTGGTATATAATACAGGACTTGAAATGTGTACTCGAACGTACATGAAGTTAGTGTCTCACAAATCCGTGGTATAAAAACAGATCTACTTGTTAAAATGTTACGTTTGTTCTTGTACACGAAAGTGAACTTCTTGAAATATGTGATTCTACTACATAAGAGTTAGAAATTTGTTTCGTAAAACCATACCTATTATAGTTTCCAAAAAGCGTGTCTTGTTTGTTTAGAAACATTGAGAAAAGGAATCGCTTGTTTATGAAAGTATAGATTTTTGGGTGTAGAGTCTAGGATAGACAAGAAAAATCTCAGAACAGATTAGTTTATACATGCATTACAACAACATTATATTTTTAAAAGGGAAAATGCTATTGTGACATATGTTATATATATACATATATACATATATATATATAAGTTCCTTTAAATGTTTATAAATCGCATGTGATTTGAATATATAACAGTATATAAAAGAATTTCTTTATGTAACGCACGATAATACTCGTGTGTTTTACTTGTAATCCCCCCCTTTGAAAGCATATAAAAGTATTTAGACTAATTAAAAAGGTTGATTTAGGGGTATGAAACTCACTTGAAAGTTTGAAGATAGCGAGATGGAAAACCGGGCAGAGTTTCGTCTCGGGAAACGGATTTTCCTCGGGATTCTCGGGAATCTCAGGAGTAAAATCGACCTTCGGGACTTGAGCCAAAAAGACCAGAGCTTCGGGTTTGAACGGACACGGAAAACGAGGCAAAGTTGGGAGAGAGAGAAGAGAAATGAACCCTTTCTTTGGAAACCCTCGCATTCTATTTATAGGAAGGCTGGTCTGCCTCGGTACGCGGGGCGTACGCTCGTACGCGCTGCGTACGCGTACGTCATGCATGACCGAAGCCTCGACTGCCTCGGTTCGGATGGGACGGGTTGTTGGGTTCTCGGGTCGGATGGGACGGGTTGCTGGGGAGGTGGGTCGGATGGGACGCCGGGTCGGATGGGACGTCGGGTCGGACGGGTCGGACGGGTCGGACGGGTCGGATGGATCGGATTCCTCGGATATGGCGACGTGGACGATCCGAGGCCAATCCTCTCGGTTACGCGGGGCGTACAAGAGTACGCAGCGCGTACTTCGGAGGAGGATGCTGACTCCCCTTCGGATAATATCCGAATTTTGAATTAAATAAATAATTAATTTATTTAATAAACTTCAAAAATCCATATCTTCTCCATACGAACTCCGTTTTCGATGGTCTTTATATCCTCGCGTAGGTGAGACTACGCTCTACAACTTTCGTTTAGACTCCGTCGGCAAATTCCAAAATTATATTTTTATTATTTATTAAAAATCCATCGTGTTTAAGGAATTTCTTAGAAAATTCATAACTTCTTTATCTGATGTCGGTTTTTGCCAGACTTTTTACCGCTGGAATACCATTGTCGAGACCTTCGATTCTCGTTTAGGTCATTCCGGCCAAAAGTCGCTCGATCTCCGATTCGAGTTTTTAGCGGTCTGTTGCTAAGCCGAACTTGGAAAATCACATCTTCGTTATATGAAGTCGGATTTGGGCGTTCTTTTCACGTACGATCATGGTTCAAAGACATTTAATCATAGAAGGAAATTAAATAGAACTATTTGTACGTTTTATTATGAAAGTAAATTTTATTACTTAGAAGCGGTTACAATACTTGACCCATTCTGGTCCTTACAAGGAGTTGAAATATCGGGTTGCCACAGTCTTGATATCTTTAAAAGTAGTATATGAAAACTATAGTGATTGTGATGAATCAGATATAGAAAAATTAGAAGAACAATTTAAAACAACACTTTTATTAAGTAAGTTTTCTATTTTGGGAAATTCAATCCTAATGCGGTTTGGTATCAGAGCCATGTGTGTAGTAGGCTAGAATAGTAACCCCAAGTGTCTCTGAAAGTCTATGGTATTGGGATTCTGTTGATGTAAGGTGTTTAATGACATGCATCTCGTGGATGATTATCATTTGTTACGGTTATGCTCTAGTCGTGGTTGGTATAAGGCTTTTTAGGCGAAAATGCCGTTTGTTGCCTGAAAATTCCCATTGACTGAGCATGTTTGTTATACCAAACAATGATAATCACCTACTCGAGAATAAAACATTGAGCATTAGTAAACCTACCTAGAATACCATACCATTTATGAGTAAGATACACTTGGAGTTCATCCCATAAGGTTTATCTTAACACTTATTTCTCTTATTTCCCTTTTGTTTTTTTTCTTGTAGTTGCTTTACTTTACTAGTTAAAATGTTTAAAATATTCAATAATAACAATAATAATAATAATAGGCTAATAAAAATGAATGCAGAATTAGAAAATGAAAATGTTAGGGTATAAATGTTGTAATAAGTCAAAGTGTTAGTTGTATGGTTACGAAGGATCTCTAATCTTCGTAAGTAGAGTCTTCAGATGTAATGTTATATTTACTAAGGCATTTTAATGAATAGTCTGAATGTCTAGTCCTTAGTATTTTGTTATGCTTTTGTACTCCTATAAATAGGAGACTGTACTGAGTGAGAACTTAACTTTTCACATATTCTTTACAGAGAATTCCTTTGTACTCTGTAAAATCAAAAGCATAATATGAGCTGATCAAAGATTATATTTACTCTCGTGTTCATCGTATTTCTTCTTTCTTAATTCTTACGTGAATTGATCTTTAAACTCGATTTCAAATCTCATCAATTGGTATCAGAGCAGGAATCCTTTCTGTGATCTGATTTTCATTCGATCAAAAAGGTTTTTGAATCTACTGTTTGATTCAAAAAGTTTCCGTCCTTTTTGAATTTGAAAATTTCATCTAGATCTCAATCTAGGATTTGATTCTGCAAAAATATTTGTTAATCGAGTGTTTGGTGTGTAATTCTAAATTGAATTATACAATTTGATTTTCAAAATTCTCAAAAGTTTAGTATCATCTTGAAGTTTTTGTCCGTACAACAATGGCGTCATTCAATCTAAATTCGATGACATCATTTTCTCATTTGCTTGGATCATCCACAAAAATTCCAATGCTTATTCCAGAATATTATGATCAGTGGGCAGATCGTATGGAAGATTACTTGAATGGATTGGATGAAGAATTATGGAAATGCATCTCAGGAGAAATCAATCAACCTGTACAAGTTCAGCCAATCGGCATGTCTTCAAGCAGTTCAGAAGTTGATAATCAAGCCGAGCGTTTAAAACGTCTGGAGAAGAAATGCATGAGGGAATTAAGAGGTGCTTTGCCTCCTGTTGTGTACAATTATGTCAGAACATGCAAAAAAGCTAAAGAAATCTGGAACAATCTCAAAGACAAATTTCAAGGGAGTGAAAAGACGAAAATCACATCTGTGAAACAATGCCTAGTAGAACTCAAAGATTTCAGACAGAAAGAAAATGAGTCTATTGAAGCATACTATGATAGGTTCAACGAGTTAATCTATCGTTGTAATCGTTATAGTATAATAAGGTCACCAATGGAGTACAATTTGATATTTGTAATGGGACTTCGAAAGGAGTGGAGAAGTGTGAGCATGATGGTGAAAAATCAACAAAGTTTTGATACTTCGACTTTGAATGACTTGTACAATCAATTAAAATCTCATGAAAATGAAGTTAATGAAATAGCTGAAGAAGCTATAGCAAGTCTTGGTGGTCCTTTGGCTCTAGTTTCGAAGGTTTCAGAAAGAGAAAGTGAAAAATTGAAGTCTGATGAAGAAGAAGGTTTTTTGATGAATTCTGATGATGAGGCTGTTGCTTTTTACTCAAACAATAGAGTAAAGAATTTTTTTAAGAAACCTTTTAATCCGAAGAAGTCATCAGATTCGAAGGGTAGTTTTGAGAACAAAAACAAACTGGATGAAAAGAAAATAGAAATGAAGACAAATTCGAAGAATGAGATGGAGCAAATAAAGATGCTATTGAAAGGTGATACAGGGATCAATTGTCATTATTGCTATGGAGCAAATCATTTGGCTGTAGATTGCCTGTTGAGGAAGAAGGAAGAAAAGAAGAGTAAAACTAAGGATGAAGCTTACTACACTGAGAAACTGGAGGAAGTAAAGAAGGAAGCGAAGAATTTGTCATTGGTGGCTCATGGAGAAACTGAATCGGATGGCACATATCAAATATGGTCTTCGGGTTCAGATGATGAAGAGATGAAAAATCCAACTCATGGAGAGATGTATGCAAAGATGGTAGAGGATTCAGATGATGAACAGACTGACGAAGTGTGTGGGCAATGCTTCGTTTCGAAGACTACTGACAGGCCGCCCATGACTACCAAGGTACGTAACATTCTTGAATCTTTTAACATTCCAGTTTCTGCATGTAATTCTGAGTTAGTATCTTTTGATGAAACTGTTACTTACTTTGATTCAATCATTGTGTCTGCTAGCAATGAAGCGAAAAAGTTAAGTGATCAATTACTAGAGACGAGAAAAATGTTGGATTCAAAAGTCACTAGGATTGATTACTTAGAATTGCAAGTTTCAAATATCATGGAGGATAGAGAAAAATTAGGAAAAGAAGTAAACTTGTTGTTAGCTCAGAGAAATGTTTTTTGTAATTCAGCAAAAAGATTGTATGGAAAATTAACTGAGTTACATCGTTCGTGTGAAATAAGTAAGGAACAACATAGAAAATTACTACCATTTTTAGCTTATGATAGAGCTAAGGTTGATAGTATTTCATATGATTGTGAAAAAGAAATTTCTGATTTCAACAAAGTTCCAGATGATAGGTTTAGATATGGAATTGCAAAAGTCGAAGATTATCTTGATGCTAATGATTTAGTAAAAACTGTAAATGAAACCTTAACTAAATCAGAACAACTTCGAATTTTGAAAAAGACTGAGAATTCTACATCTAATAGTGAAACTAATAATGCTAATATTGAAGAAAATTCTAATAATATTAGTGAAATTAGTGATTTAGAAGATGTAGATTGTTCACAGTTGTCTGTCATAAATGTTGCAAATTCATTTAAAGGGAAAGAAAAATGTGACGATTTATTAATGAAAATTGAAACTAATAAACCTTCAACTTCGAAAGTTTGTGATATGGAATATGTGGAAATACATGAGAGTCAAACGGACGATAGTGACAATGAAGAAGAAAATACAAATTCAAAGCAAAGTCAAAGGTTGGAAGAAATTGAAATTCCTCAAGTGGTTGTTGATCAAGTCTATTTGGATACACAAGAATTTGAGAAAATTCTTAGTGCAAAAGGTGCTCATTATCTTGAATCGAATACTGTTGTTTATCCAATCTTCAAATGCACTGATGATATTGTGTTCCCAAATCAAGTCTTCGTAACAACAGGTAATGTTGAAAATATAAAACCTGAATTCAAAAAGATGGTTGTGGAAGACAATATGAAAACATCAAATGAAGGATTCATTTCAAATCAAAGTACAGTTGAAAATAATCTTACAAAGAATTCATATAAATTCAACATCATAAACCAAAAAGAGTATGGATTGAAAAGTTAAAAGTTGAAAAGAAGGAAGTTGTCCCAACTGCAAATATGTTTTCAAAGCACGAAGATGTTAAAACTGATGTTCAAACAATTAACAAAGTGATAAAATTAAATTCAAAAGAATTTAAAGCTCAAGTTGAAAATTTTTCAAAGGAAAATAATATTTCGAAACGTCAAGCAAGGAAAACAATTTTTTGGCAAACTGTTGAACCATCAAAAATGAGATCAACAAATTTTTCAAAAACAAGAAAAGTTTTTAAAGAAAAATCAAAATCTCAAATTTTTGAAGAGAGAAGTGCTTTGTTTTCAAATAAAAAGGTTGGAAATCAAACTTCAAAGTTTCAAAACAAGACATCTTATCATGAATCGTATCTTTCAAAACCAAAAGTTGATTATGTTCCAAATACAGAAAAATGTTATAATCCTTTGAAGAAACAAGCTGACAAAGTCTTATATGCAAAGGGAATAACAACAAAGAGAAATATTAATCATTGGTTGGAAGGAAAAGGAAAGATATACCAATCAAGTAAGTTTTCGAAAGAACAGATACATGAGGCGTATGACAAATATGCTAATCCTTCAATGAATGGTAGTTTATCATCGAAAGAGTCAAATATATCAGTTAAAGTTTGGCAGTCAGTCACAAGAGCAAAAAGGGAAAAATCACAAACTCAAGATGCGAAGGGTGAAATTAGTGAAAATTTGAATAAAATAAAAACTCATATATCTGACCCTTCGAACGAAAATGTTAGATTTATAGACAGTCTCAAAACCAAAGTATATGATTGGGTTAATGGTTGTACTTTACAATTGAATCACAAACCTAATTTGAATGGACCCAACAAAGCTTGGGTACCTAAATTTTTCCAATGATTGCAGGTACTCTGTGACGAGCAATATGATAACAAGTGGTATATTGATAGCGGTTGCTCACGTCACATGACTGGGAAGAAGGAAAACTTGCGTGATTTTCGAAGCCTAGAAAATGGAGGAGTGGTTAAGTTTGGTAATAATCACAAATGCAAAGTCAAGGGTTATGGGAAGATAACGAATGAAAATTTCACTATCAACAGAGTTGCATTTGTTGAAGGTTTGCAACACAACTTGATAAGTGTTTCACAACTTGTTGTGGGCACTGGCAATCAAGTTCTTTTTAATGAAGAAGGAAGTGTCATTTCGAATGTCAAGACTAAGGAAGTTTTACTTAAGTCAAAAAGAAAAGGTGATATGTTTACATTGGATATTGTTCCTATTGTAGGCAAACCTGCTGTGTGTCTACTTTCAAAGGCTGCTGCTGATGTTAGCTGGTTATGGCACAGGAGATTATCACATCTCAACTTTCGAAACATCAACAAACTTGTCATACAAGATCTGGTAAGAGGTTTACCCATTCTTAAATATGATAATGACAGTTTGTGTGCAGCTTGCGAAGTAGGGAAACAACACAAACAAGGTCATCCAATCACAATAGATTCGAAGATTGTTGAACCTCTTGAACTCCTGCATATAGATTTATGTGGTCCTTCAACAGTTGCTACTCTTAACAAGAAAAGGTACATTTTGGTAATAGTAGATGATTTTTCAAGATTCACGTGGGTTTATTTTCTCAGGTTAAAATCTGAAGTTCCACAAATGATGATTGATTTTATCAAAAAGATGGAAGTTTCATTGAAGAAGACAGTTCGAAAAATTAAAAGTGATCATGGAACTGAATTAAAAAATCATATCTTCGATACATTTCTGGTGGAAAAAGGAATTTCGCATAATTTTTCATCTCCTTATACACCACAACAAAATGGTGTAGTTGAGAGAAGAAATCGATCATTATGTGAAGCTGCAAGAACAATGTTGGCATTTTCGAATTTACCTCAATATCTTTGGGCTGAAGCTGTTTCAACTACGTGTTTTACTCAAAATCGATCATTTATTCATAGACGGTTTAATGTTACTCCTTATGAAATCATCAATAATCGAAAACCTAATGTCAAATTTTTCCATGTTTTTGGATGTAGGTGTTTCATAATGAATCTCAAGGATAATCTTTCGAAGTTCCAAACAAAAGTAGATGAAGGAATTTTCTTGGGATATTCACACAATTCAGTTGCTTATAGAGTGTTAAATAAGTGAACTCGCAAAGTGGAAGAAACTTTTAATTTGACATTTGATGATCATTACATTAAAAAGTCTAATCATAAATTTATGAATTATCCTATTTTGCAAAATTCTTCAAATATAGATGATTCAATTGAAATGAATGATGTTGATTATGATTCGATTTTCGGTATTTCAGATCAAGCAATTGATGCAGAAAGAAATGCAACTGATAATCAAACATCAGAAAATTCGAAGTATAACAATGATTCAACTTCAAATTTGAATCTAAACTCAAATGCACAAGCTGATGATCCAGTGGAGGGGGAGCACTTGGATTCAAATACTTTTGTTGAGGGGGAGCGTTATAGTGAACGAGATAACATGTCAACAAATGTTAGTGTCGAAGAGGAGCAAATTCTTGAAGAAGAACCGATCAATGAACCAGAGCAAAATATCGAAACGGAGTCAATCATCGAGGGGGAGCTCATACTAGAGAATGATCCAATTCTTGAAGAAGAACATTTTGATGATGCTGATGATTCTATTTCTATAAATGGATCAGAAACAGATGTAATGTTCGAAGATGCACTTTTGGAATTTGATCCTAATTATCCACCATTGGATAAATGGACAAGAAATCATCCAAAAGATCAAATTCTTGGTGATCCACAAGCAGGAATCATGACAAGAGCACAACTTCATGCACGAAATAAGGTACTGAACAATCATCAAGAGTTCTGCATGTTTCATGTTTTTATTTCCAAAATTGAACCAAAGACAGTTAAGATTGCAATGGAACACTCTGATTGGGTTGTTGCTATGCAAGCTGAATTGTCTGAATTCGAAAGAAACAAGGTTTGGAGATTAATTCCAAAACCTGATGATGTGTCAGTTGTTGGACTTAAATGGGTTTATAAAAACAAAACTGACAAAGATGGAAACATTATTCGAAATAAGGCCAGACTTGTTGTTAAAGGATATTCTCAACAAGAAGGAATTGATTACGAAAAAACATTTGCCCCTGTCGCAAGACTCGAGGCTGTTCGTATTTTTCTGGCTTTTGCAGCTCATAAAGATTTTGATGTCTATCAAATGGATGTCAAATGTGCATTCTTAAATGGAGAACTCGAAGAAATGGTATATGTTGAACAACCTCCAGGTTTTATAAACTCAGAGCATCCTGATCATGTTTATATTTTAGATAAAGCTGTATATGGGTTAAAACAAGCACCAAGAGCATGGTATGCAACTCTAACATCATTTTTGAAACAATCTAAATTTAAACAAGGTTCAGTTGATCCCACTTTATTTCGAAAGAAAATTGGAAATCATCTGATCCTTGTTCAAATTTATGTTGATGATATAATTTTTGGCTCAACTGACCCTGCTTTATCTAAAGAATTCGAAGATTTGATGAAAAGCAAATTTGAAATGAGTATGATGGGCAAAATTAATAACTTTTTGGGTTTGAGTATTAGACAAAACAGGGAAGGCATATTCATTAATCAAGAGAAATATACGAAGAATTTGTTGGAAAAGTTTGGAATGACAAATAGCACAAGGTTACGAATACCAATGGCAACGGGCATAAAGCTAACTCCTTCGTTAGATAAATCTGCTGTTGATATTACTTATTATCGAAGCATGATTGGGTCTTTATTGTATTTAACTGCAAGTAGACCTGATATTATGTATTCTGTTTGTAATTGTGCAAGGTATCAATCAAATGCACGTGAACCACATTTCACAGCAGTAAAGAATATTTTCCGATATTTGAAAGGTACTACTTCGTTAGGATTGTGGTATCCTTCGAAAATAGGGTTCTTTGTACAAGCTTATTCGGATGCGGATCTTGGAGGATGCAGTCTTGATCGTAAAAGCACAACTGGTGGGTGTCAATTGCTAGATGGAAAGCTGGTCAGCTGGCAATCGAAGAAGCAAACATGTGTTTCAATATCAACCGCTGAAGCTGAATATGTTGCTGCAGCTGCGTGTACATCACAAATAATTTGGATTCAAAGTCAATTAAGAGATTATGCAATTAATATGAAAAAGATTCCTTTATATTGTGATTCACAAAGTGCAATAAGAATTTTTCATAATCATGTGCAACATTCGAAGACCAAGCACATTGCTCTTCGATATCGTTTTATCAAAGATCATGTTGAAGAAGGAAATATTGAAGTTCATTTTGTAAAAACAACGGACCAATTGGCAGATATTTTTACAAAGGCTTTGGATGAAAAATCGTTTCTTCGGATCTTAGATGGATTGGGAATGATTGATGGAAATTCTCTTCAAACTGATAAAAGCGAAGAGTGATGGGTCTGAATCATTTGGTGTATGGACGGAAAGAATGATTCAGTGTTCAGAGGTTACTATTCATGGTCAATGCTTCGAACGCTTCGCATTCAGAAGTTTTTTTAATAATCAGAGGTTACTGTTCATGGTCAACGCTTCGAACGCTTCGCATTCGGAAGATTTACTTCTTATTGAAATAACAAAATCAAAGATTACTGTTCAAGTCAACGGTTCGAATGCTTCGTATTTGTACACATTTCAACTAAGGTTAGACTTTTAGTTTGTTTTTTTTTTTTACGAAAAAACCTGAAAAATCAAAAATATTTTCTTTTATTGAAAAATCAAAAATCCAAAAAGATTTTGTTTCAGTTTGTCTTTAATTTTTCTGAAAAATTTCAAAAATACCAAAAATATTTTTTATTTTTTTTTCGGTTTTAACATGTGTGTTGTGAGTTTTGTCAAGCTTCAAATACGAAGGATTCATGCATTTGGATTTGAAGGAAAGGTATGATCTTTATATATTTTGGATTAGTTAGGATGTCCCTAGAAGCATGCTGCTGCATGTTGTCTCAAGCCTCGTATGATTCTATGTATGGGAAATGAAAGCCTTGATGAAATTATCTCATGAAAATTTCTTCCCAACAAGGCTTGTATTTGCATAAATCAACAAGAGCTACCTTACTCTTCTCAAATGAGTTAAGAGTTTTCTGTTTTGTCCATTATAACAGAGGTACCCTTCGATTCTTATCCAATCTTTTTAAACCAAACAATTCTTACATTCCAAATATTCGAAGCAATTTGTCCTTAAGGTCTTTGATCAAACCAATCAAAACCTAGACAAATCACAACTCTGTGTTTATGATCTAATATCATGAGTCCGTGATAGAAGTGAAACCCAAAATCTTATAAACCTTAAGGAATTGACAGGGAACCATGTTCCAGATCTTACGAAGCTTTTGCTTCAGTACCTTTTATACTCCAAATCTTATTCATTTCTTTTGACTGATCTTAATCAAACATTCGAAAACTACGATGTTTGTTCCCAACAAGATCCAGCATAAATGTTTTTATGAATACGATTTCCGTGTGAGTATATTTTCAAAATCATAGTTACTTTAAATATCATTCGCAACCAAGTTGTCACTGACTACATTAGTCATACGACTAATTTTGTTTACAATTCCTCACCTTATTTTAAGGTTGATATGTAACAAAATTTTCGACGCCACCCCATTTGACCTATAAAAGAAACCCTTCAAAACTTCTCTACAAGTTATCGATTGTAATTCACGGGAAACTACACAAGCTGTTAATTATCTCTCTTGATAATTTTCGAAGATATCTTTGCCTGAGATAAAATTCTTTTTGTGTCAAAAGAAATTGTTGACATCACAAGTTTTCCAAAATTTTTTTTCTTTGTTTCTCATCTAATTTCTTTTGGAACACAGCACACACGAAATCCTTGAGGTTTGAGTAACACCAACTTAAACTGACGATTTCGAAATTCTGGCAAATGACTTCGCTTTTTAAACCTCAAAGTGAAAGAGCCTAACCTCTATTCCGAAGGCATCTGACGGTTCCAATTCTTTTGGGGAATACCAAACAGTCCTATCTCTTGATGATGCATGGTGTATGATAAGCGTGTAAGGCGTGTTGACAGTTACGATTGTTACTTTTTGATGAGTACATTCCGGTTTTCAAGGTGCCATGTCAGCAAGCATTTAATGCATCCCGCTTCAAATTCAAAATTCTAGGGTTACATATAAAAGGGAAAATCAGAACTCCATAACACTTTACGCGATCCAACTCTCAGAAACACAAAATTCTCTATGCAATTCATCTTCTTCATAAGTTCTTTTCTCAAAATCATCTTAAATGGCGACTACTTCATCACCAACAACAGACGAGATCATCAGTGTTCCGATTCTGAAGATCCAGGGTTCCAACTATCAAGTAGAATCGGATTTGTCAAAGTATCCGGAGGAACTTCATATGCTGGTGGTTGCTTTACAGAATTCAGTTCTGTCTAAAGCAATGTTTGAATCTTTTGCTGCTCCAATGTCCTGGTTGTCAAAAGCAGGTTCTACGACATCATACAACAAGGAGACTGGATGTGTTGAATTCACAATGGTCACAGATACAAGAATTAGGGTCTCAAAGAGGTTGTTTTGCAAGATTTTGGGGATTCCGAATTCTGGCCCGTATGATGAACTTACTTCTTCGCAAGTGGTGTATATGTTCAATGAGATGGGTCACCAACCTCCATTGACACGTATTAGTGACTTCAAGAAGTCGGGGTTACCAACAATTTGGAACTTTTTATTTGGCATCTTTCTTAGATGTCTTACTGGAAGAACTGTGGGGTTGGATAAAGGAAGGATGGAGGTCTATGCAATGGTAGCTGGGCTATACTATGATTTACAAGTTGATTACTCAGAGCAATTATGGACAGAGTTCATAACAAGTATTTCGAAGACCAGTGCTAAGCAGGGGATTTCGTGTGCAAGATATTGGAGTCTGATAGTCCAATATGTCTATCAGAAGGAGAAGATCGAAGTTCCTGATTATGAAGAGAAAGCTGTTTTTCACATGTACGGAAGTCCGAAGGAGGTACATGATGATCCGGCTATCTTTACTACAGTTGCTCGCATTCCGGATGCAATGCTAAAGAAAGTGGATCCCACGAATAATGTGTTGGTGTCATACTTACAATCCATTGACACAACCGTTGTGACTGGAATATTACAACAAGAAGAGAAGAAGAAGTCAAAGAAGACAGAGGGTGATTCTTCGGAAAAAGGGGTGAAAGAAGAACAAAAGAATCAGGAGCTAATCGTTACATCTCAAAATGTCGAAGAGGTGTCTCCGGTTTTAACCTCAGTGGCTGATACACCGATTATTGAAGCCTCTCCATCTAATGAAACGATTCCTTCGAAGACGGGGGTTTTTCGAAGAATAAAAATCAAGCGAAAATCTCAGTTGGTGAAGAAAACTCAGGTTACTCATCAAGGGGTTACCGTTCGAGAAATTCCAGCTCCGGTGTCTCCATTTTCTAAAAAGCGAAGGGCTGAAGAGATGGTGAAATTTTTGAAGAAAACCCAACGAATCGAAGAAGTGGATCAAGTGCCTGAGACTCCTGAAGATAAAATTCCAAAAGAAGAAGAAATCTTTCAGTCTACTGAAATCTCGAAGCCTGTTGATATAAAGCTTGTTGAACCAACGTCTTTACCACAGGTTACTTCAACAACTGATTCTCTAACATTCCAATCTATAATGGATCAACCTTTCACCACCATATTCTCTACACAATCAACCGAACCACCAAATCCATCATCACCTGTTGCTGAAACAATGGCTATTGATGAGGAAACAGACAACGAAGGGTTTGGAGGAACATTCGAAGCTCTTTCCTTTGATAAAGCTGAAGAAGATTTTCCTGACCATATGCTGATGACGATGAAGCAGTTCAAGATATTGAATTCAAAATTGAATTCTATCTTACAATCTCAAGCAGATGTGGGAAGTGATGGAATTAATATCATGGAAGTCGATTCTGTTATGAAGGAAATGGAAAGCAGAGTGATTTTGAAGGCTTCAGGGCTAATACGTGATTTTGAAAGCCGCATTCTTGAGAAGACTGATCAGACAGTAAAGGATTTAAAGACGGTTACGAAGGAGCGTCATGTGCTCTTCGTACAGGAAGTTAAGAAGGTTCGCGAAGACGTTAATATGCAGATTCGTGAACTTCGGGAAGAAATGACGAAGGAAGTTCAGCATATTCAACAGGGGTATGAATCAGCACAACAGAAGATCGATATCATTTGTGATGTGGTTGTTCAGTGTGTTAAGATGTTCGAACAACTAAATCCACAGATGATCTCTCTTTCAACCGCAGACGCACAACATTTTGGAGAGTTGATGAAGCTGCTGAATGAACTCAAAGAAATATCTTCGAAATCATCTTCTCCGATTATCTCTCAAGAATTTCTTTCTCAGAAATTCATTCATTTCGAAGCCATCTTACAAAAACACCTTGCTCCATTACTCAGAATTTCAAGCCTTTTGCCGAACGTATTAGATGCCCCACCTGCTGTCACAGGGGTGCAAGGGGGAGAAAAGGTTGTTCAAGCAAAGGCTGGGGAACATGAGAAGAAAACTGAAGATTCGAAGGTGGTAGGAAAGGTTTATCCTTCGAAAGTTGTGGTTAAACCAACAATAGTTTCAGGTGCTCCAGTCATTTCGACTGTGACTACAACTGTTCCAATTTCAAGACTTATTACAAAGGTATTGTAATTGGGAATGTAGTTCCTTCGACTGTATCTTCGTCAAAGAATGCAGCTCCTTCGAATGTTAAAGATAAAGGAAAAGGAGTCTTGGTTGAGAAGACTAACAAAGATATAAAAGTTGAGGTGGCAGCGGAAGTTGAAAGAATGAGGCATGTTGAAAGTATTATGCGCCAGAGAGCTCTTGAAGGTTCGAATGTTGATAAGGGAGATCCTTCGAAATTGTTCAACTACGAAACTATTGAATCAAGGGTAATGTTTGATCATATGTATTCGTTTGAAAAGATCCCGAAGAAGAGTTTTGTGGTGACAAATACTGATTATGGTCAACTTGATTTTCCGATCAACGAGATGATGTTCGTCATGCCACAGTTTAAAGCAGAGACAAAGTCTATGGATGTCGAAGAGGGAAAGAAGATGAAGATAAGATTTCATGCTGTGTTAGCAAAGGCTCAAGAAGAAGTTTGGTACTTGGAGAAGATTAAGAAGGTGATATCCATAAAAAGGGATGTTATTTTCGAAGGAAAGCTTCAGAATTTGAAATATGTTGTGACAAGAGCAAGTGGAAAGATACAAGAGTTCACTGTGGCGGACTTTCCATTGATGAACACTTACGATCTCATCAATGTTGCTCTAATTCTTAAAGACAAGTCCTTCTCTTTTCTCCAAGAAACAGAACCAGATGTTTTCATTCTTGGGTGTAGGCATATAAAGATTTTCTTGGAGAATTATTTTGAATGCTTAGCTCAAACTGATGTCGAACTTGCTACTGTCAAAGGCATCGAAATTACAGCACCAATGGCTCCTACGAAGAAGCAGGTTGGGTTGAAAAAGTACGAAGACGGAGAAATATGTTTAAAGCCTTTGGGGATAGTCTTCGCAGGAAAAGATAAAGCTGGAAGAGCCAAGAGATTCTTGTTTCAAACCTCTGAAGTGGAAAGATATACAAATTCGCAATATACGAACTTAATTGTTCGTATGAATCATTGCAAGAAGAATTCAGAAGGAGACAAGAAGGAGATAAAGAAAGTTATCTCTTGGTACATGGAAATCTGAAGAGTGCTGATGTATGCTGTTCAACTACTTACTTCATGAAGACTTCGACCTTTATTCCAAAGGGGGAGATTGTTAGGGTATAAATGTTGTAATAAGTCGAAGTGTTAGTTGTATGGTTACGAAGGATCTCTAATCTTCGTAAGTAGAGTCTTCGGATGTAATGTTATATTTACTAAGGCATTTTAATGAATAGTCTGAATGTCTAGTCCTTAGTATTTTGTTATGCTTTTGTACTCCTATAAATAGGAGACTGTACTGAGTGAGAACTTAACTTTTCACATATTCTTTACAGAGAATTCCTTTGTACTCTGTAAAATCAAAAGCATAATATGAGCTGATCAAAGATTATATTTACTCTCGTGTTCATCGTATTTCTTCTTTCTTAATTCTTACGTGAATTGATCTTTAAACTCGATTTCAAATCTCATCAGAAAAGAATACGTGCATGGAGTATGCTACCCATGCCAATAGAAAAAGTATATAAAATACCAATAATAGATTTCAGATAAAAAAGATAATTAATTTGGTAGAAAGAACAATACCTATTCATGAGGGGTACGAACAAATTGAATTATTTAATCCTTCTGTCTATAGATTTAAAGATATGTATCAATTTTTACATATAGGATTAGTTCAAGTTAGTTTAAAGCCTTTGCCTAGAGAAGGTTTAAATGATTGTTTGATGGTAGCCTTATGAGATTGTAGGCATTTAGACTTTGGAGACTCACTACTAGGACTTGTAGAAACAAGTCTTTGCAATGGTCCAGTTTATTTTAATTGCTTCCCAAATTTCCCTGTTTCATTAACAGATCCTCATATATTAAAAACATTAACCTTAAATATACAAACTAAAGGCTATAATATGATACAAAATAGTGAGCATGTTGCCATTAGTTATAGAGTTTATTACAAAGTTATGAATACATTAAACCCAAAAAATAGGTATCAAAGTATAAAAGGTAGAACAACATTAATAGAGATGGATTCAAATAAATCTAATATGATGACACCAAGGGCAATCTCTTGGGAAAGCATCCAGTTGCCAGAAAACTGGATTCTAGCAGAAGCAACTCCACCACAACCTGTAGAAAATAGACAACTAGATCAAATATTGCAAACTCCAGAATGAGATGTAGAAATTGTCTTTGCAAATAGTGGTAGAAAAACTCAGTTTAAAGTCACTGAATATGAAAAAAAATCGGTTTCATTTTTACAAAGGTCTTCATCGTGTAATAATATACCATACAAAAGAAATAAGGAAGAAAACATTATAGATGATAATATACAATTCAGAGGCCTAAAAGACTCTAATCAAAGTATTCCACATAGTATATATGAAGAAAAATCGGAGGGAGGATCCCCAACAACCACAGATATGAATTATGTCGTACAATAAAATAGAGATACATAAAGAATTCATGCAAGCAAAATATATTTAACTTTAGAACTTGGTTTTTTTAACAAGTTTAATAAAGAAGATATACTAAAAGTAAAAGATGAGTTTTATGAATATATTGAAGAAGAAAAACAGATCATACCATTTGCTATATGGTATATAAAACACAAAACAAAACACAATATAAATCCAATAATAGATCATATAGAAACTTGGGAAACCATAGAAGGTAAAAAAAATAAGATCTGTGCATCCACCCCCATAACCAATCAAATTAGAAGGTTTTGAGGCATCCCCCTTTGCTAAAACCTTAGATGAAAAAAGAGAAATTTGTTCTAATGATATAAATAAAATCTTTAAGCAAAATAATCATACTAATCTAAATATTCAAACTCTAAGGAAGCACCTAGAAAGAATAGAACAAAAACTAGATGACCAAACTTCTCCAGAAAATGTAGAATTCAAAAATCCTACCACTTATGTACCAATAATTAAACCAACAATTCAGTTTAAACCTGGAGAATAGAGTCTAGGGAAAAAGAATAGTGAAGACTTTTTAGATATACTTACTGAAAAGTTTAAAAATATGGAAATAGGGAAATTACAAGTAGTAAATGAAAACTATAGTGATTGTGATGAATCAGATATAGAAAAATTAGAAGAACAATTTATGTCTAATACACAAATTAACAAAATACAAAACACAAGACCTCAAATACAGTTAACTGGAGGAAGATACTATTACCCAAGGCCTAGCCCATTAGACTTAACTTATGAAGAAGAAGCTTTGACAGCTCAAGTAAGCTATAATCCCAAAGAAATATATGAATGGAATATAGATGGAATGACAGAATACCAAGTCTTAAATTATATGAATAAAATGCTATTATATGCTACTGCTTCAAAATTAATAGGTAATAAAGATGAAACTTGTGCAAAAATGATAGCATCAGGTTTTATAAGAAGTCTAAAAGGATGGTGGGATAATATCCTTACCACCTCTCAACAGAATGAAATATTGTATGCTAAAAAAATAGTTATAAAACAAGAAGACACGCATTCAATCCAGGTACAGGAAGATGATGCTGTTTATTGTCCAATAAATGCAATAGTAAAACATTTTATAGGAACACCACAAAATCATCAAGAAAGAAATAAAGGATTAATAATGAACCTAAAATGCCCCACACTAACCCATTTTAGATAGTATAAAGATGTTTTCTTGGCAAAAATCATGTTTCGAAATGATGCTAATAATTCATTCTGGAAAGAAAAATTTATCAGCGGTTTGCCCCCTCTTTTCGCCGAAAAAATTAGAAATAGAATTTCATCACGTCACGGAGGAACAATTCATTATGATCAATATACATATGGTGATATCATATCAGAATGCACAAGTGAAGGCTTGTCATTATGTAATGATCTAAATCTTAAAGCCCAACTTAAGAAACAGGGACTTAGAAGTAGAAAAGAATTGGGTCAATTTTGTGATCAATTATCTTTTGATATATCAAAAAGACCAGCCCCACAAAAAATAAAAAAATATACACGGAAAACACTAGAATGTACAAAAGGAAAAAGAGAAAAAGGTTTAAAGGAGAACCTAATAAATTTGAAAGAAGAAAATCTTAAAAAGTATTTAAGGATATAGTTTGTAACAATTGTGGTAAAAAAGGCCACTATGCGAATAACTGTTGGTCTAAAAGAAAGAATGATTATAAGAAAAAGATTCAAGAACTACAAATTGATGAAGATATCAAAAGAAAAGCATGTGAGCTAATAGAAAACAGTGACGATGAATCATCGACAAATTACCCAGATAACGAGAGTCTTGATATCATCTCAGAAAGTTCAGATAGTAATATTGATAATAGTTCTGAGTGTATAGAATGTAGTAATAAGATTGATTATTACAAATCCATTCTAGTTATGAATGGTTTGAGCATAAATGTAATAACTAATGAACAAAAATTCATTCTAGATCTAATTGAGCAAATAGAAGAACCTCAGAAAAAATGAAATGCTCTAAAAAGACTTATTGAATATGAAAAATCAGGAGAAAATAAAAATGAAAAAATAGAAGAAAATGAAAAAATAGAACGATTTTCATACTCTTTAGATGAAGTGTTAAACATATTTCATACTCAACCTACCAAGGAGCCAACTATTAATGATTTAAAATACGAAATAAATATATTAAAAGAAGAAATGGCAAGAATCAAAACCAGACTTAGTAAGATGGAAAAGGGAAAAGAAATTATTAGCATAGGAACTTCTAAAGATAGAATTTTAGAAAAAGAAATAGAAAACGAAACCGAACTCGATAACTTCCTTCTTCAAGAAATAAACTATCAAAAATGGTATATTAAGATTAATTTAGTTATAAATGAGGAATATAGTTTAGAAGTAATTGCATTAGTAGATAGTGGCGCTAATATGAATTGTATAAAAGAAGGATTAGTTCCAACTAAATATTTTGATAAACTTAGATATAAAAACAATATCACCGCAGCTAATGGAACAAAAATGATATTATCCTATAAATTAAAAAATGCCTTTGTTTGTAATAATGAGATATGTCTAAAAAACGATTTTATTGTGATGAAAGGACTATCACAAGACTTAATCCTAGGAAATCCATTTTTACACCAAATTAAACCTATGGAAAGAATAGATTCCAATGGAATACTTACAACTTTACAAGGAAAGAAAATTTTATTTAAATTTATTACAAAACCTAGAAGTAGCAAAATAAATGAATTAAAAAGGGAACTCGTTTTCAAAGAAAATCAAATAAATTTCATTAAGGAAGAAATAAAGGTTTGCAACCTACAAACAAGTTTAGAAAATCCTTTAATAAAAGGAAAAATAAAAGCTTTAGAAAACCGGATGAGAGAAGAAATTTGTAGTGAAATTCCTTCAACTTTTTGGGAAAGGAAAAAACATGTAGTTCGTCTACCTTATGAAAATGATTTTAATGAAAAAAATATTCCCACAAAGGCTCGCCCTATACAAATGAACAAAGAAATGGTTGATTTTTGTAAAAGAGAAATTCAATGATTATCAGAGAAAGATTTAATAAGAAAAAGTAAATCTCCATGGAGTTGTTCAGCATTTTATGTGAATAAAAATTCCGAAAAAGAGAGAGGGGTTCCGAGACTAGTAATAAACTATAAACCTCTCAATAAAGTTCTAAAATGGATTCGTTATCCAATTCCTAATAAAAAGACCTTCTAAGCCGTCTAGATGAGGCTTCTATTTTCTCAAAGTTCGACCTTAAATCAGGATATTGGCAAATCCAAATTCATGAAGAAGATAGATACAAGACCGCTTTTGTTGTACCGTTTGGTCAATATGAATGGAATGTTATGCCATTTGGACTAAAAAATGCACCTTCAGAATTTCAAAATATTATGAATTATATATTCTATGTTTACTCTGATTTCATGATTGTTTATATTGATGATATTTTGATTTTTTCAAAAAATATTGATCAACATTTTAAACATTTGAATATTTTCTTCCAAACTGCCAAACATAATGGGTTAGTTATTTCAGAGAACAAAATGAGAATTTTCCAGACAAAATTTCGTTTCCTTGGTCATGAGATTGAAAAAGGAAAATATCTCCCAATTGATAGGTCTATAAACTTTGCAGATAATTTTCCTGATGAAATTAAAGATAAAACTCAATTACAAAGATTTCTTGGAAGTCTAAATTATATTTCTGACTTTTATAAAGATCTTGCAATAGATAGCGCTCCACTTTATGATCGTTTAAAGAAAAACCCTCCTCCTTGGAGATTGTTTGGTTTCCTTTGGGAAGGCCCTGGGATGATTGCGAAATTCGTTTAAGAGTCAAGTGTGACATGACTGGTGAGACAATCTACTGAGTAGACTATGGATGTGCCAATTAATGATTGTTCGAACCCTGAGTAGGGGAGAACTGGTTCTTCAGTTAGGGGATCAGTGATCCATTCATGTACGGTCAGAGGAATGGTTATGGGAATCTGCGGTGCGGACGCATGAGCCGAGGATGAGGCGAGGTGCCAAACGGGAAGATGTAAGAGTTTGTGTTTAAGAGAGGATGAGTGGATCCACGGCAGGTGGCCGTGGATTGGGAAAAATTCATTGTGACCGGTGGTTTTTAGAATTAGCATATGTCGAGTTCTAGTGCGATCGGATCGCTGGATGGCGGATGCAATAGCTGTGATTTGCAAGCGAAGGTATAGATTGTGATCTATACCCCTGGAACGGCAGCTGTTGAATTGTCGATCAATTTCAGGGTTGATATGAGTAGTTATGTATGGGTAGTGACCAGTAGAGGGGGGGGGGGGGCTTCGGGTTTTCGTCAACATGTTTGGAGCCATTAACGATGCCTTTGTGTTTCAAATTGGGAGATGTCATTCTCTGAGGTTCTAGTGGTGCGAGAGTAAGACCGATTGAGGGACTCTAAAAGAGCAATGCAGTATCCAAGTTCGGTGTCGTAAGTATGAGATCAGTGGTTTGGGCAAAACATCATGAGATTCTGTGTTGGTGTACCGACGTATTCGGGTATGATGTCCTTATTCCAGATTATTTTGAGTTCTGAGTTGAGAGCTGGCAAGTGGTGTAGCAAGTATCTATGGTTCCGGTGGGAGCACTCCAACTAATTGATGTTAAGTGAGATTATTCAAGAATGGGGATTGTAGAAGGGAAAGGTGTTTGGTGATGTCGGATATCGTCAGATATAACAATGCATAATTTGGGTAAGTGTGTGTACCTATCTATGATTGGTCTGCAGGGCACGAGTTAATGCTCATAGTGTGGCGTCGACCTGAGGATGAGATTGTGAAGTGGTAAGAGCAAGTGTGTTAAGACTGCGGAGAGTTGCATACTCATTGAGTTAGTGAAAAGGGGTGTGGTGATGCTACGGGGAGCCGTAGTACTCACTATTCAGCGAGAGGTTATGGTGATGCTACGAGAAGCCGTAGTACTCATTATTCAGTGAGAGGTTGTGGTGATGCTACGGGAAGCCGTAGCACTCACTATTCAGTGAGAGGTCGTGGTGATGCTACAGGGAGCCGTAGTACTCATTATTTAGTGAGAGGTTGTGGTGATGCTACGGGGATCCGTAGTACTCACTATTCAGTGAGGGGTTGTGGTGATGCTACGGGGAGCCATAGTACTCATTATTCAGTGAAAGGTTATTGTGATAATGCGGAGAGCCGTAGTATCCTCTAGTCAGCAAGAAAATGTTATGATGAAGTACTCTCTAATCAGAGCATGACGCAGAAGAGTTTTAGGCTTGGGTAGCCCTAATATTTGAGTTTGTGGGAGCCTGGTGGTCGAACAAGGGGCGAGACTGGGGTCTCCATTTTTGTCTGGAGTCGTTACATTCTGAATTGTGTAGTGGTTGTCGCAGCCAAAGGGAAGTGGATAAGTGGGGTACGCATGGGTTGCGGGTCATGAGTCATAAGTTGAGTGGTTCATTGGGACGAGTGGTTCCAACTCTGGGTCAGACCAGACTCTCGAGTTTGAGTTTGACTCGGGTAGTGCGTCGGGTAGGCGAGATGAGATTCCAGATTCAGAGATGAATTCCATGTAAAAGGGTATTGGTTGTCATCTAGTGTCTTAGACCAGTGTAGGTCAGTGCTTGGTTCGGGAGGTACCGCGAGATACATGGAACTAATGAGCCGTAGGCGACAAAGGTCAGGGGTGAGCCGATCTTTAGTGGGAATTTTAGTATTCGCTTGGGATAGCGAGAATTTTGTGGCTGGTGTGTCACAAGGGACCGAGATAGTTGTTGAGAGGGGGAAGGCGGCGAGACGTTTTGAGACATGTAGTGGGTAAACCTTGGAGGTTCAACTGTATGGACGAGAGTTGACCAAGTGCTAAATGATAAAAGAGATATCTCTGAGAAAGTGAGGGATTGCGAATTTGGAGGTTGAGGACTTTCGAGCGAGGATGATTATTTCTCTTGTGTCTGAGGCCGGGGTGATGAGAGTTTATTGCTTGATGGGTTCTGATTATAGTTTAGTGGATGAGACCCTGGTGGGATGTGAGCCCTTTCGTTCCTTGGGGCGTGATTCCGATCGTTTGGTATGAGTGACCGGTCACCGATTTTTGGACCTGGTCTTGTGTGAATCAGTGGAGCAGTGAGTTATCAAGGCTGGTGTTCGAGGAGCATATATCATGGTGATAGGTTGGATGGGCGGTCTGGCGGTGGGCCAGGCCACTAGAGTTTCCAGATTTTGGGAATGTTAGAAAGGGGTATCTTAGCGATAGAGGGGTCGGTTTTGTTCCGGATTTGGGAGTTCCTGTATGAATTCAGGTGTCCAGAGAGGAAGATAGCTGTGTGGTATGAAATGATGCTGTTCGGTTATTGGATTAGATCTATATATTGTTCAGGAGCGATTTCGAGGGTGAAATCTAATTCAAGTGGGGGAGAATTGTAACATCCGGATTTTCAGGGATATTATTGTGTATGTTAATCTTGAGATTGAAGGAGAGACTCGACGAGTTGAGGGTCCAACTCATCGAGTCGAGTCGATTTACTCGCGTGGATTTAATGAATGGAATCGACGAGTCAGAGGAGGGACTCGCCGAGTAGGTGCTGGGCAGAGAAACCCTAATTTCCTGGGTTTGGGACCTATTTAAAGGCGCTTATGGCCTCCCATTGCGGCCACACCTTCCAGAGAGCAACCCTAAAGAGCCTTGAGCATGTAAAGTGAGAGAGAAGCTATCTTGAGCAAGTTGGTGTGATTTTGCAAGAAAGAAGAAAGTTCAAGCTAAAAGGGAGGGCTAGAGAAGATTTTGGATCTGAGTTACTCAAGCAAGGAGCTTCAGTTGGAGGTATCAATTCGAAACCTTTCTTCCTTATTGTGTAGATCTCATCTCTTGAGGTTAGGGCTTGAATTACCTTCTTGATGGGGTTTTGAAGTGCATCAAACCCCTTTCTGTGGGTCAGTATTATAGATCTGGACCTTGTTAGGTCCAGAGAGTCCGAAAGTGTGAAGCCATATTTGTGCAACCATAGAGCTTTGAAGCTAGGAAGCATTAATGGAATTTTAATGGTATATAAAGTAATATACACCATGTATGGACACCAAGATTGAAGCTTTGCGTGTCTATTGAGCATTGAGATGATAGATCTAGTGTTTGGAGTGATATATCTGATTGAAATCGTCTGAATGAACATTTGGCCTGAATGAACTTGCTGAGTCAATGAGCCGACTCGACGAGTTGGCTAGGGTTTGTCCCGAAGAGCTGAATCATGTGATAGCTTGAAGAGTTGGAGGTCAACTCGACGAGCTGATCTAGACTTTCAGGAGACTTCTGAGGAGATAAGTGGACTCGACGAGTCACAAGGGTGCCCTCGGCGAGTCGGTTCAAACATGGACTGTTGACTCGAGTTTGACTTCTGTTGACTTTGGGGCTTTGGTCAATTTAAGTAATAGAGACCATGGAGGGGCAAAATGGTCTTTTACCCAACCTGAGGGTCAAAAGTGGAAAAGTGGATTTAAAGTATAAAGGGTAATAAGGCGGATAATGATTGAGATGCTTGTCTTATGTGATATGCGGAGGCTAGTCCAAGATTTTCGAGTGCTTGTCGGTTAATTGCTAACCAAGGTGAGTCTTCTCACTATACCTTACCTAGAGTGGTAATTATGTGTGTCCGGAAGGTCTTATGTGCTATGACGAGTATGCGATATATTTTTTATGTGATATGTATGTGTTATGTATGATATGAGTAGTATGGTATGGACCGGAAGGTCAACAGGGTATGGACCGGAAGGTCAGCAGTGGATGGACCGGAAGGTTAATATGGTATAGACCGGAAGGTCGAAAGAGTAGGACTGGAAGGCCCCTAAGACACATTGACCAGAAGGTCTCGTAGAGCTACTGATGGGTTTTTGGCCATAAGAACATCCTATGGGCTCATAAAAACCCTAATGTTTGGATCTAGGTTTCTCTATTGTACATGCTATTCATCCAAGACTATAAACCCTAGATCTAACATATGATAATCAATATAACATATAAAATAGGGTTTAGATCATACCTTGATTGTTATGTAGCAATAACAATCTCAAATCCTTCTTGTATTGACTTTAGAAAGCTTAGAGTCACAAATGTCACTCCTCTAATGGTTCACAAACACCAAGAGAAAAAGGATGAAGAGGAGAAGAGAAGGAGGTTGCGCAAAACGTGTGGAAACCCTAGAGAAGAAGTTCTACACGTTTTTGGGGCATAAGGGTTCTTTAAATAGTGAGGCTATTAGGGTTATCTAACAAGGAAACCCTAATTTGGATGCTTAAGCCCTAAGCAACCCATGTACTCCTTTCTTAAAGGCCTTTGGACGATTTCTAATGGGTTTCCCCATAGAATTCGTCCACCCCTTTAATAAGGAGTCCTTTAGCCCAATATTCAACTATCACACAATTGACAGTTCTAGTCCCTTAAGTTTAATTAATGTCTTTTAGCCACAAACTAAATTCTTATTAATTCTTGACTAATATTAATTAAACAATATGATTTCTCCTTTAATATATTATTCTCATAATATATTAATAAATCATATTTAATCCTTTCTTTCCATAATTCATCCTATCAGGTTGCTTTGGTGAAGGCAACCCAAAAGGACCATGCACAATCGGGTCAAGTACATACCAAAATAGTTATGGACTTAGACACTAATCCAACAGTCTCCCACTTGGATAAGTCTAATAACTATTCCGCGTATGACTTTAGATCCTGATCTGCAATCGTAGCTTTTCAAAGCCGCTGTCAACTTTGATCTTATCAGATACGCGTGTCGTTCAGATAAGGGATCATATATTCCTCCATTCTAGATATTGTATAGACTGAGACATGGATCTAAATCATTCTCTCTGTCTATGTGCTGTTTCCCGAATTCAGATTTATGACGACTGACAACAGACTACAATTGAACACATCAATTTAGTCCCGGCTTGGCCAAGCGCTTAGGTGCCATCACTAAATCATCGAGGGGCCCACATATATCGCTTTTGTCCTACTTTGGATAAAAGGAACGGATAAACTTTGACTCAATGCTCGCTTGCACTCACTCACCAAATCACACACAACAATATGTTTTATAACACCAAGTTACTGGTGCGTTTACATATTATCAATGTGCAACCAATTTGCAAGATACAACTCACACATCTCGGTTTCAAGAATATAAGATGTTATTGTCTCACTAATCACTCGTGATACAAATCCATGAAGTGATCCAAGTGAGCGTGGGTTTGATCCAATGCTCAAATCGTATTCATAAGCACTCATGAACGTTGCAGCAAACATTTGCTTATGTCTAATACTCTTTAGACAATCCACACACCAATTCACAATAGTCTTCTTTCATATCTACTTCCAACATATGAACGACTGTGGCCCGTTCGAATAATTTGACTGTTCTCAACCAATTAAATTATTCAGGAAGTCAAAACATGCAAAGTGAAACACAAGAATAATACTAATCCCATATGGCCTCAAACCTTTGAGTGTAAATAAAACACCTTTTATTTATCACCATATAGATTACTCATTATTTGTCGTTTCGGGTAATCAACTTCTTACTTGAATTATTACCACACTTGTCCCATGCTCTTAGCATGCACACAATGTTTACTTATGGTTCTTACTTTGTGAAATATATCAAATGAACACATTTCCAATCATACTCATTTCACAACTCCCAATCCTTATCATAAGTATAAGAATATCAAATTCTTTCCACTTATAGAATATGTTAGATTCTAACATTTTATGCAATGATTCTTTTGTAATGTCACTGCACTAATGTCACAATGACTATTGCCAATGAATTACAAAGCTCTCTATCGGAAATTGTTACAAGGCAATTCCATAGATGTGATGTCTTTCACTCAAAGTACATTCCTTTGAACATTCTTCTTGCATAAAAGTTTCTAATCTAGACATTGATTCTCAATATCCAACTCCCAATATGGAAACCATTCCATAATTACCATATAACAACTCATTCTTAATAGAATCTTATCTATCCATAATTATGTCGATATGCTCCATCGAATACTATACTTCCAACTACTCACAAGCGACCAATCATCGGCGATCTTTGGATTGTCCTTTGATAGTTGTTTAATTATCTTAGTCAAAACCGATTCTTTTACTTTTCCCTCTAAATGCGCTAGACATTTGGAAAATTTTAGAATGGTCAAATTGTACAGCATTTGCAATCGATCCTATACCCAAAGCGTATGGGACATGATGCATAATGTCTTACATAAAGACTTGATACTTTATCAATCTTCTGCCATAATATTTTATGTGTCACGTTCTTATGATTCGAATTATGAAGAGGAATGCCGAAATCATAATCGAAATTTAAGAGCTCACTATGTATCCTTGACTAAATTTATTAACATTCCACAACCTAAGCCTTTAGATTTGAAATGAAGCATAATATTCTCTCCCTTAATTGTAGAAAAACAACTATTCAACCCTTACAACTTTGCAAAGTATGACTCTTGTTTTCTATTATTAATATTGCTAACTTGCAACACTTGCTTTAATAATCATACAATCATAACATTTATGCTCCCACTATCATGGTGATTATTTTGAACATAACGCTTATGCTCCCACTAGCTTTGACATGTATTCAGAAAACAACTTAACTTTCAGAAAAACAATGCCTACTGAATTTCTTTAAGTTCATATTTATAATACCCAATGATTTGATAATCCTTTATCCAAGCTTATACACCTTTCCTTTAGATAACTCATATGTGTGTCTAAACAATTAAGACTAATTGCCAAATCTCACAATTCGAATCATGGAAAGGGATACCGTAACCATAATCAAATTTGAGAATACAATTTTACTATCGCTATCTCTTTAAAATCTCTCTTAGTGAAAGCATTTTCTCACAGTCATCTTCATGAAGGAGAAAATCTTATGACACTTATATTTTAATGGTGTATGTGATCCTATCCATGTGAATTTGTTAAAAAAAAACAAAGTTTACGACAAATTCAAACTCATATGGACTGAACTTTCTTAATCTTGATATCTTGCCTTATGGTAACACGGCTGCCCACCATGTCTTCCAAGTAGTTAAGCAGCTCACCCTTTCCTATCAATGTACTTTTCATTGATCAAGGTCCTTGCCTTTTATGCATTCAAATGAGAACTCATAGAACTCATATTCATAATTAACTCAATTGGAACGGTATAGAAACAAGATAATGTCAACACGATAGGTTGTAAACCTCTACTCATGTGCTAGTAATGATCGATAAGGTTATTCTTGATTAGTTCTTGAATCTTTTGAAGACCATTAAGACTCCCACTGACTCCTTGACATATAAGATTCTCTTGTCAATAAACATTTCTTGACAAACAAATATTCAAGAGTTAGTGTAGCTTTTATCAAGACAAAACACTTCACATAATTGGTCTTAGTTGGTCTTTGTCTTATCCAAGACATCACAACTTACCAATTTCAAATGTACAAGAGTAAGAAAATCCTTTTCCAAATTTTACATTTGATGAATGTTATAAACCTTTTAAAGACTTGTCACTTAATATCACAATCTTAACTCAAAGACTTGTTTTGGAACGAAGTATGATTGCCTTTTTGATTTAACCATTTCTTCAATTCTTGATTCCTCTTCTTAGACATACAATTGTACAAAGACTCACATAGAGGGTTAATTGAGATATGGTTCTTAATCATTAAGACCTATCATAAAGCATAAAAGGTACTCTCCCTTCTTCTTAGAATAGAGAAACTTTTATCTTTCTGCCTACTTGATTCTTCTTATTTGTTCTGCTATTGATTCAAACTTTTTCAATCAATTCATAATTACACTTAATCTTATAAGTATAATCATATTTACTAAACCTTTAGTAAATCATGACGAATATCTTTTTTACTTTTGTGGTGGACTTGATCAACACACAACTTTGTGTACTCGATCTCCTAGTCCTTCACTTGACACTTTGTCAACGACTTAGTCCAATTTCCAAATATGAAATTTCTCATTCATCGTGCAACCAAGTTGCATGATTCCAAGTTTCTGTCCAATTGAAACTTGGGCGATGGGAAACTCTCCCTATTTGGTAAACTCATGACATTTCCATAATTAAGAATCACATCCATTTGTTGTAGAAATATGCAAACATCAATGTTTCATAACGATTTCATTGAAAGGAAATAAACAATTGAGTCAAATCAAAATTTATTTTATTCATAAAGCAGCGGAAAACATTTTGTCCTTACAATGCAAAATCAACTGAAATACTATGTAATCAAATATTCTTAACAACTCTATCATAACTTTTTAAGCTCAAATCTAATCTTCAAATCCATGCGATCGAGATCCATTTCTTCGTGATTAGACTCATCTTGCTCTTTCATCAAGCTTCCTCTATTTTCACTGATCCTGCAAAACATTTAAATGCAATCTTATAACATCATGTATTAAGAATCAACGAATAGGAACTTAATGGAGTTAGATAGTGGATTTTACCTGAAGCACAACCATACTCTTTGACTCTCCCATCTTCTGGACTCTTCCGGCTCTTAGGGCAAACTTGTATCCAACGCCCTTTCTCTTGGCAGCAAACGCAGGTCGGTTCTCCTAGAACGTCCTCGGAAGTATGGTTGGTTGACTTTCCCAACAAATATGCTCTATTGCTTTGCCAAATCATTTCTGATTCAGCAGCAATGAGCATGTAAGTTAGGTCAATGAGGTTTTCGTCATGATCCATCATATAATACTTTCTTTTGAACTCATTATATGATTCGGGAAGTGACTGCAGAACCCAGTTCACAGCCAACTTATATGGGAATGACGCACCCAACATTATCAACCTATCGATGTGTGATTTCATTCCTAGAACGTGGGCACACACGGGTTTACCATCTTCATGTTTCATTTCCAATAGGGATTTAGTGACATTGAACCTTTCAATTCTTCGATTTTGTGGGTTAGGGAGAATAACAGGAGGAGGAGGAGGAAGTGAAGCATGATCTCTTGTTCCTCGATCGAATCGTGGAATATCATCTTCATGTGGAATGCTTGTTCCATAGGATTTAGGAAGACCATAATTGTCGAAATTTGACATCTACAAAACGGGAGAAAACGAATTCAAGTTAGTTGATTTATTGAGTCCTTAGTAAATCACCCAAAAGATATACTAAGGCTAGGACCCAACACAATATTCTACAACTCAGGAGAGGGATGTCGTAACCCTAATTGCAGAACATTTGAAGGTAAGTGAATGACGATTCACTAATTTTCCACCATTAAAAAACGAAAAAGAAATTTAAATTTTAAATCTATGAAAACTCCTAGATCCTTTGAGATTCATTGATCATTTCAATGGCATGTTTAAATCTCGATATGCCCCTCTAGTTTGTGACTGGGATGCCGAGGATCACAAAGCGGGTGTGAATAACCATGCAAAATTACATGGTGCCCCCACATGTTACGGTCACCTATTCGATGTGCCGGTAAACCACACACGCTCCACCGAACTATGACAAACATTGAGTCACCCTTTGCTACCTTTGCTCAGAACCATTTAGTGTACCGGTTAACCACACACGCTCCAATAACGTCTTCGCAAGGGCATAAAGTGTAATTTCATGGAATTGCATGAATTCACTTTTTCCTAAAGTAACTAAGATTGAGAATTTTATAAAAGAATTTAGTCACTTTTGTATTTCATTATACTTTTAATGGAAGGTTTCTGTCCTATCTTACCCGTTCGGCTAACGACTCTCCACTAGTCAAGAGTGCGGTGGATAAGAGTGGATACCCATTCAATCGCCATTTTATAGGCAATTTCCTTAAACACCCCTTATAGACCAGCTTCGTGAATGAGGCCTACTAACGGTAAGACTGACTTTTACTCATACATATATATATATATATATATATATATATATATATATATATATATATATAATGTTAGACTTTTAATGTTATGTATACTATAGGGTGTATTTTACACTTTTAAAATACTAGGTGGTCTAATTTAATAATTATACTTTTAATTTAATTAAATTTGAACCTAAACTTTATGGATTTATTAAATCTCCTTTAATTATACACCTTAATTAATTAACAAAACCATAAGGGTGTGATTTGAACTTTTCAAACCTATACTAGGGTTTTAGAATTTAACATTTCTAAATTAAACTTTTAATCAACTTTTAAATTCCAAAACTTGAGGGCAAGTTTTGAAACATTTCAAAACATTAGGGTTTAGAATTTAAATATTTCCAAATCAAACTTTTTAATCAAAATTTAAATTCCAAAACTTAAGGGCAGGTTTTGAAACCTTTCAAAACATTAGGGTTTTAACTATTTAAATTTCAAAACAAAACTATTAAGTTCAAATTTAAACTATAAAACCTAAAGGGGAAAAATTAAAACTTTTTCACAAGATAATTCAAATCTAAATTACAAATAATCAATATTTATCTAATAAAACAAGTGATTATCTAAATTTTGACAATTATCTTCTATTTAGGTAAGGATAATCACCAAATATTGATAAAATTCGGATTTTATAACAAAAACATATTTAAGGTAATTATCCAAAGCCAAAACAGGAAGAAAATCGCGGATATTAGCTGTCAGACGATTTGACTCGTTGAGTCTGGGCCTGGACTCGTCGAGTACAGCTGACTCGGCGAGTGCAGCAAGTGACTCGGCGAGTCAAACACTCGGAATCCAAAAAATTCGATTTTCAGTGCTGATTTCGATCAAATATGCATCAATACAATAGAAACCAATCTAGGCTCTGATACCACTGATGGGTTTTTGGCCATAAGAACATCCTATGGGCTCATACAAACCCTAATGCTTGGATCTAGGTTTCTCTATTGTACATGCTATTCATCCAAGACTATAAACCCTAGATCTAACATATGATAATCAATATAACATATAAAATAGGGTTTAGATCATACCTTGATTGTTATGTAGCAATAACAATCTCAAATCCTTCTTGTATTGACTTTAGAAAGCTTAGAGTCACAAATGTCACTCCTCTAATGGTTCACAAACACCAAGAGAAAAAGGATGAAGAGGAGAAGAGAAGGAGGTTGCGCAAAACGTGTGGAAACCCTAGAGAAGAAGTTCTACACGTTTTTGGGGCATAAGGGTTCTTTAAATAGTGAGGCTATTAGGGTTATCTAACAAGGAAACCCTAATTTGGATGCTTAAGCCCTAAGCAACCCATGTACTCCTTTCTTAAAGGCCTTTGGACGATTTCTAATGGGTTTCCCCATAGAATTCGTCCACCCCTTTAATAAGGAGTCCATTAGCCCAATATTCAACTATCACACAATTGACAGTTCTAGTCCCTTAAGTTTAATTAATGTCTTTTAGCCACAAACTAAATTCTTATTAATTCTTGACTAATATTAATTAAACAATATGATTTCTCCTTTAATATATTATTCTCATAATATATTAATAAATCATATTTAATCCTTTCTCTCCATAATTCATCCTATCAAGTTGCTTTGGTGAAGGCAACCCAAAAGGACCATGCACCATCGAGTCAAGTACATACCAAAATAGTTATGGACTTAGACATTAATCCAACAGCTACAACCTCGAGTGGCTTATGTGTTGTACGTAGTATTTTGGGGAACTCACTAAGCTTTGTGCTTACCATTTTATGTGTTATGTGTTTCAGGTATCTCAAAGGATCGCGAGAAGGCACCGGCTTGATTGTATACACTAGAGATAGAGTTATGTCTTAAGGATCCTGGATTGTTAATGGAGTGGTGTTTTGTAATTTGAATAAATGAGACGAACATTTGTGGAGTCTACTGAGAGGGTAGTCTCATGCCCATATGGGGTGAAATTGATTGAGTTCGGTGGTATCCTACAGGTATGAGGAGAGCAAGTAGGATAATTGCCTAGAGGGGTTTTACATGCTAGTGGGGATTATTTGATGCTCGAATGTTGCTTTCTTCGTGCTTTGTGGAACTCTCGATGATGGGAGTCAGCTACTAAGTGAATATGATGATATTTAGGAGGTAGATGGCTAACATCATTAGAAGTTCTTCAGCAGCTGACAATAGAGAGGTGTGAGCACCTAGGACGAGCCTAGGGGATGACCGTGGCCAGATGAGTGCGCGGACAGAGTAGAGCATTTCGCTGGGGAGCGAACACGTGTAACGAGAAGGGTGCGTAGCTACTTAGGAAATTCGGGATGGTCCGTGTGGAAAGTATGGGTAGATGTGGTAGGTAGTATGGGACCGTACTATTGAAAGCAGAGGACCTATACTTGATGCACGGAGCATTCTGGAGATTCTAAGTAGTAGATTGAGAGGTGGTGTCATGGTTCGAGTACCATGCTTTGTAGCAGACTGAGAAGAGAGAAAATGGTTCGAGTACCATGATCCGTAGCATATTAAGAGGATATAACATGGATTGAGTACCATGAGTCATAGCAGATCGAGAGGTGGCCACATGGTTCGAGTACCATGACTCGTGGCGGTTAGTGCTTCTGGTTTTACCAGTTATTCCGTGGTGATTGACCAGACTGGGATTAGATGAGAAAGAGTATGGGGCGAGAGGGCCATGACGAACGAGTTTCAGTGGAGCATCCCTTGAGAGGGAAATCGAGTTAGCTCCAAGGGATTGTTGGTGAGATGTCAGTTGGAGTCGTAAGACTCAGGGATGAGTAGGGAAGGTGCGTTATGGGAGAATACGGTCTGGGCTGAGCGACCGGCCGATAGTGGAGACGACACTTTCTGTGACCTGAGTGGTGCTATTTCAGTGTTCTGCGGGAAGCAGGAGAGATATGGAGTTTCTGGTTTAGAGTTGAAGGTAAACCCTGTGGGGTAGCAAACATGATGACCTCTTCACCAAATTATTTGGGCAGTATGTTGGCTGCGAGGTATTCTTATACCAAGAGAGAGTCATTAGTAGGACTAAGACGAATCGATGAGCTAGAGGCGAAGTGCGTGATAGGGCACTATCTCCGGATTTGAGATAGATTGGATTCGGAACAGTGGGGTTCCGATGGTGTGTCAGTCTGAGGCTTTAATTCTTAATCCTATATGGCCCCAAACTTGTGAGTATAAATAAAACACCTTTATTTCGTCACCATATTGATTACTCATTATTCATTGTATAATGTTTCGGATAATCAACTTATTATTTGAATTATAACAACAGTTGTCCCTTGCTCCAAGCATGCACACTATGTTTACCTATGGTCCTTACTTTGTGAAATAGATCAATTGAAAGCATTTCCAATGTTTCTCATTTTACAATTCCTAATCCTTATCACTAGTGTAAGAATACCAAATTCTTACCACTATTAGTATATGCTAGATTTTAACACATTATGTAATGATCCTTTTCGTAATGTCATAGAGCCAAAGTCACCAAGACTTTGCCAATGAAATTACAAATTTCTCTACTGGAGTTTGTTACAAGACAATTCCATAGATACGAACTATCACATTCAAAGTACATTCCTTTGAACATCCTTCTTGCATAAAATTTTCTAATCTACATAGATTCTTAATATCCAACTCCCAATATGGAAACATTTCCATATTTGCCATATGACAACTCATTCTAAATAGTCTTATCTATTCATAATAATGTCAATATGGTCCATCCATTACTATATTTCCAACTGTCCACAAGTGACCATCCTTGGCGAACCTTAGATCGTCCTTGACAGTTGTTTAATTATTTTATTCAAATCCGGTTCTAGTCCTTTTTCCCTCTTAATGCCCTAGGCATTTGGAAAATTTAAAACGTTCGAATATTACAGCATATTCAATCGATCCTATACCCAAAGTGTATGGGACACGATTCATAATGAAAAACGTGATACTTTACCAGTTTCTTGCTATAATATTGCCATATATAGAATTCCTTTATGTTGAATCTTTTCAACATAACATCCATATATGTCCTTTGACAAAATTTGATTAAAATTTCTCAATCCAAGCTTTTAGATTTTGAAACGAAGTATAATATTCTCTCCCTTAATTATAGCAAAACAACTTTTCAACCCCTGCAACTTTGCAAAGTGAAACTTTTGTTTTCTATAATTAATATTGCTAACTTGCAATACTTAAATAATAATCATGCTCCCACTAACATGATGATTATATCCATACCATCATAACATTTATGCTCCCACTAGCTTTGACATGTATTTAGAAATCAGATGGACTTCTAGAAATCAATACTTATTAACTTTCTTACCAAATTTCACATTTCTGATACGAGATGCTTGGATAAGCCTTTATCTAAGCTTCTCAAATTCATACACTTTTCCTTAGATAACCTATATGTGTGTCTAAATAATTCTAGTACTTATAACAATAAATTCCAAATGTTCAGACCTATTTTCCATTTCCCACAATTCAAACTATGAAGAGGGATGACGTAGTCATAATCGAATTCGAGAAATGCAAACTACATAATGTTATCTTCAAAATCTCTCTTAGTGAAAGCGTTTCCCACAATCATTTTCATGAAGGAGAGAAACCTTATGACACTTAGATTTTGTGGTGTATGTGTTCCTATCCATGTGAATTTGTCATAACCATAATCACAAGATAATGTTTGTGAAAAATCCAAACTCTTATGGATAGAACTTGTTCATTCTTAATTTCTTGCCATCAAGTTAGTACGAATGCCCACCATTGCTTCCAGGTCGTTAAGCAGCTCACCCCTACTTATCAATGTACTTTCTATTGATCAGGGAGCTTTGCCTTTATGCAGTCAAATGAGAACTCATAGAACTCACATGCACAATTGACTTAAAAAATAGAATGACACATAAACAAGAGTATGCCAAAGTGATAGTTTTACACTTGATTAGTTCTTGAAATCCTTTTCAAGATCTTTAAGACTCCCACTATCCTCTTGACATATCAGATTCTCTTATCATTAAACATTTCTTGGCAAACAAATACTCAAGAGTTAGTGCGTCTTTATCAAGATAAAACTATACACAATTTGTATTGGTTGGCCTTTGTCTTATCCAAGGCATCACAACTTACCAAAATATGCAAGTGTAAGAACATTCCTACTTAAGATTATGTCACTCAAGTCACAATCTTGGAGTGTGACTCTAAGACTTGATTTTGGAACGAAGTACGATTTGTCTTATTCACTTAACTACTTCAATAATTCCCGATTCCTCTTCTTAGCCATACTAGTGCACTAAGGTATCCTTAGAGGATGAATTGTAATATGGTTCTTATAATCACTAAGACGATCATTAAACACGATACAAAAGTACTCTCCCTTCTTCTTAGATTGGAGAAACTTTTTATCTTTCTGCCTTATTGATTCTTCTTATTCGTTCTTCCATTCATTAAAACTTTTCAATGATTTAGAATTACACTTAATCTTGTAAGCATAACCACATTTACTAATATTTTAGTAAATATGACAAATAACCTTCTTTGTTAGTTGTGGCGGACTTGATCAGCACACAATAATGCGGTAGATCTCCTAGTCCTTTACTTGACTCACATTCTTATGTGAACAAGGAATTAGTCTTAATTTCCCAAGTACCAAGATTTCCATACATCACATGACTGAAATCATACGATTCCAATCTCCTGTCCAATTGAAACTTGGGCGATGGGAATCTTTCCTTACTTAGAAAATTACGACACTACCATTAATAACATAACTAAGAATCATATCCACTTATTATTGCTTATAATAGAAACATACAAACATCAATTTTCACAACAATGCCATTGCAAGGATATATATATATATATATATATATATATATATATATATATATATATATATATATATAAATAAGACAAAACTCAAAAAATTATTTTATTTATAAAAGGTGCAGAAAACTTGTCCTTACAATGCAAAATCAAATGAAAACTATGCTATTACATATTCATAAGCAATCTATCATAAATCCAAGTAGCTCAAAAAAATCCAATCATCGAACCATGCGATCGAAATCCATTTCTTCGTGATTAGATTCAGCTTACTCTTCCTTTAAGCTTCTTCTCTTTTCTTCGATCCTACAAAACATCAAAATGTAATCTTATCACATCATGTATTAAAAATCTACGAATAGGAACTTAATAGAGTTAGATAGTGGATTTTACCTGAAGTAGAGTCATACATCTTAACTCTCCTATCTTTGCGATCTTTTAGGTAGACACCACAGCTTCGTAACCAATGCCCCTTCTCTTGGCAATAGAAACAAGTGGACTCTTTTGGAACAGCACACAGTCCAATCTCAGACCTAGCCTTTCTCTTGCGTAGAGAAAACTTTTCTAGACTTCTAATGTTGCCATTGTCAATGTCCATTGAAGCATGGGAGTTTGATTTACTAGATAAATTTGCTTTACCATTGTGCCAAATCATTGCTGATTCAGCAACAATAAGTATATAAGTCAAATCAATGAGGGTCACGTCGTGATCCACCATATAGTACTCTCTTATGAACTCACTATATGATTCGGGAAGCGGCTGAAGAACCCAGTCAACAACCAACTTCCCCGGGAACACAAGACCCATCATCCTTAAGTTGTAAATGTGTGATTTCATCTCTAGGATGTGTGCACACACCGACTTCCCATCTTCATGTCTTTTTGCCAATAGGGCTTGAGTGATTTTGAACTTTTCAAGACTTTGAACTTGTGGGTTAGGGAGAACAATTGGAGGAGGCAGAGGAAGTGAAGTTCTACTAGTCCACAAAGAAGGGATTGATCTTTCACCTTGATTGTTAAGTAGACTTTCACTTTGATTAGGAAAACTTTTTCCAAGGGATTTGGGAATACCACAGTTATAATCAGACATCTACAAAACGGTAGAAAATTTAAGTTAGTTGATTGGGTCCTTAATAAAACACCCAAATGAGATATTAGGGCTTGGACCCAACACAATATTCTAAAAATTGGAAGAGGGACGCCGTAATCCAATTCACAGAACATTTGAAGGTAGGTAAATGACGATTTACCAGTTTCCACCATGAATAACGAAAATTGAAGGTTTAAGTTTTAAATGAATTGAAACCCCTAGATCTTTTGTGTAACAACCCAATTTTTACAAAGAAAATTTTCATTATATTTTTTTTTCTTTTAAAACCAAAGCCAATCTCCTAAACCATAAAATCCCAAAACATTTATTTTCAAATCAACATTCGTTACTTCATTATTTTCCTTTTTAAAACATCAGAGGGTCCCAAACACATCAAAAGAGAGATAGAGTGCACGCCACGTCATCACGCCTTGCCCTTGCCCTTAGGCTGAGAAGTACCTGAAACAAATCAACAACCTGTAAGCGAAATTCTTAGTGAGTTCCCCAGAGCATACCACATACATTCACATATACATATCCTAATAGCTAAAATAAGCTATAAACATGCCACAGAAACTATGCAATACGATTCAACAAGAGTGTCATGGGCTACCCCACATGGTCTTTACCTAGGACCGCCATGGGCTACCCCACATGGTCTTACATCCAATGTCATGGGCTACCCCACATGGTCTTTACCTAATAGGCTACCCCACATGGTCTTATATCCAATGCCACGGGCTCCCCCCAGGGTCTTCCATACCAACATAATATCACATAATATATCAATTCATAAATGAATAACACACACATAACATGATCACATAATGGGCCGGCCTTGGTGCCATAGACCCATAGGTATGGTGAGAAGACTCACCTCTGTCCGATGAATACAATTACTGCCCTCCCAATAATCCGCAACCTACCAAGCAGAATAATAACAATGATATATAATCAATGATAAGACCTTAAATTACCCAAGGAAAGGCCCAACCTTAAAAATCTACCCCCAAGGCCCAATTACCCCTTTCTTGCAAATTGGGCCCCAAAATCCAAGTACAATATCCTTAATGGGCCCCTTGGCCCAATAAGGCCCAACCAATAAGTCCTTGGCCCAAACAGATGAAAAGGCCTCAATCTTACAGAGTCCAAGCAAGCTCATCAGCCAAATGAGGCCCAAAGGCCCAAAACAACTTAGGGCCCATCTGAGCTGCGTACGCCCAACGTACCTCCCTGGTACGCGCAGCGTACTGATGGTCTAGTGACTACGCGCTGTGTACCGATAGTTACGCCCAACGTACAATCGTATTAAGCACTTTTCCCATTAAGTGCTTAATGCTCGAATCTCTCACGTCCAAAAGCTAGATCTAAGATTGAAAAGATGTCCCAAGGCATAAAGTTGGCAACTTTATGCCCTTGCATGTCTCATACACTCCCAACCACCCCATTAAGACCTTTTCAAGGTCTTTTACCCAAGCATGAGGTCACAACTCTCATCAAGCTTCCATTTTTATACTTCTAAATGACCAGGGGACGTCAAATCTGACTTTCATATCAAAAGGGAAGGCTTAACTCCACAAAAGAGGTCTAAAGTTCATAAAAGGGACAAACCACCAAAACCCTAGCTAGATCTAAAGATTAGAAAGGAAAGATGTAAGCTTTTACCTCCAGAAGCTTTCCAAGATGCATTTAGTGTAGGATCTTGAAGCACCCTCTTGATCCAAGCTTGCTTGACCACCCCTTCTTCTTGAAATACACACAAAAAGGCCACAAATGCACTCTTTAAGGCCTAAGAATGATCTCACAAGGTTTCCAAGAGTATATGGACGTTCTAAGGCTGTGGAGGCTCTCTAGGGTTTAGTCCAAGGGACTTAAAGTTGTTTAAATATCCCTCAAGTCCGGAAAAATTAGAGTTTGCGTCCCTGGCGCGTACGCCCCGCGTAACTCAAGGTACGCCCGGCGTACCCTGAATTCTCCGCGACCATTTTTTATGCGGTACGCTAAGCGTACACTTAAGTACGCCCAGCATACTTAAGGGACCAATTATGCAAACTTATCATTTCTTAGGGTTTCAGGACATACCAGAATTTTGGATGTTACAACTCTCCCCCACTTGAACTAGACTTCGTCCTCGAAGTCTGCAGCTGGAAACAGTTCGGGGTAATGCTCCCGCATTTCCTATTCTGGCTCCCAGTTCCATTCGGAGCCCTTTCGGTGCTGCCATTGCACTTTTACCAACTTTACTTTCTTATTTCGAAGTCCCTTCGTCTTATTGTCTAGAATGGCAACCGACCTCTCGACATAATTCAGGCCCCCATCCACCTGAATATCGTCCAAGGATATAACTGTGGACTCATCAACAACACACTTCCGAAGCTGAGACACGTGGAAGGTGTTGTGAATCTGACTAAGCTCCTCTGGAAGCTCTAAGCGATAGGCTACCTTGCCCACTCAGGCTATGATCCTGAACGGGCCTATAAATCGAGGCCCCAACTTGCCTTTCTTACAAAACCTGATAATCCCCTTCCAGGGTGACGCCTTTAGCAAAACAAAATCCCCCACCTGAAACTGTAGATCTGATCGTCATCAATCAGCATAACTCTTTTGACGGCTCTGTGCGATCCGCAACTGGTCGCGCACCTGCTGAATCAACCCGATGGTCTTGAGTACCACCTCCGTGCTTCCCTTCACACGATGACCAACCTCGTCCCAGCACACTGGGGTCCTGCACCTCCGACCATATAACATCTCGAATGCTCGATCGATACTGGCATGATAACTGTTATTGTATGAGATCTCTGCCAGTGGGAGGTACGTATCCCAAATTCCTCCAAAATCCAGCACGCATGCTCGCAACATGTCCTCCAATGTCTGGATCATCCTCTCACTCTGACCGTCAGTCTGAGGGTGATATGTGATGGGTTTTGAGCATTCTAACACTTCCTAAGTGTACATGCAACCCTAATAACCTTGGATCTATGTTTGTCTAATTATCATGCAAAGTTGAATTCCAAGGTTATATTCCTATCTAGCATACATGGGGAACAATTTTTAACTTGAATGAACGATAGAATAACTTACCTTGTTGTTTCTTATGTTCCTTGAAACCTTGTGAGCCTAGCACCCCAAGTGTGATGCCTCAAATGCTTCACACAACACCAAATGCTCTTGGAAAGACTTTTGAGAGAACACACACTTCTTAAAATCGGCCTAGCCCTCTTGTTTCATATGTGTAGCCGATTTTGGTGGAGAATAGGACTCTTATATAGTGTTAACACATCTAGGGTTACACCATGTAAACCCTAATGTGTCATGACTCTTCATTTCCATGACCCATAGGTTTGTAACTCCCATGGAGCATCCATGGAGCATCCTATGGGTGGAACCCAACTTGATAATCCATGGAGCCTCTTAGCCTACTATACAAGATATGGATGATTTACATAATCAACCCATATATTTAATTAGTTATCTTTTGATCACTGAATTAATTCTAAATTAATTCTTGATCAAACTAATTAAATAATATTATTAATATATTAGTACTTATAATATATTAATAATCTCCAAGTGTTATTTCTCTCATTTAGTCTATCCAATTGCATGGTGCCATGCAACCCAAATAGACCATGCCGGGTCGGGTCAAGTACTTACCAGAAATAGTTATGGACTTAGACACCTTATCCAACAGTCCCCCACTTGGATAAGTCTAATAACTATAACTCTAATACTCCAGGAACCGACCGGCAATCGTAGCTCTTTCAAGGTCTCTCAGAACTGAGAAGATGATGATACGCCGTTTAAGATAAGTGATCATATAATCCTCTGTTCTAGATATCAGCCGGACAAATACATGGAACAATGTCTTACTTATCGTCCAATAGTTTGTTTCCTGATTTCCGATTTGTTTGACAAAGAACTTAATTGAACACATCAACTTAGTTCTGACCGGGCCCGGTACATAGGTCAAAACAAAATCATCGAGGGGCCCAGATATCAGCTTCTAATCCAAGAACGAATAGATAAACTTCGACTCATATGTTTGTTCTACCACTCACTGAATTATACACAAAAGCACGTTTTATAACATCGAGTTACCAATGTGTTTTCATACAATCAATGCATAACCAACTCGTAAGTAACAAATCATATCTCTAGGTTTGAAGACTTATATGATATTACCGTATCACGATCACTTGAGATAAATTCCATGAAGCGATTCCAGTGAGCGTGGGTTGATATTACAGTCTTGATTCATACCTACTTCCGACATATGAACGACTATGGAGGTTTGAATAATATGATATACCTCTGGAAGTCAAAACATGCACAAGAAATATAGTAAATGATTGACAAGAGATAGCAACACTTTACTCATAACTAAAACACCTTTTATTCATCATCTATTGTCAATTACACTTTACAAATTTCGAGGTTATCTAACTACTGAATCTAATATCATCCTTCAGCCCTATGCTCCGAGCATGCTGGATATGCTTAACCCGAGTCAGTCCCTTCGTGAGGGGATCTGCTGGGTTCTCATCCGATGATACCCTTTTTTCCACGAGGAGTCCTTCTATTCGATGTCTGATAAAATGGTATTTTCTGTCGATGTGTCTGAATCTCCCGTGATCCCTTGGTTCCTTGGCTAAGGCAACAACGCTTCACTATCACAGAAAATTTCCATTGGCTCTTTAATAGCTGGTACAACTCCAAGGTCTCCAATGAAGTTCTTCAGCCATATCGCCTCCTTTGCTGCCTCGCTAGCTGCAATATACTATGATTCACAAGTTGAATCAACCACTGTCTCTTGCTTTGAACTCTTCCGAGAAATTGCTCCTGCGTTTAGGGTAAAGACCTAGCCTTACTGAGAGCAGAAATTATCCCTATCAGTCTAAAAACTAGCATCACTATACCATACAACCCTCAAGTCATCCCTCCCACCAAGGGTAAGGACCCAGTCCTTAGTCCTCCGTAGGTACTTGAGGATATTCTTTACCGTAGTCTAGTGTGCCTTGCCAGGGTTCCCCTGATACCTGCTAACCATGCTCAGGGAAAAGGCTACATCAGGTCGAGTACACGTCATAGCATACATGATCGATCCTACAGCCGAAGCATAAGGTATTCGACTCATTTATGCTATCTCAGCCTCAGTGCTAGGGCTTTGTGTCTTACTCAATCTGGCGTTACTCTGGATGGGCAACTCTCCTTTCTTGGAGTCCTGCATGCTGAATCTCTTTAGCACCTTATCCAAGTAGGTACTCTGACTAAGTCCAATTAGTCTTTTACTCCGGTCTCTCAAGATCCTTATCCCTAGAATATAGGCAGCTTCTCCTAGGTCCTTCATAGAGAAACACTTCCCAAGCCAGGACTTAACTTCCTGCAGAGTTGGGATGTCATTTCCTATGAGTAGTATGTCATCCACATACAGTACCAAAAAGCTAACTATACTCCCACTAGCCTTGACATATACACAAGATTCATCTTCACTCCTAGAAAATCCAAATTCCTTGACTTTCTCATCAAAGAAAAGATTCCATCTGCGAGGTGCTTGCTTTAACCCATAAATGGATTTTTCAAGCTTACACACTCTATTTGGGTACTCTGTACTGACAAAACCCTCTGGCTGACTCATGTAGACATCCTCAGCCAACTTTCCATTAAGGAAAACGGTTTTGACATCCATTTGCCATATTTCATAGTCATGAAATGCAACTATGGCTAACAGAACCCTAATAGACTTAATCTTAGCCACTGGAGAAAAAGTCTCATCATAATCAACTCCTGGAGTTTGTAAGAAACCCTTTGCAACCAGTCGTGCTTTATAAGTGTGTACTTTACCATCCATGTCGGTCTTCTTCTTGAAGATCCATTTGCACCCTACTGTCTTACGACCTGGTACATTCTCAACCAAGTTCCAAACTTGATTGTCATACATGGACTGTATCTCGCTGTCCATTGCCTCTTTCCACTTGGCTGACTCAGGGCCTGCCATGGCTTCCGCATAACTGTTAGGTTCATCCAGACCTATCAGTGTCTCATCACTAATAAGTGTATCACCTTCTACAGTAATATGGAATCCATAGTAATGCTCAGGTGCATTCTTAACCCTTGTGGAATGCCTCAGAGGTACAAACTTGTCAATTGGCTCAACAGGAGTTTCCTCCTCAAGTTGAGTGCTAGGGTTTGAAGTTCCTTCACCGCTTGACTCTTGAATTTTTTCAAGATCAACTTGCCTCCCACTGTTTCCTTGGCTTATGAACTCTTTCTCTCTAAAGAAAGCCCTCCTAGCTACAAAGACAACATTTTCACTAGGTCTGTAGAAGAGGTAACCAAAGGATTGCTGTGGGTAGCCGATGAAAATACACCTCTCGCTTCGAGGTTCGAGCTTATCATGAGTCTCGCGTCTCACGAAAGCCTTGCAACCCCAAATCTTGATGTGGTCTAGTTTGGGTACTTTACCAGTCCACATCTCATGAGGAGTTTTGGCAACTTTCTTTGTAGGGACTAGATTAAGAATATGGGTGGCAGTCTCTAAGGCATACCCGCAAAATGAGACTGGTAGCGAAGCACGACTCATCATGGAACGAAGCATATCCAACAAGGTTCGATTACGCCTCTCAGTCACACCATTCAACTGCGGTGTCCTGGGAGGTGTCAATTGTGAGAGAATCCCACATTCCCAAAGATAGTCAAGGAACTCTGAACTAAGATACTCAACACCTTAATCGGATCGTAGCATCTTAATGTTCCTGCCCAATTGATTCTCGACTTCCTGTTTAAATTCCTTCAACCTTTCAAAAGTCTCTGACTTATGCTTGATTAAGTAGACATATCCATATCTACTGTAATCATTAGTAAAAGTCAAATAATAACGATTAGCATCTATTGTTGCATGTTTGAAGGGCCCACACACATCCGTGTGTACAAGATCCAACAAATCTTCACCCCTCTCACAAGAACCTGTGAAGGGTGACTTTTTCATTTTTCCAAGTAAGCATGATTCGCAACTATCATCTGACTTTAGGTCAAATGACTCCAAGACTCCATCCTTTTGGAGTTGGCCTATGCGTTTCTTGCTTATATGTCCAAGACGATAATGCCATAATGATGCTTTATCCAAGTTATTATTAACAGAATCAATACACAATACATTATTTCCTAGGTTATCAACCACAGATATTGTTTCATACACGCCATCACAAGGTAATTCTTTAAAATAAAGAACATTATTAAAGAAAGCATTAATCAAACCAACTTCATTATCAAATGAAAAGGTGAAACCTTGTTTATACAATGCATGAAAGGAAATAATATTTCTTGCCATTTCTGGCGAATAACAACACTTATTCAAATCTAAACTAAACCCACTACTTAGCGATAAAGTATAAACTCCAATCTTGGTGACAGGTAAAGCTTTCCTATTCCCCATGATTAAGTTTATTCTTCCTTGCTCCACATTCTCACTTCTTCTTAGTCCCTGCAAATCAGAACATATATGAATACCATAACCGGTATCAAGGACCCAAGAGTTAGAATGGGGTGAGTTATTAGATAAGATAGTGTAAATACCTGCATGGTTGGGTTTAACTTTCCCATCCTTCACATCTTGCTGGTATTTTGGGCAGTTTCGCTTCCAATGTGATTTTTCATGGCAATAGAAGCATTCAACCTCTTTTGGGTCAGAAGAAGGAGTGACGAAACCTTTCTTGGTTCCACTTGAAGAAGAGCCATCAAGGGTCCTAGCCTTGGTACCCTTCGAAGAGCTCTTCCTCTTCTTTCCTCGACTTTTCCCGATTGCCAAAACCAGAGCAGAGTTTGGAGTAGGAGTGTTAACAACCGACTTCCCCTTAAGACCTGTTTCTGCGGTCTTGAGAAGACCCTGAAGTTTGCTGAGTGTGACCTCTTCCTTATTCATGTGATATGTCATGCGGAATTGATCATAGCACGATGGTAAGGAGTGCAAAATGATATCTATTGCAAGCTCCTCAGGGAAGTTCACATTAAGCTTCAGCAACCGATCCACATACCTTTACATTTTTTGCATGTGGCTCGTGACGAATTCCCAGTCCTTCATCATGGTTGTTATCATGGAGCAGATGATTTCATACCTCTCTTTTCGTGCACTTTGATGGTATATTTCCATCAGATCTTGGTGCATTTCAAAAGGTTAGAAGTCCTCATAGGACTTTTGGAGTTCCGTTGTCATCGTGGCCATCATGATGCATGTCACTTTGGTAGCATCCCTTTCATGTGCCTGAAAGTCAGCGATCTCCTGGGGAGTTGCAGTGGTCTCATCAATCTCCTTAAGCTCCTTGTCGAGGACATATTCTTTGTCCTCGTAGCGGGTAATCATCCTGATGTTTCTGATCCACTCATTGAAGTTGGATCCATCAAAAGTGACTTTCCCACACAAGTTCATAAGGGTAAAGGAGCCATTAGGATTAGAGCCAGAAGCAGCATTGTTTGAAGACATCTGAAGGAAGAGGACAAGATTAGTTTAGATATTAAGAGAGTCTTTAATAAAAACACCCAAATGTAATATTAAGGATAGGATCCAATCACAATATATTATAACTTAGAAGAGGTATGCCGTAATCCAAGCTATAACATATTTGAAAGGTAGGCGAATGACGATTCACCAGTTTCCACCACGAAAACCGAAATATTAAATATTAGGTTTTTGATTGGTTCTTTGAAATTCCTAGATTCTTTTGAGATTCAATGAACTTTTCAAAGGCATGTTTCAATCTCGAGTGTGCCCTCCAAGTTTTGTGACTGGGATACCGGGGATCACAAAACGAGGTGTGAAGTAACCATGCAAATCACTTGGTACCCTTAAAGTTTATCACTCAATCGATTTGCCGGTAAACCACACATGCTCCACCGATACTATGATAAACCTTAAGTCACCCTTTACCTACCTTTTTAAGTCCAAGTTAGTGTGCCGGTTAACCACGGACGCTCCACCAACGACTTAAACAAAGTGTAAAGTGTAATTTCATGGATTAGCACCTTATTCACATTTTTCCTAAAGTAACTAAGATTGGGAATTTAATACAAGCATTTAGTTACTTTATAATATTCATCATACTTTTAATGAGAATTTATAAGTCCTTGTCCTACCCGTTCGGCTAACGACCCTCCACCAGTCAAGCAAGCGGTGGGTGAGAGTGGACACCCATTAAGTTTCCATTTTATAGGCAACAACCTTATACCCACCTTGTAGACCGGCTTCGTGAATGAGGCGTACTAGCGGTAAGACGACTTTGATCTTATACATATATATATATATATATATATATATATATATATATTATTAACTTATAATATTATAAGTATAAGGGTAGAATTTTAACTTTTTCCCCAATACTACCTTCCACACCTACCTGTACTTTTTCCCCACTGCTCTACCTAATGACTCCAATACAATCCCATACAATACCATAATCCACAACTAACACCCAAAACGAATCCTGGGCTGCCCTATGATTTGTCCTACCCATGACAATCAAACCCATCACAACAGGTTGCTTTTATGCATGCAAATTATACACATAAAGAACCAAATAGACTTTCGAATAAGAGATTCTACCCTAAGACCACATCCAAACAAGGAAAAGAAAATAAGGCCAAATCAATCATTCTGAGGCTATAAGCTCCTAGCCGTATATAATTCTAAAAGCATACACATAGCAAGCTCCATATAAGCCACAAGACTCAAATATCAGTATAGCATGGCTATTCAAATTAGGAAACTACTTACTTGACTCGGCTGATCACGTGCGTTGCACTTTCATCTTTTGGGTTTCTATTAATTCCTTTTGGTTACTTTTGAAAACATTTTATCATCTTCTTAGTTTGAGTCCTGACACACCCGAGGATGTACCCGGATCCCTCAAACCAAGGCTCTGATACCAACTTGTAACAACCCAATTTTTACAAAGAAAATTTTCATTATATTTTTTTTTCTTTTAAAACCAAAGCCAATCTCCTAAACCATAAAATCCCACAACATTTATTTTCAAATCAACATTCATTACTTCATTGTTTTCCTTTTTAAAACATCAGAGGGTCCCAAACACATCAAAAGAGAGATAGAGTGCACGCCACGTCATCACGCCTTGCCCTTGCCCTTAGGCTCAGAAGTACCTGAAAAAATCAACAACCTGTAAACGAAATGCTTAGTGAGTTCCCCATAGTATACCACACACATTCACATATACATATCCTGATAGCTAAAATAAGCTATAAACATGTCACATAAACTATGCAATACGATTCAACAAGAGTGCCATGGGCTACCCCACATGCTCTTTACCTAGGACCGCCATGGGCTACCCCACATGGTCTTACATCCAATGCCATGGGCTACCCCACATGGTATTTACCTAGGACTGATATGGGCTACCCCACATAGTCTTATATCCAATGCCACGGGCTCCCCCCGGGGTCTTCCATACCAACATAATATCACACAACATATCAATTCATAAATGAATAACACACACATAACATGATCACATAATGGGCCGGTCTTGGTGCCGTAGACCCATAGGTATGGTGAGAAGACTCACCTCCGTCCGATGAATACAATTACTGCCCTCCCAATAATCCGCAACCTACCAAGCTGAATAATAACAATGATATATAATCAGTGATAAGACCTTAAATCACCCAAGGAAAGGCCCAACCTTCAAAATCTACCCCCAAGGTCCAATTACCCCTTTCTTGCAAATTGGGCCCCAAAATCCAAGTCCAATATCCTTAATGGGCCCCTTGGCCCAATAAGGCCCAACCAATAAGTCCTTGGCCCAAACAGATGAAAATGCCTCAATCTTACAGAGTCCAAGCAAGCTCATCAGCCAAATGAGGCACAAAGGCCCAAAACAGCTTAGGGCCCATCTGAGCTGCGTACGCCCAACGTACCTCCCTGGTACGCGCAACGTACTGATGGTCTAGTGACTACGCGCTGCGTACCAACAGTTACGCCCAACGTACAATCGTATTAAGCACTTTTCCCATTAAGTGCTTAATGCTCGTATCTCTCACGTCCAAAAGCTAGATCTAAGATTGAAAAGATGTCCCAAGGCATAAAGTTGGCAACTTTATGCCCTTGCATGTCTCATACACTCCCAACCACCTCATTAAGACCTTTTCAAGGTCTTTTACCCAAGCATGAGGTCACAACTCTCATCAAGCTTCCATTTTTATACTTCTAAATGACCAGGGGACCTCAAATCTGACTTTCATATCAAAAGGGAAGGCTTAACTCCACAAAAGAGGTCTAAAGTTCATAAAAGGGACAAACCACTAAAACCCTAGCTAGATCTAAAGATTAGAAAGGAAAGATGTAAGCTTTTTACCTCCAGAAGCTTTGCAAGATGCATTCGGTTTAGGATCTTGAAGCACCCTCTTGATCCAAGCTTGCTTGACCACCCCCTTCTTCTTGAAATACACACAAAAAGGCCACAAATGCACTCTTTAAGGCCTAAGAATGATCTCACAAGGTTTCCAGGAGTAATTTGAAAACTTTTAATTCTATATATTATAAGGGTGTATTTTACTCATACATATATTATATTAAACTTTTAATTCTATATATTATAAGGGTGTATTTTACACTTTTAAAATACTAATTGGTTTAATCTATTAATAAATTATACTTTTAATTTGATTAACTTAAACGATATAATTATGGATTTATTAATTATCTCTTTTAATTAAACTCTTAATTAAATTAATAAAACCATAAGGGTGTAATTTGAAAATTTCAAAATACTAGGGTCCTAGAATTTAATATTTTTAAAATTAATACCTTTTAATTAAATTATAAATTCCAAAACTTGAGGACAAATTTTGAAACCTTTCAAAATATTAGGGTTTAACTATTTAAATTTCAAGACTAAAACTTTTAAAGTTCAAATTTAAACTATAAAACCTAAGGGTGTAAATTGAAACTTTTTCAAACCTATTAGGTCAAATATTTGACTAATAATAATCCTATATTATCCATATTTAACCAAATCCAACAATTTTGATGAGGATAACCATTCCAAACATAAAAAAAAATCGATTTTAGGCAATAAAACGAGTTTTGGAAGCAATCCTCAACAAAATATGGCAAGAAAATCGAAAAATCCGGCAATAGACCCTTGGACTCGTCGAGTCCATTCATGGACTCGGTGAGTCTGTGTGACACCAGTCAAATCTTGGTCAAAAATAAATTGATCGATAATCGTAATTGGGATGAACCAAGTGGTAGAGTTTGTAACAAGGTTTCCAAAAACTTAAAGAACACTGAAATCCGAGGTATAACGAAGAAGTTATGACCAATCGAAAATCCACGGTAAAATTGGGAAAACACCGTTCAGTGTAAAAAACGAATTTTCGATAAAAGGATTTTTATCCTTAACAATCTAGATGAAAGTTGTAGAATATGTTAAACCGAGAACGTTCATATAAAGAACTTAAAAATCTGACTTCGTATGAGGAAGTTATGATTTTTTGAAGTTTCGGTTTAGCAGTAGACAACTAAAAATTATAAATATAAATCGATCGATATTTAGCCGATGCAACTTAAACGAGAATCAAAGGTCTCGTCAAAAGTAGCACAACGGTAAAAAGACAGACGAAAACGAACGTCGGATGAAGAAGTTATGAATTGTTAACGGATTCCCGTCCCGGTCTGTTTAAAATAATAATATTAAAAATAAATTCAAAATCAGCCGACGAAGTCTAAACGAAAGTCGTAGAGTATATTTACCTACGTGTGCACATAAAGAACGTCAAAAACGAGCTCGTATGCAAAAGTTATGATTTTCGCAAGTTTTTGGCACAAAAATCAAGAAAATATTGAAAATCGGTAAATTTCGCTGAGTCACACTTCGTACATGTCACCCCACATGCGAGACTGCCACGTGTCACCTTCGGGTTGGACCGCAAATCGCCGTGTCACCATCGGATTGGACCGCAATCGCGGTCCAGTAACGAGCCCACACCTTCGCATCGGACACCCCTTGGATGACCCCTCGCAACGTGGCCTTCTCCTATTGGACCGAAGTCCGGTCCACTCAGAAGCTGCCAGATCCGAACCTTCGCCCTGTGGACCTCGCTGCTGACCGACGCGTGTGCTGCTGACTCCTCGCCAGCCAATATAGTAGCTGACACCCTAAGTCGGAAAGCGTACCCAGGTCATAGTGCCACTCACGGACTATGATTACCCTTTCAAATCTCTCCACACAAAGTAAGGAGGCTCAACAGGAAGCCTTGAAACCTGAAAATGTGGCAAGTAGAGAAGATAACTAGAACATGTGAGTGTATGGTATGCCAATATCTGTTATCTCCACTGAGATAATAAAATCATCTCCCAGTTCAAGCTGTCACTCAAAAACCCCTAGGAACCAAAGTACTCATGATTCTATGAGATCGGCTATGGTAAAGAATGAGATATCCATTTACCAATTAGGCGAGTCCTTTAACACGCTAGCATTTAAGTTGCTCCATTCGAAACCTTCTGTGGTCACAAGTACAGATTCTATCTGCACGGGACTAAAGTAGGTAATACACAACTAGCTAGAAATCCAATTTCCACACAACACCCTCGCTGATCTGGAAATTATCCGAGAAACTACCAAAAACAAAATATGAATCAGGAAATGCCATAAAGCTTCCAGAGTTAACCAGAGAAGCTACGACTTCGATAAAAGAAAACCCTTGGAATTCTAGGATTGATGACCTTGTCATATGAAGGTCTCACTCAGGAAGGACAAGATACGCTTGAGAAAGCGTGAAATACAAAACTCAAAGTACATAGCACCATTTGAGGTTCTTACCAGAATCGGTCTTGTACTTTTAAACTTAAACTACCACAAAAACTTAAGAACATTCATCCCATATTTCACATATCAAATCTAAAGATGTGTCTATCCGATAAAACACTTGTTATTTCACTCGATGAAATCAAGTTAAATAAAAGTCTACACTCTGTAGAAGAACCAATAAAAACCATGGATTGGGAAATCTGAAGAACCACGCTAAGTCTTATCCCGTTAGTGAACGTTCGCCGGATTACAAAACAGGAACCTGGATTCACTTGGGAAGGAAAGATTAGACCTAGTCCATGAGTATCACTTTAGACTTAATTTCGGGACGAAATTCCCTCTAACGGGGGGATAATGTGACACTAGTCAAATTTTGGTCAAAAATAAATTGATCGATAATCGTAATTGGGATGAACCAAGTGGTAGAGTTTGTAACAAGGTTTCCAAAAACATAAAGAACACTGAAATCCGAGTTATAACGAAGAAGTTATGACCAATCGAAAATCCACGGTAAAACCGGCAAAACACTGTTCAGTGTAAAAAATGAATTTTCAATAAAATGATTTTTAGCCTTAACAATCTAAATGAAAGTTGTAGAATATGTTAAACCGAGAACGTTCATATAAAGAACATAAAAATCTGACTTCGTATGAGGAAGTTATGATTTTTCGAAGTTTCGGTTTAGCAGTAGACAACTAAAAATTCGAAATATAAATCGATCGATATTTAGCCGACGCAACTTAAACGAGAATCGAAGGTCTCGTCAAAAGTAGCACAACAATAAAAAGACAGACGAAAACGGACGTCGGATGAAGAAGTTATGAATTGTTAACGGATTTCCGTCCCGGTCTGTTTAAAATAATAATATTAAAAATAAATTCAAAATCAGCCGACAAAGTCTAAACGAAAGTCGTAGAGTATGCTTTTACCTATGCGTGCATATAAAGAACGTCAAAAACAGAGCTCGTATGCGAAAGTTATGATTTTTGCAAGTTTTTGGCACAAAAATCAAGAAAATATTGAAAACCGGGAAATTTCGCTGAGTCACACTTCGGACACGGCACCCCGCATGCGAGGCTTCCATGTGTCACCTTCGGGTTGGACCGCAAATCCCCGTGTCACCATCGGATTGGACCGCAGCCGCGGTCCACTAACGAGCCCACACCTTCGCATCGGACACCCCTCGGATGACCCCCTCGCAACGTGGCCTTCTCCTATTGGACCGAAGTCCGGTCCACTCAGAAGTTGCCAGATCCGAACCTTTGCCCTGTGGACCTCACTGCTGACCGACGCGTGTGCTGCTGACTCCTCGCCCTCGCCACCTGTCCGATGACTAAGCAGCTTCGGCCGAACCCTCGCACCCCTATATAAAACTTCCCCTTTTTCACATTTTAGCCTCGTAAACTTTCTCACGACCCCCGAAGGCCCCGGTATCGCGTCTAAAGCCCGAAGCAAGCCCCGAAGCCCTGAAATTCTAAAGAATTCATCCTCTCTCCTGTCGAAACTCTGCCCAATTGGAGCCGGTTTTTCGTCAAACAAACTCTTTTCCGGGAAACGAAATGCTGCCCGAATCACCGATTATCAAAGTGAGTTCATACCCATATAATATACCTTTTTAAATGGTTTTATATGCTTTTTAAGGGGAGGGGGGGATACAAGTTTAACACAATATTAAATTGTGTTAATAACTGTATGTGATAATAATCACACAGAAAATTTCCGTATGCTTTTAAGAATTATCAAATACTTCCAAAATAACTTAAAGTTATATTAAATCGTAAAAGTCATGTAAACTCCGTTAAATTCTTTGAAAAATGTTTTATAAACTATTTCAAATTATATATGCCAAAATCATGTGTATATATGTATAAATATATAAATAAAATTTGAAGGGCTTAGGACTAATGAATTATCTTATTTTCTTTTCCTTGTTTGGATGTGGAATTAAGTTTGTATTATTTGTCCGAAGGTCGTTTCCTTCTTAATTATATATATATATATATATATATATATATATATATATATATATATATATATATATATACATATATTAGTACAAAAGGTTACTCCTTTTGGTATCACCACCTTTGCATCAGGCTGAGCAAAGGTGTTCATCCATGAGAAACCATGCTAATAAGATAGAACATATAAATTATAATACGTAAAATTTATCATTCAAAACTAAAGATACAAGTATGATTTACAAGTGTATACTTTCCAAGGAAATTACCAAAATTCATTCAACTATACCAAGATATGTATAATACCTTTAATATACGAACACCATATTAAAGAAGTAAAGATAAATCATACCTAGTTTGCATTAACAAAGGTACGATACAGAGTACCAGGGTTAGCAAACACGTGGTAATGTCGGGTTTGCATTAGCAAAGGTACTGTACAGAGTGCCCGAGTTAGCAAACAAGAGGTAATAATACATCTTACCGGGTTTGCATTAACAAAGGTACGATACAGAGTACCAGGGTTAGCAATCACGGGGTAATAATACATCTTACCGGGTTTGCATTAACAAAGGTACGATACAGAGTACCAGGGTTAGCAATCACGAGGTAATAATACATCGTAAATCTCGTAGAAACAATAAATTTGTGAGACCCTTCACAGTGTGCTTATCTAAGTATGACCTTTTTAAGTCCTGAACTATTAGCCACAATCTCTTGTAGAGAGAGCGTGAATTTGTGTATAGATCTATATGGGACTGACAATCCTGCACCTCTACTGTTCGCTACAGTTTGGCCGGCAGGCCTAGGGTGTCAAATATCATTCCAGTTCCGACGCCTAAAGAACGTCGCTGCAGGCATTACCGTCATATTAGTATGGTTAATAGGACTCACATGGATAAAACAACAAGTTAATTACAAAGTAATATACTTCTCTTATAACAGTAAGAAAAGTTAATTACATCCCGACCAGATATACCTTCAGTAGCTTTTACTTACAGTAAGAGTTATGTATCATGAAACCAAGTATTGTACTTCTGGTTTTGAACATTTAAAACCACAAGGCAGTATTATGAATAATACAATACTCTCCAGGATTAATACTAAGTTTTTACTGTAGAATAGATATAACTAAGAACACTTTTACAAATGAAACGGTTTATGGGATTAAACCACTTTTACAAATGAAACGGCTTACGAGATTAAACCACTTATACAAATGAAACGGTTTATGGGATTAAACCACTTATCAAATGAAACTTAGTCATTCAATCTCGGTAAACTAGTATAACATAAAAGAACTTTAGTGGTTAATTCTATAATTCCTTAGTTGCTACATCATAGTTATACATAAGTAATGTCTGATTGACAGTAAAGTGTGTGACTTCCGCCTTACTTCCTGTTCCTTGTTTGGTTGTGGGCTTAGGGCAGATACACCTAATTGATTGTCAATTCGATATTATGTTATGTATAATCAGTATAAACTAGGTAATTACATAGGGAAAATATTGAGGTTATCAGTTAATCACCTCAGGAGATATAGGATTTCCTGGAGAAACCAGTGAACTTATTCAAAGAACATAGGGTATACTTAACAGAACTAAAATACTTATGAACTCACCAGCTTAAATGGTGATCTAATCTTTCCAAATAACTTGTATTCTTAGGAATCCAGTAGACAGGTACACTCCCGAAGCTTTTGAGAAGACTACCTAGTACCGTACCGCTATGCTATCAATAGCGCGCTATAGCGGTGCTATAGCATATTGCGGTGTTACTGAACCACTATTTTGAAATAGCGTTTACGAATAGCGGTGGCGCTATTAGCGGCACTATTGAGCGCTATTTACCGAGAACCTAGTTAGCGCTATAGCGACGCTACACCCGCTTTTACAATTTCGTATACATTGGACTACTTTGACAAAGAAAAAATGATTGTGTGTTACTTCAATATTAAATATTTATTTTTTTTTAATTAGTCCACTACACTTTTTGTCTTAAAAAGTCCAAATAATAAATATAATTAATTACAAACTACAAAACAACAAATGACAACTTCTCTTTCTCGTAACTTTCAGTACTTAGAAACCACAAACAACTTGAGTTGATATCACACTTTGACACTTTTTAATTTCCATATTATTATATTAGAATATTATATATAGATAATGTTATGTTTTATTATGACTTTTTATGATATTAATTATATATAATATTAACTATTTAATATATAAATTTTGTATAAATATATAATATAAATTATACATAATATTAAAAAACCGCTATACCACCACGATAATCGCGATTTCAAATAGCGGCATGTGACCGCTATTGAAATTTCGACCGCGATAACTGCTTAGCCATACCGCGACTCTTGTCTTCTCCTGTACCTACTTCAGTGTTTGAATATTTAATGTTTAAACACTTATGTAAAACTTATACTTATTAATGCAATGGTTGTTTGTACTTTGATTATTATGTTACATGTGTTGTGATACTTACTTAAAGTCCTCCGCCCCCGAACGTTTCCGCCGTTCTGGTTTGGGGGTGCGACAGTCTGCCAGTCAGAAACCCTAATTCGATTTTCAAGCAAGTAATGAACAATTAAGCATCAAATACATCAAACAAACAACCTAGGCTCTGATACCACTGATGGGTTTTGAGCACTACATCAATCCTATGGTGTACATGCAAACCGTAAAGCTTTGGATCTAGTTTGTCTAATGAACATGCAATAATCCTCCAAAGCTCATAAACCCTAGATCTAGCATACAATAATCGAATTAACATATGGATTAGGGTTTAGATCTTACCTTGATTGTTATGTAGCAATAACAATCTCAATTCCTCTTGATCTTGACTTTTGAAAGTTTAGTGCCTCAAATGTTGCACCTCTAATGGAGTCACAAACACCATAATCAAACAAGATTAACAAGGAAAGAGGGAAGATGTAACGCCCGCAGATCCGGGCTAGTCAATTTAGAGACGATGAGCATCAAAAATGAGTTTTTGATGGAAGATTATTTAGAAGGATTAATCTTAACCAATTTGTAGTATATGTTACAAGGGTTCCGTACACCGAAATCCGAGTTATAACGAATAAGTTATGACCCGCCGAAGTTTTACGGCAACACCGGCATGGCACCGGGAGACGTAAATAGTGAATTTACGGTAGAATACTTTTTAGCCTTAGTGATCTAAACAAAATTTGTAGTATACGTTAAACCGAGAACATACAAAAAAAGAACGACCAAATCTGACTTCGAATGAGGAAGTTATGAATTTTCTAAGATTTGGCATAGCAGTGCACGGCCCGAAACTCGAATTTTAGTTTGAGTAGTTTTTGGCCTACGCGACCTAATTGAGAGTTGAATATCTCATTAATAGGAACTCAACGGTAAAAAGACAGACGAAAACGGAGTCCGTTTGTAGAAGTTATGAATTTTACGCAGACATTTAACAATATAATCTCCTCCTACTGTTAAATTTAAGATCGATCGAGAATTAGCCGACGGAGTCTAAATGAAAGTTTTAGATATTGTTTTTACCTACTCGTGGATATAAAGAACTTCGAGAATAGAGCTCGTATGTTAAAGATATGGACAAAACTTGGTCCCTACTCTTCGAGCGCGATAAATTCGATACCGTTTTGTAAATCTGAGATAGAATGAGAATTAGCTGGCGACGTCTAAATGAAAGTTGTAGTACTTGTAAATACCAACGCGTGGATATAAAGAACATCAAAAATGGAGTTCGTATGAACGAGTTACAAATTATAATAGCATATTTACGTATTAAAATAAAGTATAAATCATATATACGTACACACATATATACAAATGTATATATCATCAGAAAGGTATCGACGATTCGGTTATTATAAGACTAGTGTTGAGTGCTTTCGACATTATTTTAGTACAAATATCGTTAAATCTATTTAAAATAGTATTATGAAGGGGTGTTTAGTCGTTTATATAACTATAAAGTCATTAAGTAATTATGGAATGTAGTTTTTGTAAATTCAATTACTATAAATAAGAGGATTGGGCTCTCATATTTCTTGCACCATTCTCTTGATTCAAGAGTCTTTATCTTCTTATCCCCCGAGCATTTCGGTCCCTCGTGATTCGACTTCTCTTTCTGTAGTTTTAGTATAGTAAGGTGAGCGTTGAAGCGCTGCACGAATCTTTCTTAGAAAGATTCAGCGACGAATTTCTGCCCTGCAGAGACCGACTCCTAGCTAAAACCCCCTTGTAAGTAATTTATGCTTACCTATTTTAATATAGCTTATATTTTAAAATTAGTATTGTTATTATGAGCTTATAATAAATATTTGAGCTATTATTATGACTTATATAAGTGTCGTTATAATATATTTTTAACTACTCGCGGTACGGGAAATCTGGTTTAAAGGGCCGCATAGGGTTGTTGGATTTCAGAAGTGCTATATGCCAAAATGGTCCTGCCCTCCGGTGTTTTATAACTGACCCCTGTCTGTACATAGTGGTTGGAAAGTATTGTTTAAACACTTATATAATAATTATAATAAGACTAATAATTAGTCACGGTAAATATTAGACTAAAATCTATTGGTAATAATACTAGGTTTCGTCGAAGGAAATTATTTTAAAGTAAACAAAGCGTTGTCCGAGTACCGAGTCACCACCTTATCAAGTGAGTACATACTTATTTTCATCTTACACATAGATATGAAGTATTTTATATAAATTACGTGTTATGTGTGTATATTGTCTGAATACTTGTTGTTTATGCTGGATGAAACGTTTTATACATGTTTTAAATGATCTAAACTATATATGTATTTTATATCTACAAAATGTGTTGGGTAAAACATGGGTAGATTAGAGGTGAGATAAATGATGAGCGATGAAAGATGAGATAAATGATGAGCGATGAAAGATGAGATGAATGATGAGCGATGATATATGAGTGATAAAATATGGTGCGACGCGATGAGCCAAAACGATGAGCCAAAGCGATGAGCCAAAACGGTGAGCCAAACGATGACCCAAGCGATGGCCTCGTCATCTAGCAGAGTATGGATGACAACCACAGACTATTCTAGACAGTCTAGTGGAACACTAGCAGACTCGCAACCTATAGGTGTTGTGAACAATGTGTTCACCTGGTGTACTCTAAAAACCCATTGACAGGTATTACGAGTGGACTCTCGAAAATGATACTGTTAATAAACAAGATAAACCCTGGCGACTATGCAGACTTAGTGTCGATTCCTTAGGATACTCCTTAGGAATGAATGAACGAGGAATAACTGAATCGTAGGGTAGATCCTTAAGAGTAAAGAAGATAATGGGGATGGGTAATTGGGTTGATTGTTTGATGTTTAACATAATAATTATATTATTGTGGGTTGAAAACCCTATGTACTCTCCAGGTTTCCCAACCTGACCCACTCAAGCTTATTTGTATCACATGTGTCGATATGAAGTTACTTTACACCGAGGGATTTAAAAGAGATGTAGATCACTAGTGTAAATGAATATAAGTTCTGTTTATGCTTATGTTTCTGTATTGACGATGACATCCCAAATGTCTTAAAATGGAGTAAAATACATTTCTTCAGAAATGCTTTGATAACGTATTTATCATGTTTTTCTGGGAACAAATTCCGCAACATTTTTATTAAAAGAGGTGCTCTAATTTTTATAAAGCATACACAAAATCGGTCTTCTCTGGCCGTGAAAATGGGGATGTCACAGAAGAGGCTCCAAAAAACATCCTAGCATTTCTCTTAGAAGATTAGCCACGTTGTTGGGAGCCTTAGGGGTCTATATATACTTGTGTGGGCTGCTAGGGTTTCAGGTGAAATCCTAATTCTCTGCTTAGACCTTAATCAACCCATGGAGTTCCCGTAGAAAGCCCTTAGATGAAAAACATATGGGCTTCCCATAGATTTCATCCAATTCCCTTTCCATTAGGAATCCATAGCCAAATTTACAACTATCATATAATTGCAATATCAGTCCCCTTTATTTAATTAATCTCTTTTAGCCACAAAATTAATTCTTAATTAATTCTTGACTAATATTAATTAAACAATATGATTTCTCTTTTAATATATTATTCTTATAATATATTAATAAATCATTATTAATCCTCTTTCTCCTTAATTCATCCTATCAGTTGCTATGGTGAACGCAACCTAAAAGGACCATGCTCACAATCGGGTCAAGTACATACCAAAATAGTTATGGGCTTAGACACCTAATCCACCATTAACTTCTGACTGAAACTTGTTGTTTGATTTTATATATAATTGACTGTACAAAATGACTATATTACCCTCAAACAACATTTTTTATAATAAGTCATTGGGCCAATGGTTCAAGTAAACCACAAATGAAAAAGACAATTATCTCAAAAACCCTTCCATAAACAACAAAACAAATCAACAACACATTAATTAACTTCTACACGTTTCATATTGCATTTGTAATTGTTTACAAAAAAACAAAAAACAAAAAAACAAAAAAAACAAAAACAAAATAAATTCTATAGAGTAAAAATCTTGCAACCATTCAAACCACAACCAACTTGTTTAAAACAAATTGCTTGTAGAAATAGTGGTACCAAATTTCTTCTTAAAGATCATCCATCATCTCATCATTGTTGAGATGGCTCATCAGGCACTGTAGCAACAACCATAGCTGGTTCTGGTACCCCATTGCACTTCACTAGGTTTCTTCACATCTTCATACTTTGACAAAACTTTATGGATTTCATCATTCACACTCAATTTAACAAACTTTTTGAATGCTAACAACAACAAAACATAATAACACTCATCATCCACTCATATAAACTATCTACAAAAAATTAACAGCAACAAAAAAATTAATAAACAAAACATGAACAAAAATAAAATTAATAGCAACACCAAAAGCTTTTGTTGGAATGGAAAAAACGGGAATGAAAATCTCAGTTGGAACAAATCAGAGCAACAACGAGCCTCATCAAAAACGCAGAAAAAATCACCAATCGAAAATATCAATTGGAATGGAAAAACAGGAACAAATTGGAAGAAAAGCGCACCTGGTCATCGGAAGTGGGTTTTCTCCGGTTGATTCGTCGGAGGAAGAAGACAACTGGATGTGAAAAGCGATAGCAGTATGCATCCCAACAATTTCGATCTGGCTATTCTCCGGTGGAGGCATGACAAAAAAATAGGGTAATTATGTAATTGAATACTATTTTTCCCAGTCCATCAATAGAAATGGGGAGACCGAATCATATGAAAACCTTGGACCGAGTCCACATTTTGGACCGAGTCCTTGACATTCAAATCCTTATCAAACATGCCAATTTATTTTTTGGACCCAATCCCACTTTGGACCCGGTTAGAACTTATATCAAACGACCTTGTTGATTTTGATAGGACATCAGCTTCATTTGAAAAACCCTAGATAAACACATGTTCATTTTTTGGAATCGATCATAAAGGAAGGATCATGAGTACTCCTTTAAACGAAGGTGAAGATGACGATGATGTTTTTGTTGATGAATATAACATCGTAGAAGAAATCAATGTAGTGAATAAGGTAATTTTACTTTCTAACCTTGAATTTACATACCTTCTCTTTCAAATCCACATATCACAAAACTTCTTTCCCTTTTTTCAGATCTCCCTAGTGCAGACGATGATATAGATTATGATGTTAAAGTTTATTGTTTGTCAAGACTCTATAAACATTTTTTTTTCTCTTCTGTTCTACTCAACATTTTTTTGTTTCAATTGCCTTGTATATATCAGATGAATATAATGATTTAGTGCACATATTCGATGCCACACAGGACTTCTATGATTTCTATAGGGATTGTGGGAAACAAGTTTATTTAAGTAAGTAATTTTGATCACCTATTTCCATTTGCCATTTGATTCTCTTAGTTCTTTCTATTTTAAATAGGATATGTTTCCATTAGTTCCTAATTTGATTGTTCTATCAGAATTCTCTATGCTTGATTTTGTAGGTGGATTCGACATTGCACATGCTGCTGCAAGGTAAATAGTTCTCTACTACCATTACCTTTTGAATCGTCATTTGTATATAAATTTTCTCTTCATTATACAGGGCATATGATGAAGTCGCCATTAGATTCTCATGATTAAACTTTGATATCAATTTCAACATAAACGATTACCATGAACATCTTAAACAAGTTCAACTAACCTATGAACAGATCTTTGATCATATTCAGACTAAATCGTTGTTGTATAAAACGTAGCAATTGTTTTTGATTCTTAATAATCTTTGTTGATCAAAAACTTAACAAAGGAAGAGTTCGTTCATGTTCTTTGTCGTCAAAGCACTTGATTCTCTAAAGGTGGCTCAAAGTACATAGGCGTTAACCTACACAGATGTGGTCAATGGGAAACTCCTATAGACCAATTTCTCAAAAAGAATTAAGAATTTAAGAAGTTTAATCAGTGAAATTGGTTCAATTTTCATCATAATTTGTATTTTTAGGTACATCTGCCTTGGATTATTCGAGAAGCTGTAAGGTTCATTCGTACCTTAATCTTCTTTCTCTTTTTTTTTTCAATTCTCTTATTCTAAATTCCATTTAAATAATTAGGGCTTATGATAAAGTTGCTATAAAATCCAATGGAAGAGAAGTAGGCACAAAATTTGAACCTTTCTCATATAAATATGAAGATGAGATCAACAAAAGAGGTAAAAACTACAAAATATGAATTAATTCTATATAATTCGTGATGTTTTTATTAATTATTTTGTAATAGGGAACAATGAATTTCGCCACATACATTGTATAATCTTCTTAAGTTTCCTATCTTATTTACATTATGTATATGTGAAATCTATTCAAGTGTATCTTAGAAGTCACTAATAGCTCTAATCTCATTAGGTTCAATGGTTCTTCTCAAAAACTTGAAGTTCATCATGGGCCTGCACTACAACCTATTAATCTATCACATAAGCCAATAATTGAGTCTCCTTCTAAAATCAAGTTCAAGATTTGAAAAGAACAAGATCACCACCTTTACTCCCTACCTATAAAGACATCATGCAAAACTCAATAACTGTTATAGTGAGGCAAGTTATTTTCTTTCTTTTCTTTTTCAATATAACCAATTACACTTGATGCTTGCTATCATTATTCAGGTTATTGAGTAGTGAACAATATTCCTTTTGTTCTTTGTCTATGACTTATGTATCTCCTCCAAGATCAAAATGGAGAAGATTACCTTTTACAACATCAAATGATCATGTATGTTACAAATACAAATTGACAGTGTTCTTGATTGTTTAATCAGGTGGGAATTCTTTGGTGTTGCTGGATGTGAATCCTTGGGATGATGAAACTGGCATGAAAAATCTTTAGGAAGTTATTAGAAGTGTTTAAATGGAAGTTTTTCTATGGGGCGCATGAGGAAGTTGAACGTGTGGTTCCAATTGCAGTTCCAGGAACAAATACCAGTGTGATGTAAGTTCAAACCATATGGCCTTTCATATTCAAACATTAAGTTATGTTAGAGTACATGAAATAGTCTTAAATTGACATTTATTTATGCTTTCAAATAACACCATATAATATGAATGTGTTTTTTTTGTCTGATTTCAACATTTTGTGCATGTTTATGGATGCAGTCGTAGTTTGGGATTAGCTTGGCCTCTGGGTGCTTGGAAAACCATTATTGCTTCAGAGGTGGATAAGGGAGTAAACAAATTATTGCCTCAAAAGTCGTTTGCATTCAACTCACAGGTTGAACCTACAGAAATTGTTGTTCTTCTTCCTATGGATGGTTTCCATCTTTATTTCCACTAACCTTATTCAATGGAGGTGCTTTTTCTATCAACTTCTTCTTTTTTGCATTTAATAAAAAAGACACACAATATTAAGGCCATTAAGTTGTTGTATTTATTTAAACAAGTTGAAATTTTTACTAATGACCTAAATTTGGTTGTTTGTTAACAAATTCACTTTCTTGAGGCTACACCCACGTGACATTCCTGTTTTTACGGGCAGTTTAAAACTTTTTTTTTTATGCTTATTTAAATAGAGTATTCTTTTATTAGTGTGAAATTTCTACCAAAACATTGTTAGGGTGAAATAATATCAAAATCAAAAGCATTTCTGAATAAACCTTTTTTTGTTAATGTTTAAAAGCTTGGGATGTCATAACTGATACCAAAACATAAGCATAAACTAGTCTTAACATGCCTTATAACATTTTAGACTAATAACTTACATCTCCTTGAATCCCTCAGAAGATATATACATCACTATCCAAGTACCTTCACGTAACATCCATCTCTGACACGTATCACAATATTGTCCGCTTTGGGCTCCCGACACAGAAACTTCCTAGGTGGTCACCCATTCCTAAATTGCTATCACTCGGGCACACTTAACCACATAGTTCTTATCGGATCTGCTGCCCGCACAACATTAAAACACGTTGTGACAAGGAAGGTATCCACACCCCTTTTATGTAAATGTTTCGTTCTCCTTCCAAGCCGATCTGGGATTTGCTGCAACCCACCTTCACCCCCATTATAGGGTTCGACATCCCTATCGAACACATTGACCTATGCCATAGCTCTACTACCATTTGTAACATCCCTCTCTGGCACGTATCACAATATTCTCCGCTTTGGGCTCCCGACACGAAAACTTCTAAGGGCATCACCCATCCCTGAATTGCTCTCACCTGATTGTAGAGTACTTATGGGATCTGCTGCCCTCACGACTTTAAAACACATTGTGACAAGGAATGTATCCACACCCATTTTAAGGAAATGTTTTTTTCTCCTTCCAAGCTGATGTGGGATCAGATGCAACCCACCTTATTCATAAGATACGCGCATCATAACATGTCATGAACACCACCAACCTTAGATACCCAAAATCGCTCCAGAAGGCCTTAAGCCCTCAACTATCTTGCATTAAGTAAGCCTACTGTTTTACCATTACTTCATCTTTTACAAACTCTTCTTTTATACCTTCAACCTGAGTGATGTAACCCGGAAATCGTCACGAGGCTGATTGAGTCGAGATCTTGGATGTGTGCTTCGTTGCTGCTAGCGAGCTCCAATTTGATTTTTGTTACACTCATAAACAAGATTCTTAGAGTCGCCCCAGGACTTGTGTCCTGGGAGCGGCCTCCACCGGTTAAGTTAGTATCGATACGAAATGAGGTCGGGTCCTTCGAGCGGAAGGAACCCGATTGTATGTAGAGAGAGAGAGAGAGTTGGAACCTGTCTTTGAAGTGTCTTGACAGGTGTATATATAGTATAATAAGATGTACCATATTTCTTGGGGAGGAATTTTAACACCTAGATATGAGAAGGTTGAAGTGACTGATGTACTTTTCGCCTCAGGAAGGAGCAAGCCAAAAATGACTGAACTCCCTACAACTTGTTGGATAAGGTGTCTAAGTCCGTAACTATATTTGGTATGACTTGACCCGACCCAACATGGTCCATTTGGGTTGCACTTCACCTAACAATTTGTATGGATATATTTTTAAAAATAAGATGTTTATGATCCATTAATATATTATTTGTTATAATATATTAATATTGATCAAGATTTGATTTATGGAATTAATTCAATGATCAAGTGGAACTAATTAAATATGAACCCTTGCATATATATATATATATATATATATATATATATATATATATATATATATATATGGAATGGGCTAAGATTTATTTAGGATGGCCTAAGAGTATATGGAAGTCCATGGAGCTTTTAACCCATGGATCCTAGGTAAATGAAGAGTCATGGGTGTTAGGGTGTAACCCTAACCCTCTATACTATATAAAGAGGGCCTTGGTTCTAGAATTGGCACTAGAGTGTGTGAGAAACAAGGGTGGGCCGATTTAAGAAAGCATCATATTCTCTCAAGTATTTCCAAGTTATTTTGGGTGATTTGTGACACCACTTGAGGCATCCACACTATTGGTGCTAGGCTCTAAAACTCCAAGCAATCAACCACAAAAGAAAGGTATGTTATTCTACTTAAAGTTTTGTATTATAAGTACCCCATAACATGCTAGTTAGGTTGTAAACCTTGGAAATCAAATTTTCATGTATTTTAGAGAAAACATAGATCCAAGGTTTCTAGGGTTGCATGTACACCATAGGAGTGTTAGAATGCTCAAAACTCATATCTGGTATCAGAGCCTAAGCTTGTTTTCTTGATACTTGATGCAAACTTGTTGAAAAAACTCAGTTTTCTACATCCTAAAGCATGAAATCGCCGAGTCCATGGGGGGAATCGACGAGTCCATGTGATAATTCATCCTACTCGTCGAGTAGGTTCTTGTACTCGACGAGTAGAAGCCCCTGAATGCAGATTTTCGAGTTTTGCTGTGGAAATGGACTAGAAACATTACCCTAAACTTTTTTGGTGTTTTAAAACTTGTTTTAGATGGTGTAATGCTTATTCTAATCCATTTACAATGGCTAATATCCAAATTCCATGTTTTATATGTGTTAATATGATTCTTGAAATTTTCATATGAATGTTCATGTTCTTATGAGTTATGGTTAGATCATAGGAATTATTTGCTGAATTGTTTGATGATTGATTCTTGGTCTTAATGCCTAATGATGGAGTCCATAACTTGTCCTCAAGTTATGGATAACCAAAAGTCACTTCTTTAAAATTGTCATTAAAGAATAAGAGGTTACATAAAGTTAAGAGTCTTCACTTTAATGGACCATTAAACTCATAAGTTATGAAATGAAAAGTCTTGAATAGTTTCAATACTTGCCCTCAAGTTTGGAATTTGTAAAGTCTCACACATTAATACTTTAAATTCCAAATTGTACCTTAGAGTTTTAAAAGTTTAAAATTCAACCCTTATACTTCTATAATGTTAAAAGTTTAATTATATATATATATATATATATATATATATATATATATATATATATATATATACGTCAGTCTTACCGTTAGTAGGCCTCATTCACGAAGTCGGTCTATAAGGCGGGGGGGGGGGGGTATAAGGTTGTTGCCTATAAAATGGCAACTTAATGGGTGTCCACTCTCACCCACCGCTTCCTTGACTGGTGGAGGGTCGTTAGCCGAACGGGTAGGATAGGACCTTAATCCTCATTAAAAGTATAATGAAATTATAAAGCAATTGAAACTTTATTAATTCTCAATCTTAGTTACTTTAGGAAAATGTGAAATAGGTGCTAACCCATGAAATTACACTTTGTACCTTACAAAGTCGTTAGTGGAGCGTGTGTGGTTAACTGGTACACTAATAAGGACTAGTAAGAGTGGCAAAGGGTAACTTGATTTTATCATAGATCGGTGGAGCGTGTGTGGTTAACCGGTACATCGATTAGGTGATTAAGTTGAGGGTACCAAGTCAATTTGCATGGTTATTCACACCTTGTTTGTGATCCTCGGCATCCCAGTCACAAACTTGAGATGACACAATCGAGATTCAAACATGCCATTGAAATTTCAATGTATCTCAAAAGATCTAGGATTCTCAAATCCAATTAAAAACTTAATAATCCTTTTCGTTTTTTCATGGTGGAAACTGGTAAATCGTCATTTACCTACCTTCAACTATTTTATAACTTGGATTACAACATCCCTCTTCTAGTTATAAATAGGTTGTCGGGTCCTAGCCTTAGTATCTCATTTGGGTGACTTATTAAGGACTATTTATCTTATAAAACTTGTCTTTCTTTCTTTCAGATGTCTTCCAACACTGCTACTGGCTCAAACCCTACATGATCCTTTTCCCTAATGAACTTGTGTGTTGGAAAGTCACTTTTGATGGTTTAAATTTCAATGAATGGATTAGGAACATCAGAATGATTACTCGCTCTGAGGGAAAGGAGTATGTCCTTGACAGAGAACTGAAGGTTGTTGATGAGTCGAATACTACTCCTGAGGAGGTTGCTGAGTGCATTACCCATGAGAAAGATGCCACTAAGGTGTCTTGCATCATGTTTGCCACAATGACAGTAGAACTCCAAAAATCCTATGAAGATTTCTACCCTTTTGAGATGCACCAGGATCTAATGGATAGGGATCATCAGAGTGCTCATTAGGAGAGGTATGAAATCATTCCCTCCATGATAACAACTAGGATGAAGGAGGGAGAATCCCTCACCGGTCACTTGCAGAAAATGCAAAGGTTCGTGGACCGGTTACTGAAGCTTAATGTGGACTTCCTTGAGGACATGGCGATTGACATCATTCTCCATTCCTTACCTCCAAGTTATGATCAGTTTCGCATGACTTATCATATGAACAAGGAGGAAGTCACGCTCAGAAAGCTTCAAGGACTTTTAAGGACCGCTGAAAGTGGCCTTAAAAAGTGCATTAGCTGTTATTCCTACTCCTAATGCCCCTGTTCTAGCAAATGGGCAAGCAAAAGGGATGAAGAGGAAGACCCCTTCGAAGGGTACCAAGGGAAAGTCCCTTGATGGCTCCTCTTCAAGTGGAACCAAGAAAGGTTCCATTCCTCCTTCTTCAAACCCTAAAGAAGCACAGTGCTTCTACTTCTAGGAAAAGGGGCACTGGAAACAAAGCTGCCCCAAATACTTGTAGGATGTAAGAGATGGGAAAGTTAAAACCACCCATGCAGGTATTTATACTATATTGTCTAATAACTCATTGCGTTCTAATTCTTGGGGTACTTGATACAGGTTGTGGTATTCACATTTGTACCGATTTGCAGGGCCTAAGAAGAACTGAAGAAGTGGATCAAGGGAAGATAAACTTAATCATGGGCAATAGGAAAGCATCACATGTGACCAAGATTGGAGTTTATTCTTTATTGCTTAATAATGGGTTAACTTTAGATTTGAATAAATGTTGTTACTCGTCAGAAATGGCGAGAAATATTATTTCCTTTCACAGTTTGTACAAGCAAGGATTCACATTTTCATTTGATAATAAAAATGGTGCTATTGATGCTTTTTATAATTATGTGTTTTATTTTAAAGCATTACCTTGTGATGGTGTATATGAAGCTGTGAATGTTGTAGATAATCTAGGAAATAATGTATTGTGTATTGATTCTTCAAATAGTCTAGATAAAGCATCCTTGCGGCATTGTTGTCTTGGATATATTAACAAGAAGCGCATAGGCCAACTCCAAAAGGCTGGAGTTTTGGAATCATTTAACCTAAAGTCAGATGATAGTTGCGAGTCTTGTTTACTTGGAAAAATGACAAAGTCACCCTTCACTGGTTCTTGTGAGAGGGGTGAAGATTTGTTGGACCTCATACACACAGATGTGTGTGGACCCCTCAAAACCACCACAAGGGATGCTAGTCGCTATTATGTGATACTGATGATTATAGTAGATATGGATATATCTACTTAATCAAGCATAAGTCAGAGACCTTTGAGAAATTCAAAGAATTTAAGCAGGAAGTGGAGAATCAACTGGGCAGGAACATCAAGATGCTCCGATCCGATCGGGGATGAGAGTATCTTAGTATTGAGTTCCTTGACTATCTTAAGGAATGTGGGATTTTCTCACAATTGACACCTCCTAAGACACCACAGCTGAATGGTGTAGCTGAGAGGCGCAATCGAACCTTGTTGGACATGGTTTGTTCCATGATGAGTCAAGCTTCGTTACCAATCTCATTCTGGGGGTATGCTTTAGAGACTGCCGCCCATATCCTTAATCTAGTCCCCATAAAGAAGGTTCCCAAAACACCTCATGAGATGTGGACCGGAAAAGTTCCTAATCTGGACCACATCAAGATTTGGGGTTGCGAGGCTTTCGTGAGGCGCGAGTCTCACGACAAGCTCGAACCTCGAAGCGAGAGATGTATTTTCATCGGCTACCCACATAAATCCTTTGGTTACCTCTTCTACAGACCTAGTGAGAATGTGGTCTTTGTGGTTAGGAGATGAGTCTTTCGTGAGTGAGAATTTATAAGCCAAGGAGATAGTGGGAGGAAAATTGACATTGAGGAGCTTCAAGAGTCAAACGGTGAAGGAACCGCAAACACTAGCGACCAACATGAGGAGGAAACTCTTGTTGATCCGATAGATGAGCCCATACCTCTGAGGCGTTCCACGAGAGTTAGGAATGCACCTAAGCATTACCATGGTTTCCATATTACTGTGGAAGGTGATACGCTTATCAGTGATAGTACTCTCGTAAGTCTAGATGAACATATCAGCTTCACGGAATCCATGGAAGGCCCTGAGGCTGCTAAATGGAATGAGGCTATGGACAACGAGATACAATCCATGTATGACAATCATGTTTGGAACTTGGTTGACAATGTACCAGGTCGTAAGACAATCGGGTGCAAATGGATCTTCAAGAAGAAGACCGACATGGATGGTAATGTACACACTTATAAGGCGCGACTGGTTGCAAAGGGCTTTTTTCAAACTCCGGGATTTGATTATGAAGAGCCCTTTTCACCAGTTTCAAAGATTAAGTCTATTAGGGTTATGCTAGCCATTGCTGCATTTCATGATTATGAAATATGGCAAATGGATGTCAAAACCGGTTTCCTCAATGGAAAGTTGGCTGAGGATGTTTACATGGCTTAACCAGAGGGTTTTGTCGATACAAAGTACCCTAATAGAGTGTGTAAGCTTGAGAAATCCATTTATGGATTGAAACAAACACCTCGCAGATGGAATCTTTGCTTCGATGAGAAATTCAAAGAGTTTGGCTTTTCGAGGAACGAGGATGAGTCTTATGTATATGTTAGGGCTAGTGGGAGTATAGTTAGCTTTTTGGTGTTGTATGTGGATGGCATACTACTCATAGGGAATGACATCCCTACTTTGCAGGAGGTTAAGTCCTGGCTTGGGAAGTGTTTCGCTATGAAGGACCTTGGAGAAACTGCCTATATCCTAGTGATAAGGATACTGAGAGACAAGAGTAAAATACTAATTGGACTTAGTCAGAGTACCTACTTGGATAAAGTGTTGAAGAGGTTCAACATGGTGAATTCCAAGAAATGTGAGTTACCGATCCAGCACAATGCCAGACTGAGTAAAACTCAGAGTCCGAGTACAGAAGCTGAGATAGCTGAGATGAGTCAATTACCATATGCTTCCGCTATTGGCTCGATCATGTATGCTATGACTTGTACTCGTCCTGATGGGGCCTTTTCTTTGAGCATGGTCAGCAGATATCAGGGAAACCCGGGCAAGGCTCACTGGACTACGGTAAAGAACATTCTCAAGTACCTACGGAGGACTAAGGACTGGTTCTTACCCTCGATGGGAGTGATGACTTGAGAGTAGTGGGGTATAGCGCTGCTAGTTTTCAGACTGATAGGGATAATTTCCGCTCTCTGTCAGGCTGGGTCTTTACCCTAAATGGAGAAGCAATTACTTAGAAAAGTTCCAAGCAGGAGACAGTAGCTATTTCTACTTGTGAATCAGAGTACATAGCAGCAAGTGAAGTGGCAAAGGAGGCGCTATGGCCGAAGAACTTCATTGGAGACCTTGGAGGTATACCAGCTATACAAGAGCCTATGGAGATTTTCTATGACAGTAATAGTGCGGTTGCCTTAGCCAAGGAACCACGTGATCGTGCCAGATCCAGACACATTGACAGAAAATATCACTTCATAAGATACAAGATAGAAGCAGGACTCCTCGTGGCAAAGAGGGTATCGTCAGAAGATAATCCTGTAGATCCCCTCACGAAGGGACTGACTAGGATTAGGCATTTGCAACATGCAAGAAGCATTGGGCTGAGGGACGATATTAGTTTTAATAATTAGATAGTTTTGAAACTTGTAAAATGTAATTGACATTTTATGATTAAATAAAATTTGTTATTTATTTATGAGTAAAGTGTTACTATCCTATTTTGATCATTTACTATCGTTTCGTTTTTGCATGTTTTGATTTCCAGGATAATTATTTTATTCAAAACTCTCTATAGTCAGTCATACGTTGGAAGTAGGTATTGAATTAAGACTGTCATGAATTTGGCTTGTAAGATTTGTCTAAGGTGCATTAGACATAGCAATTGTTTCTACAACATTCATGAGTGCTCATAAGTTTTGAGTATTGAATTAAACTCACGCTCACTTGTATCACTTCATGGAATTTATCTCGAGTGCTCGTGAGACGGTAATATTATATATATATATATTCAAACCTAGAGATATGAGTTGTTGACTATCAGTTGGTTGTCCATTGATTGCACGAAAACGCATCAGTAAGATGATGTCATAAAACGTTCTTTTGTGCATAATTCAACTAGTAGTTAGTACAAGCATATGAGTCAAAGTTTATATGTTCCTTCTAGCAATAGAAGAGATATTTGGGCCCCTCGATGATTTTGTTTTGACCTATGTAGCAGGCCCAGTCAGAACCTAATTGATGTGTTCATTTTAGTTCTATGTCAAAAAAATCAGAGATCGAGAAACAACTGCTAGACAATAAGTACGACATTGTTCCATGTATTTGTCCGACTGATATCTTGAGAACAGAGGATTATATGATCACTTATCTAAAACGGTGCTTCATAGTTCAACAGAGTTTTAAAAGATCTACGATTGTTGGTTGGTTCCTGAAGTTATACTTGCAGCTATAGTTATCAGACTTATCTAAGTAGGAGACTGTTGGATAAGGTGTCTAAGTTCGTAACTATATTTGGTATGACTTGACCCAACCCGACATGGTCCATTTGGGTTGCACTTCACCTAACAATTTGTACGGATATATTTTTGAGAATAAGATGTTTATGATCCATTAATATATTATTTGTTATAATATATTAATATTGATCAAGATTTGATTTATGGAATTAATTCAATGATCAAATGGAACTAATTAAATATGGACCCTTGCATATATATGGAATGGGCTAAGATTTATTTAGGATGAGATAAGAGTATATGGAAGTCCATGGAGCTTTTAACCCATGGATCCTAGGTAAATGAAGAGTCATGGGTGTTAGGGTGTAACCCTAACCCTCCATACTATATAAAGAGGGCCTTAGTTCTAGAATTGGCACTAGAGTGTGTGAGAAACAAGGGTGGGCCGATTTTAGCAAGCATCATATTCTTTCAAGTATTTCCAAGTTGTTTTGGGTGATTTGTGACACCACTTGAGGCATCCACACTATTGGTGCTAGGCTCTAAAACTCCAATCAATCAACCACAAAAGAAAGGTATGTTATTTTACTTAAAGTTTTATATTATAAGTACCCCATAACATGCTAGTTAGGTTGTAAACCTTGGAAATCAAATTTGCATGTATTTTAGAGAAAACATAGATCTAAGGTTTCTAGGGTTTCATGTACACCATAGGAGTGTTAGAATACTCAAAACCCATAAGAATTGGTCGAACATGCTAGAACTGGATGAACTTCCTAGAACTAGCCGAACATGCTAGAACTGGCCGAACATGCTAGAGCTGGCCGAGCTCTCTAGAAGGTCGATGATGTATATATATATATATATATATATATATATATATATCAACAAGTCTCCCAAGTTTGAAGTAGGAGCAAGTCGATGTCTGGTCCTGCTTCAGACTTATAGTAGCACGCATACGCGACCAAACCTTTTCATATAATTAGGTTGGGAGAAACGACATCGTGATGCTTTTCAAGCATTTGTGAACAAGACCAGAGTTGTGATATAATTTGTATAAGTTGTAATTTATTTGAGATGGTTCTGTATGATTGGGAAGCTTTAGTAAATCGAAGGTGTCATACACAATTGATATGTTGAGAAAAACTAACGTGTTCGAATTTCCATAAAAAAGGATCTGTCCAATAATTCCCCCAAGTCTAAAGTAAGAGTGAGTCGATGTCTGGTCCTGCTTTGGACTTACAGTATGCTGAACTACAACACAAATGGTGTATGAACCGAAGTTACCCATATTTAGCTGACCCTTGGTATGAAAAACATTATGGCTTGTATTTGGTCGAACCATGGTATAAGAAACATGGTGACCTAGACTTAGCCAAATCATGGCGTGAAAACCATGGTGGATTTATTATATCGAACCAAGGCATCGAGCCGATGGTGACTCGTTATGCCAAACCATGATGATTAGCCATGGTGGATTTATTATATCGAACCATGGCATCGAGCCGATGGTGATTCGTTATGCCAAACCATGGTTATTGGACATGGTGGCTTTATAATATCGAACCATGGCATCAAGCCAATGGTGATTCATTATGCCAAACCATGGTGATTAGCCATGGTGGCTTTATTATATCGAACCATGGCATCGAGCCGATGGTGATTCGTTATGCCAAACCATGGTGATTAGTCATGGTGGCTTTATTATATCGAACCATGGCATCGAGCCGATAGTGATTCATAATGCCAAACCATGGTGATTAGCCATGGTGGCTTTATTATATCAAATAATACTCAATCATCAAAAGGGCACATACATCCTAGATAACTAGGTTCATCCCAGTCCATCTAAGATATGGGATACTCCTAACAATGTACTTTTTAAAAACCACAAAGTTAACACACCTTTGCCAACGATGTGACCAACTCACACTTCAAGTCTTGTAAACGTTGAAGTATCACCCTTGCCTCTATTACAATACAAAAAAGTTTATTGGATTTCTACGATGCCAAATATGACAACTCCATAACCAAAACACATAAATCAACTATCAAATAAAGTTCCTTATTTTATACCTAAAACAGACACCTATTTAGAGCTGTTTTAGGACCCTTAGTACCTGTAAAATTTTTATTTTTATTTCATACTATCAAAGTTATGAATTGTGGCTTTTCTGAAAGTACTTTTAAAGGTCCAAACTATTTTCATACAATTTTATATGATTTTTACAAAATTGCCTATCAATGCAGCTATACTACGATCAGCTGGTCAAAAAGGCAATTTTCCCCTAAGTTGGAGGCAACAACAGGTCCTGGAAAAATTCATGGACAAACAATACTCAAAATTAAAACTTTGAGAATTCACGAATCATTAATCCGACTCCTGATGATTTTTCTATATTTTTTTCAAAACAGGGACATATTGGTAATTTTTCAGAATTTCCTAGCAATCCATTTTAAGGATTAATTGACAACTTAACTCATTAATCCATAACCAAAATCAACTATAAAGATAGAAATTGAGTTCTTAATAGTAGCAACATGCCAAAAAGTTAAAATAATAATTTCAACCTCAAACCATAACTCAAAGTACATTGCTTTTATGGGAAAACAATGTATGTTGCGAAAATAGAAAACACAATTTAGGTGGGATTTTCTTCACCACTAGGACACATAAAAAGACACTTAGGGACCGTTTTGAAGACCTTTTGGATGGTTCAAAACATGGTATTTTTATATAAAACTACTCACTATAATTGAGATAGAAATCAACATGAATTTTTGCAACAACAAAGAAGGTAATGATCCCAAAACTTTGAGCAATTCATGGACTTGATTAATAACACTTTTGAGAGTGTTCATGAAAATATTTTGGCAGCCACTAAACAAAAAAATCACACTCAATAAGGCTTAAAAAGTTAACACACATAGAAACTAGCAATCAAAGTAGAAAACAAAGTCTAAATTTCATATTTTAAAGTTTCAAAACCTGACCCCTGTTCAGTAGTTCGAGCATAAAACACAATATAAAACTCCAAAAAGTGTGTTATTAGACTTTCTGGAAACTAGAATAAATTTTATAAAATTGCATGTCTATGGAGAATCGTCTAATTCGGAACATTTCGAGCTCTAAAGCCCTCTCAAAACAGAGAAACAATTTTGTCCAGATTTCTAACTTTTGACAAAATCACCAAATACTTCAAAGATTAAAAAATGGACTTGAAGATAGAGACGGATGGTAGGAAAGTCATTCATACCTTTGGAAATATGATCTATTAATAGGAGAAAGAAATAGGAAGGAAAACTTGATCTCTACTAGAAGAATCCTCACTCGAAAAGTACCAATAATACTACACCTTCTTGGATCTTCTCAAAAACTTCAAGAATGGAAACCCCACTTATGAAGTCACTTCAAAAGAACTTGGAGGCTACAAATTAGGGTTTTTTGGCTGTAAAATGAAGTGATTCCCAGATTTTAGGGTTTAGGCTTCTTAAATACCCCATAACTTCCATAATTGGCCCTCAAAGTATCACATAACGACTTGTAGAGCCATATACATGATCAATGTTCATTTTATTACACGTTGGCCCTACAAAGATAAATTTCAACAAATGAAATTGTTATTTTAAGAATAAAACTTAATATAACACTAACATCGATAACGGATATAAGTTCAGTTCGTTATAATCCTCCCCTCCTTAAGAGGATTCCATCCAGGAATCAAGAACCGAAACGAACAGGCTAGGATTACAATATCTCTTTTCACTCTCAAGCTCCCACGTTATATCACCTACATGATTGTTCTTCCGAAGAACCCTTACAGGCTTCCCTTTCTTCTTGCACAACTGTTTGGTCTCACGATCCAAAATTGCTTAGGGTTCCTCCACCAAATGCTTCAACTCGTCGACTCACAATTCATCCAAGGGTAGTACGCTTGGCTCCTTGACCAAACACTTATGCAAATAGAATACATGGAACAAGTCATGGATTCCCTCCAGCTTTTGTGGGAACTTTAGCCTATATGCCTAATCACCGATTTGATGCAACACGGTCAGTGGACCAATGTAATGAGGTCCTAACTTTCCTTTTTTTTGTAAGTGAATAATCCTCTTCCAAGGTGAGACTTTTAGTATTACCCTTCAACGGTCTTTAGTTGAAAACCAGAGTCTTCTCTTCACAAAGCAGACACAAACACCTTCCCTAGAGTCCTCTCTACACAATGCACAAATGAGGGAAACGAACCCTAGAGTCCTCTCTACACAAAGCAGACACAAACACCTTCCCTCACGATATGATCACATCGTAAACCAGAATAGGACGTAGATACTTACTTGTTTTCATCTAGATATTATTCAATCTTAGATAATTGATACCCGTCTACATATATCATCTATCTTTAGAGAGTCAGCATGAAGAAAGCTTTAACAACCTGCATGTTTACCTTCACAACCTAAGGCAAACTAACCTGCATAGTTACACTCATGTCAGAACTAATTTGATGGATCATTTTGAAACTTGTTTTCTGGCTATTGGATGGGTGGTATATTTTTTTTGTACCTTTCTATTGTTTCTTTAAAAATGATAATGTTTCTACATCTAAATTAATTCTTTTTTGTTCCTGAAAAAAATACAGGTCCATGCATTCATAGGTTGTTTCTTGCCTATGATCTTCATAGGTAGTGTCCCTCTTAGAGGGGACTACCTAAAAACAATGTTTGTAGTGACTAAACTATAAAGTGGGCTAAAATTTTGGGACTTTATTGGAGATTTCCCTTTTGTAATTTGTTTTCTCAATCAGGGACCATTTCTATAATTTTAAACTAAATATAAACACGATACCTATGAAAATAATTCTTCACGGATATGATTATATAAATATCTAAGAAAATGGAAGGGCTATTGGATTGGCATAAATCTTTTAAAGTTAGAGGATCATGTTCAAGGTTGATTTAATTTTGATAAAAAATTGAAAGGGAAATTGAGTAATCTAACCCTTATAAATGATCATTTTTAGAAAAGTAACCAACATTTTTTTTTGTAAAATGACCACATGCTCTGAAACATAGCATTCCAGAGTTGTTGAATCCATTCCAGAGTTCCTATTCCGGATTATAACCTCAGTTTTTTTCATCTCCTATATATATATATATATATATATATATATATATATATATATATATATGTGTGTGTGTGTGTGTGTGTGTGTGTGTGTGTGCCTTCAACCAAGTAATTCGTAATTATCGCTTATAAAACAGCTTCAATATGAGTTTCTCAGAGAGTCAACATGAAGAAAGCTTTAACAGCCTGCATGTTTACCTTCACAACCTAAGGCAAACTAACCAGCATAGTTACACTCACGTCAAAACTAATTTTATGGATCGTTTCGAAGCTTGTTTTGTGGCTATTGGATGGGTGGTATATTTGTTTTTTGTACTTTTCTATTATTTCTTTTAAAAATGATAATGTTTCTACATCTAAATTAATTCGTTTTTGTTCCCTAAAAAATACAGGTCCATGCATTCATAGGCTCCTTCTTGCCTGTGATCTTCATAGGTAGTGTCCCTTTTAGAGGGGACTACCTAAAAACAATGTTTGTAGTGGTTGCTATCGATAGGAACAACCAGAACCTCACTATAGCATTTGGTATGGCAATGTAAAATAATCTGTACTGTTGCACCCGGTTCCTTATGGGGTTAATAAAAGCTTTGAGACAGGGTGGGGAAGTATCGTTCATAAAAAATATGGATGATGTCGTTATTTCTTGAATAGAGCATGTATTCCTTGATTCTTATCATGGGTATACTTCTAAAAGTGTGTTCAAGTATATGCGAACAAGAGGTGTCTTTGGCAAAAAATTACAACGTTTGTTCTGGATAACATCCAACTCATATACCGTGTCTGGTTTTAAAGGAAACTTCCATCAAATGACCCCTGATGCTTGTGAAGTGCTTTCCAACATCGGTCATGCGAAATGCGCTAGAGCCTATTTCCCTAACATCCGTTGGAATTTAATCAACATTGATCTTTCCCAATTTTTTTTTGTGTTATCGGTAAATCAATGCAGTGTACTGTTAATAAGGCTTACCGAGGCAATTCGTGATTACATTCAATGGACTTTCATTGAACGCAGTTTAATGACAGGTAAAATACTTGCTGAAATATTAAATTTATTTAATTACTTGTACAAGAACCCAATTTGATCATATTTACTTTTTTGCGAGTTTGACTATCGTATTCACCCCATATGTTGAAATGGTGCTTCATAAAAGCATGCAAAAGTCTGTTTGGTGGAAAGCAACAAAGATCCCACCAGAGATCCTGTCTCCACTCCCGTCCGACATTTATTGAGTTTTTGCTTTAAAAAAACTTGTGTTATTGATCTAAACCGTCATACATGTTCATGTGGGAAATGACGCAGTCTGGGTATAGCGTGTGGTCATGGTATTACGACATCACGCCATTTGAACATCCATGAATTACCTAATATGGTTTAGATATATTACCAGGCTAATGTGTTTCAAACCGCCTACCAGACACAAACCATGCACCCTCTTCCCCCTATATCATAATAGGAAATACCAGACCCTTTGATTGTAGTTTTATTACCAATGTAATTCCAATTAATTATTTTTGTAATTGATTTGTTGTGTGTAATGAAAAATATTATTATTGCCCTAATATTTGTACATATTACAAATATAGAAAAAACACAATTTACAAGTACCATAGTAGTACTAACAAACAAGCAAAAATAACATATTAAAAAGATTAATAGGCATTACATAAGGGAAACTTAGTTGATGAATATAAAGCTTAAAACTTGTACACAACAATTCCAAAAAAGAAAATCCAACTACAAATTAACGCTATCTTCAAGTGCATATTTTGGGTTTCAAGTTTCTTCTTCGATCGAAATAAGTTACAAGTTATCAACGAGTTATTGTCTTTTGCTTTGTCAACCCAATAGATAAACCTAGACTGTAGTCCCTAAAAATTTAAGATCAAACACATGACGTATATTGTGTAAATTAATATTAATTCTAAGAAAAATTATAAAAGGATAACCCACATACCTCTTTAGGACAAGCATAAAAAAGTCGTCCAAGGTTATTTCTATTTGTTGATGTCCTTATAATACCTTCAGAGCCACAATCGCAATATGTCATTTCTTTGGATTATGAGAAATGAATTTCTAGTAGTAAAAGTAACAAAGTAAAGAGTTTCGACGCTTGAATTCCTTTATATAATGACATTTACTACGATTATGATTCCTGACACTATTTCGGAAACACATTCCGGGGCTACATTCCGGAATTGATATTTCGGACCCTAAATTCGGAATTATAATTGTCATAGATTTCTAACATATGGGTAGTCATTCCGAACATTAAAAGTCACAGATTCTTGATATATGGGTAGTCATTCTGAAAAGTAAATGTCATAGACTCCTGACATATGTGTAGTCATTCTAAACAGTAAATGTCATAGATTACTGACAGTATTTTGGACCCTCATTCCGGACCTTTATTCCAGAGCCACATTCCGAACCGACTATTTTGGACCATTGTTTCAGACATTGCTTTTGTAAGTAATTGTCCTAGATTCTTGACATATGTGTAGTCATTTCCCAACAGTATAAGTCATAGATTCCTGAGATTATGTGTAGTCATTCCGAACAGTAAATGTCGTAGATTCCTAACAGTATTTCGGACCCTTAGTCGGGAAATCCATTCCTGAGCCACTTTCCAGAATGACTATTTCAGATAGTTGTTCCGGACATTGCTTTTGGACCTTAAAATTCACATAGCATGCATCATCAACGTTGAAATAAAATTGGAATGAAGTCATCTCGTGATGGTGTTTGGCATTGTGAAGAAGAAGATTGTTATGTTCGTTCATATAATAACTCGTTTTCGGAAGGCCCATATTTCCCACTCCCGGATAAAATGCTTAATAACGTTTTTCCAATCTATGAAGGCTGCTAATGAAGCAAATGAAAGGGACTCCGAAAGAAGTTGCACGTTAAATCAACATGCAGGCGATCTAGCGAAACAAGTAAATGAAAAATAAAAATGGGTTGTTGAAGCTATGAAAGAAGTGAAACAAGCTAAGAAGTGGACTGAAAATGCAAATGCGGAGATTAATAAGTTGTGTGCAGAACGTGATTGTCTACAAGAAGTTGTTAGAATTATAAGATATTTTACTGACCGAAAACAGAACATGTATACCTTACAATTTCCTAATTTGTGGAAAACAATCTAAGTGTGTATTAGGATTTATAATGCTACTTGGAATAATGTTAATGAGAAAAAAAATTGTCATTTTAGATAATCATACCGTTCCTTTTACAAAATTCAGTTTTAAAAGACATTACGATATCCATATTTAAAATTAGATTACATTTCTGGCTGATAACTGAGAACTTGCATCTGATGCAAACTAGTTGTGTCTACATGATTTTCAAACAATTCTGTAACAACCTGATTTTCAGAAAATTTTTAAACTTTTAGTTTCATAAACATCATCCATAAGGAGTAAAAAAAATCTCATTACATAGCCATATTATTTTAAAATTCAGAGTACAAAAAGCTAAATGTGAAAAAACTGGAGAATGCACGCCACCCCATCAAGCCAGGTCCTTGCCCTTTTTCAATAAGAGTACCTGAAACATTCAATAAAACTGTAAGCATGAGCTTAGTGAGTTTCCCAAACACACGAATCATATATTCACATAATACCATGCACACATATATACATACAAGTTTGCCATGGACTCCCTCCACGGTCTTCAATGTAATGCCATGGGCTACCCCATGGTCTTGTATCCCTGTGCCATGGGCTCCTCCCATGGTCTTGCCAAATGTCATGAGGTCCCCCATGGTCTACACATACGTCCACATATAAATCCACTAACAAACAATTATATATTCCCATACGAAACATTTCATAATCAATAATGGGCCGGCCTTGGTGACTTCGACCCATAAGTGTGGTGAGAAGACTCACCTCAATACCGGATGATAGCTGACTAGGTCCCGACTCCTAATATCAGCTCTACTCGACCCCTAAACATAAACAATTCCTTAAATACAACTCCAAGTGCCCTAAAACCCCTTAAAAGTCAAACTCGGTCAAGAACTAAAGTCAATGGTCAAAGTCAACGATCTGAGTTGACCAAACTCGCCGAGTTTTACTTCAACTCGTCGAGTTCATCCCTTAGCTGCACGAATCGGGAAAACTTTTATCATCTTGTCGAGTTCACTAATGAACTCGTCTAGTTGGCCAGAAATCCAACAACTTAATGCATTAAGCTGTTTCGGCTTCTCGCTTATCCTCATTTGGGAATGAGGAGATCCGACGTCAAGTGCAGGAATTGTTTTCGAGGGGGAGGGAGAGTCCCAGTCCGTGTTCAACGCCTGCTTGACTAGCTCAAAAGGAGGCAGCTGGAGTGTATAGATGGGCTTTGAATCAGGGCCACATATATTTCAATTCGGAGACGGGGTGGAAAGACTTTTGTGAGAAGATGGTAGGCTTTATACGGATACATCTGCTTATCACCCTAGAATCAACCAGTTCGACTATACCCGCCTTAATTCCCTCATTCTTTCCATCGAATCTAGTAACTCCAAATCTCAGATCTCCTCCAAATTGATGTCTAGAAGGGTAAAGTTGAAAACTTTACCCTTAAAAACCACCATAATGAACCTAAACCCGAATCCTAGACTCAATAGAGTGAGGCTTAACCCATTAAGCCCTTAAACTCTCAAAATTTAGTCCCAAAACACAGATCATGCAGCCCAAGGCTGGAATATCACGTAAAGTTTCCAACTTTACGTCCATGCATGCTAGAGAGGAACCCTAGGACCCAAAATGGCTTAATAATGGACTTATTGCATGAATGGGACTTAGGACCTAGCAAAGCTTGCAACTTTAAGCCAAGAGAGGTCATGAAAGGGTCAGATCTAACATATTAACCCCCGAAACCCTCAACCTCTTGGACAACCCAACCATAAACCCAAAAAATCTAGCTAAAACATCCAACAAAGAGATCTAGAAGATAACAACACAAGGTATCGACTTTATACCTCAAAAGAACTGCAGCAAATGGAGTAGCCCTGTCGAAAATACCCGTTACCCGAATTACCTGCCCGATTTTTTCAGGTATCGGGTAAATCAGGTTGGGTAAATCGGGTATCGGGTTAATTTTTTCGGGTATTTGGGTAACCCGGTTTTTTTTTCAAGTCGGAAAAAGGGGTAAGTTTTTTGGGTTTCGGGTATACCCGATTACCCGAAATATATTTAACAAATAATGTCCCTTTATGAGTTTATCCGTCCCATTTCCCAAATCCTAATTTCCCTCGTTGAGGCTCGTTTTATTTTCTCTACGTCAAAAAAACCCTCGTCCTTCGTCCGCTCTTCGTTCGTGTTCGTCACCGGTCAAAAATAATTGGAGTATATGTTCAATGAGAAAAAAAAAGTTTTTTGTAATTATTTTTTTTAAAAAATATGTTGTATTAAACTTGTAATTGCAGTTGTATGAAAATTCAAATACATCCAAAATCGTGTTTTGAGGGTCCGATTTTTTTTGAACTATCATACAGCGAAAAAGATAACTCTCAAATAATTATATGATGAAATTTATCATTAACCAAAAAAAAATAATTAAAACTTACAACCAAATTTACAAATCAGAAACTATTGTGATTTAGTGATGACAGTCATGCATGCATGTGTGATTTTATTTGTTTGTTCATAAAATCCTTCAAAAATACCTCGCAAGGGCATCCCAATTCGTTGCCATAAGCTTAGCGGCTTTCCTTCCCGTAATTTTGTCAACATCACGTAAACAATCCAGTATGCAAACTAAACCAATAACCTCCCCCTTCTCTATAACAGGAAATCGTGTAACTTCTCTTGCATTCAAAATTTAAGTCATAAGATTAGAAAAGGTTCATCAAAAAGTAATTAAGCCCAGTATAAATTATTTGTTACAAACTAAACCTACCACCATCTTCTGTAGCGCTTCCACATCAAGAGTATCAGACAAAACAAAAATCGGATTCCATGTCATCACCTTCGAGACAGGTGTGTTCACCAAATCAATCCCATGATTAATAAATCTTGTTTCAATATCCTTCAAAACATCAAAACACATGAACTTTATTCTAATCTGATCAGACAATGACAATGTAACATGGCTATGTGAAGTTTCAAGACAAACACAACATAGTGTTTTAATTTATAAATCTTCAATTATTATTGACTAAAAAATCTCAATGTTCAAAGTTTAAACACGACATATTTATTTCATTAAATTTATTTTTAGGTGCCATTAAAAAAAATTAAAAATTAAAAATCGGGTAATACCCGAATTACCCAAACCCGACCCACTACCCGAATTTAATTTGGGTCGGGTAACGGCTATTTTGCTTAACATGAAAAACCCGAATTACCCGAAACCCGAAAAATTTACCCGATCAACACCCTTAAAATGGAGAGTTTCTGGATCCAAAGCCTTCCTTCCAAACTAGGCACCTTCAACTTCAAACTCCTTCTAAAGAATACCAAAAACCAACTCTCCAAGCTCACTACATGCTCACACACTCAACCTTAGAGGATAATGCACGGAATTTGCGTTTCTGGACAGAGGAGGCTGGTAAGGAGGCCTGCCAAGAGATTTAAGGTCTTTAAATAGGGTGTAAAACCCAAAAATTAGGGTTTTCTTCACAGCCATCAACTCGCCGAGTTGGGACACCTCGACTCGTCGAGTTGGCCCAAAAATGCCCATGACCAAAAACCCCCTCGACACGACGAGTTGGAGCTTCCAATTCGTTGAGTCCCCACTGAAAATACAATAAATTAGGGAATTTAGCTAATACCAGATCCAAGCGTTACAAATCTCCCCCACTTGAATCAGACTTCGTCCTCGAAGTCAACTGCATCAAACAATCATGGGTAATGCTCTCTCATCTCCTCCTTGGGCTCCCACATCCATTCTTAGCCTTTTCGATGCTGCCACTGCACCTTCACTAACTTCACTTCTTTCTTCTGCAAAGCTTTTGTTTTTATGTCCAAAATCGCAATGGGCTTCTCAACATAGTTCAAGCTCTCATCCACCTGAATGTCATCCAATGAAATAACTGTTGGCTCATCGGGTACACACTTCCGAAGATGAGACACATGGAAAGTGTTATGGATCTGAATCAGGTCCTCCGGAAGATCCAATCAATAAGCAACCCTGCCGACTCGGGCATAAATCCTGAATGGACCAATAAATTGGGTCCCCAACTTGCTCCTCTTCTAAAACTGAATAGCACCCTTCCATGGTGACATATTCAACAAAACAAAATTCCCCACTTGAAATTCGAGATCCGAACGAAGCCGATCAACATAACTTTTCTGACGACTCTGCGCGACTCACAATCTGTCATGCACCTGCTGAATCAACTTGGTGGTCTTAAGCATCACCTCAATTCTTCCCATAACTCGATGTCCAACCTCCCCCCAACAAACTGGGGTCCTACAGCTCTGGCCATACAACATCTCAAATGGGGGTCGGTCAATACTAGTGTGATAACTATTTTTATATGAGAACTCTGCCAGTGGAAGATAAGTATCCCAACTTCCTCCAAAATCCAATACATATGCCCGAAGCATATCCTCGAGTGTCTGGATCGTCCGTTCGCTCTGACCATCGGTCTAGGGGTGGTAAGCAGTGCTGAAATGCAACTAAGTACCCAACTCCTCATGAAACTTCCTCCAAAATCTGGAGATGAAACAAACATCGCGGTCTGAGACCATAGATACCGGCACTCCGTGCCTGACCACTACTTCCCACACAAAAATGTTTGCTAATTTTTTGGCAGAGATACTCTCGGAAATTGGAATAAAGTATGCACTCTTAGTCAACCTATCCACAATAACCCAAATGGAATCCACACCTCGCGACGTCCTCGGTAGTTTTGTGATAAAATCTGTGGTGATCTCTTCCCATTTCCACATGGGAATAGGTAGTGGCTGAACCTTGCCATGGGGCCTCTGATGTTCAACTTTTGACCTTCCTACATGTCAAACATCGCTCAAAAAACCACGCAGTCTCCCGCTTCATGTAGGGCCACCAATAACTCAATATCAGGTCTTGATACATTTTCGTGGCCCCCAGATGGATAGAAAATTTGGACTTGTGCGCCTCTTCCAATATCTTCTGTCTTACTCCCCCAGTTGTTGGAACCCAAACTCTACCACACTGATTCAATAAACCCCGGCTATCCCGAACAAGCAACGAAATCTGACCCCAAATCTGCTCAATTTTCCAGTTCTCCTTTTTCAAACCCTCCACTTGTGCATCCTTAATCATATCCAACAAAGGTGAAATCACTGTCATCCTCAAGAAGACATCACGAATCGGAGTATTCTCCGCCTTACGAATCAAAGCATCGTCCACCATATTGGCCTTCCCGGGATGATACAAAATCTCACAATCATAATCCTTTAATACATCCAGCCATCTCCTGTGTCACATATTCAAATTATGATGATCCATAAGGTACTTCAGATTCTTGTGATCTGTAAAAATAGTGCATCAGACCCCATATAAATAATGCCTCCAAATCTTGAGGGCAAACACCATCGCCCCCAATTCCAAGTCATGGGTGGGATAATTCGCCTCATGAGGCTTCGGCTGCCTCGAGGCATAAGCAATCACATGCCCCCTCTACATCAGAACAACTCCCAATACCGAGATAGAAGCGTCACAATACACTACAAAAACATTCAAACCCTCGAGTAATGCTAGAATCAGGGCCTTATATAATCTCTGTCTCAAGGTCTCGAAAGCCAATTGTTGATCTGGACCCCACTAAAAAGTCACACTTTTCTAGAAAGATACTCCCTCCTAAGTGTCTCCAACACCTCCCTCAAATGTTGCTCGTGCAGCTCCTTGGTCGTCGAGTAGACCAAGACATCATAAATGAAAATAATCACAGACCGATCCAACATTGGTCTGTAAACACGGTTCATGAGATCCATGAACGCTGTTGGAGCATTGGTGAGCCTAATGGCATCACTACAAACTCATAATGACCATAACGAGTCCTGAAAGCCATCTTCGGTATATCCTTATCCCTAATCCTCATCTGATGATACCCTGACCAAAGATCAATCTTAGAGAACCATGATGCACCCTGAAGCTAATCGAATAAATCATCAATCCTCGGAAGTGGGTAAGAGTTCTTCACCTTTAGCTTGTTCATCTCCCGGTAATCAATACACATCATGTGCGACCCATCCTAATTTTTCACGAACAGGATAGGTGCTCCCCACGGTGAACTACTCGGACGAATGAATCCTCAGTCTAGCAGCTCCTGAAGCTTCGTGGACAACTCCTGCATCTCTGACGACGCTAGGCGATATGGCGCCTTGGCTATAGTGATGGGTTTTGAGTACTATAACACTCCTATGGTGCACATACAATCCTAATGCTTTGGATCTAAGTTTTCTCAAGTTATACATGCTATTTAATTTAATCCAAAGCATATACCCTAGCTATCATGCAATTGGAGATATACAACATAAAAACTAGTTAGATGAATACCTCTTATTTGTACCTTGTAGAACTTGGCCTTTGAAGAGCTTAGCACCTCAAATGTGATGCCTCAAATAAGTCACAAACACCAAGAATAGTGGAGGATATTGAGAGAGAGAGAGAGGCAAGGAGGTCACCAAAAATGACTAGGATTACTTCATAGAACACAAGTGCCAATTTTAGGGTGTTAGGGGTTACATATATAGTGTAGAATTCCAAGGGTCACTTTTAAACCCTAATCCATTCACTTAGGATTTTGGTCCAATAATTCGTTTGGACTAAAACTTCATGGACTCTCACATAAGCTTAGTCCATCACTAATCAATCATGGATCATTAACCCAAACTATATGTATCACTGATTTACATAATCAGCCCCTGTTAATTTAATTACTCTATTTTGATCACTAAATTAATTCCAAATTAATTATTGATCAATACCAATTAAATAATATGATTTCTAAATTAAAATATTATTCATATAATATATTAATAAATCACAAATAACCTCTTTCTCAAATATCCATCCTATCAAATTGCTCCGGTGAAGGCAACCCAAAAGGACCATGCTACTATCTGGTCAAGTACATACCAATTATAGTTATGGGCTTAGACACCTAATCCAACAATATCCCACTTGGATAAGTCTAATAGCTATAACTTCCAATGCAATTTCAAATCCAATTAGCAATCGTAGCTCTCAAAAGTCGTTGTCAAACTCTGATCTTATCAATAACACGTCCTTTAGATAAGGGATCAAATATTCCTCCATTCTACAAGATATCCTATAGACATGAGACATTGATTATAATCATTCTCTCTTTCTAAGTTATGTTTCCTGATTTCTGATTTATGATGACTGGCTAATTGAACAAATCAAATCAGTCCAGGCTTGGCCAAGCGCTTAGGGTTTCATCAAAAAATCATCGAGGGCCCCACATATATTGCTTTTATCCCATATTGGGTAAAAGGAACGGATAAACTTCGACTCTTATGCTTGCTCTACTTACTCATCAAATCACACACGACAATACGTTTTATAACACCAAGTTACTGGTGCATTTACGTATCATCAATGTGCAACCGAGTTGTAAACTACAACGCATATGTCGGTTTCAAGAATATAAGATATTATCGTCTCACAATCACTCGTGATAAAATTCATGAAGTGATTTACGTGGGCGTGGGTTTAATCCAATACTCAAATCATATTACAGGAGTACTCATGAACACTACAGCAAACTTGTGCTACGTCTAAACATAGACAATCTACAGTCAGATCCATGACGGCCTTACCTCATTACTTACTTCCAAAGTATGATTGACTGTGGATGTTTGAATAACCTAGTTATTCGGGAAGTAAAACATGCAAAGTGAAACACAAGAATAATTGAATCCAATATGGTCTCAAAACTTATGAATATAAATAAAAACACTTATTATTTAATCACCATATAGATTACACATTATTATCGTAAGTGTAATCATACAAAATTATTGCCACTATTAGAATGTGTTAGATTCTAAACTATCATGCAATGATCCTTTTGTAATGTCAAGGCACCAAAGTCACGGAGACTTGGATAATGATATTACAAAAAACTCCACTGGAAATTGTTACAAGACAATTCCACAGATACAAAGTCTCACATTCAAAGTACATTCATTTGAACATCCTTATTGCATAAAAGTTTCTAACCTACACATAGATTCTTAATATCCAACTCCCATTATGGAAACATTTCCATATTTACCATATGACAATCAATTCTTAATAGAATCCCATCTATTCATAATTATGTCAATATGGTCCATCCATTACTATACTTCCAATTGCCCAAGCGACCAATCTTTGGCGAATCTCAGATTGTTCTTAGAAATTGTGTAACAACTTAGTTATATCTGGTTTTGTTCCCATTTCCGTCTTAATGCCCTAGGCATTTGGAAAATTCAGAACACATAAATATTATATCATATGCAATCGATCCTATACCCGAAGCATATGGGACACGATCGATAATGTCTTACATAAAGACATGATTCTTTACCAGTCTCTCGCTATAATGTTTCCATATATAGAATTTTATTATGTTGAATCATTTTAATATAACATTCATATATGTCCTTGACTAAATTTGATTAAAATCTCAATGTAAGCTTTTAGATTTGAAATGAAGTATGAGTTCCTCTCCCTTATTTATAACAAAAACAACTTCTCAAACTCTGCATCTTTGCAAATTGAAACTTTTGTTTTCTATAATTAGCATTGCTAACTCGCAACATTTAATGTAATAATTGTGCTCCCACTAGCATAATAATTACATTCTTACTAGCATAATACTTATGCTCCCACTAGCTTTGACATGTACCCATAAATCAATTGGACTTATAGAAATCAATACTTATTAATCTTCTTTCCAAAGTTCAAATTTTTGATACGTGGTGCTTCGAAAAGTCTTTTATCTAGACTTCAAAAGCTCATACACCTTTCATTAGAAAGCTCATATGTGTGTCTAAACTATTTCCGAACTTACAACAGGAAGTCCCGAACGTTCAGACTATATTGCCATATCTCACAATTCGAACTATGAAGAGGGATGTCGTAATCATAATCGAATTTGAGAACACAGTTTACACAACTGCTATATCTTTAAAATCTACTTAGTGAAAGCGTTTCCTCACAATCATTTTCATGAAGTGGAGAGAAACCTTATGCCACTTAGATTTTGTGGTGTGTGTGTTCCCATCCTTACAAATCTGTCATTTGCAACCACTATCATAAGACAAGGTTTATGAGAAATTCAAACCCATATGGACTGAACTTGTTTAATCTTAATTTCTTGCCATCTGGTAGTACAAGGGTCCCACCATTGCTTCCAAGTTATTGAGCAGCTCACCCCTACAGATCAATGTACTTTCCATTGATCAAGGTGCTTTGCGGTATGCATTCAAATGAGAGCTCATAGAACTCACATGTATAGTCAAACTAACTGGAACAGGCATAAAAACAAGAATATGTGTAATGCACGTGTTTCTAAGCTAGGCATTAATATTGACGTGATATTTAGGTTAACCTTTGTAACTCATTTAGAAGAAATGAAAAGGAATTATGTGAATATTATGTGAAAATTATGTGTTTTATGCTTAATTATTAGGGTTTAATTAATTAAGAATAAAAATGAGCATTGAAAATAAATATTAGATAAAGCCGATATCTATTAAGAAAGTTGTAGTGGTCGTGACAAGGATTACGTATAAATAAAGAATGCCAAAATCTGAGTTATAACAAAGAAGTTATGACCTGTCGAAGTTTTGCGACAAAACCGGCACGGTGCCGAATGTCGTAAAAAGTGAGTTTTTGATAAACTACTTTTTAGCCTTAGTGATCTAAACGAAAGTCGTAGTGTTTGTTAAACCGAGAGTATGTATAAAAAGAACGCACAAATCTGACTTCGTATGAGGAAGTTATGATTTTTCTAAGTTTCGGCTTAGCATTAGACAGCTAAAAACTCGAATTATAGATCGAGTGTTTTTAGCCGACACAACCCAAAAGAGAATCTAAGGTCTTATCAATAGGAGTACAACGGTAAAAAGACAGACGAAAACGGATGTCGGATGAAGAAGTTATGAATTTTTAACGGATTTCCTATCCCAGACTGTTAAAAATAAAAATATAAAAAATAAAATCATAATTAGCCAATGAAGTCTAAACGAAAAGTTGTAGAGCGTAATTTTACCTACGCGTTCATATAAAGAACATCAAAAACGGAGCTTGTATGCGATAGTTATGGATTTTACAAGATTGGGCACAATTTTCGAGAATTTTTGCATGAATAGTGCCAGCCACGTCACCCTCGCTCTGAGTTGGCCACGTATCCAAAGCATTTGCGTGGCGCGTCGGAGAAGCAATGCGTGTCGCACATGTTTCCGAAGTCGATGATGGGTCCGATGCGCTGGTACCTTGCATGCACTCCCCGTGTCGATGTGACCCATCCGAGCTTCGCAGGGTGCCACGAACCCCCCCTCCTCGGACCCAGACTTCGGTCCAATCAAGAGCCTCCAGCGAGACCCTCGCATGCGTAACCCACGTGCTGCCTCCTCGCATCTGCTGCCGCATGGCTTCTTTCCAACCGTCTGATTAGGAGGCTCGCACTTATAAATAGGAGGGTGGGAGACCTCCCGGGTAATTTTGAGAAATTGACATTTTTCACCTCTTTTTCAATATTTTTACTATATCGACATCCCCCGAAGCCCCGGTATCGCTTATAGCACCCGAAACACGTCCCAAAGTGCCCGAAGACCCGAAAAATTTATCTTTTCGGTTTTGAAGCCCGACCCTCGCAGAGACCGGTTTCTCAATAAAACTCCTGGTTTTATTAGAAACGATCGTTTTAGGAAACGAAGTGCTGCCCGATTTTCATTAAATCAGGTGAGTGTGTAGTCACTTTCACCTTACACATAGATATGAAGTATTTTATATAAAATACGTGTTGTGTGATTATATATTGTTTGTTTATTTGAGATGGATGTTGAAGGAATGATTTATACATGTTTTTAAATAGTGGGTGTGTGATGAAAGGTGAGTTGGGTAGATGAAATAGTGGGTGTGTGATGAAAGATGAGTTGGATAAATGAGATGATAAGTGATATAGATCATGAGTTGAGGGTGAGTAGTGAAGTATGAGAAAAGCTCTTACCCAAACGTTGGCACCCGTCATTCAGCAGAGTATGAATGACAACCATGGACTATTCTAGACAGTTTGTGGAACACTAGCAGACTTGCAACATATAGGTGTGTGAACCATATGTTCATCAGTCATACTCTAAAAACCCATTGACATGTATGACAGGAAGATTCCTGTGAACAATACTGTGGATAAATAAGAGCTATGGACTTAGCACATGTTGTATAAACCCTGGCAGCTATGGATTTAGTGCCTGTTGTATAAACCCTGGCGATGATGTGACTTTGTGCCTAGTCCTTAGGATGAATCCTTAGGAATGAGTGATAGTTGAATCTTATGGTAAATCCTTAAGAAATAAATAAGATAATGGGGTTGGGGTAATTTGTTGATTGATTGATGTTGAAGTATAATAAATTTATTTATTGTGGGTTGAAAACCCTATATGATCACCAGGCTTCCAAGCCTGAATCACTCAGCTTTTTATATTACAGGTAGTGGACCCTGAGCATAGTCGGATGATGATGATGAGTGATTTTTGGATTATAGGCTAGTAGTTGTAAATAACTGTTGTAAGGCTTATAATGACTTGTTTATGCTTTTGAACTGTATCGGAACATGACATCCCGAGATTTTGATATGAAATAAAAATATATATTTCTTAAAGAAAGGTTTTGATAAATTTTTATCATGTTTGGTTTTGGGAACAAATTCCGCAACATCTTTTAAAAGGATTACTTTGATTTTATTTTAAAAAGAATAAAACAAATCGGTCTTTTCTAGACGAGAAATAAGGGGATGTCACAGTTGGTATCAAAGCATTTGTTTAAGCGAACTAAGAAATTGTAGGATTTCTAGACTTAAACTTAGAATAAAGTGATGATTGTGAGATGAGTGTCTACCATATTTTAGACACAAGCACTAGTTTAATATAGGAAAGATGTCTAAAATGATTTTACGTGCTAAATGCTATATGTTTGCCATATATGCCATTATTTGTTCGGATCTATGGTCTGTTGCCGACCGGATCTGGAAACCTTATGTGTGTAGGATTCTAAACGTATGACTACGATATTATAACTAACATATAAACGTTTCATAGTAACAAGGAAGATTTAACGTCTCTCGAAAATAAAGATCTAAAATCGCCTACGATTGGTGTATAGATCGAAATGGCAAGTACTTAAAGCGGATTCGGAAACGATAATCCACAGTCTGAGCCAATCACGATGGTTGGGGTGTAGGCAATGGTGCATACGATGTTGGATCAACAGATGGAAGAAACAAAACGTTTACTTCAACAAAGTAAGGATGAACTTACTATGCCAGTACGTCAGGCATCTGTTCTTGAGGCAACTATATGGGTTGCTAAGTCTATTGAAGAAATGATCAATGACAAGACCGCCAACAAGGTTGAAGTTGGAAAAAAGAGGAAATTTGAGGGGTCTTCAAGGCCCAACAAGAGCAACATATTCTCAAAGTCTGGAAAAAGATGACGTAAAGGAAAATGGTGCGGAAAGTGCAAAAATAAACACTCTGGGAATTGTGGCAGGAAGGTGAATTGCTATAGGTGTGGAGAAATTGGGCATTACACCAATGAGTGTACGATTCCCAAGGAGGTGTGTTACGTATGTAAGGAAGAAGGCCATATTTCTAAGGATTGTCCAAAGAAAAATGAAGTAACAAGGCCAAGTGCACCGCCAACGCCAAGGGAATTTTAGAATATCCTTGACGAAGCAAACAACAACGCTAGGAAGTTGAAGTAAACACTTGATACCCGAAGATCAAGTTATGAAGTAGTAATGTGAATAGTAACAAGTGGTTTAGCCTATTAGAGGCATAGTATAGGGTAAAATTGAATTGAATGACTATGTGAAATTTTTGTATGGTGATTTGGAGAACTGCGAGACAATACTTGGGACGAGTATGAGTAGGTGTGAATGGTAGTAGAGGCCTATACTACCAGAAGCACAAGACTCGTACTTGGATCAAGGAAATTCACAAGGTTACCAAGGAGCTAGTAATTGATTTTGTCTTGTTCTAGTCTGTCGTTACCATCGTTTCGGTAATGACTAAGAAGATGATTGTTATTCCGACCTTAGAGGTCATATCAAATCGAGTCCGACTAAGATGAGTATGTCACGTGGTTCAGACAACCAAGTTCGATGTAGCATTTGACTTAAGCCAGAAGATTGAAGTATGATCAAAGGGATTAATAGAAGTATCGCACTATTGTTAAAGAAGTTGGTAGTTAGAAATAATACATGTTGAACTGTGATTTTGTCACATTAGGACATGAAGGAAGGTATAGTTTGTTCTGAAATTTGTCCCTAGGAGATCTGAGTCTAAGTAGTGCAGTATACAATGAGAGATCATTAGAACATGACCCATCGGTCTGTTACAATGAATGATGGAAACTACTTATTCTAAGAAGAAGAAGGATTCCTCAATAAGAATTTATTTTGTAACTTGAAGGTTACGATTGAAAGTCCTACGAAGATCTGAAGCTTTTTAGGATTAGCTGGATATTAATGAAGGTTTATCCAAGGCTTTTCTTCGATCACGACTCCATTGACAGCTTTGACCCACAAAGGAGCTGTTCATACTTGGAATGAGAAGCATAAGGAAGTTTTTGAGAAATTAAAGAAGAAGTTGTGTGAAGCACCGATTCTTTCGTTACCTGAAGGAATTGATGACTTCACAGTTTATAGTGATTCCTCTGGAGTTGGGTTAGGTTGTGTTCTGAACCAAAGGGATAAAGTGATAGCATATGCACCGAGGAAATTAAAGGAGCATGAAAAGAACTACCCCACTCATGATCTGGAGTTGGCAGCGGTAGTATTCGCCTTAAAGATATGGAGGCACTATCTTTATGGTACTAAATGCAAACTTTTCACTGATCATAAGAGTCTTCAATATCTCTTTAATCAAAAGGAATTGAACATGAGGCAACGGCGCTGGCTACAATTACTTAAGGACTACGACTGTGAGATACTTTACCACCCTGGTAAAGCAAACGTTGTTGATGCTCTCAGTCGAAAGGTAAATCTTGAAAAGAAAAGGCCAAGAGCGTTGAGAATTGAAGTTGTCTCTAAAATTATGGAAAGTATAAAGAAAGCTCAGGAGGAAGCTTTAGAGAAAAAATGACCGGAAGGAGGAACGTTTGGGAAAAATGTTGGTGTTTGATACAAACGGTCAAGGACTGAAGGTATTCAAAGATGGGATTTAGGTACCTAAGACGGGAGGAGTAAGAGATCTTCTGATGGAAGAAGCTCACAAGACCATGTACTCGATTCATCCCGGCAGTACAAAAATGTAAAGGGATCTAAAATCCTATTACTGGTGGCCGAAGATGAAGCTCGATGTTGCTAAGTACGTGGCCGAGTGTGTAACTTGTGCTAGGGTTAAGGCAAAACATCATAAACCGTATGGGAGTTCAGAACTTTTTCCTGTACCCATGGGCAAATGGGAAGACATCACCATGGATTTTGTGACTAAACTGCCCAGAACAAGGAACGGTCACGACATGATTTGGGTAGTCGTTGATCGCTTCACTAAGAGTGCGCATTTCATAGTAGCCAACGAGAAATGGTCTATGGATAAACTTGCGAATTCTTATGTGAAGGAAATTGTGAGGCTTCATGGTGTTCCATTAACGATTGTATCCGATCGTGACAACCGTTTTACTCAAGGTTTTGGAGGAGTCTATAAGAGGAAATGGGTACTAAGTTGTGTTTGAGTACAACTTACCATTCGTAAACTGATGGTCAGAGCGAACGAACAATTCAAACATTGGAAGATATGCTGAGAGCATGTACCCTGGAATTCCAAGGTAACTGGGATGAACATTTACCTTTAGTAGAATTTTCCTATAATAATAGTTTCCACTCAAGCATCAATATGGAACCTTATCACGCTTTGTATGGGGAAAAATGTCGAACGCCGTCATGTTGGTTGGAAGCTGGGGAAAAGCAGTTTATGGGACTTGAAATAGTCCATCAGACTGCTGAAAAGTTGAAAATGATTAGGGAAAGGATCTTAGCTGCTCAAGATTGTCAAAAGAGCTATTCTGACAAGAAAAGACAACCGATATCATTCGAAGTTGGAGATTCGGTTTTACTTAAAGTCTCGCCATGGAAGGGACTTTTAAGGTTTGGTAGAAGGGGAAAGTTAAGTCCAAGGTTTATTGGACCATTTAAAGTTCTTCAGAGGATTGGGAATCAAGCTTACATGCTAGAATTACTGGAAGAACTGGAGGGTATTCATAATACCTTTCATGTGTGTTAATTGAGAAAGTTCACGAGAGATGTGCCCGACATAATTCCCATTTCTGAATTAAGGTTGGATGAAAACAAGAGGTTAATTAAAGAACCTGAGGCAATCGTTGACCGTAAGACTAAGAAGTTGTAACGCAAGATAGTCGATTTAGTGCTTGTGCGTTAGAAACATACAAATGGGCCAAATCTCACATGGGAAACGGAGAGTGACATGATAAGTCGCTACCCATAGTTGTTTGTCGCTGTGTGATTCCGGGGACGGAATCATCGTAAGGGGGAGAGAATTGTAATGCCCGTGTTTCTAGGCTAGGCATTAATATTGACGTGATTGTCTAGGTTAACTTTTGTAACTCATTTAGAAGAAATGAAAAGGAATTATGTGAATATTATGTGAAAATTATGTGTTTTATGCTTAATTATTAGGGTTTAATTAATTAAGAATAAAAATGAGCGTCGAAAATAAATATTAGACAAAGACAATATCTATTAAGAAAGTTGTAGTGGTCGTGACAAGGATTACGGATATATAAAGAATGCCGAAATCCGAGTTATAACGAAGAAGTTATGACCTGTCGAAGTTTCACGACAAAACCAGCACGGTGCCGAATGTCGTAAAAAGTGAGTTTTTGATAAACTACTTTTTAACCTTAGTGATCTAAACGAAATTCGTAGTGTTCGTTAAACCGAAATTATGAATAAAAAGAACACCCAAATCTGACTTCGTATGAGGAAGTTAAGATTTTTCTAAGTTTCGGCTTATCAGTAGATAGCTAAAAACTCGAATTTTAGATCGAGTGATTTTTAGCCGACACAACCCAAACGAGAATCGAAGGTCGCGTCAATAGGAGTACAATGGTAAAAGGACAGACGAAAACAGATGTCGGATGAAGAAGTAATGAATTTTTAACGGATTTCCTGTCCCGGTCTGTTAAAAATAATAATATAAAAATTAAATTAAAAATTAGCCGACGAAGTCTAAACGAAAGTTGTAGAGCATTATTTTACCTACGCGTGCATATAAAGAACGTCAAAAACGGAGCTTGTATACTAAAGTTATGGATTTTACAAGATTGGGCACAATTTTCAAGAAATTTTGCATTAATAGTGCCAGCCACGTCACCCTCGCTCTGAGCTGGCCACGTATCTGAAGCAGCTGCGTGGCACGTCCGAGAAGCAATGCGTGTCGCACAGGTGTCCGAAGTCGATGATGCGTCCGATGCGCTGGTACCTTGCATGCGCGCCCCGTGTCGCTGTGACCCATCTGACCTTCGCAGGGTGCCACGAACCCCCCCCCCCCCTCCTCAGACCCAGACTTCGGTCCAATCAGGAGCCTCCAGCAAGACCCTTGCATGCGCAACCCACATGCTGCCTCCTCGCATCTGCTGCCGCATGGCTTCTTTCCAACCGTCCGATCAGGAGGCTCATACCTATAAATAGGAGGGTGCGAGACCTCCCGGGTAATTTTGAGAAATTGTCATTTTTCACCCCTTTTTCAATATCTTTACTATCTCGACATCCCCCAAAGCCCCGATATCGATTATCGCACACGAAACACGTCCCGAAGTGCCTGAAGACTCGAAAAATTTATCTTTTCGGTTTTGAAGCCCGACCCTCGCAGAGACCGGTTTCTCAATAAAACTCCCGGTTTTCTTAGAAACGATCGTTTTAGGAAACGAAGTGCTGCCCGATTTTCATTAAATCAGGTGAGTGTGTAGTCACTTTCACCTTACACATAGATATGAAGTATTTTATATAAAATACGTGCTGTGTGATTATATATTGTTTGTTTATTTGAGATGGATGTTGAAGGAATGATTTATACAAATTTTTAAATAATTTAAACTGTATATGTATTTTATGTACAAAAATGTTGGGTAAACATGGGTACATGAAATAGTGGGTGTGTGATGAAAGATGAGTTGGGCAGATGAAATAGTGGGTGTGTGATGAAAGGTGAGTTGGGTAGATGAAATAGTGGGTGTGTGATGAAAGGTGAGTTGGGTAGATGAAATAGTGGGTGTGTGATGAAAGGTGAGTTGGATAAATGAGATGATCAGTGATATAGATCATGAGTTGAGGGTGAGTGGTGAAATATGAGAGAAGCCCTTACCCAAACGTTGGCCCCCGTCATTAAATAGAGTATGAATGACAACCTTGGACTATTCTAGACGGTATGGCAGGCTTGCAACCTGTAGGTGTGTGAACTATATGTTCATCGGTCGTACTCTAAAAACCCATTGACATGTATGACAGGGAGATTCCTATGAACAATACTGTCGATAAATAAGATCTATGGACTTAGCACATGTTGTATAAACCCTGGCAGCTATGGATTTAGTGCCTGTTGTATAAACCCTGGCGATGATGTGACTTTGTGCCTATTCCCTAGGATGAATCCTTAGGAATGAGTGATAGTTGAATCTTAGGGTAAATCCTTGAGAAATAAATAAGATAATGGGGTTGGGGTAATTTGGTTGATTGATTGATTTTGAAGTATAATAAATTTATTTATTGTGGGTTGGAAACCCTATATGCTCACCAGGCTTCCAAGCCTGACCCACTCAGCTTTTTATATTACAGGTAGTGGATCCCGATCATAGTCGGATTATGATGATGAGTGATTTTTGGATTATAGGCCAGTAGTTGTAAATAATTGTTGTAAGGCTTATAATGGCTTGTTTATGATTTTGATATGTATCGGAATATGACATCCCGAGGTTTTGATATGAAATAAAAATATATATTTCTTAAAGAAAGGTTTTGATAAATTTTTATCATGTTTGGTTTTGGGAACAAATTCTGCAACATCTTTTAAAAGGATTGCTCTGATTTTATTTTAAAAAGCATAAAATAAATCGTTCTTTTCTAGTCGAGAAATAAGGGGATGTCACAATATGTCAACACGAAAGGTTATAAACCTCAAGTCGTGTGCTAGTGATAAACAATAGGTTTATTCTCGAGTAGTTCTTGAAGCTATTCAAGATCTTTAAGACTCCAACTGACCTCTTGACATATAAAATTCTTTTGTCAAGAAGCATTCCTTGACAAAAAAATATTCAAGAGTTAGTGCGGGTTCTTATCAAGACAAACACTTCACACAATTGGTCTTAATTGATCTTTGTTTTATCCAAAACATCACAACTACCAATTTCAAATGTATAAGAATAAGAAATATTTCTACTCCAAATTTCATGAGGCATTATAAACCTACTTAAGATATGTTACTCAATGTACAATCTTGGAGTATGACTCTAAGACTTGATCTTGGAACGAAGTATGATTCACCTTTTTGATTTAACCATTTCAACAATTCCTGATACATCTTCCTGGCCACATAAGTGCACTAAGGTATCACCTGTCATATGGTTTCATTTCTCTTTTTCGATCTTACAAAACATCAAAATGCAATCTTATCACATTATGTATTAAATATCTATAAATAGTAACTTAATGGAGTTAGATATTGGAGCTACCTCAAGTAGAACCATACAATTTGATTTTACCATCTTTTAGATCTCTCAGGTAGTCAGGGCAGCTTTGCTTCCAATGTCCCTTTAAATGGCAGTAGAAACAAGTGGACTCTTTGGCATTCGCACATGGAACTATCTCAGAAATGGCTTTACTCTTATGATCAAAACTTTTGACCAAGGCCAATTCCTTTCCCTTAGGAGAAGGAATCATTTCTAGACTATTGTTGTCATTGCCTATGTCCATGGAAGTTTGGGAAGTAGATCTTGCAATCAATTTTGCTTTACTAGTGTGCCAAATCATTGTTGATTCAGCAACAATTAGCATATATGTTAGATCGGTAAGGGTGAATTTTTGAAATTTATGAAATGATGCGATTGGAGATTCGGAAGTGATTTTGTTTCGAAATGGGTTTGGTTTTATTGAAGATTTTCGGGGTGTGTGATGATATTTGTAATCGAGTTTAAAGATCAAATCACGTAAGAATTAAGAAAGAAGAATCACGATGAACACGAGAGTAAATATAATCTTTGATCAGCTCATATTATGCTTTTGATTTTACAGAGTATAAAAGAATTCTCTGTAAAGAGTACGTGAAAAGTTAAGTTCTCACTCAGTACAGACTCCTATTTATAGGCGTACAAAAGCATAACAAAATACTAAGGACTAGACATTAAGACTTCATTAAAATGCCTTAGTAAATATAACATTACATCCGAAGACTCAACTTACGAAGACTAAAGATCCTTTGTAACAAAACTAACACTTCGACTTATTACAACATTTATACCCTAACAATCTCCCCCTTTGGAATAACGGTCGAAGTCTTCATGAAGTTAGAAGTTGAACAACATACATCAACACTCTTCAGATTTCCATGTACCAAGAGATAACTTTCTTTATCTCCTTCTTGTCTCCTTCTGAATTCTTCTTGCAATGATTCATACGAACAATTAAATTCGTATATTGTGAATTTGTATATCTTTCCACTTCAGAGGTTTGAAACAAGAATCTCTTGGCTCTTCCAGCTTTATCTTTTCCTGCGAAGACAATCCCCAATGGCTTTAAACAGATTTCTCCGTCTTCGTACTTCTTCAACTCAACCTGCTTCTTCGTAGGAGCCATTGGTGCTGTAATGTCGATGCCTTTAACAGTAGCAAGCTCGACATCAGTTTGAGCAAGGCATTCGAAATAATTCTCCAAGAAAATTTTTATATGCCTACACCCAAGACTGAAGACATCTGGTTTAGTCTCTTGGAGGAAAGAAAAGGACTTGTCTTTAAGAATCAGAGCTACATTGATAAGATCGTAAGTGTTCATCAATGGAAAGTCTGCCACAGTGAACTCTTGTATCTTTCCACTTGCCCTTGTCACAACATACTTCAAGTTCTGAAACTTTCCTTCTTCGATATCCGTGGACTTTGTTTCTGCTTTAAACTGAGGCATGACGAACATCATCTCGTTGATCGGAAAGTCAAGTTGACCAAAATCAGTATTCGTCACCACAAAACTCTTCTTCGGAATCTTCTCAAACGAGTACATATGATCGAACATCACCCTTGACTCAATAGTTTCGTAGTTGAACAATTTCGAAGGATCTCCCTTATCAACATTTGAACCTTCGAGAGCTCTTTGTCGCATAATGCTTTCCACATGCCTCATCCTTTCAACTTCCGCTGCCACCTCAGCTTTTATTTCTTTGTTAGTCTTCTCAACCAAGACTCCTTTTCCTTTATCTTTAACATTCGAAGGAGTTGCATTCTTTGATGAAGAAACATTTGAAGAAACAACATTCCCAATTACAATACCTTTTGTACTAAGGCTTGAAATTGGTACAGTTGTAGTCACAGTCGAAATGACTGGAGCAGCTGAAACTATTGTTGGTTTGACCACAACTTTCGAAGGATAAACTTTTCCCACCACCTTCGAATCTTCTGTTTTCTTCTCATGTTCCCCAACCTTTGCTTGAACCACCTTTTCTCCCCCTTGCACCCCTGTGACAGCAGGTGGGGCATCTGAAACGTTCGGTAAAAGGCTTGAGATTCGAAGTAATGGAGTAAGATGTTTTTGAAGAATGGCTTCGAAATGAACGAATTTTTGGGAAATAAATTTTTGAGAGATAATCGGAGAAAATGATTTCGAAGATATCTCTTTGAGATCTTTCAGCAGCTTCACCAACTCTCCGAAATGTTGTTCTTCTGTGGCTGAAAGAGACATCATCTGAGGATTCACTGGTTCGAACATCTTGACACATTGAACAACCACATCACAAATGATATCGATCTTCTGATGTGCTGATTCATATCCCTGTTGAATATGCTGAACTTCCTTCGTCATTTCTTCACGAAGTTCACGAATCTGCATATTAACATCTTCTCGAACCTTCTTTACTTCCTGTACGAAGAGCACATGACGCTCCTTCGTAACCATTTTTAAATCTTTCACCTCCTTCGTAACCTTCTGATCAGTCTTCTCAATAATGCGGCTTTCAGACTCACGCATTAACCCTAAAGCCTTCGATATCACCCTGCTTTCCATTTCCTTCATAAGAGAATCAACTTCCAAGATATTGATTCCAGCACTTCTTACATCCGCTGGAGATTGCAAGATAGAATTCAATTTTGAATTCAATATCTTGAACTGCTTCATCGTCATCAGCATATGGTCTGGAAAATCCTCTTCTGCTTTGTCAAAGGAAAGAGCTTCGAATGTTCCTCCAAACCCTTCGTTGTCAGTTTCCTCATCAATCGCCATTGTTTCAGTAATAGGTGATGATGGATTTGGTGGATTAGTTGATTGTGTAGAGAAGATGGTGGTGAAGGGTTGATCCATAATGGATTGGAATGTAGGAGAATCAGTTGTTGAAGTAACCTGTGGTAAAGACATTGGTTCAAGAATCTTTATGTCAGCAGGCTTTGAAATCTCAGTAGACTGAAAGATTTCTACTTCTTTTGGAATATCATCTTCAGGAGTCTCAGCCACATGTTCCACTTCGTCGACACGTTTGGTTTTCTTCAAAAATTTGGCCATATCTTTAGCCCTTCGCTTTTTCGAAGATGGAGACACCGGAGCTGGAACTTCTCGAACGGTAACCCCTTGATGAGTAACCTGAGTTTCCTTCACCAACTGAGATTTTCTTTTCATCTTGATTCTTCGAAAAACTCCCGTCTTCGAAGGAATCGTTTCCTTAGATGGAGAGGCTTCAATAACCGGTGTATCAGCCACTGAGGTTAAGACCGGAGAAACCTCTTCGATAGTTTGAGAAGGAACTATTAGCTGCTGATTCTTTTGTTCTTCTTTTACCCGTTTTTCCGAAGAGTCACCATCGGTCTTCTTTGACTTCTTCGACTTCTTCTTCTCTTCTTGTTGTAACATCCCAGTCACAACAGTTGTGTCAATGGATTGTAAGTATGACACCAACACGTTATTCGTGGGATCCACCTTCTTTAGCATAGCATCCAGAATGCGAGCAACTGTGGTAAAAATGGCCGGATCATCATGTACTTCCTTCGGACTCTCGTACATGTGGAAAATAGCTTTCTCTTCGTAATCAGGAACTTCTATCTTCTCCTTCTGATAGACATATTGGACTATCAGACTCCAATATCTTGCACAAGAAATTCCCTGCTTGGCACTGGTCTTCGAAATGCTTTTGATGAACTCTGTCCATAACTGCTCAGAATAATCTACCTGTAAATCATAGTATATCCCAGCTACCATTGCGTAGACCTCCATCCTTCCTTTATCCAACCCACAGTTCTTCCAGTAAGACATCTAAGAAAAATGCCAAACAAAAAATTCCAAATCGTTGGTAACCCCGACTTCTTGAAGTCACTAATACGTGTCAATGGAGGTTGGTGACCCATCTCATTGAACATGTACACTACTTGCGAAGAAGTAAGTTCATCATACGGGCCAGAATTTGGAATTCCCAAAATCTTGCAGAACAACCGCTTTGAGACCCTAATTCTTGTATCGTTGACCATTGTGAATTCAACACACCCAGTCTCTTTGTTGTATGATGCCGTAGAACCTGCCTTTGATAACTAGGACATGGGAGCAGCAAATGAGTCGAACATGGCTTTAGACAGAACATAATTCTGTAAAGCAACCGCCAGCATGTGTAGTTCTTCCGGATATTTGGACAAATCCGATTCGACTTGATAGTTGGAACCCTGGATCTTCAGAATCGGAACATTGATGATCTCGTCTGTTGTTGGTGATG